>NC_060139.1:231568715-232193715 GCF_021461385.2 Schistocerca piceifrons
GCATAACTTTGGCTTCAGTATCGAGACATGAACTGATCTTTTTTTTCTGCTCGGGCATCACAGTCGCGATAAATTCAAAGAAAGACGCCATTTTCTAGGAGAATGTGTCTTTAGCACTACTGATAAGTTTCGAGGTATAGTTTCGGCTTCAGCTGAATGGGCTACAAATAACTGGGTGCGTGTTTCCGGAATGTCTAAAATGTCACGGTATGTGACTTCTTATGCAATTATCAGCTGCATGTGGCCACGTTTGTTTGAGAACTTGAAGCCGTGTAGTGTAAACATAAAGTATTTCGCCGTATAGCCTGGCGGAATGAAATACGAAATACTCGATTTCTGGTAACGGGCTTACGCCTTCCCCAAGCGACGTGATAGCTGCTACCCGTATGCCTGCGACTGCCGAAGACGAACTGTGTGAAGCGTACATTATGAGTAGTATCACCACCACTTCAGCACAGATTTAAGCGAAGTCGCAGCCTAGTTGAGGAAACAAGACTGAACGAAGCCGAAATAAGCGTAAGGGCAGCAATGCGAGACGCGCTCAATGCAGGTATGAGTAAAATTTTACTAACCGATCTGAGCAAAAGCCCTAAGAAGTTTTGGTATTATGTGAAGTCATTGCTCAGTTACCACGCTGGCAGCGAAACGGAAGTCAGAGAAAGCCGAAATATTTACAGTCATCCGAAATTTTTTCGCTGCACGAATGCCGGAAAAGCAGTTATTGAGATAAACGGAAATGCCGTGTGGCTAGGGCCTCTCGTCGGGTAGACCGTTCTCCTGGTGCAAGTCTTTCGAGTTGACGCCACTTAGGCGACTTTCGTGTCGAGCCGGCCGGTGTGGCCGAGCGCTTCTAGGCGCCTCAGTCTGGAACCGCGAGACCACTACGGTCGCAGGTTCGAATCCTGCCTCGGGCATGGATGTGTGTGATGTCCTTAAGTTAGTTAGGTTTAAGTAGTTCTAAGTTCTAGAGGACTGATGACCCCAGATGTTAAGTCCCATAGTGCACAGAGCCATTTGAACCATTTTTTTTTCGTGTCGGTGGGGATGAAATGATGATGATAAGGACAACACAACACCCAGTCCCTGAACGGAGAAAATCTCAGACCCAGCCGGGAATCGAAATGTATCTAGACCTGATGAGATATCTGTGAGATTCTACAGAGATTGTGCTAAAGAACTTGTTCTCCTTGTGTTGTAGATTGTCGTAGATCGCAGGAGCTACTTTGGATACCCAGCGACTGGAAAAAAAGTGCAGGTCATTTCTGATTTCAGGAAGGATCATATGACATGTGTACATAATTATAGAGACGTTGCGAAACTCGGTTCTCTCTGTTCATCCACGAAATCTAGAGCGTCACAGGCGATGCCGTGTTCCTTGGTTTCAGGAAAGCTATTGATGCAGCTTCGCATTATCGTTTAGTGAAAAAATACAAGTTTAGCGGGTATCAGACGAGATTTGTGATTGGATTGAGGACTTCCTTGTAGACAGAATTCAACGTGTCGCTCTTAACGCAACAAATTCGTTGGATGTACAGATAATTTTCGGAGCAGGCGTACCTCAAGAAAGTGTGAAACAACCATTACTGGATAACGTCCGAGGCACCATTACGTTGTTCGCAGATGACACAGTTGTTTATAAAGCTGCGTTCAAGTGCCGTCGACAACGGTCATCAGACGCCGTCGCCAGATGTCGTTTGATGACATCGCCCTACAGCTTGGTCACGGTGCGTCCGACCTCTTTTGTCAGTTTTTGGCGGGGTCGAAGAGGTTAGATTAGAATCTGCTCTACGTATAAAGTAGATTAGGTTTTAATCTCCAAGGGCGAGATTCGTACCACAACGCCTCTGTGCTTGGAGACGAGTGTTACTATGGGGCTTTTGCTATAAAGAAGGTGACAAATGCTTGGGAATGAGCTATATCTATCTCGAAAAGAACGTGGTGACTACTGTACAGTGTCCTTAGTTAATGGAATTACCAGAAAAGTTTTACGAATACACGAGCTGGAGGGATAAACGTTCTGTTACACACTGGAGATGATTCGTAGTGACCTTGAAAGGCACAAACACTTTTTTTTACTACATCTATTTGAAGCCAGTTACCCTTCAATGACTGTTTTTCATCATACTTGTGGAAGACAAACCTAAGGTTTAGAATAAGATTTTCTGAACACCTAACTCAATGAAAAGTGGAAACGCATGAATCACATTTGTAAACCACCTCAGTTTGTAGAATCACGGTCCCACTGGCATAAAAACGCTAGTAACCATTTATAACAATATGCAGACAGCTAGTGTCCACCTGCCACAATCAAAAAAAGATCCATTACAATAACTAAAGCATAAGAAACGCCGTCTTTCTCTCTTGAACAAATTACTTTGCGAGGTTATAATTTGTGCCAAAAATTTCCTATAAGGATTTTGCCTACCTGTGTTTTCCAATAAACCCTTTCATTTCAGTCCATAGATTCCGAACTAGATCCAGATTATCATATTTTTCATATTCAGAATACTACAATCTCCTTCTTAGTCTAAACTAAACAGTCTCTCAAACTCCATGTCTCATGTCGCGTCGGTCAATTTCGTTGCGGAGTCGATGTTTCGGACGGCATTGAAGGCGTTTCAGGCAATTAATCGCGGTCTATGCAACCGCCTCCAAGGTTATAAGAAACTCGATCAGGTTCTGAAATAAATTTATTGTGAACTGTGGCTCTCGATTTGTCTGTGTTCTTACTGTAAATAAACACGAAATTGTGAAATTTAAAAAGAAATTTGATTATGTGATTGGGTACGTGATTTTTTGCTTTGCAAATCCTGCCCTGCATTTGTATTATATACTATTGTGGAACGTTTGGGACATTGCGATGAATGTGAGTTGGCGTCCCATAGACGAAACGTAGCCAACCTTGTGTCTAACCACATTTCCGGGGGGGCCCCATTCAAATGTTTGTGCTGCGTAATGTGTGGGTAAATCTTTTCGCACAGTAGCATGGGGGGGCTACAAGCCGATATAGAAATTGTGAACAGTTTAGAACTTTGATTTTCGGTGAGTTGTTGAGAGAGATTATAGTTTGTTTCGTCATCCACACCATATGCACATTCCCATACAGCCCGTGTGGTCACAATTGTGACACGTAGTTGCCTACTGATTTGAAAAGATCGGCCGCCTTCGACCGATGTCGGTCGTACGCGGAACCCACCGATATCGGTGCCACTGTGACCGCAGCCTAAGAAGGTAGCGAAGCCAGAAGACGGCACTGAGCTGCAGGAGGACCTGCGGAGGAAGGACGATTTGTAGCCCGACTAACACTTGACTTGGAAAGTATTGCGCATAAATAAATGAAGAAAACCACTACTATACGATTACAGTATTGCGGACAAATCAATGGAAACTGTAATAACCGAAAATATCTATACTAAATGGTAGGGGGCGTGAGGGGGGGAAGGGGGGGGGGGAAGAAATGGAATGGAAACTTTCAGGGATAAATTTATTTGCAGGAATATCGTACAAGATTTTATTGATAACTATTTAACACACAGTTACAAAAATTTTCAGCCAAAAGATCAACAGCTTTACCTTTTCTAAATTACTACGAAAATTCCAAAATGATGCCAGGAAACGCAGAATGCGCCCATTAACACAAAAAATTTTAATCAAAAGACCACCTCTTCAAATTCCTGAAGAAAATTCCAAAATGATAACAGGAAACGCAGAAGGCGTTTTAACACTTATTTACACATTCTTTTCATCAAAAGATCATAAGGAAATCTATTTAAAATCATTAAAGAAAATTAAAAAAACTGGGTAACAGAATTCGCATAAGGTGATCAGGAACAAGAAGACTACGCAGTTTACACTGAAGTGCCAAAGAAACTGGTAGAAGAACACGTATTGAAATACAGAGATATGTAAACAGCCAGAATACGGCGCTGCAGTCGGCAACGCTTATATAAGACAAAAAGTGTGTGGAGCAGTTGTGAGATCTGTTACTGCTGCTACAGGGGTTATCAAGATTTCAGTAAGTTTGAACGTGCATTATAGTCGGCGCACGAGCGATGAAACACAGTATCTCCGAGGTAGCGATGAAGTGGGGATTTTCCCGTACGTCTATTTCACGAGTTTACCGTGAATATCAGGAATTCGGTAAAACATCAAAACTTCGACAACGCTGGGCCGGAAAAAGGTCCTGCAAGGATGGGTCCAACAACGACTGGAGAGAATCGTTCAACGTATCAGAAGTGCAATGCTTCTGAAATTTGCTGCAGACATCAATCCTCAAGTGTCAGCGTGTGAACCATTCAACGAAATATCACCGATATGCGCTTTGGGAGCCGAAGGCCCACTCGTGTACCGTTGATGACAGCACGACACAAAGCTTTACGCTTCACCTGGGCTCGTCAACACCGACATTGGACTGTTTATGACTGGAAACACGTTGCTTGGTCGGACGAGCCTCTTTTCAAATTGTATCGAGAGGATGGACGTGTACGGGTATGGAGACAACCTCGTGAATGCGTGGACCCTGCATGTCAGCAGGGGACTGTTCAAGCTGGTGGAGATTCTGTAATGGTGTGCAGCGAGTGCACTTGGAATCAAATGGGAACCCCTGGTAGTCTAGACACGACTCTGACGAGTGACATGTACGCAAGCATTCTTTCTGACCACCGCATCCATTCATGTCCATTGTGCAGTCCGACGCACTCGGGCAATTCCAGCAGGACAATGTGACGCCCCACACGACCAGTATTGCTACAGAGTGGCTCCAGGAACAGTCTTACGCTGGCCACCAAATTCCCCAGACATGAACATTATTGAGCATATCTGGGATGCCTTGCTACGTGCTGTTCAGAAGATATCTCCACCCCCTCGTAATCTTATGGATTTATGGGCAGTCCTGGAGGATTCATGGTTTCAATGCCCTCCAGCACTACTTCAGACATTACTTGAGTCCATGCCACGTTGTGTTGCGGCTGTTCTGCTTGCTCGCTGGGGCCCTGCACAATTAGGCAGGTGTACAAGTTTCATTGGCTCTTCAGTGTATATACAATCTCTATTTGTCAACATTTCTCAGAGGGCGTTTTATTCCATTTAGAGAATAATACACTTCTAAAATTTTTAGTCAAAGTGCGTCCGCAATAACAAAACAATTTAACAAACACGGAAGCAGATTAAAAGAAAATACAAGGACTGATCAGCTAGAGGCGCTTAATTAAATGAAGGGCACCGTTATTTAATTACAACTGTGCAAGGAATACTATTTTAAAAGAAATGTACGAGCAAGGCAATTTTGCTGAAATGCGAGATTATTCTAACTGCGCAAAAGGCAACGTAAGGAATAAAACAAGAATACCAAAGCTGGTGAATGTCAAGTTTCAGCGAACTGAAAGTTAAATGACTTACATAAACAAGAGAAAATAATAATATTAATTTTACTTCAACTGCAAAGACGTTCAAAATCCAGTCACCAGAGATGGCTTCCGCTTATCGGTGACAATTCAAAAATGGTTCAAATGGCTCTGAGCACTATGGGACTCAACATCTTAGGTCATAAGTCCCCTAGAACTTAGAACTACTTAAACCTAACTAACCTAAGGACATCACACACACCCATGCCCGAGGCAGGATTCGAACCTGCGACCGTAGCGGTCCCGCGGTTCCGGACTGCAGCGCAAGAACCTGACAATTCAAAATTTAGAGTGAAGTACCTGACTTCCAGCCAATAGCCTTTCACGAGATTATCCGCTCTAGTTACATGATATGAACTGAGGTTCAATGGCCGACCAGTAAAATCCTCAAAACAACAGTAATTACTGACCAGACAACGGTGACCAGCACTACAACAGACAAATCATACAAATAAACACAGGCTTTCAGTATACAGTATTAAACTGCACAGAATTAAGACGAGAAATCGGGGAAATCCAGTTAGTAGATATCAGGCTTGTTAACTCGACCTAGAAGAAAATGGTAATATCGGGATAGCGGAACTCAGTATTATTTTTCCTTTAACAACTTATGCACTCGATATTGTAGGTCGAGCAACTTATTCCGGTGACGGCAACTACATATCTCTACTATGACGAACGTTACAAATCCGTCTCGTTGACCATCTTCGACAACATAGGGAGTATAAGGTTCACAAATTGCTCACCATGCAACCTTTTTATCGGGGACAACCAGTCCCCATTCGTTACAGAAGATTAGAAGCCCAATCTGTCTTCCTTTTTGAGTAACTATTCCATATACCCGCTGCCGCTTGAAAAGCAATACCAATTTAGATCCAAGTCCGCCATACACCCCCACACGCAGTCACTGACCATACCGAGAGCGGAGTTGTGACCGGTTAGCAGCCACGAGGAAAACTGCACGTAATTACTGCAGTCGACAATTTCCCTCTCCTCACCGGTGGAGCCATTTCAGTCGGCTTCCCTGGCCATGCCCTGTCTCATCAGCCGGCCAGGGAAGTCATAAAATTCTCTGAGCAAAGATAGGCGAGCGTAGTAACTGTTGATACTCGCACTCGCACAGATCACAAGTCAGCGAACCCATGACGCTTGCAATGGGCTTGGTGCACCTGCTTTTCTCGTCTCCCTGAACCAGTTGTAACGATTATGCTTCATTCAGTGAAATTTATTTTCTGATTAATTTTCATGCCAAAATATGGCGCCTATGCCAAGTAGATCTGTATCCTCTATAGGACGACCAAAAAATGTTTCATGGAGTTCACTGATTAGTGAACAACTGTTCCATTGTCATGAAAAGTGATTTTGTATACGTCTCTATGGCAACGTCCCTCTGCAAACAACTATTGTTTTCGTGTATACAGACTGAAGCGGCGAGTGAAAATTTGTATAAACAATTTCAGATTCCGGGAAACCGCAGCTGTTGAAAGGCATGATGTCAGGAAGAACTCAGCTCACAGCTGGTTTCCTTCCTGACATCATGAAAATTTGTATCAAGACTGGAAGTCGAACCCAGTTCTCCTGCTTACAAGGCAGTTGCGTTAGCCACTAAGCCATCTTAGCACAACGGTTCACACAACTGCACAGAATACCCTGGCACGCCTCCCTCCTCTATCCAAATTCTCACCGCCACCCCATTCTGATTTACATTCCCCCTTACACACGAAAAGAACTGAGAAGGCTCTCCATGTTCCGGAAAAGCACCGTAGCATCGAACGTAAATGAAGGGTCAGTCGCCGCTGCAGTCTATATAAATAAAACCGTATCTGTATGAGACTAATAAAGTCTCTACAATCGTGTCATTTCATCTGTATTATTGTTTTCGCCTGCTGGCCTTTGTGCTTAGCAGTTGAATGCTGGTCACAACGCTGTTAGCAGTCAGGAATCGTCCTTCACCGACTCTGCTATGGAAGTAACCATCCGGAGTGACCTGAAGTGGAATGGCCACATAAAACAAACTGTAGAATATCAGATGCAGGGCTGAGCTTTACTCGAAGAATGTTCATGAGATCTACGTCTACATCTACAGCAATACCCCGCAAACCACTGTGTAGTGCATGGAAGAAGGTACGCCCCACTGTTGCAGCTATTAGTGTTTCTTCCCATTCCATTCACTTGTGGACCGCACAGACAATAATAGCTTAAACGCCTCTGCGCACGCCGTATTTAGTCTAATATTGTGACCTTGGTTCGCACGGGAGCGATGAGTATGCGATTGTAGTATATTCCTCGAGTCATCACTTGAATTGGTTCAAGAAACTTTCCAAGTAGGTTTTCACTGGTTAGTTAACGTCTATCTTGAAGTGTGTGCTAGCTCAGTTCTTTCATACCTCTGTGACACTCTCCCATTCCTACTGCCTTTCTTTGTATCTGTAGTCATATTTGGTAAGGGTCTCAGACACTTTAGCAATACTCTAGGAGGAGCCGCACGACTCAATGAACTGCATGCATACTTCCACCTGCTTTGCTTACGATTGAGACTATGTGGTCGCTCCATTTCATATCCCTGCAGATTGCTGATTGCTACACACAGATAATTCTATGAGATGATCAATCACAATTATGACTCATATTATAGAAATAGGATACTAGGCTTTTTCGTTTTTTGAAGTGCACAATTTTACATTTCTGAACAAGCAAGATACCAATCTTTCCACCAATCTGAAGTCTTATCAAGAACTGAATGGATTTTTTTGCAGCTTCTTTCAGAGATTACCTCATTATAGACAAATGCATCTGCTAAAAGTCTCAAGTTACAATTAAAATTGTCCACAGAGTCATTATGAGTAATATACGAGGTGTGTAGGAAAAGTAATGAGAATGATTTTTTTTATCTACCAAAGTTTTTATTTTTTTCAAACAACAATTTTGTCCCCTGTAAACTATACACCAATGCAGTCGTTGTTCCCAGGCTTGGTAGCTGCGCTGAAAGGCTTCATCTTTTGAATGTTCTCCAGAGTCCCAAAATGACGTCCTTTTAAAACATTTTTCAATTTCAGGAAAAGGAAAAAGTCACAGAGACTCAGACCAGGGGAAGAGGGGGCAGTGGAACAGCTGGAATGGCTTGTGAGGTCAAAAATTTCGTGATGGAAATGGCCGTGTGACATGGGTCATTGTCATGATGCAGCATCCACTTGTCTGCAATCTTCTATTCACGCTTCTCCTAAGCCTTTCAAAGCCATTATTGTAAAATACTTGGATGACAGTT
Source organism: Schistocerca piceifrons (assembly GCF_021461385.2). NCBI lineage: Eukaryota > Metazoa > Arthropoda > Insecta > Orthoptera > Acrididae > Schistocerca > Schistocerca piceifrons. The sequence goes on from NC_060139.1 coordinate 231,577,383, forward strand.
TTTGATGGAATTATCAATGAAATTCGTCAACAGCCGTGAAACTGAGATGTTATTTTTACTTTATTTTAACTACCAGTTTCGGCTTTCCACTATACCATCTTCAGACTCCATATGCATCTTTCAAAAATAAACGATATTGTCATACACTGCCATATATTCCTGGATGTCATGAATTCATAACAGTATCCCACGTGCTTCATTCGAAGACCTGATCGAGGAAAAAATTCCTTATGCACGATACTCCAGTTGTAAATAAAGCAATTCAGCATTGTTTCGACCTTTGATGAGCTCATCCGACCTTTTTCGACAGAGGAGATGTCTCAGTATGTGACTCCTCTCTTTGAAGCTTGGAGGATCGTGCTCAGAAATGCAGGATTCATCACCTGGAATCATACGACGGAAACAATAGTGTTCGTTGGCAGTCCTCTCAACAAGATCAATGTACACGTGTCTTCGATAGTGCTTGTGCTGAGTTGTGTGGTTTTGCGGCGCCATTTTGGCATGTGCAAAACTTCGGTCAAAATCTCATGTACCGTGAAAGTGTTTAAGTTTAGCAGGTCACCCATTCACCCTTATTGTTAAACATCGTCTGATCTCACAAGAGCACGCACAATTTCGATGTTTACATCGGATTTTGAAGTTGAATGTCTCCCTATGCGTGGTTCAGCTTCAACGCGTTCTCGGCCTCGAAAAAAATATTTGTGCCTGCGAAACACTTGTGCTCCTGATAAAGGAATGTTCCCCATAGGCCTGTTTCAGTTTTTCAACGGTCGCACTCGCGGCTTACCCAGGTTTAACAGAAAACTTGATGCCATAGTGTTGCGCTGAATTCCCCTGTTCCACTTTCGTAACGCACAATAAAAAAAAAGCAACTTCATTGACGGCGCTCTCAAAAATCACATGATGGCTGTACGAAGCTAAAACTCATACTGATCATCTTGAAGGGATGAATGCACCGGTCTTCACAAGCAGAACAAAACAGCGTTGCCAGATCGCTAGCAGTGTTGCCAGTCTAATGATTATTTTTCTCACACACCTCGTACAACATGTGTAGCAGGGTCCGAACACACTTCTCTGTGGCACACCCCACGTTACTTCCACATCTGTCGACGTCTCTCCACTAGAGATGACGTGCCGCGTCATCCCTACCAGAAAATGGTCGAGCCAGTCACAAAATTCGTTTGATACCCCACACGATCGTACTTATCATAATAATAAATGTAATTCGTCCACGAAATAATTGGCTTACAAAACGATTTTAGACCAATTCTTGATTATTGCTAATCAGTCTGGGACTCTTACCAGGTTGGATTAATAAAATAGAGAGAAAGAAACCTCAACGAAGAGCGAAAGAGCGTTACGAAGTTCTTCAGTCAGCTACAGTGGCAGCCGTTACAAGAGAGACGTACCGTTAAAATTCTGAGTGAATACATTCCGGAAAGAGTCGAGCAAACTCCCTGCTACATGCGTCGAGAAAATCACAGAAATTGGAGCTCATACGGCGGATTGCCGACAGTAATGTTTTCCATGCTCCATTCTAGAATGCAAAAGGGAAAGGAAGATAAAATACTAAGTCCCAAGTACCGTCCACAACACACCGTAAGATGGTGGTGAAGTGTAGATGTAAAAGTAGTCCGTATCAATATCGCTGGAGTGGCGGCGTTAAAATACTTCCTTAGTAAAGTCTGTACGCTTCTTTCATTATATTCATGTTAAGAGTCATATAACAATCTGCTTTATTGAAGCATTCAGTTACGTACACTTGACGTACAGTTGATGTACGCAAATATACACTGTCGTCATCCGATTTGAGAATAATGGAACATATTTTATGTTCACTTATTATGACGTTGTTGGAGAAGGAACATCTCTTTCACAAGACTCAGCATGGGTTCTACAAACAGGGATCCTGCGCTACAATCTCGCTCCGTTCCCCCATGAAATCCACGGCGCTGTAGACAACGGCTATCAGGTTGATGCCTCGTTCCTTGGCTTCAGGAAGGAATTTGCCACAATCCCGCACGGCCGTTTACGAAAAGAAATTCGAGCTTACAGAGTATAGTACCAGACTGGCTACTAGATTCAAGACTTACTTGCAGATGGAGCTCGACACGTCACTCTTCACGGAACAAAATCGACAAATTTAATTTCAGTAGTACCCCAGGAAAGTGCGATGGGACCGTTACGGTTTAACGTGTATATAAATGTAATATTAGAATGCCCCGAAAGCTCTGAAAGGATGAAAGTTTCTTGTTAAACTTCAAAACTCGTGTTTGTAATTCTCATGTTGTCACCCAGAAAATGTGTAAAACTTGTTTTGATATCGGAATACATGAATGTGAGTGCAGGGTGGCAGAACTGATTTAAAATTATATTTTGAACGTAAATATGTGAAGCTCACGCTACACGAAGCGAAATAAAGACTAGCCCGTACATCAAACAATTGGGCTGCAAGAAAGCAATCGTTTCCAACGAGATTTACATTTTCCATACGTTCGCAAAACAAAATGACTCAGATTACAATGTTGGCCTTGTATATGATGAGGTCCCTTACTCCGAGGAGCGTAGGGAACGATGCGGGAGACACGCACCGCCGACTAGGCAAGGACGTAGCGGAGGTGGTTTGCTGTTGCCTTCCTCCGACCGTAATGGTGATGAGTGATGATGATAAAGACAACACAACAACACCCAGTCATCGCGAGGAAGGGAAAATCCCTGACCCCGCCGGGAATCGAACCCGGGACCCCGTGCGCGGTAAGCGAGAACGCTACCGGAAGACCACGAGCTGCGGACGGCCTTGAATTTAGCTAATCTTTAGTCTTACAAACAATCATTGTATCAGAACTGTTATTCTAATTACACATAAAATTTAACTCATCTGGCTTTCTGATAAAACTGCTTGAAAACTCACAAAATAGTACTTTACTGAAATCTGCTACTGATATTAAGCCTCTCAACTGATAAGATTTTTTCACAAATACACTCTGACGATCACTGTGCCTTACAATGGACATGAACCTTGATGGTAATTAAATTCATGGACGCGCCTGTGCGCACGAGACGCTCGTTTGTTCTCCAACCTGTTACAATTTAAAATAATGATGGCACTGTCAAAAATCAAATTCTATTTACCGTAGTTGCGATTTGCAATGCAAGACCGTATCTTGCCAGTATTCATAAAAAAATTTCTGCAATACACAACTCGCGATAAGCAATGCGGGTATACAACCACATTCATAAAGGTAAAGAATGAAAAATGGTGAACTGAACTTGACGACTGATAAATGAGAACAAAGACTCCAATTTAAACTATGCTTAGTTAAGCCATAACGATAACATTTTCATAGAGTCCACACAACTTGTCAAGCTAGCAAAATATAAAATTTCTACTGCATACTTCAGTCGTACGCAATGTCCTAACACTAAGAAAGTACACAGTTACATATATAGAAGAAAACTGAATTATCTTAACGATTGAGTTTCTAATTCTTCCAGTAATATTTGCTCGATATCTTCAATATTCCTCAAAAAATATTATTACAAAATTCTTTTCTTAAATAATGCTGCCTCCACTATATGGCAGGCATGCTTCCAGCCTTTTCAAATCGAGTACATAGCCAGACTGGCGTAAAGCACACTTCCTGCTACTCTCTTTAAAAGAAGTAATCTCTCTGGCCAACATCTGTGGTCCCAGGAACAGACTTACAAAAAATATGGTGATATCGATATGACAGGCGTTGAGTACATTTCTCAGATTCACAACTTCATTCAAAACTGAGGCCAAAACTTCTTGAAAATCGACGTGGCCAATAGTACAGTCCCCTTTCAAGGGTGTTGGCAGATGATGCGGTTGTCTGTAAGAAGGTAGCAACACCAGAAGTCAGTATCGATTTTCAGAATGATCTGCAGAAGATTGATGGATGGTGCAGACTCTGGCAGTTGACCCTGGACGTAAATAAGTGTAACATATTGCGTATACACTGGGGAAAAAAAATCCACTACTGTACAACTACACCATTGATGATAAACTGCTAGAAACTGTAACTACCGTAAATTATCTAGGAGTTACTATCCGGAGCGACCTTAAGTAGAATGAGCAAAAAAAGCAAATGCTAGGAAAAGCAGAGGCTAGACTGAGACTCATGGGAAGAACCTGAAGAAATTCTAACACATCCGCGTGAGCAGTGCCTTAAAAAACACTTGTTCGAGCGATTACTTAATACTGCTCATCACTCTGTGACCATTGGCGGGCAGGACTAAAGAAGAAACTGAAAAGATCCAACGAAGAGCGGCACGTTCCGTCATGGGATCGTTTAGTCAGCACGATAACGTTACTGTAATGCTAAACGAACTTCAATGGCAGATGCTACAAGAGCAGCCTTGTGCTTCACGAAGAGGTTTACGTTGAAAGTCCGAGAGTACGTTCCGGGAACAATCGGACATCTCATTACTTCCTCCAACGTACGTCTCGCGAAATGGCCACAACGGGAAAATTCGAAAAATTAGTCACAACAGAGGTTTTCGACATTCATTCTTCCCGGGCGTCACTTGCGAATGGAATGGGAAAGGGGCAATCAGTTAGTGGTACCAGATTTTCCTTGCACCACACACCGCCTGTTGACTTACGGAGTGTTAATGTATATATACATGTAACTGTAAGCTGATTCAACCATGGCTGTAACAACCGATTGACACGCACATGCACCGGGAACTAGATAAACTTCCTTCCGTTTCATACCCCCTCCGCATTTTTCTGTTATAAGCAGTAAATATGATCTGGCACTTTTTGTTTTTAACATTCGTGGGAGGTGCGAGCACGTCTCCTCCGAGGCTGATGCGAAATCGATTTCCCACAGTAAATTGAGCAATCCCTCGCGTTCGCCGATGCAGCATTTATTATTGATCAGGTCATTACTGTGAACGGCTTCCTTCGGCTTGGCGCTTTCCGGGAGAGGTAGGGGTTCATGACTGCGCAGGGGTCATCCGTAGCGTGCAGACAGAGAATAGGATTCCGTAAGAGGGGCGGTGAGAGGACTTGGGGATTGCAGTCTGCTGTGTGCCGGCTGTGAGAAAGGCAGCCACGTACAGTGGGAAGAATTACGATTCCTCGCGCACCTGACGCAGTGAAAGGGGCGCGAGATGAGATGCGGGTGTTATGTGGCCTGCCTTTTACTCCGAGGCACGTACAGTGCCGTTCTTTTATTGTAAATGAATTCCGTGCAGCACTGTGGCTGAGGTACACGAGAGAGCCTCAAGACCACTGTTGAACGGACACCTTATCAGAACAATCTATATCCACGTACAGTGATCAGCCAAAAAATTTTGTCACGTGCTCACTATGAGACTGAATGCCGTGTGACCCGGTAAGGGAAGTGTGTTGTAACTTTTCTGCTTGAAAAACTCTTTATAGATATTTGGAGTGTTAGCGCACGAAACTAATTACTGAAAAACGTGATTACTTAAGTCCTGTACTGCGCTGCGTTGCCTGACATCACAGTGGACAGTTTTCAACATTTCAAATTACTCCAAAACAAAACCAATAAAAATTACACCTAAAATTAACTACTAAATTTTGTATGACTAAAATCTCCAAATTCTCCAATTAACTGGAGTCCACTGCTGATTTACGTTGTTAAGATGCGAAACAAAACTCAGAATACGGTGGTGGCGGTAAGTTCCTACGGGACCAAACTTATGAGTTCATCGGTCCCTAGGCTACACATTACTTAATCTAATTTACGGTAATGACAACGCATACACCCATTCCCGAGGGAGGACTCGAACCTCCGACAGGAGAAGCCACGCATACCGTGACAAGGCGCCCTTGACCACGCGGCTATTCCGTTTGGCACTCTAGAATACAAAAAATGCTACACACTCGGGTATATCATACTGTACTGTTGTACAACAAGAAAATACCTTCTAACTAAATGTAAACTATCCCACCTAATCTCTGATTAATTGTATTGACACTGTTCCTAACGTGTAGTGTAACTGAACGACTATGGCCCTAAACTATTCTTGCACTTACTTCGGTACAGTAAAATATCTCTCGAAAGTGAAGCACAGCAAGCAGAGTCGCAGCAAAGCTAAATTAGAACGTTAAGCTAAAAATAAAACCCAAACGCGTCTGTACGTCAAATGCAATGTGGACACAAGCAGCATAGTATTTCTTGCATGGGAGTAACTTTGGGTGCTAAAGTTCTACAAATGATTTTTCTGGAACTATTGTATAGAAAAGAATCTAGATTAAAGATCGTAAAAAATATTGACTTTACACAAAAATCACAGATTTTTTTAACAGGTTGATTATTCAGATACTTTACTGTGCATAAAGGTTACCCTGCCCGAAACGATCTCTACTCTTTCACAATAATATTTATGTAGGGGAGAAGAATTAACTTCCTTGGCAGCGAGGAATCCGTGAAAGTTGTTTCAACCAAATATCGATATGACAATTATTTTTACAACAGAGTACTAATTACGTTCAACTACGCAAAGCTACGAATTTACGTTAAATCACAATTATTCAAAAAATTCTTTTCAGAATCAACAAATACTGTAATCATATTCTTATTCAATCACGTCCAGTAAATCTGTATGCAGTATTTAGCAGCTCAGCTCCGGATAAAAATTTACTCATCCTTCAGTTTCACGTCTGCTTCCCAACACACCTGGACTAATAATAATACGCCCCCTACGAGTGCCTCAGGCAGAGACGGTGTAACAACCCAGCCAAAGATCACGGATCAACATGGCTTGTTCTCAGATGTGTGCATATCGATGTATGAAAGTAAGAAGTTCACAATTCTGTAAAGCCAAGATCACTTGGACACCTCACAATGTCAGCGGACCAGAGACTAACAGGGACTCATTCCCGTGACGATACGGACTGCAAATTGGTAAACCTCGCCAAGATGCTGGACGTCCACATCTCTTCATAGGCAGTGCAGGTCGGGAACTTTACCTCTCTGGAAAGCAGGATAGCTGCCTATCTGTGCAAATTGTGATTACAGGGTACAGTAACAGCGCAAACACAACTGTTTCGGACTATACACAAGTGTTCCCATATTGACCAAATGGCATCATCAGTTACGATTGCAGTGGGCACAGGATCATCGAGTAGAACTGAGAATGAATGGGGACGCGTCGCTTGGTGGAATGAATTAGGTTCCTTGTTGCTCAGATCGATGGTCGTGTCCAATTAAGCTGTAAGGGCTGCTCGAAACGTATACCGTGCCATGGTTGCTGGCCCATGGGGTCAGTGTTGTGCTATAGTATACATTCACCTTCGCTTCTTTGGACCTATGATACCGTCGTAATGTTAAGCATTTTAACTGTACCTTCGCAACTCATATAACTGCTAATGAAATTCCCTGTGAATACTATATCACAATTTAAGTAGAGTAATAATGTCCACACCTACAACACTAGAGGAAAAAATGACCATTATTACCCTTTAAAAAAGCTGTCAATGGCTCATAGGGAAGTTCAAAATGTTGCAACAAATATTTTTGATCATTTTTGACCAATAAAAAAAGAAATTTTTAAATCAAACCTATAATCATTTCTCCTCTTCAGCTCTTGCTATTCCATACACGAATTTCTATTTCACAATTGATAACCTTCTTAAGATATAAAAAATAATATAAAATAAACCAAGTTTTAAGCAGAGTAGCATTAAAAGATTAAAATGGCTCCCCTTTACGAGAATATACATAATGCATGTACGATTACAGATTGTAGACACATGGTTCACGACGTACGGAAGTTTGAGTGTGGCCGTGAGTCGTGCTCGGATAGCCTGTGGTAAGCCGACCGCCCGTGATAAGCGGGAAATCCGGATTCGAGTTCCAGTCCGGCACAAATTTTCACTGATGTCATCCAATTATACAGCTGAGGGTTGTCCATATTGGCAACAGCGAATACATTTCATGTAAAAATGACGTGTTGCTTAAGGTTAACGCTGATCATAAGTACGCTGATCAGCCACCTACCTAATAGCCGGTATGTACGCCTTTGCAGCGGATAACAGCGTCGTCGTATGAAAGCAATGAGGTCTTGGTAGGTAGCTGGAGGGAGCTGGCATCACATCTGCACACACAAGTCACCTAATTCCCGTAAATTCTGGGGGGAGGGGGTGGGGCGATGAGCTCTGAAGCCGCGTTCAACCACATCCCAGATATGTTGGATCGGGTTCAGATCGAGCGAACTGGGGGCCAGAACATCAATTGAAACCCGCTACTTGTTCCTCGAACCACTCCACTTGTGACATAGCGCATTATCTTGTTGAAAAATGCCTTTGGGATGGTTCAAATGGCTCTGAGCACTATGGGACTTAACTTCTGTGGTCATCAGTCCCCTAGAACTTAGAACTACTTAAACCTAAGTAACCTAAGGACATCACACACATCCATGCCCGAGGCAGGATTCGAACCTGCGACCGTAGCAGTCGCGCGGTTCCGGACTGCTGCCTTTGGGAAACAAGATCGTCATGAAGGCGTGTACGTGGTCTGCAACTAGTGTATGATACTCCATGGACGTCATGGAACCCTGCAGGAGCTCAGCGTGACCCATGGATGACCACACGAATGTTCGACAGAGTATAATGGAGCCGCCGCCAGCTTGTCACCTTCCCGCAGTACAGGTGTCAAGGAGCTATTTCCCCTGGAAGACGAAGGATTCGCGCTCTCCCATTGGAATTATAAAGACGGTATTAGGATTCGTCAGACCATGCAACGCTCTACCACTGCACAAACGTCCAGTGCTGCTGGTCACGTACCCGTTTCAGTGGTAGTTGCAGCTTTGGCATACGCATGAGTCGTCTGCTCCGGAGGCCCAATTTCAGGCGTGTTCAGTGCACTGTGCGGTCAGACACTCTTGTACTCTGCCCAACATCAAAGTGTGGTGTTAGTTCCGCCACAGTTCGCCGCCTGTCCTGTTTTACCAGTATGCCCAGCCTAAGACGTCCCACATCTGCAATGAGGGATAGCCGCCAAGCCCCATGACTTCTCGACGTGGTTTCACCTTGGTTTCGCCACGTGTTGGAAACACTCACAGCAGCACTCCTCGAACACCCGAAAAGTGGTGCAGTTCCCTGAATGCTAACACTGAGCCTCTGGGCAATCATAATCTGCTCTCGGCGAAACTCAGATGAATCTCACTTAAATATCTCTAATCTTATTCTCAGGATACCTTTACAAGATGCGTGGGAGTGGGCAAAAATATGAAGACACTGCGAGAAATGCTTGCTTGCACGTAAATGTAGTCAATCCTACAGGTTATGCTGTTGTATTTTGTTAAAAATGACTTCTGTGCTACGTCCTCAATACTTTGCAAGTATCAGTCGGGGTCAGAAGAGTGTTCTATGTAGTTGTGAGTGCATTATGTTGGAGCCTAGTGAATCTGAACGTGGGCAGATTGTTGGTGCACGTATGGTACGTGCTTCCGTAAACAAGGTAACTAAGTGTTTGGTTTTTCAAGAGGGACCCTATCGAAGACTTAAGGGAAAGCGGGTAAACCTCTTGCGACCGAACCGCCGAATCTTTCCATCAGTAAATGGGGTATGTTCTCAACTGACTCGGTTGTTTTAACCCCTCCACTGACGGAATGACCCGCTTCCTACTTCCTTATGTATAAAGCCAATACGGACTTGTAGCTGTCACGCCTTTGCGCTTACTGCTACGTATTTTAACCGTAAATAGCTCAGCCCTAATGGTAAGAGGTAGTAGTGAATTCACGTTATTAATCTTTGAAGACAGCACAGCTGCCACAAGCTCAGCTCACTTTTACTCCACTCCTACCCTCGCCTTTGCACCACATTAACTAGGTGCTACATGGACCTTGCTAAATTCACTTGCGTATACATTTTTGACTGTTACTCGCCAGTATTTACCTAATGATTAGTACACTCCTAATCGGACTATTTCCCAAAGAGCTGTGATGATTGAACGGGTTCGATCCACGGCCTACAGTGCCCTACAGTTCACACGGTAACACTGCCTACCTGACCCACTTAACTTGGTAGTGAGCTTATGTATCCAATCACCACTGCTAGCAGCAGTGGATAATCCTATCAGCACGACGAGAGCAGCAGACTTACCGTCGAATCCTCCTGAAAATACTTATAACTACGGTCGCCAGCTCTGAAGGAGCAAAAGAATAAATCAATTTTTTGGCTCGTTTCAAAGTGAAACGGCTTGAGTTGAATTTAAACTTAATTCTGAATATTACTATTTCTGATCATTCTAGGTGATTCTACAAAGCAAATGCTCTCTCAATTTCTGTGAGTTGGCTTGGTAATTACCACCAAGACAATTTATGCAACTTAGGTTAACAAAATTCTATCCTTCAACTTATTTAATGATTTTGGATATTACTCTTTGGACAATTGATATAGGATTAGTTAAGTGACTTTACTTGAAAGGTTACTCAGAAAAATGTAAGTAACTATAAATAGGCGACTCATTCTGGTGTGACCATTGCTCTTTTCAACATTCTTATACGCTAAAGTATTCTACACCCAAAAGAATTGTAAATGAAAGAGGCGATGGTGGCCTCAGTCTGATTTCACTACACTATGTTTCAGGTTACTACACTTTACAATGAACAACATGCGTCGTAATTTTACTCATTACTATATTCTGTCTTCTGCACTTGCACAAAAGAAAACTGGTATTCTCCTTTTACATGTATACAAAGTTCGACTTAACAATTGCAAGCAGTCTTGCCTTGGGTAGACGTGTCGGTGCTGGTGGTGAGATGCATGTGGCTAACGCAGCTCTTCACGCCTCATGCCCTTAATGGCGGCTGGAACTACGAGCTGTAGCACCCGTATAAGCTACTGCACGTCCGTCATAAAATCTGGGCGCAGGAACTCTTACAATCAGCACCAGTGGCATAGAGACGGCTTCGACAACCATTCGTCGCGTTCTACTCCACAAACGGCGACGATGTTCGCCTCTTCGCTGTTGCACAATCACTTTTGCGTGAGCACAGTTACGCACGTCCGGTCACGTCAACACTCCCCAGGCCATTCCCTTGTTCAGTCCCTGTCTCCAGCTACCTCTAGCTACGCTCGTATCACCAAGAGTGGGGGCGTTCCCCTACCACCTTTTCACCGAAATCATTTAGTATTTAAGAATATTTATATTTATTACCATGGAGTTCATACCAGTCATAATAATTTACTACTAGCGCTTTATAACATTAAATCATACAGTAATAACTTATAATTACGAAGAAAAAGAATACATTTGACTCCGAGAGCTTAGTGCATTGTCTGACAGGCAGCGCTAATTCCCAGTTTCGCCAATAGATGGCATCAGGGTGCACTCCCTGGCAGTCTCACACCAGCGCGCCCATTTCCGACGCGCGGGCTCCAAATTACTGTCAGCCCACCATCATTTCAGTTCCGTTACACATGCCCCACTTCTTATTGAAGTATCTAACAGTGATAATTCAATAAGAAGTCTCTCCTATAATGAATCGGAAATTTTCGTTAAGCTTTTTACCAAGAGTTTTCCCTTTCTTACTGATACACCTCGGTACTTATATTACTTATTTAAAATTAAACACCAATTCTTTCTATCTTTCCTGCTAAACATTACATAAATGATTTACATATATTCTTTCCAATTTTCTTACTTCTAAACACAGTACACTTTAAACATCTTTTTTACAAAAATTTTAAATACACTTCTTTTGTATCAGGCAAGTAAAACACACGTTATGCGCCTATTATTTTATAGCCCGTCCTTTTCACTTTACCTCCTCACTTTTCTACCTCTTCCACAACACTTATTTACACATCTACTAAGGCTTTCTTAGAAGCTCAGTCTTTCCCAGTCTGTTTAGTCTCTACTTAAACTAGAAGTTTCATTAGAACACTGCAACATATTTTAGTGAACATTTACCTTTCACATAGAACAAAAGAAACAAAACTATTTACATATTGGTTTACTTTAATATTTATTTACATATCTATTTTCAATCTGGTAGAATTCGTGGTTCATACCTTTTGAGATCCACTATGTTTCTTACTCCCAGGCGTTTGCCTGTTAATGGGTACTCTAAATAATAAGCATTCACATTGGGTATGGACACTATTTTAAATGGTCCATTATATATATATATTTAAATTTGCTGATCTCGTTATTAATTTCACTTGACTTTTCATGTGTTTTTACAAGAACGAGATCACCTATTTTGAATTTAGGATTCCTTACTTTTTCGTCATGACGACGAATTCTCGCATCTGCTCGTTTTCTCATCTTGTCTTTTACTAAGTTCTTTTTACTATCATAATCTAATTCAACTCTATCTGGAAATTCTAGTAGGTCTACTACTAGACTTTTACTTCTCGTCTTTTTCAGGATTTCTTCTGGAGTAAATCCAGTGCTTTCGTTTGTTAATGAATTCATGATTTCTTCGAATTCACTCACATACATGCCCCACTTCTGGTGGTTGCTATGGCAGTACGTCCTAAATAACCGACCTATCTCACGCATATCTCTTTCTGCCAGATTGCTTGATGGGTGATAAGGTGAGATATGTACCACTTCCAGCTGTTTCTCAGTTATCCCATCCTTCCACATTTTTGAGCAAAACTGAACACCATTATCTGATAGTATTCTGTTTGGCTTCCATACTTTCACAAAATAATCACACACCATTTTATCATACACAGCTCTGGCAGTAGCTTTTCTCAAGGGATATAGCTTTATATACTTTGAGAAAAGTTCAACTGCTACAAATATGTACACAAAACCCCCCATGGTTTTCGGTAATGGTCCAAAGATATCTACTGCTACTATTTCTAATACTTCATCAGGTTTTATTGATTGCATGGGCCCTTGATTAGTTGCATTTGTTACTTTCGCCTTTTGGCATAGATCACAAGATCTTATCCTCTGTGCTACCCTTCGTGCCATGTTGTTAAAGGTAATGCACTTATCTAACTTATTGGTACACTTCCGTGCACCACAATGGCCATATGCCAAGTGAACATAATCTATCAGCACTTCAGTGTGTTGTTCCGGCCAACATACTCTCCACTTCCCTGGATTATTTAATCTTTGAAGATACAGTACACCTTTGTGTATTTTATATGAAGCCCTTATGTTAGTTGCGTCCGGATTGTCAAACTTGACCTTTATCTTCCCATAATAAATCCTTTTCCACCGCCAAGTCTTACCATATTATTTTTCCGGTTTTTTTTTTATACTGACCATTCCCTCTGGAGGTTTCTTTCTCCTTTTCATCCTAAATTCTTTCACCGCTTTTTCCAATAGTCCTTCGTCTAGGCTCTTTAATGTCATCTCGTTCTCATTCGAATCTGTCATGCCTGAACTCTCGGTTGCGGATTCGGAAACTTCCTCTACTTCTTTTTCTCCCTGGATGCTTTCTGATGATTCTGACGGTAATTCCTCCTCCTTAGAAATATGACCTTCTTCGGATTCAAATAATTCTCGCAAATTATAATCCATTTCTCTACTTTCCCTTTGTTGGATAGTGCGTTCACCACTCTTACTTTCATTATTTTCCCCTACTAACGGAATTCCAGTCTCACTCAACTCATTTGCTTCAGTACTACAGGGATCACAACACTCTTTCTCTTGGTTAGATTCACTTTCTCTAATTTCTCTAAAAGAATCTTCATCACAGTCATGTACTCTTGCTGTCACTAGGTACACATCATAATCGGTATGGCTCTCTGACACCGTCATATTCGGGTCCAATTTAATCACTTGAGTGGAAGATCTTTCTAATTGTGCTGGCTGGCTTTTGAGCTGATGTACATATTCTGCATACGAGGTAATTTCTGAATCGGCATGCGTCTCTGCACTATGCCCCTTTTTCTTATCCACCCTTTCCTCTTTAATTACTTCTCGATGCGATTCGTCGACTATTCGTACGAACCTTTTACCATAAGTCACATCACTCCTACCTTGCCCCTGCCTCTCTGCACAGTTGCCATCCCTACCGACAAACAACGCCTTCTCTGACTCTTCCATCATCAATTCGTCACTCTGACCTCGAATTGTACTTATTTCATTCACGTGATCCTTCACATCCGACCGATATTCTTTTCCTACTTCATTTCCCTTAATAATTCCTCCCTGCTCTCTCTCCTCTGTTTGTATCCCTGCATTATAATTCGCAAAGTTTCGTTTATGTAACTGCTCTTCAGGCGAACGACGCACTATCCTACTATAGTACTGACTACTCCGATCTTCCCTATATTTGGGCCATTTCTTTCTTTCCGCGCGCGTTAGGCCCTTGACCTGCGCGGTATTTAGTTTTCCTGATTTTGATAATGCATCCCGTTTCCCTGATAGTGTCCTCTCCCTCGCTGAGAGTTACCTCCTCGACCTCTTCCTCTCATCATGTTAATTTGCGGTTCATTCCTACCACCTTTTACTATTCCATTCTGATTTCTGAAACCTCGAAACTCTCTAGTTTCACGCCACCTATCTTCATTCTCGATTTTTTCTAAAAATTCATCGAATGTTCGATGAGTGCCTCCTACATACCGCTTTGAATCGTCAGGTAGCTTTTTCCACAACTCCCACATTATCTCCGATTCTGATCTACGATCTTTAAGATACTCCAAACGCTTGAACCATCCTTCACAGTATTCTTTCATGAGCCCACGCCCATGTTCTGGCATTCTGGCGACAACGAATTCTCTCCACAACCTATCTCTCTGTTGTGTGCTCCAGAATTCCTCAAGGAACTTTTCTTTGAAGTCTGTAAACTTCAAATTGTCGATATCCAAATTCAATCCCCAACGTTTAGCATGACCTGCTAAAGCGTCTATTACTAAATTAATTTTTTCTTTATCCGACATGTCTGTTGGTAAGACACGTTCACAATTTTTTATAAAATCCATTGGATGCCATCCACCTTGTTTCTTTTGAGGATCGTATTTTTCCTCCCTACTCAGTATTTCCGATTGTGGCATTCCCAATGGGATACCACTACAGTTAAGAAACGTCTGATTCTGAACTTGCTGACTTAACAATTTTATCTCATTACGCAGTGTATTTTCCTGCTCCTGCACACATGCATCAAAACTCAACATGGCATTGCGCAGTGTTTCAATATCAGCTGCCGTTTCTTTAACAATCTCTTTCTTTACAACTGGTACTATCACCTGTAATTTACTTTCAATTATCGGTTCTAATTTTTCACTAACCAAAGGTTCCACTGATTTCTCTATTCTCTGAATTTCGGTATCAAATCTTTTCTCTATTTCTGTGATTTTTCTCTGAACATTTGTTATTTCAGCCCTAATGCTATTTACTGATTTGTTTACCTCTGTGATACGCTGGCTTTGCGTATTCAAAATATCTAAATTAGCTTTTATTTTACCAGATAGGTTTTCATCCAATTGGGATGTATAACTAGCCATTTCTGCTTTCAAACTAGCATTCCCTTCTCGAATTTGCGCCATCATCCTATTTAACAAACTTGTTAATTCCATATCCTCTCCCTTGTGACTTGCATTCACAGATACATTGGGTTCACTTTTCACTACCTTTGGTTTCACTTCCCGTTCCTCCTGTCTTGTGGGTGTGGATTCATCTATAAGATTTTCCAACCCTACAACAGTATCTATGGTCCCTAATTCTGGGTCTGACCTTGTAATGTTTTCGTCTTCCTTGTTACTATTCGACTCCATCTTATGCTGCTGTATTTCGTGCCTAATAGAAATGTTTATTAAACCAAGTATTACTTGTTTAACTCCTACTATTGGACTTTCTTTTGCTGCTTTGCAGGTTGTCGTCTTGAACTTACCAATTGTGCTATATTTGTCTACAACAGAATTTTAAATTTAAAATTTTCTTGAAACTACAAGTTTATATAAAACACTTTTATTGCAGCCATTATTCTACAAACTTGGTAAGTCCTGTCACGGTCGCCACATGCGACCGAACCGCCGAATCTTTCCATCAGTAAATGGGGTATGTTCTCAACTGACTCGGTTGTTTTAACCCCTCCACTGACGGAATGACCCGCTTCCTACTTCCGTATGTATAAAGCCAATACGGACTTGTAGCTGTCACGCCTTTGCGCTTACTGCTACGTATTTTAACCGTAAATAGCTCAGCCCTAATGGTAAGAGGTAGTAGTGAATTCACGTTATTAATCTTTGCAGACAGCACAGCTGCCACAAGCTCAGCTCACTTTTACTCCACTCCTACCCTCGCCTTTGCACCACATTAACTAGGTGCTACATGGACCTTGCTAAATTCACTTGCGTATACATTTTTGACCGTTACTCGCCAGTATTTACCTAATGATTAGTACACTCCTAATCGGACTATTTCCCAAAGAGCTGTGATGATTGAACGGGTTCGATCCATGGCCTACAGTGCCCTACAGTTCACACGGTAACACTGCCTACCTGACCCACTTAACTTGGTAGTGAGCTTATGTATCCAATCACCACTGCTAGCAGCAGTGGATAATCCTATCAGCACGACGAGAGCAGCAGACTTACCGTCGAATCCTCCTGAAAATACTTATAACTACGGTCGCCAGCTCTGAAGGAGCAAAAGAATAAATCAATTTTTTGGCTCGTTTCAAAGTGAAACGGCTTGAGTTGAATTTAAACTTAATTCTGAATATTACTATTTCTGATAATTCTAGGTGATTCTACAAAGCAAATACTCTCTCAATTTCTGTGAGTTGGCTTGGTAATTACCACCAAGACAATTTATGCAACTTAGGTTAACAAAATTCTATCCTTCAACTTATTTAATGATTTTGGATATTACTCTTTGGACAATTGATATAGGATTAGTTAAGTGACTTTACTTGAAAGGTTACTCAGAAAAATGTAAGTAACTATAAATAGGCGACTCATTCTGGTGTGACCATTGCTCTTTTCAACATTCTTATACGCTAAAGTATTCTACACCCAAAAGAATTGTAAATGAAAGAGGCGATGGTGGCCTCAGTCTGATTTCACTACACTATGTTTCAGGTTACTACACTTTACAATGAACAACATGCGTCGTAATTTTACTCATTACTATATTCTGTCTTCTGCACTTGCACAAAAGAAAACTGGTATTCTCCTTTTACATGTATACAAAGTTCGACTTAACAATTGCAAGCAGTCTTGCCTTGGGTATACGTGTCGGTGCTGGTGGTGAGATACATGTGGCTAACGCAGCTCTTCACGCCTCATGCCCTTAATGGCGGCTGGAACTACGAGCTGTAGCACCCGTATAAGCTACTGCACGTCCGCCATAAAATCTGGGCGCAGGAACTCTTACAATCAGCACCAGTGGCATAGAGACGGCTTCGACAACCATTCGTCGCATTCTACTCCACAAACGGCGACGATGTTCGCCTCTTCGCTGTTGCACAATCACTTTTGCGTGAGCACAGTTACGCACGTCCGGTCACGTCAACACTCCCCAGGCCATTCCCTTGTTCAGTCCCTGTGTCTCCAGCTACCTCTAGCTACGCTCGTATCACCAAGAGTGGGGGCGTTCCCCTACCACCTTTTCACCGAAATCATTTAGTATTTAAGAATATTTATATTTATTACCATGGAGTTCATACCAGTCATAATAATTTACTACTAGCGCTTTATAACATTAAATCATACAGTAATAACTTATAATTACGAAGAAAAAGAATACATTTGACTCCGAGAGCTTAGTGCATTGTCTGACAGGCAGCGCTAATTCCCAGTTTCGCCAATAGATGGCATCAGGGTGCACTCCCTGGCAGTCTCACACCAGCGCGCCCGTTTCCGACGCGCGGGCTCCAAATTACTGTCAGCCCATCATCATTTCAGTTCCGTTACACTCTCCTAAATCACAAGGGGGACGAAAGTGCGTGTTGAGTGATCATGAGAAGCGGTCATCGAAGAAAAATGGCTCTGAGCAATATGGTACTTAACTTCTGAGGTCATCAGTCCCCTAGAACTTTGAACGACTTAAACCTAACTAACATCACACACATCCATGCCCGAGGCAGGATTCGAACCCGCGACCGTAGCGTTCGCGCGGCTCCAGACTGTAGCGCGTAGACCCGATCGGCCACCCCGGCCGGCGGTCATCGAAGAGAACTGTGGCGAATAGTAAGCTGCAAAAGTCACTGCAGAACTGAATGATGCATTCACGAAACCTGTCAGCAGGAAAACAACACGATGCATAAGCAGGAAGTTGCAGTACGAATTGGAACTCCAAAACCATTCATCAGTGATGCAAATGCCCTTAACAGGAAAACATGGTACCGAAGCCACAAAACTTGGATCATCGCACTATGGAAGAAAGTAATTTGGTCGAATTAGCCGAGTTTTCGTCGCAAGAGAGAAACGTGCCGGGAGTTAGCTAATGATATCAGCAGCCATCTAGAGGTTATCCATGACTCTGCAAAGTTGTCAATTTCTTTTTCCTTTTTGTTTTTTTGAGTGATGAGTCATTTGTTCCGGCTCTCCACGAATTCCTCTCCTATACCAACCTTCTCATCTCAGAGCAGCACATGCAACATCGGTTGCTGGATGTATCCCAGTCTCTGACTTCTTCAAAGTTTTTATCCTCTGCAACTCCCTCTTGTACCATGGAAGGTATTCCTTGATGTCTTAACAGATGTCCTATCATCCTGTCCCTTCTTCTTGTAAGTGTATAATCCTTTAGTCGCTAGTTCCGTGGAAAACATTCTCCTTCCTTGTCTTATAAGTCCACCTAATTCTCAACATTTTTTTGTACCACCACATCTCAAATGCTTCGATTTTCTTCTGTTCCAGCTTTCCCACAGGTCATGTCTCACTGCCACACCATGCTGTGCTCCAAATGTGCATTATCAGACATTTCTTCCTCAAATTATGGTCAATGTTTGATACTAGTAGAATTCTCTTGGCCACAAATGCCCTCTTTGCCAGTGCTAGTCTGCTTTTTATGTCCTTGTTCCTCCCGTCATGTGTTACTTGGTACTTAGGTAGCAGGTTGTACTTCCCTTGGCCAGTCTTGAAGCTGACTTTCTGCACAAGATGACAAATGGTGTTTTTCCTGCAAATTAATCTTCAATCTAGTCACGAATTTCGTGTGATACGCCATATCGTTGTAGTTTCGTTAATGAAGCTCAAGGGACATGGATCGCAATAACTATGCGGATACGAAGCGATTTGTGTGGAATACACAAGCATGGAGAGTTGCTTCACACAATTCGTTGGCAAGAGACCACAACAACTGTGTACATTATTCATATGTGTAAGGATGTACGGACGTATAGCTGTTTCAAGTGCTGCCATACCAGAAAAATATAGTCAAAATCATGGTTGGTTTTAGTAAAATATTAAAAATTAGCTAGACCATTTTTCGAAAAAGTTTTTATTATTTATTTTACTTTTGATCCAAGTAAGAGGAGAATGGGTTGGGTGATGACGTAGTTTCCGGAGGAGGAAAGCGTAGTGGCACAGTGGTTAGCACATTGGAATCGTATTCGGGAGGACCATGATGCAAATCCGTGTCCAGCCATCCTGATTAAAGTTGTCCGTGATTTCCCTAAATCAGTACAGGCAAATGCCAGGATGATTCCTTTGACATGGCACGGCTGATTTCCTTACATATCCTTGAAACATCCTTGTGCTCCATCACTAATGATCTTCATGTAGACGGGACCATAATCTTCCTCTCCTTACGAGTGACTGCTTACTGTTAATGGGTGATGTTTACGGTGAGTTGGGCATAGAGGAGAGGAAGAGAAGCGTGACGGGGCTCCCATGACTGTAGCTACTACTGTGATATGCTGCAGCTAACGCATGTAACTTGGAGTTATCAGCTAACAGGCTTTCGCCTACAATGTCACATTTACGATACTGAGCCATGGTTGGCACATGTTATGCTTTGCATTAAACCTTGGTTGCTATTCTGTGATTATTCTCCCGCGGTTATCGCGGTTATGCTGTTATCCTCTCTCTCCGTGAGTCGCAGCAGCAGCGTGTATCGATATTCACATCCTTGTACTGTCGGCTCGCGCTTATAGTTTCCGGCTGTGTCGTGTGTGGGGAGCTGGTCGGTTGGCGTGGAGCAGCGAGGAAGTCTCCGTGGCGCGTGTCTGGCCAGGGCCGCGGGCGGCGTCCACGCGCGGTCGGAGTGTGACGGGCTGTTCCCATTGCTACGAGGTCCGTGGCTCACCGGTCCCGGACACGAAAGTTGACTCCTTGCTTAATCTACCAGCCAGCCCCAACTGTTCATGTGGTGTCACCGCCAGACACCACACTTGCTAGGTGGTAGCCTTTAAATCGGCCGCGGTCCATTAGTATACGTCGGACCCGCGTGTCGCCACTATCAGTGATTGCAGACCGAGCGCCGCCACACGGCAGGTCTAGAGGGACTTCCTAGCACTCGCCCCAGTTGTACAGCCGACTTTGCTAGCGATGGTTCACTGACAAAATACGCTCTCATTTGCCGAGACGATAGTTGGCATAGCCTTCAGCTACGTCATTTGCTACGACCTAGCATGGTGCCATTATCAGTTGCTATTGATATTTTAAATAATGTACAGACAAGAGCTACGTTCAACATTAATGGATTAAAGTTAAGTATTCCACCATCTGCGTCCGTTTTTCTAAGTTCTAATTTCCTTGTCCTGTTCCAGACCTCACGCCAGCCTGCGTGAGCTAAAACGCGTGCCTTTCGGCTTCATCTAAATTTAGTGGGTTGGTCTTCTGCCAATTCACAACAGTTCACATTGTGTCGTTTGAATTTCGTTGTGGACTGTTAGGACATTCCCACGAGCAACAATGTGTGTTTTCAAGATGGCGAATTCTAGCCGCCGTCCTGTGGAGTTTAACTTAACTTGATTATTTTTGAATTGAAGTGCACCAGCTGAATCTTCTGCCTTGTGGCCTTTGACGTTCCGGTTCCTTGCCCTGGCTGTTGACGTAAATTCAAGCAGCGTATTTTCCTCGTTGTGTTGTGACTGTCCAGCATGGCGTGTAGTTTGACAGCTGAATGTGTAATTCATTGTTGGCGCCGATACCTTCTGTGTTGTTCCATTGAACTCCCTGTTGCTTGCTAGTCGGCTGGAGCGGAAGTCATCCTGCCGCTTGGTCCGTTGACTGTCTGTCGGTTGGGTTACCGTCAGGTTGGAAATTGTTGGGCAGACTGACTGTCTCACCTAAGCGAGTGTTAGTGTTTGAATTCGAGGCCGACCCTTGGAAACTTCTGAGCGCTGTTTGATGTGCTGCCTTTTCTTATTTGTTCTTGTTGTTAGTTTATGTACGGCTTCCAGCCGATTTTAAATTAAAGTTGTTTTGCTCTTAAGGTGTGAGACTGTTTGGGCCTTCAGCCTGATTTAAAGAAATTTTAGGATAAGGCCATCTGCCTTTTAAAATTCAAATTCCGGCCTTCAGCCGGTTTAAATTAAAGTTGTTTTGCCCTTGAGGTGTGAGATTGAATGATGCATTTAGCGGCGAATTAAGTTCTAAAATTAATGTTTGGCTTGCTCTGTTTTTAATGTTTTCTTTACTCTTGTAATGTTTGTTAAATGAATAAAGTAGCATGTTCGAGTGCAACTGACACCCACTCATTTTGGCCCCTTTCCACAAATTAAACTATCTGTCCTGTCCTGCGGGTATAGTACGGGATCTCAGATACGAATGGATATAGGTGTCCAAAACTAGTTGCATCCACGTCTACATCATACTCTGCAAGCCACCTAATGATGTGTACCACTAACTCATCTCTCCAACCCTGTTCCACTCGCGAATAACGCGTGGGAAGGATGACTGTTGGTAAACCTGTGTGTTGGCTCTAATTTCTCGAATTTTCTGCTCATGATCATTATACGACACTTATGTAGGGGGAAGTACTATGTTTTCCGACTCTTCCCGGAAAGTGCTCTCTCGAAATTTCAGTAGTAAATCTCTCTGTGATGCACAAAGCCTCTCTTGTAAACTCTGCCAATCGAATTTGTTGAGCATCTCCATTACACTCTCGTGCCAACTAAACGATCCCGTGACGGAAAGTGCCGCTCGTAGTTGGATCTTCTCTACCTCTTCTATCAGTCCTGTCTGGTAGGGATCCCAGATAGATCAACAATACTCAAGAATGGCTGGAAAAAGCGCCTTATAAGCCACTTCCTTCGTGGATGTGTTACATTCCCAACCATTTATTTCACAATAAGAGTATTCGGATTAATAGGGACGTAAAGAAAAGATGCAATCATGCCATGCTGTTTAACCAGATTATACAAGAAGCAATGAATGAGACAAAACGAAGATTCAGAAGTAGGGCATCATTCATGAGAACCGTTGTTGCCATTGCTTTTTTTTTTCTGTCGTCAGTCTACTGACTGGTTTGATGCGGCCCGCCACGAATTCCTGTCCTGTGCTAACCGTGTAAGAGGTATGCGATGTATGCGCTGCCTGCAATAGACAAGGCAGAGGAGAGTCTCTGACCAGAGAGCAGTATGTAGTTAGTTGTTGCTTGTCGCTAGTCGGCAGTAGTCGATAGTAGTCTTGAGTAGTCTCAGTGAGTCGGCAGTAGTCTGCGCGTGTCTGCGGGTGTCGGCAGTCTGCCCTGGTCGGGACTCTGAAGGATGAGTATTATTGTAGAAGGTAAAGAAGCAGCCTTGCGCATATCTAGTAATGTATGTTAACTGTCATCCAATTTCTTTTAAAAAATGCCCCAATAATAATTTTTATAATATAAAGTATTTTTTTTTTAAAGCATTCATTTCAATTTAAAGATTTTATCCAATGAATAATTATTCCTTTCACGAATCCCAAAGCATAGCCAGCATTGCACGGAGCTGTGCCGAAAATTTTTTAGGTAAGAGCAGATATATTCGCCGTTTTTTATTGAGGTAAGAATTTTTGCTTTTTTTATTTAGAATACAGGGCCGTGGCGCAGCGCAGCTGTCATAAAATTTACCAGGTTACTGAATTTTTTATTATTTCGGGGTTTAGGAATTGAATTTTGTGAGTACATCAAATGTGAATGCATTTCTGCACGGAGATAATAAATGGGAGCCAATTTTGTTCAGAGGTTACAATATTTAAAAATTCATTTAATTATTATTTCCGTGGGGAGTTTACACATGGTTCATTTCATTGTAATATTTTTGTGGGAAGGTTACAACCTCTTCATCTCAGAGTAGCACTTGCAACCTACGTCCACAATTATTTGCTTGACGTATTCCAATCTCTGTCTTCCTCTACAGTTTTTGCCCTTTACAGTTCCCTCTAGTACCATGGAAGTCATTCCCTCATGTCTTAGCAGATGTCTTATCATCCTGTCCCTTCTCCTTATCAGTGTTTTCCACATATTCCTTTCCTCTCCGATTCTGCGTAGAACCTCCTCATTCCTTACCTTATCAGTCCACCTAATTTTCAACATTCGTCTATAGCACCACATCTCAAATGCTTCGATTCTCTTCTGTTCCGGTTTTCCCACAGTCCATGTTTCACTACCATACAATGCTGTACTCCAGACGCACATCCTCAGAAATTTCTTCCCCAAATTAAGGCCAGTATTTGACATTAGTAGACTTCTCTTGGTCAGAAATGCCTTTTTTGCCATAGCGAGTTTGCTTTTGATGTCCTCCTTGCTCCGTCCGTCATTGGTTATTTTACTGCCTAGGTAGCAGAATTCCTTAACTTCATTGACTTCGTGACCATCAATCCTGATGTTAAGTTTCTCGCTGTTCTCATTTCTACTACTTCTCATTACCTTCGTCTTTCTCCGATTTACTCTCAAACCATACTGTGTACTCATTAGACTGTTCATTCCGTTCAGCAGATCATTTAATTCTTCTTCGCTTTCACTCAGGATAGCAATGTCATCAGCGAATCGTATCATTGATATCCTTTCACCTTGTATTTTAATTCCACTCCTGAACCTTTCTTTTATTTCCATCATTGCTTCCTCGATGTACAGATTGAAGATTAGGGGCGAAAGGCTACAGCCTTGTCTTACACCCTTCTTAATACGAGCACTTCGTTCTTGATCGTCCACTCTTACTATTCCCTCTTGGTTGTTGTACATATTGTATATGACCCGTTTCTCCCTGTAGCTTACCCCTACTTTTTTCAGAATCTCGAACAGTTTGCACCATTTTATATTGTCGAACGCTTTTTCCAGGTCGACAAATCCTATGAAAGTGTCTTGATTTTTCTTTAGCCTTGCTTCCATTATTAGCCGTAACGTCAGAATTGCCTCTCTCGTCCATTTACTTTTCCTAAAGCCAAACTGATCGTCACTTAGCGCATTCTCAATTTTCTTTTCCATTCTTCTGTATATTATTCTTGTAAGCAGCTTCGATGCATGAGCTGTTAAGCTGATTGTGCGATAATTCTCGCACTTGTCAGCTCTTGCCGTCTTCGGAATTGTGTGGATGATGCTTTTCCGAAAGTTAGATGGTATGTCGCCAGACTCATATATTCTACACACTAACGTGAATAGTCGTTTTGTTGCCACTTCCCCCAATGATTTTAGAAATTCTGATGGAATGTTATCTATCCCTTCTGCCTTATTTGACCGTAAGTCATCCAAAGCTCTTTTAAATTGCGATTCTAATACTGGATCCCCTATCTCTTCTAAATAGACTCCTGTTTCTTCTTCTGTCACATCAGACAAATCTTCACCGTCATAGAGGCTTTCAATGTATTCTTTCCACCTATCTGCTCTCTCCTCTGCATTTAACAGTGGAATTCCCGTTGCACTCTTAATGTTACCACCGCTGCTTTTAATGTCATCAAAGGTTGTTTTGACTTTCCTGTATGCTGAGTCTGTCCTTCCGACAATCATATCTTTTTCGATGTCTTCACATTTTTCCTGCAGCCATTTCGTCTCAGCTTCCCTGCACTTCCTATTTATTTCATTCCTCAGCGACTTGTATTTCTGTATTCCTGATTTTCTCGGAACATGTTTGTACTTCCTCCTCTCATCAATCAACTGAAGTATTTCTTTTGTTACCCATGGTTTCTCCGCAGCTACCTTCTTTGTACCTATGTCTTCCTTCCCAACTTCTGCGATGGCCCTTTTTAGAGATGTCCATTCCTCTTCAACTGTAATGCCTACTGCGCTATTCCTTATTGCTGTATCTATAGCGTTAGAGAACTTCAAACGTATCTCGTCATTCCTTAGTACTTCCGTATCCCACTTCTTTGCGTATTGATTCTTCCTGACTAATGTCTTGAACTTCAGCCTACTCTTCATCACTACTATATTGTGATCTGAGTCTATATCTGCTCCTGGGTACGCCTTACAGTCCAGTATCTGATTTCGGAATCTCTGTCTGACCATCATGTAATCTAAATGAAATCTTCCCGTATCTCCCGGCCTTTTCCAAGTATACCTCCTCCTCTTGTGATTCTTGAACAGGGTATTAGCTATTACTAGCTGAAACTTGTTACAGAACTCAATTAGTCTTTCTCCTCTTTCATTCCTCGTCCCAAGTCCATATTCTCCTGTAACGTTTTCTTCTACTCCTTCCCCTACAACTGCATTCCAGTCGTCCATGACTATTAGATTTTCGTCCCCCTTTACATACTGCATTACCCTTTCGATATCCTCATACACTTTCTCTATCTGTTCATCTTCAGCTTGCGACGTCGGCATGTATACCTGACCGATCGTTGTCGGTGTTGGTCTGCTATCGATTCTGATTAGAACAACCCGGTCACTGAACTGTTCGCAGTAACACACCCTCTGCCCTACCTTCCTATTCATAACGAATCCTACACCTGTTATACCATTTTCTGCTGCTGTTGATATTATCCGATACTCATCTGACCAGAAATCCTTGTCTTCCTTTCACTTCACTTCACTGACCCCTACTATATCTAGATTGAGCCTTTGCATTTCCCTTTTCAGACTTTCTAGTTTCCCTACCACGTTCAAGCTTCACATTCCACGCCCCGACTCGTAGAACGTTATCCTTTCGTTGATTATTCAATCTTTTTCTCATGGTAACCTCCCCCTTGGCAGTCCCCTCCCGGAGATTCGAATGGGGGACTATTCCGGAATCTTTTGCCAATGGAGAGATCATCATGACACTTCTTCAATTGCAGGCCACATGTCCTGTGGATACACGTTATGTGTCTTTAATGCAGTAGTTTCCATTGCCTTCTGCATCCTCATGTCGTTGATCATTGCTGATTCTTCCGCCTTTGGGGGCAATTTCCCACCCCTAGGACAAGAGAGTGCCCTGAACCTCTATCCGCTCCTCCGCCCTCTTTGACAAGGCCGTTGGCAGAATGAGGCTGACTTCTTATGCCGGAAGTCTTCGGCCGCCAATGCTGACTATTTAACAAAATTTAGGCAGTGGCGGGTATCGAACCCGGGACCGAAGACGTTTTGATTATGAATCAAAGACGCTACCCATAGACTACACAGAAAATTGCCATTGTTACCCTCTATGAAAGTGATAAAGAGTCATTGGAGTGAACAGTCCCTTGAGCGTATAATGTGGATTAATAGCAAACCAAGCCGAAAGTACTGAGAGCAACAGAAATTTGTTGCCAAATCTGAGGACCTCGTAGTAGATGAAATGAAGGATTTCTACAAATTTCTACAAATTTCGAGGCAAAATATGGCGCGATGGACGAAACAAGGAGGTCGTAAGAAGAAGACTAGCTGAAGCAAGCAGAGCATTTCTCGTCAAGAAGAAGTCGGCTAGTATCAAATACAGGCATTAAATTGACAACGAAATTTTTAAGAGTGTGCAAATGGAGCACGCAATTGCAGGGAAGTGAATCATTTGTTGTTTGGAAAACACGGAAAAGTATCGAAGCTGATAATGAAGTGGACTTGATGAAGGAAACAATTAGAAGGACGGACAGGACGATGAAATATGTGTTGAGATATCAGTGAATAATTGCTATGGTATTAGAGGGAGTTGTAAAGGGCAAATACTTTGGAAGTGTAATAGGAGGAGGGGGAGTCTAAGTGCTACTGTGAAGAGGAAAGATTGACACAGAATAGACAGTTGCTGTGGGCTGCAATAAACTAACCACGAGACTGGAAAAAAATAAAATAAAAAATGATTAGTCATTACATACCATAACAATGTTATTATTATTAACGAAGACTCACAGCGTAAACAGTGCTTGAACTCCTTTTGTTCAGCAGTAAATCTCCATATACTGTTATTGAACCTATTTATTAATTTATCAGGCGACCACGGCCGAAAGATAGGAACATCGACTGCAGTGCACATCAAGATGACTCAGTTCTATTTTGAACGGTGAGGCACCGCATTAACGCGTGCATCGTGCCATCGTATATCTCTTCTCGCGAGACACCTCACCGTCCCGTAACCGGGTCGGCCAGGTGTGGAACGGCACAGCGTGACGTAACCAGGTGGCTGCGTCCCAACGGTACCGTCTGTCACCACACTGTGTGGCGGTCTGGTGGCCTACAGGTGGAGAACGTACAGCCGCCGCGACAAAAGAAGAAGCAGAATTCGACACGGAAGGAACGTCATTCCACACCGACAATATTCCCTACACATGCCCAACGCCAAAGGGCAAGTTCGTTCTTCGCACTGCAGCAACCAGAAGCACGAAAACGGGAGAACTCCAACGATGCAGTAGACTACTGGCCATTAAAATTGCTACTCCAAGAAGAAATGCAGATGATAAACGGGTATTCATTGTACAAATATATTATACTAGAACTGACATGTGATTACATTTTCACGCAATTTGGGTGCATAGAACCTGAGAAATCAGTACCCAGAACAACCACCTCTGGCCGTAATAACGGCCTTCATACGCCTGAGCATTGAGTCAAACAGAGCTTGGACGGCGTGTACAGGAACAGCTGCCCATGCAGCTTCAACACGATACCACAGTTCATCAAGAGTAGTGACAGGCGTATTGCGACTAGCCAGTTGCGCGGCCGTCATTGACCAGAAGTTTTCAATTGGTGATAGACCTGGAGAATGTGCTAGCCAGGGCAGCAGTCGAACATTTTCTGTATCCATAAAGGCCCGTACAGGACCTGCAACATGCGGTCGTGCATTGTCCTGCTGAAATGTAGGGTTTCGCAGGGATCGAATTAAGAGTAGAGCCACGGGTCGTAACACATCCGAAATGTAACGTCCACTGTTCAAAGTGCTGTCAATGCGAACAAGAGGTGACCGAGACGTGTAACCAATGGCACCCCATACCATGACGCCGGGTGATACGCCAGTATGGCGATGACGAATACACGCTTCCAATGTGCGTTCACCGCGATGTCACCAAACACGGATGCGACCATCATGATGCTGTAAACAGAACCTGGATTCATCCAAAAAAATGACGTTTTGCCATTCGTGCAACCAGGTTCAGTACACCATCCCAGGCGCTCCTGTCTGTGGTGCAGCGTCAAGGGTAACCGCAGCCATGCTCTCCGAGCTGATAGTCCATGTTGCTGCAAACGTCGTCGAACCGTTCGTGCAGATGGTGGTTGTCTTGCAAACGTCCCCATCAGTTGCCTCAGTGATCGAGACGTGGCTGCACGATCCGTTACAGCCATGCGAATAAGATGCCTTTCATCTCGACTGCTAGTGATACGAGGCCGTTAGGATCCATCACGGCGTTCCGTATTACCCTCCTGAACCCACCGATTCCATATTATGCCAACAGTCATTGGATCTCGACCAATGCGAGCAAGCAATGTCGCGATACGGTACACCGCAATCGCGATAGGCTACAATCCGACCTTTATCAAAGTCGGAAACGTGATGGTACGCATTGCTCCTCCTTACAAGAGGCATCACAACAACGTTTCACCAGGCAACGCCGGTCAACTGCTGTTTGTGTATGAGAAATCGGTTGGAAACTTTCTTCGTGTCAGCACGTTGTAGGTGTCGCCACCGGCGCCAAACTTGTGTGAATGCTCTGAAAAGCTAATCGTTTGCATATCACAGCATTCCTTCCTGTCGGTTAAATTTTGCGTCTGTAGCACCTCATCTTCGTGGTGTAGCAAGTTTAATGGCCAGCAGTGTAATACAAATAAATGATGCTATCCCACTGCAGTCATACATCTAAACGTAATCACTTCTGAATCAAAAAAACCACAAGGAAAACCACTTAGAGGTACACCTCGTCGCCAATTTTGTAAAGGCCTCGTTGCTACTGCTGTGGAGACGGAGTTGGTGAATTAGTGGAACAGCTTCTGGAGCAGTACACCGCTAATACAGTTTCTCCCTACGCTCTTACACAGCTACGCCCCAGAGTCAGGTAACAGGACAGGAGAACGAAGGTACTACAGCACTCCAACAAATTGATAACAAAGTCACACAAATGATCTAAAATGGTTTACTTATTTTTGTGACTTCTCGGATATTGAGTCTACAACACTAAATGCAACATAACACAAAAAATGCTCTCAATTGGTAAGTGCAAATAACTGTAGGTAAGCATCACAGGAGATAGCAATATCAATTGCAACTGCCTGTTCAGTTCTGAATGACGTTCCCTGTCTAAGTCAGCCCTGGACGATGATCTATAACCAAGTGGGCGAGAGGTGCTCTTCTGTCTTCCGAGTAGGCATCTGTCCGTTGTCGTCCAGTCATTGGCGGACTGTACTCGGCCAGCAATTGACCGAGGCGAAGTCGATGTCTTCATCCTCATCGTTTCCCGACGCTCTGGTGGAACTCGCACAAGTGGAGTCTCTATGGCACTGGCACCACCTCGCATCTTTGCGCCTGTTGTGCTTCTGCCATGGCTGTGTCTTGTTCGGACGACACAGCACTTTTGATATTTGTTCATATATGAAATAGACGGTTGTAGCTCCGCCATAAGTTGCAGTGAGAAGTTTATTTTTATATTTCTTGACGGTGACTAGTTTCGGACACCTGTGTCCTTTTTTCGAACCATCCGTACCGTTAAGTGTGACAAATGCAGGCGGTAGCCTATGTACAAAAACTGCCCCGGCAGTGACGGTCAAAGACGCACTATGGCCGACTCAGCAACATATTTGAACATAGGCTATCGCGTGTATTTGTCACGCCGCTGTGGTCGAGCGGTTCTAAGCGCTTCAGTTCGGAACCATGCGGTTGCTACGGTCGCAGGATCGAATCCTGCCTCGGGCATGAAGAGTGTGATGGCCTTAGGTTAGTTAGGTTTAAGTAGTTCTAAGTCTAGGGGACTGATGACCTCAGATGTTAAGTCCCATAGTACTTAGAGCCATCTGAACCATTTTTTGTATTTGTCACACTTACGATACGGATGGTTTGAAAATGGACGCAAGTGTCCGAAACTTATCACTGTCAAGAAATGGAAAAAGAAACTTCTCAAGGCAACTTACGACGGAGCTGCAACCATTTATTTCAATTATAAGACAAGCTGCCGACCTATTTTTGACCTGCAGCCTGCTGCAACTTCGTGGTAGTAATTAGTTGTGATTTCATTGACACTGTACTGCTAAGGTTAGGGTGACTGGACGTTTAACTGGCTCAGTTAACTATTCTTAACAGGTGCCAAGGCAAAAGTGAAACTGGACAGTGGAAGCTTGTTGTTTACCAGTTGGCTGAAATTGTTCACGTCAAATTGTGTTATATGAATAAGGTTACACTCGTGTGGTTATTTATAATATTCATTACTTTCAGGTAATTTAAACATGGGCTACGGGATGAACAGTTTAATGCGTACAGAATATGGAATGAGAATACATCGAAGAAAAGCGTATGTAATGAGAAGTAGCAGAAATGAGAACAGTGAGAAAAAATCGAGACTTATTGTCATGAAGTAGATGTTAGTTAAGAATTCTTTTACCTACGAAGCAAGACGGACGGAGCAAGGAGGAAATAAAAAAGCAGACTAGTAAAGAAAGGGCGTCCCTCGCCAAAAGAAGTATTCTAGTATCAAACAAAGGCCTTAATTTGAGGAAGATATTTCTGAGAATGTACGTTTGGAGCACAGCATTGTAAGGCAGTGCGACATGGACTGTGGGAAAACAGGAACAGAGGAGAATAATAGCTTTCAAGATGTGGTGCTGCAGAAGACTGTTGAAAATTAGGTGGGCTGATAAGGAGGTTCTCTGCAGAATGGGTGAGGAAAGGAATATCTGGAAACCACTGCCAAGAAGAATGGACAGAATAATAGGACATCTGTTAAAACACCAGGGAATAACTTTCATGGGACTAGAGGGAAACCGGCCGCTGTGGCCGAGCGGTTCTAGGCGCTTCAGTCTGGACCGCCACGGTCGTAGGTTCGAATCCTGCCTCGGGCATGGATGTGTATGATGTCCTTAGGTTAGTTAGGTTTAAGTAGTTCTAAGTTCTAGGGGACTGATGATCTTAGATGCTAAGTCCCATAGTGCTCAGAGGCATTTGAACCATTTGAACTAGAGGTAGCTGCAGAAGATAACAATGAAGACAGAATGTACGTTGTTTTATGTAATAGTTATTTTATACTTGACTTGCTGATATGCTATTTTTCTCATATTCATGAAATATCGTTCTATGACACGTTACGATATAAGAAGCATTTGGCCAAGATTCAGTGAAATGCATTGCAGAAGATCTGATGATGCAACGTAATTTGCTGAACTCGGTTATCACAATGAATGCTATACATTAGCGATCTTGGCTGTTTGAAGAAGTACTTCCGTTTTCTACTTTCTATCAATCGCTCAATACCTCGACAATGGAAATCCGATCCTCGGTCATTCGAGAAACTCTGCATGAACGTCCACAAATTGTGGGAAAATTTCTTTCGAACCCCCCCCCCCCCTTTCCCACCAGCTGTTCTTTCACACTGCCAGAAAGATGGAAATCGTATGTTGCAAGGATATGGACTGCATGGTAGATACTTCCAAACCTCCCATCGACAGCCCTGAAGCAAAGTCTGTGTTGCGCGCACCGTGTGTGGTGTTGCATTGCTGTGCATGTGAACAATGCCTTTGCTAAATTTTCCAAGTTGCTTGTTCTTTATGGTGTTGTGTGGCGACGTCAATGTTCTACTTTGAAGGCTGTGCCCTTTTCCGTGTACTATGCATACACAACTTCATCAGAATCAAAGAAAATAGTGGCCATGATCTTCCCTGTCGAAGGTGCAATTGCACCTTTCTTCCACGGAGGCGGGGTGGTATGTCTCCATTCCATACAAGCTCTCTTTGTTGCAGGTGTGAAACGATGGAAACATGTCCCATAGCCTGTAATGATGTGGCTTAGGAAATCATTGCTTTCCACGGAGAAACTCTGAAACCATTTTTGTGTGTAAGTGACAGTGACTGTGGACACCGTCTTGACCACAGTTCCCAATACTGCAGACGATCTCGTTCGATGGATGCCATTGATGCCCTTCTGCTGAGTAACGCCCAAGAGAGACACTCTCCGACTGTTGCGAATCAGTTCCTCGGTTGGCTGCACAGTGTCTTCTCAGTTCGTTGTAGATGGCCTTTCTTGCCGATCAGCGCCGCTCAAGTCTGTGCAGCCTTGGTCAAATTCTTGGCACCATTTCACTACGTTTGGAAGCGACATTGCATTTGGTCCATATACCGCCAGAATTTAAGGGTGAGTCTCTGCGCGATTCAGACGTTTTGCGCTCAGGAATCGTACGTCCCTCGTACCTGAGTTTCGGAATACGTTTCAGTTGCCGCACTATTTCACATGCCCGGAGCATGTGTCTCTTCTGGCAATGCGCCACTCTTGTTGCGCAAAGTCTTAACGTGGAACGACATGTGTAACTTACTTTCTGGTGCCACTACGTAATTCTGTTTGACAGGTGTCTGAAACCAAAAGATTAATCATTCGAAAAAGGAAGCATTATTAATAGATGAAGTTGTGTCAAGTGGCTGAATATTGTTGCATTTAACAATTTCTAGGAACATCTCGTTACACGGATAAGCCTGTGGGATTGGGGTTGAAGATTCGACGCCGTCTGATGTGAGCATACTGGTGGCTTGGACTGAGGAAATCTTCTTCGAAGAAGACAGTCCCCAATGCGTCCCTGGCTCGCATGTTTGCCACCTATTGGACATGCTTGAGCTGTCAGATTTCCTTGCTAATGAAAACTATGTGCCAGAACGGAAACCGAATGTAGGACCTTGTCTTTGCGGGCAATTTTTTACTTGCTGAATTACCCAGGCACGAGTCACGACCCGCCCTCCTCACGGCTTTACTGCACCACAGTGTCTCTACCACTTTCCAAATTGAGCAATGCCTGCGAAAGACAGGGGCCTATGTTCGAGTCAGGGTTCAGCACATAGTAGTAATCCGCTAGGAACTTTGCAAACAGCCCATGCTCCGCTGAAAAGTGAAAGGTTCATTTTGGTATATGGCGTATGGTTGGTCTGTCATGCGTTCGTACCACTCTTCCAACAGCAACTATTGGAGCATAGCGCACATCCAACATGGAGCGATAATCCTGTGGAACGTAATCTGGGGTCCTTTGACTCTACGTTAAGACGTTGAGAATCTCTTAGAGGGAAGCCAAGACTTCATCACGAGTTTTCGAGTTTATACACGAGTGTCGTCCAGAACCTAATGCCCAACATTTTTCTTAAATTATCATTTGTTCTACATTATGAAAATTAATACATGGAAGAATGAGCTTTTATCTGTATACCCTAATCTTCCATGTAATCTTCAAAATGGTTCAAATGTCTCTGAGCACTATGCGACTTAACTTCTGAGGTCATCAGTCGCCTAGAACTTAGAACTACTTAAACCTAAATAACCTAAGGACATCACAAGCATCCATGCCCGAGGCAGGATTCGAACCTGCAACAGTAGCGGTCGCTCGGTTCCAGGCTGTAGCGCCTAGAACCGCACGGTCACTCCGGCCGGCTCCATGTAATCTCCCCCACTGATACGGCTTTCCTACCGTGACACACAGGGGGACGTACCCCAGTCGGTATCAGCCCTAGTTGTGCTCACGAAGCCATTTCTCCACTGCGCGAATCACTTCCATGTCATCTTCAAAATATCTACCACGATAGCTATCCTTTAATGACCAGTATAATGAAAGTCCGAGGGAGTTATTTCAGCGCTGTATGGTGGACGTGATAACCCTATCAAAGCCTGATGTGCTCACAAATGAGGCCGAACGTTGTCGTGTTGAATCAATGCCTCTCGTGGGTTGTTATGACGCCGAAGTTGCTGCAAACGCTTCCTGAATGTGGTCAATGTTTTCACGTATGCCTCTGTATTAATGGTACTGCACCTTGGCATCCATCTCAGAACAAATTTATTTTCTGTGAGATTTGTGTTCGACCGTAAGATAATAAGGAACCCATCCCGCACACTCTTTCGAGTATCCAAAAACACGAATGACTGCGTCCACACTTCCTCTCGCCGACTGACAGTAGCCACGCCAACTGCCGAATCGAAATGCGTCTATCCTCGCAAACGATAACTTCAGGTCTGACAGCCGTGGTTGGTCTTCCCGCTCGCTGCAAAATATGGAGTTCCGGCGAACCGCCTTCTGACGGACTCTGTGCCGAGCAGCCAACCGTACTCCCCATACTCCCATCTACTGCAGATGCTGCGTGGATATCATCCAAACGTTTGAGTATTCTCCACAGTTTTTTTTCTCTGCAGTGAGAGATTCAATCACTACACTTCGCTGGTAACGTACGTCACTCAAAGACGTCATTTTGAAACGTTAGTGCAGCTGTGTAGTCTGTCGGAGGAAATGGAAACTTTGCATGCACTCAGGGAACTTGAAATAATTCATAATTTACTTTTCGCATTCGCAACATTGTTGTCAGCTGAAAAAAAATTTGGGCCATAACTTTCTGGGCAACCGTACTATGTTCCAGTACTTTTTGTACAAGGTAGACTATTGTGAAGAGCATGAATGCATTCTTCAGACTGAAGTCCATATCAAAGGCAACAGGACATTACCAAATGGATTTCATCTTGAGGCTAACAATGACATCAGTTACCAAAGTTGTGAACACAGAAGTTCCAGAAACTTGTAAATATACACTGATGGAAAAAAATCGCAGCACCAAAAAATAATTGATGTGGAGTAATGAAATTTCGGGAATACATTTGTCTAGGTAACATATCTAACTGATTAACATGACAAGGTCATTGATTAATGTGAACTATTGGTGTATTGATAACTGCTGTAACCGCTAGAATGTTGAATGCAAATATGCAGACGTGAATGTATTGCGTTGTACACTTACTGGAAGTCGGTTTGTGGGATGAAGCCCCATGCCTGTTGCACTTGATCGGTCAGTACAGGGACGGTTAATGCTGGTTGTGGATGGGATGACGCTGGAGTTGTCGTCCGATGATGTCCCACATGTGATCGATTGGAGACAGATCTGGTGATCGAACAGGCCAAGGAAACATGTCGACACACTGTGGAGCATGTTGCGTTACAACAGCGATGTATGGGCGAGTGTTACTCTGTTCGTGAAACGCCTGGGCTAGCAGGCCAGAGCGGGTTAGGCTGTGCAAAGGGGCTAAAATAGGTTGCTGTCAGTTGCATTCAACATACAACTTTATTTGCCCAGACACCATGCAAAACACTCAAAACCTTTATCGACCTACATTAACTAACTTTAAATCGGCTGAAGGCCACACTCAAAATGCAAGGGCTAAGCAAAAAATTAAAATATAAGGTTCTTCTGGAAGTTTGACCCAAAATATTTTCTAAAACTTTAACTTAAACAGGCTGAAGGCCTTAGCACTTTAACTTAAACGGAACTCGGCTAGAGGCCGCATGTCAAGCAATAAGAAGTGTTTCAATCAAACGGCAGAAGGCCTTATCCTAAAACATTTCAACCAAATTCGGCTGAAGGCCGCATAGCAAAGCATCACAATCGTAGGAACATCAGTTTAAGAGATATTAAACTCGGCTGAAGGCCACACATCGACACAATAATTTAACGGCTTGAAGCCTTAAAATATTTCATGTAAAATTCGGGAGAAAGCCCCATATAAAAAATAACAGTCTTATGCTTTAAGGGCAAGACAAGAACATTAATTCAGGATATATACACTCCTGGAAATGGAAAAAAGAACACATTGACACCGGTGTGTCAGACCCACCATACTTGCTCCGGACACTGCGAGAGGGCTGTACAAGCAATGATCACACGCACGGCACAGCGGACACACCAGGAACCGCGGTGTTGGCCGCCGAATGGCGCTAGCTGCGCAGCATTTGTGCACCGCCGCCGTCAGTGTCAGCCAGTTTGCTGTGGCATACGGAGCTCCATCGCAGTCTTCAACACTGGTAGCATGCCGCGACAGCGTGGACGTGAACTGTATGTGCAGTTGACGGACTTTGAGCGAGGGCGTATAGTGGGCATGCGGGAGGCCGGGTGGACGTACCGCCGAATTGCTCAACACGTGGGGCGTGAGGTCTCCACAGTACATCGATGTTGTCGCCAGTGGTCGGCGGAAGGTGCACGTGCCCGTCGAGCTGGGACCGGACCGCAGCGACGCACGGATGCACGCCAAGACCGTAGGATCCTACGCAGTGCCGTAGGGGACCGCACCGCCACTTCCCAGCAAATTAGGGACACTGTTGCTCCTGGGGTATCGGCGAGGACCATTCGCAACCGTCTCCATGAAGCTGGGCTACGGTCCCGCACACCGTTAGGCCGTCTTCCGCTCACGCCCCAACATCGTGCAGCCCGCCTCCAGTGGTGTCGCGACAGGCGTGAATGGAGGGACGAATGGAGACGTGTCGTCTTCAGCGATGAGAGTCGCTTCTGCCTTGGTGCCAATGATGGTCGTATGCGTGTTTGGCGCCGTGCAGGTGAGCGCCACAATCAGGACTGCATACGACCGAGGCACACAGGGCCAACACCCAGCATCATGGTGTGGGGAGCGATCTCCTACACTGGCCATACACCACTGGTGATCGTCGAGGGGACACTGAATAGTGCACGGTACATCCAAACCGTCATCGAACCCATCGTTCTACCATTCCTAGACCGGCAAGGGAACTTGCTGTTCCAACAGGACAATGCACGTCCGCATGTATCCCGTGCCACCCAACGTGCTCTAGAAGGTGTAAGTCAACTACCCTGGCCAGCAAGATCTCCGGATCTGTCCCCCATTGAGCATGTTTGGGACTGGATGAAGCGTCGTCTCACGTGGTCTGCACGTCCAGCACGAACGCTGGTCCAACTGAGGCGCCAGGTGGAAATGGCATGGCAAGCCGTTCCATAGGACTACATCCAGCATCTCTACGATCGTCACCATGGGAGAATAGCAGCCTGCATTGCTGCGAAAGGTGGATATACAGTGTACTAGTGCCGACATTGTGCATGCTCTGTTGCCTGTGTCTATGTGCCTGTGGTTCTGTCAGTGTGATCATGTGATGTATCTGACCCCAGGAATGTGTCAATAAAGTTTCCCCTTCCTGGGACAATGAATTCACGGTGTTCTTATTTCAATTTCCAGGAGTGTATAAACTCGGCTGAAGACCACACATTGACCAAAATACTAAAACTCAAACAGGAAAGTTACTATGTAACAGACACGGAATGGCGCTCAGAAGTTTCCAAGGGTCGGCGTGAAATACACTCCTAGAAATTGAAATAAGAACACCGTGAATTCATTGTCCCAGGAAGGGGAAACTTTATTGACACATTCCTGGGGTCAGATACATAACATGATCACACTGACAGAACCACAGGCACATAGACACAGGCAACAGAGCATGCACAATGTCGGCACTAGTACAGTGTATATCCACCTTTCGCAGCAATGCAGGCTGCTATTCTCCCATGGAGACGATCGTAGAGATGCTGGATGTAGTCCTGTGGAACGGCTTGCCATGCCATTTCCACCTGGCGCCTCAGTTGGACCAGCGTTCGTGCTGGACGAGCAGACCGCGTGAGACGACGCTTCATCCAGTCCCAAACATGCTCAATGGAGGACAGATCCGGAGATCTTGCTGGCCAGAGTAGTTTACTTACACCTTCTAGAGCACGTTGGGTGGCACGGGATACATGCGGACGTGCATTGTCCTGTTGGAACAGCAAGTTCCCTTGCCGGTCTAGGAATGGTAGAACGATGGGTTCGATGACGGTTTGGATGTACCGTGCACTATTCAGTGTCCCCTCGACGATCACCAGTGGTGTACGGCCAGTGTAGGAGATCGCTCCCCACACCATGATGCCGGGTGTTGGCCATGTGTGCCTCGGTCGTATGCAGTCCTGATTGTGGCGCTCACCTGCACGGCGCCAAACACGCATACGACCATCATTGGCACCAAGGCAGAAGCGACTCTCATCGCTGAAGACGACACGTCTCCATTCGTCCCTCCATTCACGTCTGTCGCGACACCACTGGAGGTGGGCTGCACGATGTTGGGGCGTGAGCGGAAGACGGCCTAACGGTGTGCGGGACCGTAGCCCAGCTTCATGGAGACGGTTGCGAATGGTCCTCGCCGATACCCCAGGAGCAACAGTGTCCCTAATTTGCTGGGAAGTGGCGGTGCGGTACCCTACGGCACTGCGTAGGATCCTACGGTCTTGGCGTGCATCCGTGCGTCGCTGCGGTCCGGTCCCAGGTCGACGGGCACGTGCACCTTCCGCCGACCACTGGCGACAACATCGATGTCCTGTGGAGACCTCATGCCCCACGTGTTGAGCAATTCGGCGGTACGTCCGCCCGGCCTCCCGCATGCCCACTATACGCCCTCGCTCAAAGTCCGTCAACTGCACATACGGTTCACGTCCACGCTGTCGCAGCATGCTACCGGTGTTAAAGACTGCGATGGAGCTCCGTATGCCACGGCAAACTGGCTGACACTGACGGCGGCGGTGCACAAATGCTGCGCAGCTAGCGCCATTCGACGGCCAACACCGCGGTTCCTGGTGTGTCCGCTGTGCCGTGCGTGTGATCATTGCTTGTACAGCCCTCTCGCAGTGTAGTGTCCGGAGCAAGTATGGTGGGTCTGACACACCGGTGTCAATGTGTTCTTTTTTCCATTTCCAGGAGTGTAGTAATACTAACACCCGTTTAGGCGAGAAAGGCAGCCTGACTAACAATCTCTTAATGGGAAGGCAAACCAACCGACAAACAGCCGACGAACCAACCAACTACCTGATGTCGGTCACCAGACCAACGGCACTATAACCAAAATGCCAGCGAGGTGAAGAGACCTGTAACACACGTCTTGAAATATTGGTGTGTTAATAAGCCAAGGCACAATAACCACTGACATACATAAACATCACAACGGCTGTGGAACTAGACGCCGTGGCGGACAGCACCAACACGGTAAGAAAACACTCACTCGCTGCTCTGTCGCAACCGGCCAACTGGCTACTGCAGTACGCAGACAGCATAGCATTGCTCAGTCGAACTGACACAGTGTTGCGCGAAACACTGCCACAAGAAACTCTAACACTCGTGAAACGAATCACTGATGAACAAGTCAAACAAATCACAGGCGGACACACACACACCAAACCGAAAGACGGTCGGTGACGAAACACATGTCGTCTGACCAGACAACCGACCACAACCAACCAAGGTCGTTGCTACTCAAACCATGTTTGTCAGCAACGGTCGGGCGATTCTCTACTATCCGGAGCTCACTGCAGCTCCAACCCGACTCAACCCGATGTCCGTGCGGAACTGGGAGACACAGCGACCCGAGCACACTGGCTCGGACTCAGTTATGCAGAGGTAACACTTGCCCATTGGCCACGGCGTCTCCGCAAAAGAAGAAACAGAGCCACGTCCAGCAAGACGACCCAGTGACGAGGCCCAGAAACGGTCAAAAGGCCAAACACACGTCGCCCAAAGAGGCGACCAACTGAACGACCGACCAACGGTCGATCCCGCTGCCATCTCCGTCCGTCGGACAGTTAGTTCATCCTGTGTCGCGAGCGGTCGGCGAGTACTTTCTGTCCGCGCCTACATAGCGCTCAGTCCCCGACAGCTGCTACGTCCCGACTGCACTTCTGCCAGGTGCGATCTTCCCTCGCGACACACGACGACCGGGAAGTAATAGCCCTCCAGCAAAAAGATAATACGGCAGGGCTAATATCGATACGCGCTGGTGCTGCCACTCGCGGGCAGGCAAGACAGCAATTCATGGACACCAGTAATTGAAATTGAAATGATGAGGCGGCCGTACGGTAAAATAAAAAAAAAGTTAAGTAATAGATGGCACGAACACGAGCCACGCAACGCACGGCTCAGTTAGTAAACCACCCATGGAATACTGTTCATGAATGACAGCACAACAAGTGGAATCACCAGAGTGACGTACACATTTGCAGCCGGGTGTACGGCGTAACCGCGAGAGTACTCCTGCTGTCATACGAAATTGAACCCTAGACCATAACTCCAGGTGTAGGACCAGTATGTCCAGGAGATAAGTTGGTTGCAGGCCCTCAACTGGCCTTATGCTAATCAAAACACGGCCATTGCTGTCACGGAGGCAGAACCAGTTTTCATCAGAACATACAGCAGACCTATGAGGTCTCGCTCGACACCACTGAAGTCGCAAATGGCGGTGGTTTGGGGTCAGTGGAATGCACGGTACAAAGCCCCTGGCTCGAAGCTGTGCTTGAAGTAACCGATTGGTAACAGTTCGTTATGTCTCTGTGGTGCCAACTATTGCTCAAATTACTGCTGGAGTTGTAGTATGGTGCGGTAGAGCATTACGCCGAACACGATGGATCTCGGTAGTGCTACGTGGCTGTCCAGAGCCCGGTCTTCTTGAGACCGTACATTCTCGTGACCACCGCTGTCAGAATCATATACAGTAGCTACATTCCTGCCAAGTCTTTCTGCAACATCGAAGAAGGAACAAACAGCTTCTCGTAGCCCTATTACACGACCACGTTCAAACTCAGTGAGGTGTTGATGACTGTGTGTTTGTGGCTTTAAAGGCATTCTTGACCAAGATCAATTCATCACGTCCAACCTCAAAGGTAGCTAACACTCACGACCGTACAGGGCAAACCTAACTTGTATCCTCATAGTGGGGCTAACAGAACCACCCTTAGCGCGAAATTTGAATACACGTCATCTTTCAGATGTAGAAACACGTCTACTAACCTTTTGTTCCGTCATCTGCTCCTTCTCGGTATTGCAATTTTTTTCTGTCTGTGTGTTTTTCTCATTGCATGTCTAGTAGGTACGAGAACACAAGAAGTGAGAAGTTTTGACTGTTTACGCAAGCTTTCTACTCCACTGAATTCTACGTCTACATCAACATGAATACTTTGCAAATCACATTCAAATGCCTGGCAGAGGGTTCATCGAACCACCTTCACAATTCTCTATTATTCCAATCTCGTACAGCGTACTTCAGAGCTGAATGCTGAATGTATTGTATCCGTCATGTGTGCTCTTTTTCTTTTTCGTTGCGATTGTAGGGAGACAGCCTGCACGATCCACTTGAAGGTTACTTCGAACATGTTATGTAGTGTTTCCTCAATAAACGTGCTTCACTGCAAATTTAAACGAAGCCAAAGCATCACAGGCAGACAAAACTAAACAAAGTCAAATTTAGCTTATAGAGGGCTATGGGTGAAGCATTCAGCGAATTCGAAAGTAAAATTCTATCTAAGGACTTGACATAAAATGCTAAGAAATTTTGGTCCCGCGTTAAATCAATAAACGGAGCGAAGCCATCTGTCCAGACACTCTGTGACCGGCAGTGAAACGGAGGATACCACCGAACAGGCCGAAATACTAAACGTCTCTTTCTAAAACTATTTGCAGTACCATCACTCATTTTCCAGCAGATCTTCCTGGAATGATTGTAATTGGCCCGTGTTTCGTCAAGATAATACAATGTTGCACTACCTCCTTCTCTTGTCTCGTGCATCTTTATATGGCATGTAGTTCGTGCTGCACCTATGTCATGTCTGTGAACTAAAAACTCTCTTATTAACATATCAGGAACGAACGTCTTTTACAATTCTTTACATTGATGAAGCGCTTACCATTAAAGCTAATTT
This sequence comes from Schistocerca piceifrons, assembly GCF_021461385.2. Classification (NCBI taxonomy): domain Eukaryota; kingdom Metazoa; phylum Arthropoda; class Insecta; order Orthoptera; family Acrididae; genus Schistocerca; species Schistocerca piceifrons. Next base: position 231,619,253 of record NC_060139.1, read on the forward strand.
TCTCCTGCATAACTGTAACACATTTTTGTGATGTCAGTCATTCATCGTTCACATGGAGCACTTTAAAACATCGTTGTTGAAACAATCCATTTGTGTTACAGGTTCGTTGCGATTTCGATGCTTTCCAGGCGAAACGAAACGAACTTTTTCTACGGTTCCTACAGCTCTGACACTTCCGTTTACAATTTTCTTTACAGTTCTCTTGCCGACACCACACGGTTCTGGAGTCCGTTCTTGTGTCTTCAAATGTCAACAGTAGGAGACCTGCTTTCAGATACACGTTTGAAAAAGTTATAAATGCGGTAAATAATCTCCCCTTCGCCTGCTTGTGAAGCACTTCATATTTATTGCCGTCACCTGGCTTTTTTTAGTCGCACTTAACCATTTACAGATACACGTTCTCACTTATACTGCTATAAAAAAAGAAAAAATAGACTTACAGTTGAATGAATAATTCGGTTGTCGTGAAGTACGGCAATAGTGCAGCATGTAGGAGAGAGATTCTCGCTGTCTAGCTGTAACTCGCTGCCAGCTGCTCGGAAAGAGAATTAATATTATTTGCCGCCAGTGGCTACTGGAGGGAGATGCACAGAACGGCTGAAAATTGGGCCGCCTTCCAACATGAAGTGGAATTTAGTAATTGTTAAATAAACTCATTGTCCTGTGCATGTAAATAGCTCTGCACCTTACGGCGCACTGAAAACAGTTAATTCTATTAAATGTTGTCGTACTAATTGTCGGATTTTTCCAATAGCGTATGAGGAAACGGCAAGTACTTCCAAGTTTTTATTAACGCACACGGAAGTTGGATGTTTGAATTATAGCAGAACTGTTCTCACATTCTATGAAGTTCATGGTTTTCTCACCAGGTGCACCTTGCCCGAAGCAAAAGTTGGCTTCAGACTTTGGCTTATTTGACAAACATTTTGTGAAAAATCAATAGCTCAAATTTATTACTTCAGGGGCCAAACACAAGGCTGTATAATGTGCAAGACTGTATCGAACCGTTCATTAAAAATAATTTTTTTTAGTCATTAGTCTTCTGATTGGTTTGATGCTGCCCGCCACGAATTACTCTAATCTGCCAAACCTCTTGCATTGTTCGTCCTCAGTTATTTGGTGGATGTATTCCAGTCTCTGTCTTCCTCTACAGTTTTTGCCCTCTACAGCTCCGTCAAGTACCATGGAAGTCATTCCCTCATGTCTTAACGGATGTCCTGTCATCCTGTCCCTTGTCCTGGTCAGTGTTCTCCACAAATCACTTTCCTCTCCCATTCTGTGAAGAACCTCCTCTTTGCTTACCGTACCAGTCCACCCAGTTTTCAATATTCTTCTGTAGCATCACATCTCAAATTCTTCGATTCTCTTCTGTTCCGGTTTTCCCACAGCCCATGTTTCACTGCCAAAAAGTGCTGTGGTCCAAGAAAAAGTTTTGGAAATCTGTTTCAATTCCAATCAAACTGAATGCTTCGACACCCTTCACGATTTCCTAGTAGAAATTCATCATACTTCGGACGAAAATGTCAAGAACGCAATTAAAGACCATTTGAAGATATTTGGAAAAGCCTTCCAGACTCTTTCACTGCTCTAGTAACAACAACCGGATTCGCAATCCCTTGGAAGAGACAGAAATTTTGGAATCTACATGCTGTGCAAGTTAAAAGGAGCAGCCACTAGAAACTTCCAGTGACTTTAAGTTACAAAACATAAATTTTTGTCATCTTCTGATTAATCTTAAAGGTGGTGTTTCCTATGCTGTCAATTACAGTAGTAAGAAATTTATTACCTGTCTCGTCCACAGAATTAAGCGAAAAGGTTTTCCCTTCTTACACTCAAATAAAAATAAATAAGTAAGCTACAAACTTCTCAGCGAAAGTTATTTGAGACTGTCTTTAGCTTCTGTGGCTCCTGATTTCAAAGTTATGCAACATGCAGAGCAGTCAGGTCACCCTCACCGTATTCCAAGAAGGCATGGCTCCAGTTAACCCCAAAATGAAAACTTGTAGCTTAACGGAAAAGTGCAAAATACTTTACTATTGTATACTAGACCTACCCATTGTGTAAAAGCCTTCCTCAGCACTTTTAATGTGTTACAACTGAAATGTAAAGCATTATAAAAGCCTTAGGGCTATTAGACCAATTTTTTGGAACTCAGTTACTTCCACGTTACAGTAAGTACCTTTTTCTTTTATAAGTCGGGGGTTCGCATTATCAGATTTTTGTGGAAGGAGGTCAAATATCGAAAAGTTTAGCAACCATAGCTCTTTGGTAGGTGCTAAAATATCTACGTGACATCACACTCGTATGATACAGCAATTAAATTGTCTGTTGGTTGCAAATATATTTGTTAAAATTAAAAGTAAAATAATAAAACAGCACAAACTGCAGACGAGAAAGACATATTTTATTTACCGAAAACTTTCTTTCTTCAAGTAAATGAAACAATGTTCTTCATCGCGTAATAGTGTAACAACCTTCTGGATGAATTTATTCCTGAAACAATCAGTTAATACGTTAGAGATTTATTACAACGAAAACAGTATTTTTATAAATGTATCTGAAGCTTACAGTACTATTACAATGAACCATAAGTACCTCGTTCACATTTTCCGTAGATATGCCTTATCTTTATTTATACTTACTGTTAAGCCCAACTCGGGCACTAGAGGCAGGAGTACAACAATGGCTCTGAGCACTATAGGACTTACCGTCTGACGTCATCAGTCCCTTAGAACTTAGAACTACTTAAACCTAACCAACCTAAGGACATCACACACATCCATGTCCAAGGCAGGATTCGAACCTGCGACCGTAGCAGTCGCTCGGCTCCAGACGCAGGAGTACACAGAACTTTTCTTGACACATGCGACAGTCTGGGATAAGTTGTTGCCCCTGATTCCCATCACTCCAGAAGTGTCTGTCCCTCATCTGCTTTTCCCATCAATAGATGCATGGAACCTTCATCGACCGTTTCCTCCTCCTCCCTCCCAGCCCACGATGCATTTTTCATACAGGCGTCGATGCTGAGGCTTCGTCCTCTGTATGACATTCTGCAAATGATACATGTCTATTTGGAGGAAAAATATGTTATACCGCGTAACTACTAATAAATTTGGTGCAGTGTTCACATTAATTTAAGTCTTCTCACTATTATACGATCGAACAATGAGGCCGTCAGTACTGACAAAACATTTACTAAGCATACATAATTAAAATCGCATTTACCTTGAAGTGTAACACATCTGGAACGTGCTGCAACATGAACTTCCTCTCAGTTATCGAGAGTCGCTTTAGATGATGCTCTGGTACTATAGTTGGATTCATGAACGATGGTGGTCGAGTTTAAGCTTGTTCTGCGCACCTACGTCACGCATTCTCCGACAGCTACTGAATGTTCAGCAGTGCTCCGAGCGCTCTGCTCTGAATTCCGTAGCTAATGCGAGTATTAAACGCGATCGTAACGAATTGTTTAGTAAATTTCTGTTTCATTTGTTGCGAGTTGTCATCGCTGATGGTGGTGATAAGTGATAATTCTGCATGAGCAAGCGAAAGAAATAATTTGCAGGATATGCGCTTCCTTCTAGCGGAAAGCACGCGTTTGCGGGTACACCGGCTATCGCTTGGAATCGTCAACAATGAATTTCCGTGCGTGCCTCGACATGCGCGAACCGCATTGTTCCTGGAGTGGACTATAGCAATAATGCAAGCAAATGCATTGATTTTATTTCCATTTTTTAGCGTAAGAGGTTTCGAGCGCTTGCTTTTACCAAAGCTGTTTCCCGCAAATGTTTGACAATACCGAGGCACACCGTCGTCTTCAAAATGATTTCTTATCCAGAAATAGGTATTTAAAAGATTTAACCAAAATATAAATTTTATTTGTTTATAAAAGCGTCGTTTCACATACATGGGATTGATTACCCCATTGTCAGCCGGATTCTCAGTACAGTATTTCTGTACTTGCTATACCAACGGCACAAGCAACTGCAGCGTCGAACTACTGTCAGCTTCCATAACCTTTGTAGCCCCTCGAAATATTTCGAGAAACTGAATTAATTTGTGAGCTAACTGGTAATCCCCGTGCCCAAACAAACGTATATTCCAGACTTCATGTAAAACTTCAACAATTTCTTTATTATGCATAAATACGGATTTTAGCATCGCACACAAAGTATTGCAGCAAGTCTCAACGTTCTGCTTTACGGTAAACTACAACCGCGAGTCTTTCACATGACCACTCCTTCTTAAATAATTACGGCATTTTTCGCTGAGTCCAACGACGGGTGTACATTAGAACAATATTCCTGCAACCATTTACCCTCACTGCTGTAGCGCAGAACAGTGCTAAGGGAGTGGTGGTTGTACAGAAGGCGGCAATACTTCCGTAATGGCTTTTTCAAATTCGCCACATGATCGGTAACGAATGTGACCCTCAACTGATGGCTTATAAATACCCATAACTTGCTTACGTCAATTTCAGTTTCGTCCTGTAAATTTGTGACACTGTTCTCCATTTCAGATGGGAACTCTGCAACAAACTGGACACAACTTTCTCACTACAACTCTCGCGAGACAGAAAGCGTAGTTAGACTCAAATAATGCATTTTAGTGTACGCGTGTGTCTAAGTATCAGTTTTACATGCTCACGCACTATCCTTCATATCCAGCAACACTTGGGGGGAGGGGGGGGGGGGGTTGTAGCCATTCGGTATTCTTCTGCTATTTCTTTTTCATGGCGAGAAATTGTTGATGGTTGAGGAAGCACATCTCTTCCACCCGCGGTGGCGTACTGTGCTCCTGTTTCTGGTATTGTCTGTGCAAGATCTGCAAAGCCTTAGCCTGCTACTTTAGCCGGCCGCTGTGGTCGAACGGTTCTACGCGCTTCAGTCCGAAACCATGCGGCTGCTACGGTCGCAGGTTCGAATCCTGCCTCGGACATGGATGTGTGCGCTGTCCTTAGGTTAGTTAGGTTTAAGTAATTCTAAGTCTAGGGGACTGAGGACCTCGGATGTTATGTCCAATAGTGCTCAGAGCCATTTGAACCATAGTGCTTGGAGCCAGCTACTTTGCTGAACTTCCGCAGATCTCTTGTGCACATTGTTACACACTTCTGCTGACGCCGGAATGTTGCCACTACTATTGATCTGACTACTAGCAGAAGCCTTGCAGGTATTGAAGTGTCGCGACAAGGCACTAGTACTACCATCATGGAAAGCTAATAACTTCAGACGACAGCCATTACACTTGCAAAACCTACAGGCTTATTTTGAGAATCTACTTAAAACCTATGTAAAATTTTGTCATACCATGCAATCGTGTGATTACTTCAGATGAGTGAAGGTTCCCTCCTCCAGTTTCAGGGAAACTTTTTTTCTCTTCTATATATTTTCCTAAGTCACGGTTGCAAAATACTAACACGAATTCTTTACAGAAGAATGGAAAAAACTACCAGAAGCCGACCTCGGGGAAGATTAGTTTGGGTTCCGGAGAAACGTAGGAACATACGAGGCAATACTCGGCCTACGACTTCTCATAGACGATAGGTTACGGAAAGATAAACCTACGTTTGCAGCATTTGTAGACTTAGAGGAAGCTTTTCACAATGTCGCCTGGAATACTCTCATTCAAATTTTAAAGGTGGCAGGGGAAAAATACAGGGAGAGAAAGGCTATTTACAATTTGTACAGAAACCAGAGGGCTGTTATAAGAGTCGAGGGGCACGAAGGGGAAGCAGTGGTGGAGAAGGGAGTGTGACAGGGTTGTAGACTATCCCGATGTTATTCAATCTGTATATCGAGCAAGCGCTAAAGGAAACAAAAGAAAAATTTGGAGTAGGAATTGAAGTCCAAGGAGAAGAAATAGAAACTTGGAGCTTTGATTATGACTTTGTAACTCTGTCGAGACAGAAAGGACTTGGAAGAGCAGTTTAACGGAATGGAGAGTGTCTTGAAAGGAAGATATAAGATTAACACCAACAAAAGCAAAACAAGGGTAATGGAACGGAGTCGAATTAAATCATGCGATGCTAAGGGAATTAGATTAGGGATCAAGACACTTAAAGTGGTAGAGGTCTTTTGCTATTTGGGCTGCAAAATAACTGATGATCGCCGAAATAGAGAGGATATAAAGAAGAGAAATTTGTTAACATAGAGTATAGATTTAAGTGTAAGGAAGTCCGTTCTGAAAGTATTTGTATGGAGTGTGGCCATGTATGGAAGTGAAACATTGACGATAAACAGTGTAAACAAGAAGAGAAGCTTTGTGATGCTACAGAAGAATTCTGAAGATTAGATGAGTAGATCACGTAATTAGTGAGTAGGTACTGAATGGAATTGGGGAGAAGAGAAATTTGCGCTACAGCCTGACTAGAAGAAGTGATCGGTTGGTAGGGCACATTCTGAGGCATCATGGGGTCACCAGTTTAGTACTGGATGGATGCGTGGGGGGAGGGGGAAGGGTAAAAATCGTAGAGGGAGACCAAGAGATGAATACAGTAAGCAGATCTAGAAGGATGTATGTTGCAGTAGTTAGTCGGAGATGAAGAGCCTTGCACAGAATAGAGTAGCAAGGACAGCTGCATCAAACCAATCTTTTGACTGAAGACCACAACAACAACAACAACATATTTTCTAAGCCTTAGAGGTTTGAAGGACCTCGAGGCGTATTCCTAACATAATAATAATAATGATACACAGTGACCTAAAAGTGGCTGGTTACAGTGTCTTGCGCTGAACTGTCTGCATAGGGCTGCATTATCTGGCCAGACTCGAGCGCATGCTAGGGACGGCCACGCATCTGTTCGACGGATTCTGGGACCCCTGCAGTCTCTACCTATGCATCATTGGTGACACAACCTTGAGGCTGACAGCTGCAATTCTCGGAACAGCCTATCCGCCCTCGCTAGCTGGGCGCACAAGTGCGTATTTCCTCAGCAACGGGCCTGGCCACGCTCAGAAAGTCCATGAGTTTTCCTGGAGTATGTTCGAAGAGACTGTCGAAAAATTTCTAGACGATATTGCAACTATGTATAATAAAAATTTACAGGGTGACAATTATTGAACTATATGAAAAAAACGTAAATTAGCTACAAACTACAGCGTGCTCACACTTTATTCAACATATAAACGTCACTACAGATATTCGGATTTAGGTTATGACATGTTCGACATGTATGCCATCATTGGCGACGAAGTGGCGCAGGTGAATGGCGAAATTCTGCATGAACCCCGCTGAAGTGTCGGAACATCGATGCTGTCGATGACCTCCGCATACCCTGTCTTTATATAGCCCCACAAAAAGGAGTCGCATATGTTCAGATCCGGAGAATATGGCGGCCAATACAGCCCCATGCCAGTGGCCTCTGGGTACTCCAGAGCCAGAATGCGCTCTCCAAAGTACTTCTCCAGGACATCATACACTCTCCAGCTTCGATGGCGTCTAGCTCAATGTTGCAAGAACCACATCTTGTCGAAATCAGGATCAGTTTGTGTAATGGGGGTGAAATCATCTTCCAAATCCTTCATGTACCTTTCGGTAGTCACCGTGCCATCAAGGGATATCGCTCCGATTATTCCGTGACTGGATATTGCATACGACATATTCACCTGTTGAGGGTGAAGAGACTTCTCGGTAGCGAAATGCGGATTCTCAGTCCCCCAAATGCACCAATTTTGCTTATTGACGAACCCATCCAGATGAAAGTGGGCTTCGTTGCTGAACCAAACCATATTTACACACTAATTCCCATCAAATTCTACGGGCTTTTGTTAAAGTTTCGAGAACATACCTTCACCGAAGAGTCAAGCAGTATATTGCTCCCTCCTACGTACATCTCGCGAAGAGACCATGAGGATAAAATCAGAGAGATTAGAGCCCACACAGAAGCTTACCGACAATCCTTCTTTCCACGAACAATACAAGACTGGAATAGAAGGGAGAACCGATAGAGGTACTCAGGGTTCCCTCCGCCACACACCGTCAGGTGGCTTGCGGAGTATGGATGTAGATGTAGATGTAGATGTAGATGGCCCGTGGCTGACAGTATAGTCTGAACGTCCTAGCGCAAACTGTTAGCAATTTATGACAATTTTATTTCATGTAACTGTCACCCTGTAGCTTCAAAATTTGAGATCAAGTTTCATAAAAGAGTTCAGAACGGTGGACAGTTTATAAAAAAAAGTGGAGAAAGGAAAGGAAGAATTTTGTAAATCAATAAAAAATTGCTTGTACTATTTTTATTATTGTATTACGCTTTACCGTGTTACATACATTATTTTACAGTGTGAGTTATTCCTTTTTGCAAAGGATCGAGATCGCCTTGTTCCAAGCACAAGGACCTTCACGGTTGTCAAAGGAGTGTAGACGTTTCACGAAGCAAATCCCCTGTTATGTGGCCAGTCCTTCCCTCCTTCCCCGCGCTGTCTGTTTCCCTGTTGCACCGAACCCTGTAGACGACGGGGCTCGGCAGGGTACCCGAACGAGCCGAAGACCTCGACGGCGCATCGTAGCTCACGCACTCCGTTGCCCGTACACTTTGAGCTCGACTACCCGCGGTGCGGACAACAGAACGGAGCGGTCGGCCCCTCCCACCGGAGGTTCGAGTCCTCGCTCGGGCATGGGTGTGTCTGCTGTTCTTACCATAAGTCAGTTTAAGTAGTGTGTAAGTCTAGGGATAGATGACCTCAGCAGTTTGGTCCCTTAGGAATTCACACACGTTTGAACATTTTTTAGCGGTCGGCCGCAGGCGGACTCGGGCGGATAAATGTGGCGCGATGCACGGCTCTGCGCTAGACGCCTGGAAAAACGTGCTCTGGTCAGACGGGTCCCGATTTCAGTTGGTTAGAGCTGATGGTAGGGTTCGAGTGCGGCGCAGACCCCACGAAGACGCGGAACCATTGTGCAAGGTGGTGGTGGCTCCATAATGGTGTGGACTGCGTTTTCACGGAATTGACTGGGTCCTCTGGTTCAGCGGAACAGATCACTGACTGTAAATGGTTATGTTGGGCTACCTGAAGACCACTGCAGCCATTTATGCAGTTCATAATTCCAAACAATTTTTATGGATGACTGCGCCACAGTTGTTCACGATTGATTTGAAGAATATTCTGACAAATTCCAGTGATTGATTTAGTCACCCATCGAATATCGATGGGGCGTAATCGAGAGGTCAGTTCGTGCACGAAATCCTGCACCGGCAATCGTTTCGTAATTACGGACGACTATGGAGGCATCATGACTCAATATTTGTGCAGGGGAACTTCCAACGAGTCTTTGAGTCGATGCCACGTTGCACTACGCCAGACAAAAGGACATATCAGCAGGTATCCCATGACTTTTGTCGCCTCAGTATATCATGCATTCAAGTTTTTACTACAAGACCGATGTTCTGTTGTGAAATATCTTATTCGTAATAAACAGTGAGTCCAACGGCCATGACTCTAAAGTGTTCGTAAACAACGACAATGTGCGTTGTACAACTTTGAGGAGATTTTGGCATCAAAGGCAGTATAACCATCTCATCATGCATAAACTCAAAATAATTTATCGGGTCAAATACATTAGAAGTCTAGTTCAAACTAATGCTTGAATTAATGTTAAGATCCCAAAACTGGAGCCGCGCGGGATTAGCCGAGCGGTCTAAGGCACTGTAGAAATGGATGTGCGGCTGGTCCCGGCGGAGGTTCGAGGCCTCCCTCGCGCAGAGGTCTGTGTGTGTTTGTCCTTAGGATAATTTATGTTAAGTAGTGTGTAAGCTTAGGGACTGATGACCTTAGCAGTTAAGTCCCATAAGATTTCACACACATCTGAACATTTGAACCAAAACTGGAGCTCATAGTATTTGTGTATTTCGTTTTGTTTTATAAATAAATTTGGTTGCCATAGTTTCAAGTTGACCGTCGAAGTAATATTTTTTTAAAAATTTGATTGCTTAAGTAAACTGAAGAATTTCAATGAAGTAAAATTTGAGGTAGAATGGAATTTTGGATGCCTTGATCTACTGAAGAAATTGTGACTTGGCCGTAGAGAGTATTTGTTACACTTTCTCAAGAAAAGCTTTTCTTGCTTAGTTTTGTAGACCAAATGCAATTTATACGAAGGATTCCCGCAAGCAAATTACATTCATAAAATTAATGAATATGTATGTGTTTTCAGCATAAAATAAGTAACACAAATCTTTATAGGGTCATATTCAACAAACAGGACCATCCGTTTGACTAAATCCTGGCTATGTCTTTGGAACACGAAGTACTCTCCACCACACCCCAAAAAGTAGGTTGTGGACTATAGATGTAGAGATAGATGTAGATTGTGAGCGATGTATGGTAAACAGAAGGTCATTCACATATTTTTGGAATTGTGACGCTGAAGAAGCTCTAAACTTAACGTCCATTAACGACGGTAACGGGTAACGATTACAGTTTCAAGTCACGTCATTAACGACCATGTATTCGGATTAGAAAGGAATAGAGCAAGAAATGAACCGTCGCATGCGCCCTAATTGTTCAGGAAAATAATAGGAAAAGTAAATTTGGACAGTCGTAAAGGGATTTGAACCCTGCTACAAACGGCTACTATTCCATCTCGCTCTGTGAAAGCCATTAGTGATTACAGAAAGCCCACGCTGTGACCACAGTCGATGTTATTATCAGGTTATTACAGCGTAAAATTGAACAAGTCGAGAAGGATGCTACGAAGCGGCTCATCTCTACGGTAATGACAATAGGGAACAGATGGCGAGAGGAGAGGTACTGCCTCAGTACGTGCAGGCACCATCAGCAGACAATTAGAGCCAGACGTGGGATCGACAGCTACATGCTGGATAATGAGGCACTTGTTGCGGCGACAAACACTTGCGGCCAGTACTGGAAGCCTTTCCCCTCCCAACTGTCTGACTACCGCAGCACTCCCGTATTTGTGGGGTGGCGAGTGAATTATCGTCACCGTCTACAGGAGCCCGGAAGCTATTTTTGCCGTCGGCCAGAAGGCCATGGAGAGGATGCTGACCGTAATTTACAATCTGTGAGTCCACACTGTTCTTGTGCTCACTGAAAGTAAATGTTCCTACTTGCTATTTACTCAGCGGGGTCGGGTACTGTGACTGTAAATAAAAGTTTTGAGTTCCAACTTATAGATATATTCAGTAATAGTTCACACGCGCAAACATAATAATATTCCTGATAATCATAAAAATGTCCATATCGGAAACAGCATTACTAGCAGTTCAGAGGTGAGCTCTATGGGATGGTCCAAGTAAAATGGTCTATCACCCTGCGAAGAGCTTCTGTAAAGTTTGGAAGGTAGGAGACGAGATAATGGCAGAAGTAAAGCTGTGAGACCGGGCGTGAGTCGTGCTTCGGTAGCTCAGATGGTAGAGCACTTGCCCGCGAGAGGCAAAGGTCCCGAGTTCGAGTCTCGGTCGGGCACACAGTTTTAATCTGCCAGGAAGTTTCATATCAGCGCACACTCCGCTGCAGAGTGAAAATCTCATTCTGGAAACACTGATATGGTTGGTGCGTACTACGTAGCGCACCACAACGTACGAGCTGCACAGCGGGTTTATCAACAACAATATCCTAATCACCGTATCCCTCATCACACGACCTGTGCTGCTGTGTACCAACGTCTGCGTGAGACCGGGTCTTTTAGCAGATTACCTGGACATGGAATCCGTCGCACGGTAAGAACGCTGCAGTTTGAGGAAGCTGTCTTGCAGCATGTCGAGCGGGATCCTTCAGTCAGCACTCGTGCAATTGCATGTAACATGGGGACGAATCAGACGAATGTAAGAACAGCCCTTCGAGAGCAATTGTTACGTCCATTTCACTTACATCGTGTCCACAACCTGGAACCAGTTAATTATTCTCCCAGAGCACAGTTTTCGCAGTGGTACCTGGATCAGTGTGAAATGCATCCTACATCTCCACCGATGAAGCAACGTTCGGGCGTGATGGAGTCTTCAACATGCAGAATTCGCATCTTTGGAGTGAGGATAACCCACATGCCACAGTTACTAGCGCTCATCAAGTGCGATTCTTCGTTAATGTGTGGGTCTGTTTTGTTGGGGACTGTTTAATTGAGCCGTATCTGCTACCTAGGCCATTAAATGGCAGGCACTATTACAATTTTCTCACCAGAGCATTGCCAGAATTTCTGGAGGACGTCCTGCTCCCTACAAGACAATGCATGTAGTTCCAACATGTCGGGGCGCCGGCACATTTCAGTCGTTGTGTGCGTCGAATCCTGGATCGACGGTTCCCAGAAACGTGGATTGGCAGAGGTGGTGCTGTACCATGGCCTGCTCGATCCCCAGATATGTCCATTCAGGACTTTTTTCTGTGGGGAGAGACGCGCAACCTTGTTTACGCAACTCCCGTTGCATCAGAAGAGGATTTGGTTGCCCGGATAGTAGCAGCAACAGGAACTATTCAGGATACTCCTGGGGTTTTTTCCCGTATCAGACAGAACATGATCCGACGGTGTAACCTTTGTTTTCGTGTCAATGGAGGCATTTTTGAAAATCTACTGTAATTGAAATTGGGTTGTGTTAATGTGTTGTCTCTTGGTCGTAGAAATTTGGAAAAGTGTTCGTTGGTTTAATTAATTTGCCGCCAGAGAAATCTTCCTCTGCCGGTTTAAATAGCCCTCATAGGAAAAAATGACATTAGAGAAAAATATTTGTTTTGATGTCCCCTACAACTTCCCAGAGTTTGTCGGTTTAAATACTTTCCACCCTGTATAAAACTCAGGCTACATACGAATTTTCATCTTTTTGAGTATAGTATTTAGCCCCTTCAATTTTTCGTATAAGAGCCAGTTTTGACCAAACTATCGCTCTGGTCAAACTGAGACTCGTAACTTTTGATTGTGACACACCTTTGCACGTTCTGAACAATTTTTAGCTTTCTAACTTCATTAAATAGCGCCCCTTATGTTTTTTCTTAAAATAATGTATTTAGTGAAACATCCATTTGATCATTCTGAGACTTCACAATGTTCACATTAATGTACTGAAGCGTACAGTAACAAAGTTTGAACAATATATTTTAATTTTTAATTACATTCATAGATTATGGCGCAGTATTTTGTACGCTACGCAAGGGCGCATTATGACGTGACTTTAGTAGCAGTGAACTGGGGTAAGTCCCAGCACACTCGCTCGTCTCTGTACCTGGCACAATGAGACAGCGCTTGTTTCGCCACATCGTGCCACCAGTTTATTCAGTATCCGCGTGTTACCACTGACACAAATGTTCAAATGTTCAAATGTGTGTGAAATCTTATGGGGCTTAACTGCTAAGGTCATCATCCCTAAGCTTACACACTACTTAACCTAAATTACCCTAAAGACAAGCACACACACCCATGGCCGAGTGAGGACTCGAACCTCCGCCGGGACCAGCCGCACAGTCCATGACTGCAGCGCCCGAGACCGCTCGGCTAATCCCGCGCGGCAACCACCGAGACACGCAGCACTGGTGTACGCAGCGCATAATTAAATAAGCTGTACATCTATTGGGATATGAATCACTCTGGAAAATCCCAATGCTTTTCCGGTGTAGTCCTGTTGGACAAAAAAGGTGAAGATTCACACACAGGAAGGTCAATCGTAAACGCAACAGCCGGCGAGGCCGGCTGCTGTGCCCGCGGCGTGGGTGACGGGAATCCGCAGTAAATATACGGCAGTATGGTTTGTCACGTAAGTCATTTCTAGCGTGCATAACATTACCATTTACAAATAAATGTAAATTGCGCACGTACATGAAGCAAGGAGCTGCTGAAACCATATTCCTTCATTGTTCAAGTATTTCTTGCACTTGCTTTGTAAATTGGTAATTACACTCTGCAGTTCCCTCTGAGAAATGGCAGCAATTGCTTGACAAATATTAAAGTTCATCTAAAGTGCGTGGATTTCATTTGCACACTTTCTCTTTTAATCCTCCCCGGGGATAAAAATCTCATGGATTTAAATCTGGGAAGGGGGGGGGGGGCATATGTTGCTAGTGATACGGTAACTCTGTCTTGAAACACATCACGAATTTACTGCAATGAGAAGCTGGCTTTATGCGCTGTCGCAGGGACCTGCTGAAAGGTCATGAAAGCATGTTCTTTCTCAATTGTCCAAAAAAAGGAGGTAAAACTTTTTGCAGATACTTCTCACTGTTGTTTCCTGGACAAAAATAGGGCCTATTACACCCTCAACACCAATATCACACCACTTTCCTATTTTTTTAAAGTGTAGCGTTGCCTCTTATACTACATTAGGCTTTTCAGAGCTATAGTAATGGCTATTTTGTAAATTAACGTGTCCATTTAGGTGAACCACGATTCGTGCGAAAAGAGTTAGGTGAGGCTCAATTTCTCCATCATGCATCCAATTCACAAAACTGCAAACGTTTTGCAGGGTCATCTGGTTTAAGTTCCTGCACTGCACTTATTTTACAGGACTGTAGTTTCTCTTGAAATAATCTCTTTACTGTACGTACTGAGCCGGCTGGGGTGGCCGAGCGGTTCTAGGCGCTACAGTCTGGAACCGCGCGATCGCTACAGTCGCAGGTTCGAATCCTGCCTCGGGCATGGATGTGTGTGATGTTCTTAGGTTAGTCAGGTTTAAGTAGCTCTAAGTTCTAGGGGACTGATGACCTCAGAAGTTAAGTCCCATAGTGCTCAGAGCAATTTTTTACGCACTAATTTTGTATGCACGTATGAATCACACATGAATAGACTTTGGCGAATAGAATACTTGTATTTCCCTATTTCACTTGAAACATTTTTACTCAGTACCTGTGTTGCATCCCCAAACAGGTGCTACATGAGCAAGATTTTAGCACACATCGCAGCGGAGGGGAAACAGACTCCCCATCAGCGCCGCAACCCTCTGGCCACAGGCGGGGGAAAAAATCCCCACCAGGCGATTGCATTAAGAATTAATCACCCCGCTGTATGATGTAAAATCATCTTAAGAACAAAAAACTGCCTAAGTCCTCCTTGGGATCGACATTCATGAATAATGAATACTGAACGTTAGTCCAAATTGAAATGGCCCTGAGCGCTATGGGACTTAACATCTGAGGTCATCAGCCCCTAGAACTTAAAACTACTTAAAACTAACTAAACTAAGGACATCACACACATCCATCCCCGAGGCAGGATTCGAACCTGCGACCGTAGCGGTCGTGCGGTTCCAGACTCAAGCGCCTAGAACCGCTCGGTCACAACGGCCGGCGAGTAAAAAAATAGTTTTCAACACTGAGATTTATGCTCGTTATCACTGAATATATTTCAATAATGTTTCAGAGTACTACGTAATGACACGTTGGAAACATGCCGCCTGGTAATCGTTTGACGTATTTACTAGATGTGGCAATAAATTACTCTACAGCTATATAGATTGAGTTTATTTTGTACTTCGTGGTACAGTTGGAGAAGGATAACGATGGCTAGCTGTTTTCCCAATGGAAACTGGGGTGGCTTCAGTCTATTCAGATACAGTGACTGCAAAGGACATGAAAGTCCTATTATGCCATCCTTATCAAATCAGTCTTGATTATTTCTTTCCATTTCTGTTCGAGGATCCCAAAAGATAAAATCGTGTGCTTGAAACAAAGTGTGAATCTCGATTGAATTCTTTCCATAACTATCGGTACCTTCCCTTCTTGCAGATAAGTAATTTTTTACCTCCAGAGAAATTCTCTTGTCACCAAGACCATGGCAGCGTCGGACTTGTTGTCTTACTGCATGAATAACTGCCGAAACTAGCTGTGTCAGCATATTGGGACATGTAGGATAATTACAGAAGAGAATCAATAGTGAATTTTAACTTAATTTAGCTATGTTCTTCAATATGGATGAAAGCTGAGGCAGTCTTTCCATCTCAGGAACCACTGATCCACAATGCCGGATCTCTCTTCAGTCCATAGCATCTACACCTACATCTACAAGCACATACATACCCCTCAAACCACTGTATGGGACATGGCGGAGGGTGCCTTGAACAGCTACTAGTCTTTTCCTTTGCTGTTCCAATCGCAAACAGAACGAAGAAAAAACGTACGAGCTCCAATTTTTCTTATCCTCTCTTCGTGGTCTTCATGTGAAATGTACGTCGACGGCAGTAGGATCGTTTACAGTCAGCTTCAAATGCTGGTTCTCTAAATTTTCTCAATAGTGTTTCTTGAATAAAACTGTTACGTACCCGTACGTATCGATACTTCGGATAAGCTAGGCATACCTCGAGAGGACGCCACTTTGGTATGTGCTGCCTCTGAAGATGGTTCACAAGCGCGTTACAAAAAAAGAAGTTGACAGATATGGACAGCCAGTCTGCTGGCAATGAGGGATGGTTAAAGGTTGTGGTACTACATATCAGTACCAACCGACGGGTCCATCTTGGCATCGGAACTGCAAGTTTCCATTAGACACCTGTGGGGCGGCAGTTAAAAATCATAACCGTAGATTACTTCACTTATGTCGTTCTGCAAAGACACTTAAGTTGCCTGTGCGGCTTTACACCAACCTTCGCCGTTTACAAGAACCTGAAGACTATTTTTGCCGTCAGCCAGAAAGCCATTTCCAGTTTGTAGGTCCATATTACTTTTTGTGCTCACTGAAAGATGTTACTACTTGCTATTGCATCAGCGGGATCAGGAACTACAAGTAAAAGTTTTGAGTTTTAACTGATTTATACATTCCGCGGCTCAATTACCGGTGGGGTCAGGGATTTTTCCTGTGTCGAGGTGACTGGGTGTTGTTGTGTCATCTGCAACATCATCATTCATCCCCATTACGGTCGGAAGAAGGCAATGGCAAACCACCTACACTAGGACCTTGCCTAGTTCGACGGTGCTGGTCTCCGCTCCTCGTAATATGGGACCTCATCATCATCATGTGGGTATTAATTCTAATTAATATTCCTATTGGAAACAGTTGTATTAACAGTTCAGAGCAACCTCTACGAGAAGTTCCAAGTAAAATGGTCTATCGTCCTGGCTTCTAATCACGAAAAGTTAATTGCTCGCCTTAAAAGTGAAAAATCATCTCGCCACTTGCCACGCGATTTTGTCAACATTAAGGGCGGCATACAGTTACTTCCGTGAAATCTAAACGACCCAGGGTGGTCTAGAGTCCTCCAGAGTTCACTTCCTACTTTTACAGAAAACCCTTTTGGTAGTTGCCCTGCTCTGACGTCATCCGAGGCACAGAGGAAGTAGGTGTTTGACTGACGCAGTGAGATTGATATCTCAGTGCGAAGTGTCTCTTCTTAACTGCCTTACTGGCCGTATTTGTATACGGGCGCAGCGGAGCGCTAAACGGAACAACTGCTATCAACCGCCTTATATACAGGTAGCAGCATCTAAATGGCCCCTGTCTTGAACGCTTATAAATTAACATCTGTGTCGTTTAACAATTTACAATCTTCTTAAGTTTTCTATAATTAGAGTTAAGTTTGCTTTTGTTACTGAACAAGTTTTTGCTCGTCTGCATTTAAATCTTGCCAGCTACAATCTTTAGAACAGAACTGGGAGCAGAACATGACCTCTCAACTGCCACTTTTAGATTCCTTGTAACCGTAGCTGCTTACAATACAGTCTTGAAACTTGGTACATCTGTACTGTAGCATAAATGTATTCTAGTGATGTAATTAGAACTTTCTATTACAAATACAAATGATATCTACGACGACTGAGAACATTTTCAAAATCTTAAACATGGTTGTGGAACAGCAACTGTGTAAATCTGAAGAGGTTAAAAATCAGCCAACCAGTTGCAAATAAAGGTTTATTAGCCCTTGATCTAGTTTCGATATGTGTAAAAATATCTTCTTCAGAATTGTGGGCCTTGTTATGTCACATGATGGTACATTACATTAGATAAATCCGAGCGGCTCTTGCCGTATACAAAATTGACAAAAACAAGAATTATACCAGGCCATGGTATTAGATAGCAGCCAGATTGCATATATCGTGCTTAGGAACGAATGCTCACTAGTAAATGCCCACAGGTAGAATCTCTTGTCAACATAAAATCGTTACAGGTGTTACAGGATAAAGTATTTGCATAAGTTACTTGTGCACCATGCTAGAGACTAAGGCCAACTGTCCTTAGGCAGTACCATCACGTGATGTAACAAGGCTCACTAATTCTGAAGAAGATATTTTTACAAATATCTAAACGTAGGTCAAGAGCTAATAAACATTTATTTGCAACTGGTTGGCTGATTTTTCAACCTCTTAGGAACAGTTTCATTTAAAATTTGGTTTTTAGTGAATAACTTGAAACCTAATAGAGGTAGCTTATTGGTGTCACTGAGGTGACATAAGAAATTTCATCTTTCTGAGTCTAATATTTAGCACTGTCAATTTTTCGTAAAAACGCCGATTATCGCCAAAATATTTCTCTGATGAAGTTGAGGTTTGTAATTTTTGATTGTGACATATATTTGCATATTCTGACCAAGTTTTAGCTTTCTAGTCTTAATATTTAGCGCCACTATTTTTATCCGCCGTTCGTTATTTTGCATAACATATTCATTTGATCACTCTGAGAACTTACAGTTTTAACATTAATATACTGAAGCGCCAAAGAAACTGGTATAGACATGCGTATGCAATTACAGAGATATGTAAACAGGCAGAAGACAGCGCTGAGGTCGGTAGCCCCTGTATGAGACAACAAGTGTCTAGCGTAGTTGTTAGCTCGGTTAACGCTGCTACAGTGGCAGGTTATCAAGATTTAAGTGAGTTTGAACGTGGTGTTATAGTCGGTGCACGAACGATGGGGCGCAGGATCTCCGAGGTAGCGATGAAGTAGGGATTTTCCCGTACGACCATTCCACGAGTGGACCATGACTATCATGGATCCGGTAAAACATCAAATCTCCGATATTGCTGCGACCGGAAAAAGATCCTGCAAGACCAGGACCAATTACGAGTAAAGAAAATCGTTCAACGTGACAGAAGTGCAACCCTTCCACAAATTGCTGAAGATTCCAATGATGGGCCATCAGCAAGCATCAGCGTGCGAACGATTCAACGAAACATCAACGATGTGGGCTTTCGGAGCCGAAGGCTCAATCGTGTAGCCTTGATCACTGCGGGAAACAAAGCTTTACGTCTCGCCTGGGCCCGTCAACACCGACATTGGACTATTCATGAATGGAAACGTGGTGCTTGGTCGGACTAGTCTCGTTTCCAATTGTATCGCTCGTATGACGCGTACAGTTATGGAGACAATCTCATGAATCCATGGACCCGGCATGTCTGCATGGGACTATTCAAGCTGGTGCACCCTCTGTAATGGTGTGGGGCGTGTGCAGTCTAGTGATATGAGACCCCTGATACGTCTAGACACGACTCTGACGGGTGACACGTACGTTAGCGTCCTGTCTGATCACCTGCATCCACTCATGTCCATTGTGCATTCCGACGGGCTTTGGCAATTCCAGCAAGACAAAGCGACATCCCGCACTTCCAGAATTGCTACACAGTGGCTCCAGGAACAGTCTTCTGAGTTTAAACACTTTGGCTGACCAACATACTCCACAGATAAGAACATTATTGAGCATATCTGGGATGCCTTGCAACGTGCTATTCAAAAGAGATCCCCACCCCTCGTACTCTTACGGATTTATGGACAGCCCTGCAGGGTTCATGGTGTCAATTCCCTCCAGCACTACTTTAAACATTAGTCGAGTGCATGCCACGTCGTGTTGCGGCACTTCTGCGTGCTCCCTGGGGCCCTCCTAAACGGTACAGGCAGGTGTACCAGTTTCTTTGGCTCTTCCGTGTATATTGAAGCATACACTGACAAAGTCTGAAAAAGTTATTTGAAGTTTTGACCTCTCTTAGATTACAATCCAATTCTTTGTATGTTAAGCACAGGCGCGTTGTAATGACGTGGCGCTAGTGGTAGTGAACTGGGGTAAGTCACAGCGCATCGCTCGCCTCTGTACATTTTACAATGATACAGCGCTTGTTTCAACTCACAACGATAGCGATCAGGCGGGATCCGGTGTACACAGCTGAGCACATCTGCTGAGCCAGGCGTCCAGTGCTCAGTACCATGAGTGCCCTCTGGCGCCGTAATATAGGACGGCTGGCGCCAGCTAAACAGCCCACTCGCGCCTAGAGGCTCTTCGCTACATGGAGCTAAGCAGATGCTGCCTAGTCGCGGCTCTGACACCATCATTTGTGCTGTAGGGCAGGGAGCCTCTTCCTTGTTGAGACTGAGAGCTGTACCCTGTTTCTTGCTGCATTATTTGTAATGAGCTTTCGTACACCTGGAAAAATACAATTTGAGTAAATCTTCTCTTTTCCTCGTTAGCTTGTTCGCTAATCATTTGTACACCTGTCCATCTTTCCTACAGTGACTCCTTAGCCCACCGCTGCTTACCATTTTGTATGAAGTCGAACACAACAAAGGCAGTGGAGAGTGTTGGTTTTGAGAGACGGCAGGTTTTCCTATTTGGAGGAGGCTACCTGGTGGGAAGCCACACGTAAAGTAGTCACTTCTTTCGCTCCATCTACGTTTCTGTTCTGGAACATTCAGTATGTTGGAGCCAGGCCTCAATCCATCACTAAAGTGCGTCATCGAGGTGTACCTTCTGCGAGACCGTGTGACACTTATTCCCATCATGTAACGGAAGCCACTGATCAGTTCCTGTCAGCTGCACTGCGAAATTACTGAGTTGAGAAAAAGGCGAGCGAACTTTGTAGTCACTATAGGACTTTGACGACCCCATCACTTACGAGTTCCTTCTATTCAAAATACCAATGGGAGTGGCAGAGGCAACATAGGTTTGTTTTGGGCGACTATTACGCCGCCTAGCCGGCATTCTGTAAAAACCTGCTTGGTCTTTAACCGCCTTTGCTGCCACTCGGTAAAATTTGTGCGATCCGGCCAAAGGGGCCATCTAGTAACTGATTACCAATTTGCTAAAATCCATTTATGTTGCAAGAGATGGGAAAGATGAAAAACTAATCCTTTTGTTAGAAGATGTGTAATTATTTTAGGAGACCACAGGGAGGCAGGTACACTGTCATGGGTATGTAAATTATTAGAGTTGCAGCTCTCAGCTTTTCCCACAGCAATGAAATACGTACACCTACCACTTCTAGATAGCTCCGACCTCTTGACGCCGGAGGTGCTTGCTGCGTCTTGACACGGACGGTTGAGATTCAGATACCCACACCATCTTCCGTTGCTGCGAGAGTGCGAATGGCAGGAAAGCTGTTTCGGCGATTATACGCAGAGGGAGTTAATGGCATTTGTGGACACGTGCGACTCGTAAACGCTCGACAGAACCGGTCTGCCGGGACAGCAGCAGTCTCGGCCGTTGCTGTTTCTGACCGCTGATGGATCCCGTCTCCTCCTCAGGAGGGTGCCTCTGATCAGATACAAACGGAATGCTGCTTCCGCCGCTCCTTTCCTTCAGCTGATATCACCATACAAAGTCGTTACGCCAACAGATACGATGCTACGAGCTGTGTTGATCACTCTATTTTTTGTTCAGTGTTTCGAGGACTGACTTGGTTGTATTCGTCGGGTACTGCGGGTGATTGTCTTATATTTTAAGAACTGTAGGAGGCACTAGCGTAAATGACCTAGATTCCACGCTGCTCAGAGGTTCGATACCTTTTATTGTCTTCTAGAGGTTTGCGTAGTGACGGCATGATGTGCCCTACGTAATTACATACTAATACCTCAAATGAAGGCTGTAACACAACGACACAGTGCCTTATAAATTTTTCGCATAATTAGCTCTGTAACCGTGATGTAAGTGAGATGTAATTTTAGTCATATGTTCCTTTTAATAGCCGGCCGCTGTGGCCGAGAGGTTCTAGGCGCTTCAGTCCAGAACCACGTTGCTGCTACGGTCGCAAGTTCGAATCCTGCCTCGGGCATGGATGTTTGTGATGTCCTTAGGTCAGTTAGGTTTAAGTACTTCTGAGTCTAGGGGACTGATGACCTCAGATGTTAAGTCCCATAGTGCTTAGTGCCATTTGAACCATTTTGAACCTTTTAATATTTTATTAAACGAACGATCACATAGATAATGTTGGTAGAGCAAACCAAAGACTGCGATTCATTGGCAGAACACTTAGAAGGTGAAACAGGTCTACTAAAGAAACTGCTTACACCACACTTGTCCGCCCTATTCTGGAGTATTGCTGTGCAGTGTGGGATCCGCATCAGGTGGGACTGACAGATGACATTGAAAAAGTTCGAAGAAGGGCGGCTCGTTTTTTTACTGCCGCGAAATAGGGGAGATAGTGCCACAGACATGGTACGTGAATTGGAGTGGCAATCATTAAAACGAAGCCGTTTTTCGTTCCGACTGGATCTTCTCATGAAATTTCAATCATCAGTTTTCTCCTCCGATTGCGGAAACATTCTATTGTCAACCACCTACATAGGGAGAAATGAGCACCACAATAAAGTAAGAGAAATCAGGGCTCGCACAGAAAAATTTAACTGCTCGATTTTTCCCGCTCGCCGTTCGAGAGTGGAACGGCAGAGAAACAGCTTGAATGTGGTTCATTGAACCTTTTGCCAAGCACTTTATTGTGAATAGCTGAGTAATCACGTAGATGTAGTGAGCTGTTCTGCGGCTCGCGTTGGTGCTGTTTGTAGGTTCCGCCCTCTGTTGGAGGCCAGACGGTATCGTTTAGTTGGCATTATTGCGGTTGTCTTCTTCTCGTGTTGACTGGCGCCACTCGGTTTCGCAAGCTTTGCCTGTCCGCTAGTGGCAGCAGCGGCGGGTATCGATATGTAGTAACTGTTGCTCTATCTTTGGGGCGACGTCGTTGTTTTTCCGGGTCGCGTGAGTGGGCCAGTTCGGTTGGGGACTCAGGAGCAGCCAGGTCCGCGCAGTGCTAAAACACGCTGGGACCACTGGCGGCATGCATGGACTGCCGGATGGAAGGGCTGTGGTCACGAGGGTCTTGACATCTTCGTACACTGGATCCAGCAAGCTTTAAGAGTGCATTTCAACCCAAGTAGAGAAACCTCCACCATTGTGATATATCGCGATTCTCCAGTGGTTTGGGTTCATGTTGCTTCTTGTAACGTCGCCGAGGCGAAGAGCAGCGAGTGCTTGGGGAAGGCGGATCTGATTCCTTTCCTCGACTTCTTATTACTATTTACTGCGTTCAACTTGATACAATTTGTTAAGTTCAACCAGCGGTAATTTTTCTTGCCTGGTGACCGCTAACGCCCCAGTTACCTGCCCAGGAGGTTAGTGTATGTAACGGCAGTGTACGTTTCCTCGCCTTGCTGTTCATTCAGGCTATCGCTCTTAGATATATGCTTGAAAATCTCCAGCTCTTCGAGTACGTCGAGCCTATGACCATTCTTTTCTCTATGTAAAAATGGAAATTTCTTCAACGCTTTTCATTTTGTGACCGGAAATTAACGGATGATCAGCAAAAGTGAAATTATGAACAGTAGTACCTCTTTTTCCCAATATGTGTTCTTTGCATGTGACACTAAAAGATCTTCAAGTTTGTCCTACGTAATAAATGGGCCACTTGTCACAAGTGATCTTATATACTCCTGAATTATGTGTAGGACCAACTTTGAACGTGAGATTGTGAATAAGATTTCTTTGCAAATTATTGTTAGTGGAAAAGTAACACTGCATCCGTGTTTTTTAATAAGAAGACGACGAATTTTATAAGAAATAGGGTCTAGAAATTGAATCGAGAAAACATTTACGTGCTCATTACTATCAGACACAGCACTGATACCTAAGGTGGTCACTTTAGTATCAGTTTTAACTTTGAAGATCTTGTCAACTATTGAGGGATCATAGCCATTATTAACTTCCATAGTTTTCATTGTATTCATCTCTTTATTGAGCTTGTTAGGTGCCAAAGGTACAGAAACTGCGCGATTAATGGCTGAACGGATTATTAACTTCCATAGTTTTCATTGTATTCATCTCTTTATTGAGCTTGTTAGGTGCCAAAGGTACAGAAACTGCGCGATTAATGGCTGAACGATTTTTTTTTTTTTTTTTTGTGGGAATAAGAATGCACTGAACTAGCGGGCACAATTTAATCTGTATTTGTTGCATTTCGAAAAATTACGAAAGGATGTCTGTCGTTGTCAATAGCAATACTCGTGCATCCAGTGCTGTTACTGGGAGCACCAAGGTCGGCGTTCACCTCTTCCTGCCTGTGAGTCCAGGGAAGCCGCAACAATAGGCGTCCGTGTTGTTCCAAGCGTCGTCGCACTTTTAACTAAAAAAGCTGATTTGATTGTTGTGAACTAAAACTGAACAGGTTTCTTACTCCTAAAACTTTAGTGTATGTTTGTATTGTGATCCTGAACAATGCAAGTCGTGTAATTACGAAAACGCTAACTGATAAAATGATGTGTCAAAATTATCTGAAACTGTATAATAGTATCTGAATTAACTTTTACCAAAATAATTAGAAAACATAAAACTTTATACTGAATAAGCTGTCCTGTGAAATTTTGTATTGTGCAGTGCAGTAAACAACTGTTTTGATTTATGGGTGTGTAGATTCGTTGTAGCGCCAATGTGGTGTTTTTTACATATGTGTGTATCAAGTGTGGGTACGAGTCATTGAACAAAAGGTGTGAGTACACTTGTGCTGTTAATAGCATGTCTTAAGGTCACACTAGGCTACATACAACATATTCACTACAATTTTGTATATTCAAGTGCCCGATAAATAAATCTCTTTGGAATGTCTGTATAGATGTAAAATAAATTAGGAGCAAATCGGTGGAAGCACCTTAACTGTATACTTTTAGAAAAATGTCATCTGCTCACTTGAACAAAAGATAGCCATGAAGTGGCGACAACAAGAATCTGTTTTGATATCGATAATACTCTTTGCAAAATGAATGAAATTAACTTTAGTTTAGTATGTCTATTCAAGAAATTCATTGGCCTTAAGTACAATGATGTATGTTCTGGCGCACTAGCTCAATTTTATAAAAAATAAAAAATTGTTTGTTAACACTCACAATTTTTCATTTTTCACAAAATTGACCTAGTTATCCAGAACATACAAAATCATCCCACTATCCCTTTTACCTAATAATAACATAACATAATATAATATAATAATAACTATAATAAAAAATCATTTATTTTATATACGTTTCCCATAGGTGAATGTAATGTAATTAAATAAATTAGGTAATTAACTATTATTTAAAAAACTATTTTTAAAAAAGCGTTTTTTACAACTTTTTCTTAGCCCCAAAAATTGTTGTAATTTTTACTTTTGTGAAAAACGTGTTATTTTTAAATTAATTACTTTCTGCTTTAGCAGCCATAAGATTACTATGAGCTGTTGTTTGTACTTTAATATTATTACATCCTTACAGCATTCTTTACATACATATTTTTGTCCACCTGTTCGATATTTATCTTTATAAAATTCCTCAATGCTTTTTTCAATCATACATTCACTACACTGTATTAATTGTGGCTTGGCACAGCCTATAGACTGCTTTAGCTGTCGCTTTGTGTTGTCCATTTAAATTAAATAAAATTAATTAGAAAAATAATTTTTTACAAAATTTCACATTGTGTACTCTATATCATGAATTCATTATTTCTGTTTTTAAGTTTCTTCATTCCTTTATATTTCAGTTTCATTTGCCCTTTTCTAATTATTTCGAGTTTCCAAGGATCAATTAATTTGTAATATCTATTTGGTAAAATAACTTTAAAAACGTTATAAAGTTCCATACAAATTTCTTCTCCATACCTAGTATTTAAATATTCACAGTCAGTAACATCATGTTGTTGTTGTTGTGGTCTTCAGTCCTGAGACTGGTTTGATGCAGCTCTCCATGCTACTCTATCCTGTGCAAGCTTTTTCATCTCCCAGTACCTACTGCAACCTACATCCTTCTGAATCTGCTTAGTGTATTCATCTCTTGGTCTCCGTCTACGATTTTTACCCTCCACGCTGCCCTCCAATACTAATTTGGTGATCCCTTGATGCCTCACAACATGTCCTACCACCCGATCCCTTCTTCTAGCCAAGTTGTGCCACAAACTTCTCTTCTCCCCAATCCTATTCAATACTTCCTCATTAGTTATGTGATCTACCCATCTAATCTTCAGCATTCTTCTGTAGCACCACATTTCGAAAGCTTCTATTCTCTTCTTGTCCAAACTATTTATCGTCCATGTTTCACTTCCATACATGGCTACACTCCATACGAACACTTTCAGAAATGACTTCCTGACACACATCAATACTGGATGTTAACAAATTTCTCTTCTTCAGAAACGCTTTCCTTGCCATTGCCAGCCTACATTTTATATCCTCTCTACTTCGACCATCATCAGTTATTTTGCTCCCCAAATAGCAAAACTCCTTCACTACTTTAAGTGCCTCATTTCCTAATCTAATTCCCTCAGCATCACCCGACTTAATTAGACTACATTCCATTATCCTTGCTTTGCTTTTGTTGATGTTCATCTTATATCCTCCTTTCAAGACACTGTCCATTCCATTCAACTGCTCTTCCAAGTCCTTTGCTGTCTCTGACAGAATTACAATGTCGTCGGCGAACCTCAAAGTTTTTATTTCTTCTCCATTAATTTTAATACCTACTCCGAATTTTTCTTTTGTTTCCTTTACTGCTTGCTCAATATACAGATTGAACAACATCGGGGAGAGGCTACAACCCTGTCTTACTCCCTTCCCAACCACTGCTTCCCTTTCATGTCCCTCGACTCTTATAACTGCCATCTGGTTTCTGTACAAATTGTAAATAGCCTTTCGCTCCCTGTATTTTACCCCTGCCACCTTTAGAATTTGAAAGAGAGTATTCCAGTCAACATTGTCAAAAGCTTTCTCTAAGTCTACAAATGCTAGAAACGTAGGTTTGCTTTTCCTTAATCTTTCTTCTAAGATAAGTCGTAAGGTCAGTATTGCCTCACGTGTTCCAGTGTTTCTACGGAATCCAAACTGATCTTCCCCGAGGTTGGCTTCTACTAGTTTTTCCATTCGTCTGTAAAGAATTCGTGTTAGTATTTTGCAGCCGTGACTTATTAAGCTGATAGTTCGGTAATTTTCACATCTGTCAACACCTGCTTTCTTTGGGATTGGAATTATTATATTCTTCTTGAAGTCTGAGGGTATTTCGTCTGTCTCATACATCTTCCTCACCAGATGGTAGAGTTTTGTCAGGACTGGCTCTCCCACGGCCGTCAGTAGTTCCAATGGAATATTGTCTACTCCGGGGGCTTTGTTTCGACTCAGGTCTTTCAGTGCTCTGTCAAACTCTTCACGCAGTATCATATCTCCCATTTCATCTTCATCTACATCCTCTTCCATTTCCATAATATTGTCCTCAAGTACATCGCCCTTGTATAGACCCTCTATATACTCCTTCCACCTTTCTGCTTTCCCTTCTTTGCTTAGAACTGGGTTTCCATCTGAGCTCTTGATATTCATACAAGTCGTTCTCTTATCTCCAAAGGTCTCTTTAATTTTCCTGTAGGCGGTATCTATCTTACCCCTAGTGAGATAGGCCTCTACATCCTTACATTTGTCCACTAGCCATCCCTGCTTAGCCATTTTGCACTTCCTGTCGATCTCATTTTTGAGACGTTTGTATTCCTTTTTGCCTGTTTCACTTACTGTATTTTTAAATTTTCTCCTTTCATCAATTAAATTCAATATTTCTTCTGTTACCCAAGGATTTCTACTAGCCCTCGTCTTTTTACCTACTTGATCCTCTGCTGCCTTCACTACTTCATCCCTCAAAGCTACCCATTCTTCATCTACTGTATTTCTTTCCCCCATTCCTGTCAATTGCTCCCTTATGCTCTCCCTGAATCTCTGTACAACCTCTGGTTCTTTTAGTTTATCCAGGTCCCATCTCCTTAAATTCCCACCTTTTTGCAGTTTCTTCAGAAACTTTTAGAAAAATGTCATCTGCTCACTTGAACAAAAGATAGCCATGAAGTGGCGACAACAAGAATCTGTTTTGATATCGATAATACTCTTTGCAAAATGAATGAAATTAACTTTAGTTTAGTATGTCTATTCAAGAAATTCATTGGCCTTAAGTACAATGATGTATGTTCTGGCGCACTAGCTCAATTTTATAAAAAAATAAAAAATTGTTCGTTAACACTCACAATTTTTCATTTTTCACAAAATTGACCTAGTTATCCAGAACATACAGAATCATCCCACTATCCCTTTTACCTAATAATAACATGACATAATATAATATAATAATAACTATAATAAAAAGTCATTTATTTTACATACATTTCCCATAGGTGAATGTAATGTAATTAAATAAATTAGGTAATTAACTATTATTTAAAAAACTATTTTTAAAAAAGCGTTTTTTACAACTTTTTCTTAGCCCCAAAAATTGTTGTAATTTTTACTTTTGTGAAAAACGTGTTATTTTTAAATTAATTACTTTCTGCTTTAGCAGCCATAAGATTACTATGAGCTGTTGTTTGTACTTTAATATTATTACATCCTTACAGCATTCTTTACATACATATTTATGTCCACCTGTTCGATATTTATCTTTATAAAATTCCTCAATGCTTTTATCAATCATACATTCACTACACTGCATTAATTGTGGCTTGGCACAGCCTATAGACTGCTTTAGCTGTCGCTTTATGTTGTCCATTTAAATTAAATAAAATTAATTAGAAAAATAATTTTTTACAAAATTTCACATTGTGTACTCTATATCATGAATTCATTATTTCTGTTTTTAAGTTTCTTCATTCCTTTATATTTCAGTTTCATTTGCCCTTTTCTAATTATTTCGAGTTTCCAAGGATCAATTAATTTGTAATATCTATTTGGTAAAATAACTTTAAAAACGTTATTAAGTTCCATACAAATTTCTTCTCCATACCTAGTATTTAAATATTCACAGTCAGTAACATCATATAAAACATTTATCTCTAGTTCAGTTATATCGATACATATTGCGAGTTTTGATTCACATTGTAAAATATATGTGTATATGGAAGGAAATTAGTCAATGGAACAATAAAATATTGCTCATTTGAAGAAGGTACATGTTATTATACACCCAGCGATATACTTCTATTGTAATTTACTAAAAAACACCAGCTTGAGAACAGTTCCAACGGGAGCGTTCAGTTCTAGTGAAATATTTCGATGTTTTCCTCGGAAAAGAAGTCACTTCATGGATCATTCAAATCCACAATTGTACCTGGACATTTCTCAGAACTGAAAGCAATCTTATTGCTATGCAGCAGAGCCTCAAAGAATATTTCTCCGTACTTTGGTTACCACTCTCAGCTCAATGCAGTATCTGCAGCATCTGGAGCAGATTTCTACAACAGTGGAAGCGTGTAATCGCTATCAGTTTCACACATCGCCCTGTGTATGCTGTATGTATTTATCCACAACAGTGAATATACAAAAAAAAAATTTCTTTTTTTTTCAAAGGAGCCTTTATATATGGCGACCGTGACAGGACATGATCCTGATACAACACTCATAGTGAACCTGCAATATAACTATGTTAGTAATTTAGTAATTAATGTTTCATTGTGTGTTATGTATCTAGTTTTATAGAGTAACTACATTATGGCCCTTTGTATGTTTCATGCTAACGGAATGTGCGGGAGTATCTTGTGAAGAGAATGAGTACGCCGTCCCAGCAGCCAAGCAGAAACTTTAAAAAGGCCAGAACATTTGAATTACTAGCTTTCTTGAGCATTTATGCATTGTAGTGACCTTTCATGCATTAATGTGCCAAGTATAAATAGTGTTGCTACATTACTTTTACTAGAATTGCAGTATTTCAGTAGATATAGTAAGACAATATTTTATGTGTTATCTATGCACTGTGTTTGTGTCACATTGTAAAGTGTACATTAACAGCATTAGGACATTAACGTTTTTTGCGTGTGTAAAATTTAATAGTCACTTCTGTAGGACTTATTTAGAGGAGAAACTGTCAATTGCTTATTTACATTGTGATAACTAGATCTATGTTCAAAGCCAACAAGCAAGCATGCATCACAATGCCACAAATGAATTAAATAGTGTGACTGCATCAACAACTAGTGCCACAGAATTTAATACCGCCATAATTAGTGAAATGTCGATTACGGCTGAGCAACCAGCAGTATTTAATGCGCTCACGCCGTCGACACAAACGGTTGCTAGTTCCGACATTCATATGTCAAAAGAAATCCAGAGAAATATGCAGCAGCCAACAGACAACATGAATTTCATCTCTGACACAGACGCGTGCGAAAACGAAATGACTCTACCGAAAATTGTGTCGGTACAATCCTCATTAAGCCCAGTGCAATCGTCAATTGCTGAGAATACCGATTTGTTATTCCAGCTGATGTCAAGATTGACTGTCATAACACAAGGGATTAAAGCATTGGAAACCACACAATCCACATTTGAAAACGATATGAATCGCAGATTCCAGGCATTGGAAACCACGCAATCCACGTTTGCAAATGACATGAATCGTAGATCCCAAGTATTGGAGAGTGCGCAATTTAATTTGGCTCAGGAGTAATCTAATAAACTAAAAGAAATAAATGATAAGATTACTGAAAAATTCCAGAGTTTGGAAACAAAGCAGAGTCACTTGATTGCCAGTCAGGCACAACTCATAGTTACACAAGAACAACAGTATCAGGAATTAACAAACAAATACAAAGACATCTTATGTCGTCAAGATACACTAAATCATCAAGCGCAAGAAGTTATTCATGTACAGAACACTATTGCGCAAGACATGAATACAATTAAGCACGATAACGAGCAAGCTGTCATTGAGCTTACTCGGAGGATAGACACTCTCAGTCTTGAAGGCAAGAAACATATAGAGAAACTTTTCAATGAACATAAGATCGCATTCTCTAAAGACATTGAAGATTGGGCGAAAGAGCAAACCGAGACAGTGCGAAATTATGTTGACAAAACCTTGAAAGAAACGGTTTCTAACGTGTAAGTTAACAACGATGCTGCACAAGGACAACTTAAAGCAGAAGTTAAAGAGATTAAGGAGAATATAGGAGATGAATATCCTGGTTGGAAAGCAAAGATAGAACATACATTAAAAGCATGCCAGCAGGGTCTAGTTAATACTAGAGGGGCACATACTACTTGCAGTTTATCAAAAGCAGACATTATTCCTGATGATACCAGTGAAATCGAATCCATGTATTGGTGCATATTCACGTAATCAACCAGAAACAAATTATCGAGATTATCGTTCACTGAGAAGTAACCACCAGAATACACCTGTGACTATGAATGAAGAAAAAATGCTTAAATATCGTCAATTCCAGATATTTATTCCCGAAAGGAAGTCGATCAATCCCGTGGTATTTATCAGGCAATTTACAGGGATATGCCGCGAATGTGGACTGAGCAACAAAAAATTATGTACGTTGCAGGATTCATACATGGGGATGGATCGATGTGGGCGTCAGAAGCATCTGATTGGTGTCAAGATTATGACCAATTTGAACGCACTTTCTTGCACAAATACTGGAATAAGGGAGTACAAGAAAGACTATATAAGGAAGTTTTTGACCCACAACGTTTTTCTTCCAAAATTGGATCTTTAAGAAAGTATTTCGAGAAGTATATAAATAAAAGCAAATACTGGAATGAACCAATCCCGACACAGGATATCATTCGAATATTAAAGGGCAAACTTCTACTTGAAGTTAAGGAAAAACTTCTGCATGTGCCTGAACAACATGTGGAAGATTTTCTAGCCACATTGGATTCAATAGACATTCTGTTCGAAGAATCACATATGCGCTATAACCAACCAAGTTACCAACCCAACAAATACAATATTAACAACAAACAGTATGGAAACAAACCTTTTGCACACAATTCACCAAACCCACAGGTGAATTATTTCCATAAAAACGTGAAATTTGGTAACGAAAATCCCGACCAGTATAATCATGACCAACAATGTGAACAAACATGTAAATGGAAATGGAGGAAGAATAATAAGAAGAGGAAAGGATACTATCAAGAAGGGAATTATCAGCAAAAACGCCGATATCAGCAACCAAACCAAGAATATCACAACCAACCACAAACTTCAGGTTGGGTACCAAATGCTAATGCAAATGAATGGAGAAATCAACCACCAATAATAACTGACGTAACAGAGTGGACATCTACTAATAATGGACAATCGTCAAACTAAACTCGACTGTCAGAAGCCCCGACGGTGCAGTCGAGGAAGTTTTGAGGGGCGGAAATTCAAGCATCAATTTTTTTCGGTACAATGATGACAGATTATTAATAGAAGAACTTCTACAGGATATGATGCCTTGTCAAGAGGAACATATCACTGAACCTGTTTCGAAAATTCAGGCGGCAATTGAAAGCATTACTGTGCAAGTTACTTTAGATACAGGAGCAGCAGTAAATGTCGTTTCTTAGAAGTTATTTCTAAGAACACTTCATAAAGCAAATCCACTGATTTTCATGTGCAGTGTTGTAGAAGTGTAGGTCCTACTGGTTATAAGTCTTCTCAGGTTAAAGTGCAGACTCAACTCCAGTTAGATATAGG
Source organism: Schistocerca piceifrons (assembly GCF_021461385.2). NCBI lineage: Eukaryota > Metazoa > Arthropoda > Insecta > Orthoptera > Acrididae > Schistocerca > Schistocerca piceifrons. The sequence goes on from NC_060139.1 coordinate 231,651,836, forward strand.
AAATGTAGCTATAAATTGCACTTTCCTTGTAATAGAAAAATTGGTTGAGGACTGTGTCCTGGGTATGGATGAATCTAGAGAGAGAGAAATTGGCATATCGATTTTTCTCTAGGCCGTGCCAGTTTTACAATAATGGATCAGAAACATCTAGTGAATCTTCTCAGGGGATATAGTACCCATGGAAAATATTGTCAGGGACGAAAGCTGCAAATAAAGTGGATACATAGCAAACCTGCACGGTATTACCAAATTAATTACTTGCAACCAGTTTTAAACTCTGAGGATATGGTATTTGAAAAGGTGCAAGAACCTGAATATTTGCAACAACACCAAAGAAAGCAATTATATGACCTTCTACAGGAATATCATGAAGTCTTTCAAGAAAGACCTGGTGTAATCAAGGGATACACATGCCATTTAGATGTGATAACACACCAAGTTTTCTGCCGTATTTTTATCCAGTACCGTGGCTCCAACGAAAGGCAGTTGATGCGGAAATCCACCAGATGCTTGAATGGGATCTGATCGAACTTCGACGAGTCCATACTGTAGTCCGCTTCATGTTGTCTCGAAAAAGGGAGGAAAAGTTCGTCTCGCGCTAGACGCACGGCAGATAAATAAGATTATCGTGCCCGTGCGAACTCATCCAGAAAATATCGATGAGCTAATTCAAAAGTTCGAGAGGATAAAATACTTAACAAATATTGATCTGAGAAGTTCATTTTGGCAGGTGGCTCTAGACGAACCATCAAAAAAGTACACCGCATTTGTACATGCAGGTAGAAGCTATCAATTTAAGGTTTTACCTTTCGGGCTAAACGTGAGCTCAGGAGTTTTTATAAATGCTCTAGATTACGCATTGGGACCTGAACTTCGAAGCAAGTTAACTTTGTTTGTGGACGACATGCTAATAGCTACGACCACATGGAAGGAGCACGTTGATTTATTGAGAAGAGTGTTAGAACATTTCAAGGAAGCAGGCATAACCGCAAATCTGCAAAAGTTCCATTTTGCTCGAGATAAAATCAAATTCTTGGGTCATCTTATAAATGGAAAAGGCATCTTACCGGACTCCAAGAAACTAAAGGCAATCAAAAACTTTGCAGTTCCAACAACAAAAAGGCAATTAAAGGGCTTCCTCGGAGTTGTGTCTTTTTTCAGGCGTTTCATTCACGACCACTTTATTGATGCAGAACTGTTGTACAGCATGTTGCGCAATAATACTCCGTGGGTGTGGACGCAACGATGTCAGAATGCATTTGAAGCAGAAAACATGCCTTAGTCAATCCACAAATATTATATCATCCAGATATGAGCCAAGAATTCGGTTTAATGGCAGATGCTTCGGGAATTGGAATAGGTTCATGCCTCTTCCAAGTAAAGATGATAGATAGAAAATCAACTTTCTGTCCAACAGCTTCTGCTAGCCAACTCTTAACTGCTTGTGAAAGAACATATACGACTACCGAAAGGGAAGCATTGGCCACAGTCTGGCCATTTAAGAAATTTTACTATTACTTATACGGATCGAAGGCAACAGTATACTGTGACCACAAAGCGTTAAGTTTTTTTGCAAACATGTAAATTATTACATCCAAGATAAGCAATATGGACGCTCTCACTCCACGAGTTTCAATTTGAAATTAAATACATAAGCAGACAGGATAATTTCATCGCCGATGCACTGTCTAGAATGTCAGATTGAGATTTGTCAACTATCAACATCACGGACAACCCGTCCGAATTTAATGTTCTAATAATGACTGATTGAATATATAGGAAACATTTTCTTGACATGTGTAAGAACATGGAAAAACTACAGAATGAAGATCCTCGTTGGCATTCAATAAAGGAAACTTTAGCAAAGCCTGGAAATGATGATCTGAAGAGACTGTACAAAGTTGAGGACGATGTCTTATTTTTCAAAGGGCATCTTGATCCAGATAATTGGAAGGTGTGTATTCCCGAGAAGAATGAGAAAGACTTAATTTTGCACATGCACATCACTTGGGGACATTTTGGAGTATTAAAGTGCGCTCAGAAAATTCAAGCATATTGCTACTTCCCAAATATTCGCAGGAAAGTACACAGACAGTTAAGGAAATGTAAAATTTGTCAGCTAGCCAAACCAGGAAATTTTTGTGTGTAAGATTTCCTACATTCTATTACACCCACTAAACCGCTGTCAATCATTTCGGTTGACGTCTGTGGTCCTCTACCATCATCAAGGGGAGGATGCAAATATATTGTAACTTTTCTTGATATATTCACTAAGTATGTCAAACTTTATCCATTAAAATCAGCTACTGCTGCATCCATAGCCAAGAAGCTGGTCAAGGATTGTATAGTCAAGGTAGGCAAACCAGAGGCTATTCTTTCTGACAATGGGTCAATGTTCACTGGATTTCGTTGGAGGCAGACATTAACCAGTTGTGGTATAAAACAAATTCTAACATCAGTGTACCACCCTTCGGCGAGTCCTGTGGAACGAATTTTTCGTGAATTAAACTGGTTCATGAGAACATATTGCCACAACCAGCAACCCAAATGGATCGATTATCTTCACGATTTTCAGGAAATTGTAAACAATATGCCACATACTACGACAGAATACACCCCATACGAACTGATGTTTGGAAAACAGGAACAGAATGACCGGATTCGACCAAATCCTAAAATAGCTATTAACAAAATAGGCCTATAAAATAAAGTACGACAATCCTTACTCAATATAATGGACAAGACAAGAAAAAGGAAAGTATATTTTGACAATCGACTTGGAAAAATAAAAACATATAAAGTGAAAGACTAAGTTTTAGTAAAAACTCATCCTAAGGCTTCACTTATACAGAGGAAGAACACAAAATGGCAATTATTGTATCAAGGACCATTTGTGATTACCAAAATACCCCATCCAGGAACTTATGTTTTGAAGGATGTGAAGAATGGAAAGGTGAAAGGAATGTATCCTCATCACTTGTTAAAGCAATTTCATGATGACTGAAGATTCTGAAGATTGAAGATACTATTCTTATCAAATAATATTGATTAGAGAATTTTCATTAAACCTATAAATCATACTTAGGATAGTTTCTTTCTTTTTGCAATTTAGTAGTTAGTTTTTCTTTTCAAGCATAATGTACGAGAGATATGCAGACATTATGTATTTGTTTTCCACTGTAAAGATAAGTTTTCCTTTCAGTATGAAGAAAATTTAGCTATAGTATGAATGATTTCTTTTAAAAAAAATTTATTTAGTTGATAGTAACTTCAATCAGGTTTCACAATGCGTAATGACCATGGGTTAGTGACTCAAATGAATCTGGTCTATGGCAAGATATTTTTTCTTATGTCAATTTAACAATGTCAGTATATGTTTGTATTTGCTTTTTTACTCGCTGAGCTGAAGTCATGCTGTTTGGAAGGGGTAACCCGTTCTCTGTTTTAAAAGGATGCCTATTACTTTATTAACAATGTTGTGTTTCATTTGTGAACAGTGTTTAAATTCATTAAAAAAATCCATATTGTAAATATTTTTATCGATTGTAATTCAATTAATTTTCTTTGCAAATGAGAAATACGAGGATGGTAAATCCACCCCGAGGTTTTCCTTTGTGGGGCTTGGCCGAATTGCTAGATTATCCATTTGTGACATCCCAAGGCGAGTGACAGAAGCTTTGAGTGATGATGAAAAAGGTTTCTGATCACATCTCATGCCATCCTCGACAAATGAATAAAAGCAAGCATGTAAGCTATGCATAGAAGCTGCATCAGGAATTTTCAAGCAGCACAGGCTTTGTCAGCAGTATATGCACCCAAATCTATAATTTCCATTTAGATAGTCATTCACTAATACCAAAATATCATAAGAAATACAGTGGACATTAATACTCTAGTGGACATTAATACAGCGTCATAAACAATCACCGATACAGTGTTGTGTGAACACTCGTGTATCATGCAGAATAACTTGCTGTGACAGTGCAAAAGAGAGAAAGAGAGACAAAGACATTGTTTATTACTCTGTGGCAGTCAACGCTCACATAATAATTCTTACGAAATAGAGCTTTTGTTCATCTTAAGAGTAGAAATTATAGGAGAGGAGAGCCATTCTTATGATGTAAAAATCGACGCCATTGCGAGTTTTGATCCACATTGTAAAATATATGTGTATATGGAAGGAAATCAGTCAATAGAACAATAAAATATTGTTCATTTCAAGAAGGTACATGTTATTATACACCCAGCGATATACTTCTATTGTGATTTACTAATAAACACAAGCTTGAGAACAGCTCCGACGGAAGCGTTCAGTTCTAGCGAAATAGTTCGATGTTTTCTTCGGAAAATAAGTCACTTCATGGATCATTCAAATCCACAACAGTACCTGGACATTTCTCAGAACTGAAAGCAATCTTATTGCTATGCAACAGAGCCTCGAAGAATATTTCTCCGTACTTTGGTTATGCAGTATCTGCAGCATCTGGAGCAGATTTCTACAACAGCAGAAGCGTGTAATCGCTATCAGTTTCACACATCGCCCTGTGTACGCTGTATGTATTTACCCACAACAGTGAACATACAAAAAAAAAAATTATTTCTTTTCAAAGGAGCCTTTGTAATAAGCTGTCCTGTGAAATTTTGTATTGTGCAGTGCAGTAAACAACTGTTTTGATTTATGGGTGTGTAGATTCGTTGTAGCGCCAATGTGGTGTCTTTTACATATGTGTGTATCAAGTGTGGGTACGAGTCATTGAACAAAAGGTGTGAGTACACTTGTGCTGTTAATAGCACATCTTAAGGTTACACGAGGCTACATACAAAATATTCACTACAATTTTGTTCCATGGTGAGAAACTGTATCTTTGATATTAGGATTTTCTATATTCAAGTGCCCGATAAATAAATCTCTTTGGAATGTCTGTATAGATGTAAAATAAATTAGGAGCAAATCGGTGGAAGCACCTTAACTGTATACTTTTAGAAAAATGTCATCTGCTCACTTGAACAAAAGATAGCCATGAAGTGGCGACAACAAGAATCTGTTTTGATATCGATAATACTCTTTGCAAAATGAATGAAATTAACTTTAGTTTAGTATGTCTATTCAAGAAATTCATTGGCCTTAAGTACAATGATGTATGTTCTGGCGCACTAGCTCAATTTTATAAAAAATAAAAAATTGTTTGTTAACACTCACAATTTTTCATTTTTCACAAAATTGACCTAGTTATCCAGAACATACAAAATCATCCCACTATCCCTTTTACCTAATAATAACATAACATAATATAATATAATAATAACTATAATAAAAAATCATTTATTTTACATACATTTCCCATAGGTGAATGTAATGTAATTAAATAAATTAGGTAATTAACTATTATTTAAAAAACTATTTTTAAAAAAGCGTTTTTTACAACTTTTTCTTAGCCTCAAAAATTGTTGTAATTTTTACTTTTGTGAAAAACGTGTTATTTTTAAATTAATTACTTTCTGCTTTAGCAGCCATAAGATTACTATGAGCTGTTGTTTGTACTTTAATATTATTACATCCTTACAGCATTCTTTACATACATATTTATGTCCACCTGTTCGATATTTATCTTTATAAAATTCCTCAATGCTTTTTTCAATCATACATTCACTACACTGTATTAATTGTGGCTTGGCACAGCCTATAGACTGCTTTAGCTGTCGCTTTGTGTTGTCCATTTAAATTAAATAAAATTAATTAGAAAAATAATTTTTTACAAAATTTCACATTGTGTACTCTATATCATGAATTCATTATTTCTGTTTTTAAGTTTCTTCATTCCTTTATATTTCAGTTTCATTTGGCCTTTTCTAATTATTTCGAGTTTCCAAGGATCAATTAATTTGTAATATCTATTTGGTAAAATAACTTTAAAAACGTTATTAAGTTCCATACAAATTTCTTCTCCATACCTAGTATTTAAATATTCACAGTCAGTAACATCATATAAAACATTTATCTCTAGTTCAGTTATATCGATACATATTGCGAGTTTTGTTTCACATTGTAAAATATATGTGTATATGGAAGGAAATCAGTCAATGGAACAATAAAATATTGCTCATTTGAAGAAGGTACATGTTATTATACACCCAGCTATATACTTCTATTGTGATTTACTAATAAACACCAGCTTGAGAACAGTTCCAACGGGAGCGTTCAGTTCTAGTGAAATATTTCGATGTTTTCTTCGGAAAAGAAGTCACTTCATGGATCATTCAAATCCACAATAGTACCTGGACATTTCTCAGAACTGAAAGCAATTTTTTTTAATCTCTTTCAAGAAATTAACATGTTGCAGCTTTTTTGATTATTATCTCCATTTATATAGAATAAATTTTATCAGATTTATAAATAATAATTTTATTAGGTTTTCAATAATGAGTAATGACCATATGGTAATGTATCCATTGAATTTTACAATACATACCTTTTATTATCGTGAGGACTTAGTTCTATTTTGTTCACTTTAATTGTAGATATATTTCATGTTTTTCACTTTAAATTAATTTATATTTTCTATATTGTTCTTTATTGTTAAATAAACAATCTTTATAATCTTCTAAACTTATTTTGTTTGTAACAACAAATTTTTTAATTCCTCTAGATTTCTTTTCTATTTTGCCACCAACATTATAAGCATACATTTTTGCTCTTAAACCACAAAATTCTTCCATTATTTTTCCATTACATTCGTCTTTCATTTTACCAATAACGTTTTTGTTTACTTGTGGAATGTTATGTATATTGTATGTTGGATAATCGCTTGTATCAAAATAATCAATCACTGATTTCATATCTTCATAGAAATTTTATGTTTTAGTATTGTAAATATAACTATCTGTATTTTGGTAACAAAATTCAATATTATCTCCATATTTAGGTTTCATAACTTAAATAATGAAAATCATACATTAATTCTATAGATAAATCGAGTATACTTAATCCAATATAAATAGGTTTATTAAATATTATTTTAGTTTCATTCATATGGATAGCAGCAAGATTTTCAGTAAATATATTTCTATGTTTAAAGTTTGGTTTAGCTACAAGTTTATCACATACTTTACCATTTGAAACTAATTTTTTACCTTGTCTATTGCCTATATTCTCTATTGTTTTACGAAATACAGAATTATCTATTAATTTATAAAAAACGTTTCAAAGTCATTTGTAGCTTTAGTTCTTAACTGTGTATTTAGATCTATATACTCATTTGAGCAACCAGATTGTTTAAATTTAAAAACTTTATGTGTTTTTGTAAGTTTCATTCTTGAAGACAAATATTGTTTAAGATTTCTATAATGTACAACATAATTACACTTTTTATCTAATGTAGTTATTAATTTACTTTCATTTGTACCCAGAATAAGTTTTGATTCAGGAGCTAGTGGTAAATCTGTATGTCAATCATGAAATTCTTTTGGATATTCTAGATCTACTTCAAATATATAACCATCTCCACAATTGTTTAAAATTTACTTTTTTTTGTTCAATTAAAATTATTTGGTTCTTCTCTCGTAAACCCACCATACGGTAAATATTGTTTCATAGCGTAACCATCCCCCCCATGAACCACTGACCTTGCCGTTGGTGGGGAGGCTTGCGTGCCTCAGCGATACACATGGCCGTACCGTAGGTGCAACCACAACGGAGGGGTATCTGTTGAGAGGCCAGACAAACATGTGGTTCCTGAAGAGGGGCAGCAGCCTTTTCAGTAGTTGCAGGGGCAACAGTCTGGATGATTGACTGATCTGGCCTTGTAACATTAACCAAAACGGCCTTGCTGTGCTGGTACTGCGAACAGCTGAAAGCAAGGGGAAACTACAGCCGTAATTTTTCCCGAGGACATGCAGCTTTACTATATGATTAAATGATGATGGCGTCCTCTTGGGTAAAATATTCTGGAGGTAAAATAGTCCCCCATTCGGATCTCCGGGTGGGGACTACTCAGGAGGACATCGTTATCAGGAGAAAGAAAACTGGCGTTCTATGGATCGGAGCGTGGAATGTCAGATCCCTTAATTAGACAGGTAGGTTAGAAAATTTAAAAAGGGAAATGGATAGGTTAAAGTTAGATATAGTGGGAATTAGTGAAGTTCAGTGGCAGGAGGAACAAGACTTTTGGTCAGGTGATTACAGCATTATAAATACAAAATCAAATAGGGGTAATGCAGGAGTAGGTTTAATAATGAATAAAAAAAATAGGAGTGCGGGTTAGCTACTACAAACAGCATAGTGAACGCATTATTGTGGCCAAGATAGACACAAAGCCCATGCCTACTACAGTAGTACAAGTTTATATGCCAACTAGCTCTGCAGATGATGAAGAAATTGATGAAATGTATGACGAGATAAAAGAAATTATTCAGATAGTGAAGGATGACGAAAATTTAATAGTCATGGGTGACTGGAATTCGATAGCAGGAAAAGGAAGAGTAGGAAACTTAGTAGGTGAATATGGATTGGGTGTAAGAAACGAAAGAGGAAGCCACCTGGTAGAATTTTGCACAGAGCATAACTTAATCATAGCTAACACTTGGTTCAAGAATCATAAAAGAAGGTTGAATACCTGGAAGAAACCTGGAGATGCTAAAAGGTATCAGATCGTTTATATAATGGTAAGACAGAGATTTAGGAACCAGGTTTTAAATTGTAAGACATTTCCTGGGGCAGATGTGGATTCTGACCACAATCTACTGGTTATGAACTGCAGATTGAAACTGAATAAGCTGCAAAAAGGCGGGAATTTAAGGTGATGGGATCTGGATAAACTGAAAGAACCAGAAGTTGTAGAGAGTTTCAGGGAGAGCATAAGGGAACAATTGACAGGAATGGAGGAAAGAAATACAGTAGAAGAAGAATGGATAGCTCTGAGGGATGAAGTAGTGAAGGCAGCAGACGATCAAGTAGGTAAAAAGACGAGGGCTAATAGAAATCCTTGGGTAACAGAAGAAATATTGAATTTAATTGATGAAAGGAGAAAATACAAAAATGCAGTAAATGAACCAGGCAAAAAGGAATACAAACGTCTCAAAAATGAGATCGACAGGAAGTGCAAAATGGGTAAGCAGGGATGGCTAGAGGACAAACGTAAGGATGTAGAGGCTTGTCTCACTAGGGGTAAGGTAGATACTGCCTACAGGAAAATTAAAGAGACCTTTGGAGAGAAGAGAACCACTTGTATGAATATCAAGAGCTCAGGTGGCAACCCAGTTCTAAGCAAAGAAGGGAAGGCAGAAAGGTGGAAGGAGTATATAGAGGGTTTATACAAGGGCAATGTACTTGAGGACAATATTATGGAAATGGAAGAGGATGTAGATGAAGACGAAATGGGAGATAAGATACTGCATGAAGAGTTTGACAGAGCACTGAGAGACCTGGGTCGAAACAAGGCCCCGGGAGTAGACAACATTCCATTAGAACTACCGATAGCCTCGGGAGAGCCGGTCATGACAAAACTCTACCACCTGGTGAGCACGATGTATGAGATAGGCGAAATACCCTCAGACTTCAAGAAGAATATAAAAATTCCAATCCCAAAGAAAGCAGGTGTTGACAGATGTGAAAATTACCGAACTATCAGTTTAATTAATCACAGCTGCAAAATACTAATACGAATTCTTTACAGACGAATGGAAAAACTGGTAGAAGCCGACCTCGGGGAAGATCAGTTTGGATTCCGTAGAAATGTTGGAACACGTGAGGAAATACTGACCCTACGACTTATCTTAGAAGCTAGATTAAGAAAAGGCAAACCTACGTTTCTAGCATTTGTAGACTTAGAGAAATCTTTTGACAATATTGGCTGGAATACTCTCTTTCAAATTCTGAAGGTGGCAGGGTAAAATACAGGGAGTGAAAGGCTATTTACAATTTGTACAGAAACCAGATGGCAGTTATAAGAGTCGAGGGGCATGAAAGGGAAGCAGTGGTTGGGAAAGGAGTGAGACAGGGTTGTAGCCTCTCCCCAATGTTATTCAATCTGTATATTGAGCAAGCAGTAAAGGAAACAAAAGAAAAATTCCTAGTACGTATTAAAATTCATGGACAAGAAGTAAAAACTTTGAGGTTCGTCGATGACATTGTAATTCTGTCAGAGACAGCAAAGGACTTGTAAGAGCAGTTGAACGGAATGGACAGTGTCTTGAAAGGAGGATATAAGATGAACATCAACAAAAGCAAAACGAGTATAATGGAATGTAGTCTAATTAAGTCGGGTGATGCTGAGGGAATTAGATTAAGAAATGAGACACCTAAAGTTGTAAAGGAGTTTTGCTATTTAGGGAGTAAAATAACCGATGATGGTCGAAGTAGAGAGGATATAAAATGTAGACTGACAATGGCAAGGAAAGCGTTTCTGAAGAAGAGAAATTTGTTAACATCGAGTATAGATTTAAGTGTCAGGAAGTCGTTTCTGAAAGTATTTGTATGGAGAGTAGCCGTGTATGGAAGTGAAACATGGACGATAACTAATTTGGACAAGAAGAGAATAGAAGCTTTCGAAATGTGGTGCTACAGAAGAATGCTGAAGATAAGGTGGGTAGATCACGTAACTAATGAGGAGGTATTGAATAGGATTGGGGAGAAGAGGAAGTATATAAATATTATCAATATTTTTATAATTTTTCTTACTTCAGTTAAATAATTTTTATGATTTTCACTTGCTTCAGATGTATTATTTTCAACAGTATTTGTATTATTTTCGCTTAATACACCAATAGCTGAAGCAGTCTCAGATTTACCATTAGATGTATTATTTCCAAAAATAATTGGGAGGTTTGTAACAGTAATTACACGATAATGAATCTCATTAAATCCGCTTTACATGAATTTGAATATCTTCGTAAATTATTTTCTTCAAAAATTCACAAAGTCTTACAACAGTATATCGTAGTAGTTGATTGGCAATTTGTTCTAGTTGAACAGCAGTGTATCTTTCCATTTTGCTCTTCTATTTATTACAAAAAAATTTAATAGATTTGTGAAAATTATTTTTATTAGTAAAATGATAATTATTTAATAGATGGATAAGTATTATTATATAATTGATAAATAATTATAAATGATTATTATTCAAAATTAAAACATTCTTATTCTTAATATATTCTAAGGTAAATTTCTTACATTTATTATTATGTTTATCTTTATTAGATGGATTTCTATAAAACAATTTAAATTTTTAATTTCTTGACAAATTATACATTTCTATTCTGCTTCTCTTTTTATATTTACAAATTGCGCAAAGACCTTCAATTCTTTGTCTTTCATTTTTAGTTGTTACTCTATGTGGATTATGTGTATCAGTTACTTTTTTACACATTAAACAATATAGACAATAATCATGTGAACTATGATTTTCCATTTATATAGATAAAAAACCCATTAAAGTTTAAATTATTTCACCTAAAACAATTATATTTACATCTACAGGAACAGTTTTAACAGAATCTTTCAATATTAAAATTCTAAAACTTGACATATGTCCCATTACTGACTATTATTATTTATTTTATATACCTTATCAGCTACACTTACTGTTATATCAAAACTGTCAAAGTTTATATCCATATTTACGTTTATACCAACAACAATAATCCTTTTAGGTATCAAACCACTTTCAAAATTATACATTTTTTGTTCACCACCGGTCATAAAAGTAAATTCAATTATTTGCATATCCTACGCTTTTTCTTTAAGATTACTTCACTTATTTAAGTATGGAGTTAAATCTGTTTTTGAGAAATAATCTGAGAAAGCTTTTTCTACTTCTTTTTTGGTAAAATAATTATTAAATTATGTTAAAATGCCTATGCTTTCTAGTTTTGTAACATATTCTTTTTCTAAGTATTGTTTGTTAACTACATCTTTTAAATTAATGGATCATTCACATTAGCAAGTCTTCTATTTTTAAAACCAGTATAGCTTTTAGGTATTTTAAAAACAGCATTAAATTCTTTTTTAAATTGTTTAATAGCACTAGTGATCTTTGAATAAAATTGCTTAATCATATTTTCAATTTGTTCTAGATCGAATGTAGATGTATTAACTACTTGTCCATTTTGTTAAATAAATGTATTTTATTTCCAAAAATGTCCATTTATTAAACCAAAAATGTCAATAAAATTATAATTTTCACAAAGTAATTTTAAAACAAAATGACATAAATCTTCACATATTACTTCATCAAAATTTTGTATTCTTTTTTGTATTGTAATATATTTCATCTTTTCCTAAATAGTTAACTAATTGTTTTGAGATATTACCACCAAAAGAATCAAAAACAAATATTTTAGAATTATTTTTATAACAACAAATCCAATGTGTACCAGAATTATCAGATGTATCTAAAGTAACTATACCACATACAATTTTAAAAGGCTTATTTACTAATTCATCAATCATGTATACACTTCAAAAGTTTTTAATTTTTAATAGTGTAGTAAGTTGTTCTATATCAATATTATTTAATGCATTAGGATATTTATCAATTACTTATTGGAAATTTTTTTGTTTTCTTTATTTCATTACCAGTCCTCTTTTGCGTTTCTAAATTATGTCTTTTTTTTTCTTCTAATTCTTTATCAGCTTTCTTGTTATTTATAACTGTGTTTGCAATTGCTGCAGATATACCACCTAAAGAACGAGTTGTTGCTAAATAAGGGAATTCAGGTAATAATAATGGGAAGAATCCGCCTTCGTCTTGTGTTAGTCCTTTACCATCTTTCTTTTTTGTTAAATATTCAACAATTTTTTTAACAACAGGAATACCTAATGTGATGTCACCGCCAGACACCACACTTGCTAGGTGGTAGCCTTTAAATCGGCCGCGGTCCATTAGTATACACCGGACCCGCGTGTCGCCACTGTCAGTAATTGCAGACTGAGCGCCACCACATGGCAGGTCTAGAGAGACGTCCTGGCACTCGCCCCAGTTGTACAGCCGACGTTCATAGCAATGGTTCACTGACAAATACGATCTCATTTGCCGAGATGATAGTTAGCATTGCCTTCAGCTACATTTGCTATGACCTAGCAAGGCGCCGTATTCAATTGATATTTATTATATGAAGCATGTATCATCAAGAGCGATGTTCTACAGTTGTGGATTAAAGTTAAGTATTACATCATCTATGTACTTTATTTGCAATTCTAAAGACATTGTTCTGTTCCAGACCTCGCGCCAGTCAGTGTGTAATTAAACGTGTGCATTTCGGCCTCCTCTAGAAAAACAGTATTGGCTCTTCTGAAACACTACACCTATTGTAATAAGTAAATTTCAACCAACTTTCTTTTCTTTCTTTCTTTTTTGAACATCTGTTAAATATGGTGCAATTGCACTTAATTGTTCATTATTCAACATTAATTGAATGGCTTTTCGTTTCGTTTTGCCACTAGGTAGCAAAGTATAATCAATTGTAAAGTCACTCAATTATATTGTTAAATATTTAATAAAGATTTTTCAAACTACAGTTCTACATAAATCCATAAATGCTTCATTCAGTAGTTTTCCTTTACTTCATTTTATTTGCATTCTAGGTCTATTTCTATTGTTTCATTTTCTGGATCTTGCATATGTTTATGATAATAATCTCTTCTAACTTTGCGTTTTTTCTCTTGGTCTCTTGTTTTTTCACGATTATAAGAATATGCTAAAAGTACATTCAATAGAATTGACTTATAATATTTTTCTATTAGATTCTGCTCTTCAATTATGAGTTCTTTTCTTCATGAAACTACAACTGACTTTACATATTCAATTCGAAAATTTTCAATTCCTAAATTTCTCATATGAACTGAAATAGATTTTGGATTTCCGTTTCTTGCATCACATCGATGTCCTGTCATTCTTAAACATAATTTTGTTGTTGTACTTCCAATGTATATTTTATTGTCAATGCTGTTTGAAATCTTGTAAATTGTACTGTGTAGTACATTCATTTAAATACAGGAAATTTTATTAGAGAAAAAATAATAATAAAGATTTCATAAAATCCAACCATTTTCATCAGTATCGATTCCCATACCTAGTTTCCTTTTACCATACCTAATATTGTTGTTGCTGCAATTTTCGCTTTCAAACTAACTTCACTTGCATGCATTCTTTAGAACTTAAGTTGTTTATCTGCTTCATGTCCTGATTGTAAATCTTTAAGACCTCTGTATGCAATGTCACGTTGTTAGCAAGCTTCATCTAATGGATTAATTACTGGATGACCACGCATTAGTCATTCTTCAAGTTTAGTGAATGGTCCACAGTAATTACATCCTGGTAGATGCATCTCAAGCATTGGAACTATATTTGAAACCCAATTTTCTAACCCTTTTCCGTACATATCACTTTTCCAAAAAGTATGTGGAAGATTATTCAAGAATCGAATTAAATATGGAATTCCTTTTGGTTTATCAATTACAAAATCACTAAATTTATTTGTTAACATTTGTGCTATACTAACGTCTTCATTCTGATAAATCTTATTTCCAGCTACTTCTCCACCATTAATTACTGCTAATCTATCAATTAACTGTCTAACATCATTTAACCAAACATATTCAATTGGTTTTTCTGTATGTTTTTTAAATAAACCTTCGCCTATTTTTTTAGGAGAACTTGTTTCTGAATCATCTACACTATGTCTTCTTAAGTTTGGAAAATAATCATCAACAGTTGGTTTTATCAAATATTTATATTTATTACCTCTACTTTATCTTATTTTTAATTATTATCAGAATACAATGCTCCTGAATTACATAATACATTTGCATAATTTGATAAATCTAAACCATCGAATTTTTCATTTGTATCATATATAGTAACTTGTTTTTCAGTTAAAAGTCTCATTAATCCATCTGTGCCTTCATATGTTCTTTCACCAGTTTTTAATTTATCTACACTGAATTCAACAGGTAAATTACCAACATATTTAAACATGCCAACAGATTTTAAAGCAAAAACTTCATCTTCACTACGATTAATATACGTTAACGTTCTCTCACTAACATATATCTTTTTAGTTTCATTTTTATGACTACTTGATTCTTTTTCTTCTTGGTATTTATTCAATATATCCTAAACTTCTGATTCAGTTAATGTATAATCATATTTTCCAGGAATATCATCAGACTAATCATTTAATGGTTTAATTGGTGATAAGTCTCCAAAATCTTCTATATGATGACGATATGGAATCATTTGTTTTTCTTCTTCTCTATTTTCTTCAATAACTTTTAAAATATTATCACCTAATCCTTCGATTCATTGTTTGACTTGTTCAATTGCATCTTCCTTTTTATATTTTTCATATTCTGTTATTGGTTGCTTTTTCCAATGCTTAAATTGACCTTAAAATTCTTCAGCTTTCTTTTTTTTGTTTAGCTTGTTTAACAACTTTTTCATTGAACTTTACAAATATTTATTAACGAAGAAAAACATTAATTATTTTTAACATTTATGTTAAACGTTTATGTTTAATGTTTATGTTTAACATATATGGTTAATGTTAATGTTTATGTTTTTATTTAATGTTTATTATGTAAAGAAATGCTGTATTTTATTTCTAAACTTACCTTCATTTGGTTTTCTAGTAATGTCTATTGTGAATTATCCGAACTCATCATTCCAACATTTACTACACATTTCTTTAAAATGATCAAACTTTAAATCTCCACCAACATATTCATGAGAAATATGATTTGAATTTGTATCATCTTGTCTAAATATATTTAAAAATTTAAATTGTCTCTAACTATCTGTTTTGGCATTGTTGAATAAGTTTGATTTAAATAAAAACAATCTATACCTTTGTGTCTGCCTCTAGTAAGATATTCTGTACATATATCTTGATTTTCTAGAATAAAATCATTGAATACCACAACTGAATTATTTTCGCATTCATCTAAAGGAATTCTTTCTTCATTATTTTGAATAAAACTAACAATTTTTTCATTAATTTTATATTAAATTTTTACATTGTTTTATAAATTCTTTGTTCTTTGGCTGATCTAAGCTTTTTGAATAAACATATAAATTTTTAATTTTATTCCAGTTTAACCATCCTGGAGCTAAAATTTAATTATCAATCACTAATGTTGTAGTTCCACAATCACTTGGTCCAAGTATCGCATATCTTATAGAATTTGGTAAAAGATTACCATGTTTGTTTTTTAACTTATTTTCTGGAATTCTTACTTTAGGTTCTCAATCTGTGTTATTCATTTATTTAATAATTTTTACAGTAGTAAATGAGTAGATTGACACAGTCTAAAGAGAGCTTTGGCTGTCGCCTATTTCAACTTAATAATAAATCTTCAATACATAGAAAAAGATTAACTGTATGTGATAGTTATACTTATGTTTCACTAGATGGATTTTATTCAACTTTCTTAACACAAAATTTTACAACAAAAAATAATAAACTTTATTGGGATGGAGAAACGATAGAAATTTCTGAAGGTCATTATTGTTTGACAAATTTAAAACAATTTATTCATTCTAAAAAACCTGATATACACATAAAAACAGATGAAATTTTAAACAGAATTGTTATTGAAAGTGATGTAAATGGATATAGAAGATAGTATTGGAAGTTTATTTAGTTTTAATAATCAAATTGTTTTACCTAATGAAAACAGCTGTAGCTGAAGATTTTATAAAATAATTCCTTTTGAGTTAATAAATATAAATTTTAATCTTGATGATGGAATGTATGTAAAACATAATGATCATTTTCATAAAAAAACTAACATTGTTGCTTCATTTAAACACATTGCAGAGTGTGGTGGACCAATAATTCACGAACCAAAATATCCTGCAAATGTTCCTATTTTTGATACAATTCAAGTTTTAATAGATATTGTAACTGATGAAATGATAATTTAATTGACTTTAAGGGTACTACTGTAACAGTTATTTTATTAATGTCTTAAAATCTTAATAAATTTTTCCTTAATAAATAAGTAATTGCAAAACAATCATGAATAAAATGAAAGTTATCAGTTTTACTCATTTCCTGTGAATGAGAAAACTAAAAATAATTTTAAAGTTCCTAAAAAAATTGAAATAAATATTGGTGATGGTTGGCTTCATCCAAATCATGCACAATTGTACATGAATTTTAGTATTATTGGAAATGATGGTATAGATTATCCAACTTATGATGGAAAATCAAACAAAAAATTAATTGATAATTATGTAGCAAAATTATTTGATTTTATAACGATAAAGGAACGAAACAATATTTTATCTAGAATTGAGCATCCTTTTATTTCTTCATGTGTTTTACTTCATCTAACTTCATCTGTTACTGATGAAAGAAGTTTAGAAGGACATATAATTAATACAGGAAAAATAAATAGTAAAAGAAATGAAAAACTCTATCCATTACCATTACTTGGTGGATTTTTTAAAGATTATAAAGAAATTATGTGGATAGGAGATTAAACTATAATTTTTACACAAAGCTCAACTTCTAGAGACGTAATTCGTTGTTGGGCTGATAAATATGATGCTGGAATTGAAACAAAAGATAGTCGTCCTAAAGAAGGTAAAATTGTTATAGAATCTATGGAAATTCGAGTGCCTGTTGTTAAATATGAACCAAATTATGGACTTGAACAATGTGCAATTATTCTTAAAAAGCCAGAAATACCTATTTCATTTTATGAACTTCAATCAAAAGAAGTTGCTGGATTATCTGGTAAAAACAGTTTTGAACTAGATAAAACAAATTACTATAACTCCACAGAATTTGATTCGCCATATGTTGTATTTGTTACATTTCAGACAAATCGTAAAAATAATCAATTAGTTGATTCATCATTATTTGATCATGTTAAACTACAGAATATTTATTTAAAAATGGTATAAATTAAGTTTCTCCTCAAGAAATGTGGAATATTTAGCCGCCAAGTAATTTTCTTAAAGAATATGAAGCATTTCTTGATTTTAAACGAATTACTTTACTAAAATCAGTTATTGATATTAATCCATTCAGTTTTATAACTAATTATCAAATTTATGTAATCAATATGAGACACAGAAAGAATGTTGTAACCACACAGAAAACTACTATGAAGCTTTGTGCAAATTTTAATGATAAAATTCCGAGTGATACACTTGCTTATGTAATTATGTATGGTAAAAATAATCTTACATGTAATGTACAAAATAGATTACTTACTGAAAATTTTTAATTATTAATATCTGCTTGTAAATAAATGAATGAAAAACTTAAAAGATTAATAAAAGTGTTAACTTCATGCTTATACACATTTCTTAAATGTTTTAAGAGTGATAGAAAAAAAACTGAAAATTTTGGTATGTTTCTTATTAAATGATTTCTGATTTTTATCTGGATTGCTCTTTGTATGTAGATTATGTTAGAATTTTGAATTTTTAAAATCGGTTAATATTTAACTGAGATATCGTCACTTAATCTAAAGTCAAAAAGTACTTAGTCATGAAAATCGACTTTTTCGTTTATTAAGTTATTTTGATGAAATTCGGTATATGGCCTACTGTTAGTAGATGAACGTATTTGAAGAAAAAGTTCTGTTTGTTGCATTTTAAAACAAAATATTGTGTTTGTTGCATTTTAAATGTTTCAAGCTGTATACTTATTACATTTTATCTGTTTTGAGCTGTACTTTCAGAACAGTAGACACATCTGTGAACATTAGTCTGAACTAACTAGATTCCAACTTCTGTCAACTGATGGTACTGGTGTATGTTCAATTGAAAATAACATAGGAACATACTATACTTTAGATGCAATTTTGTCTATTTTTTGTTTCCAATTTGTTGGTCAAATCACATTAATCAATTGTTCATGTCTGTTCTCTAATTTAAAAATGGAATAATGTTAAGAAAATAATTAATTTGAGCCTGAAATAAATTGATGAAGAAGTTGATTTTGAGGAGATACTTTGTCGGTAGAACTCCAACTATATATACAATTTTCAAGCTCCTTTACTTCAGCCAAACTTCACACAATCGTTGAACAATGAGAGTGTGCATATCAAAGGTCATTATAATGTATTTGTGTGAAGAGTGCTAGCCACTTGGCTATAACATCCAACATACTCGACTATGTACTTAATAACAGCCCAAATAAAAGAAGTGGATCTGTTAAATCAGAACTTAGTCTTCATATAGCGCTGTGTACATCGGGTCAGAGGAGTCCGAAAGACAGAGAAATGTGTGTAGGACATTGTGAGGTTGTTTTGCAATTTTTAAAAATCAATAAAATTTTTATATAATTTACTTTCGATTTAATTAATACATTTCATTAATTTTACTTACATTCAGAAATTAGTTGAAACTAGGTAACTGAAAGCAAAGTAATTTCCTTACCTATCTGATATAATTTTAAAAAACACATTTTTGACAAAAGTAAAAAATAGGAAAAATTTTGGGGGTAAGAAAAAGTTGTAAAAATGTTTTTTATACTTATTCTTTTAAAAATGCGTTTTTCATACAAATCAAAAATAGTACATTTTTGGGCGTAAGAAACAGTTATAAATATAATTTTTTTAAATTCATATAGTTTATTTAATTACATATGGGAAATGTATGTAAAATGAATGATTTTTACTATAGTTATTTTATGATATTATATCACATTATATTATCTTATAGTAATTGTATGATATTATATCACATTATATTATATTATATTATATTATATTATATTATATTATATTATATTATATTATATTATATTATATTATATTATATTATATTATATTATATTATATTATATTATATTATATTATATTATATTATATTATATTATAACTATTATATGATATTATATCACATTATATTGTAACTATTATATAATATTATATTATATTATAACTATTATATTATATATCATATTATATTATAACTATTATACTGTATCATATCATATCATATCATAACTATTATATCATATGATACTATATTATATTAAGTTATGTTATGTTATGTTGTGTTATATTATGTAATATTATTCCTATGTAAAATGGATAGTAGGATGGATTTGTATGTTTTTGAAAAATGAAAATTTGTGAGTGTTTACAAATGTTTTTTATTTTTTGTAAAACGGAGCTAGGGAGCCAGAATATACAAAATCATCCTACTGTCTTATGCCACATAATATTAGGGTAATTTGAAAAAGAATCTGCCATTTTGCAAATGGCGACCAACAATACTAAATATAACTCTTGCTGTAACATACGTTATTAATCTCTGAAATTCATACAATTAATGTTTCATTCATGTAAGGATGCTAATGCTACTGAAATAATTTGTTTTGTTATCAATAACAGCATATATTTGCAAGTTACAAGTAACATAAGTCTGCACCCATGTCTTTCATGTAGGAGGATATGAACCAGAGTGAAAGATTATGAAAATATATTATTGTTTTCGTTGTTTTCAGTATCTTTAATACAAAAAAAATTATCATGGAACATCGATTCTACTTTTAATATACATCAAAGGAGATATGTAATATTTTTAAATACTCTTATGTACACAGAATATCAGTTTGTTTTATGTCAGACATAAATAATGGAATTTTAAACTATTTGATGAATTTAAGGATTTTATAATCTGTAAGATAAACTGTTGTCACATTACAATTTTTGTAGTTTATATTTTGGGACTCAGGTAGATCATCTTGAATTTATTTTTATTTATATAAAATTATACGGGTGTAACAAAAACAAATCATCCAATCTATATTTCTGTAACTAATGAACATGTACAATGGATTCTGTTTTTTTTTATGAACAGTAAACTCAAAAAATTTTTCTCATACCTTTTCATAGGTGTTCAATATTCCCTCTTGAGATTCACAGCATATGTCAAAGCAATACTGAAATTGTTCCCACACTGCAGCGAGCATGTCTTGAGTTATAGATTCCATAAGTGCTGTTACACGATGTCTCAAGTCATGGAGGCACATAAACAGTCTTTTACATAGCCCTACAAGAAATAACCACATATAGTCAGGTCCAGTGATCCTGGAGGCCAATAATGTAATGCTGAATCATTCGGTCCAGTGCGACTGATCTATCGATCAGTAATCCTTTTATTTAAAAATTTCCTCCTTCCAGATGCCAGTGTGGCGGTGTCTCATCCTGTTTGTAAACAAAGTCTTTCAAATCAGTCTCCAACTATGGGAAAAGAAAGTTCTCAAGCATATTGAGATCTGTGCTTCCTGTAACAGTGTTCTCAGGAAAGAAAAATGGACCGTACATCTTTTCCCATGAAACTGCACAAAACACATTAAATTTTGGAGAGTCTGTCTCGTGTTGTACAACTTCATGTGGTTGTTCCGTACCCACATTCTCACATTGACAGTTCATCTTTCCATTTAAATGGAATGTTGCTTTGTCATTAAACACTAATCATGGAAGAAAACTGTCTTCCTCCATCTTGCCAAGAACTTAATCACAAATGTCCACAAGTCATTGTTTTCCACCTTCATGAAGAGCTTGCAGTAGCTGAATTTTTTACGGTTTCGAGTGTAAACGTTAATGTAACATATGCCAGACCAACGTCGAGGGCACGTTGAGCTGTCGAGCTGAACGACGAATGGATTTCTGCGGACTCCTTGTGAAACTATGGCGGATGCATTTGACGTCTGTATCAGACACTCTGGGACGGTCGGGCGACTTGCCTTTCCACAGACAACCTATTTCTCGGAATTGTTCATGCCATCGTCTAATGCTCTGTGCTATACAAAAGTAGTCCTGAAACGTTAATACTGAGTTGCACTGCGCAAAAGGTAGAACACAAAACCTTCCAATCGAGGAGGCGCAGTGGTTAGCACACTGAACTCGCATTCGGGCGCCGGCCACTGTGGCCAGGCGGTTCTTGGCGCCTCAGTCTGTAACTGCACTGCTGCTACGGTCGCAGGTCTGAATCCTGCCTCGGGCATAAATGTGTGTGATGGTCTTAGGCTACTTATGTCTAAATAGTTCCAAGTCTAGGGGACTGATGACCTCAGATCTTAAGTCCCATAGTGCTTACAGCCATTTGAACCATTTTTTTCGCATTCAGGAGGACGACGGTTCAAATCCGAGTCCAGCCATCCTGATTTAGGTTTTCCGTGATTTCCCTAATACACTTCAGGCAAATGCTAGGATAGTTCCTTTGAAAGAGCACAGCTGATTTCCTTCTCTGTCCTTCCTATTCCTATAGGACTGATGACCTCACTGGTTGGTCCCCTCCAACAAATCAATCAACCAACCACAAAACCTTTCTGTTGTCTTGCCACAACTTTTACTAGAAATGAAGTGAGCCCACACTGCTGCTACCTAGTGTAGAACCAAATAAAACTCAAGAGTCTGCTCTATCCAAAGGTACATTGTTCACACACGTATCTCAAATAACATAATAGTTTTGATTTTTTTAACAGATGATTCTTTTTGGTATACCCTGAACTTTGGACGTATTTGTCAATATTGTACATGATAATACATGTTATAACATATTCAAAATGTATCAAAAGAAAAAAAGCTGAATTCTGAAACGCTCAACTACGAAATTTCGTATTGTGATTAATATCTAAAATATAAACAAAACTAATGAGGAATCAGCATAAAAATTGATTTATTTTATAAAGCTTGAACTGATTTGGAAAATCGGGTTAGTCCACCATGATGTATTATTGGGAACCATCTGTCATGATATCTGATTTTATTGAAACAGTAATGGCTCCCCCCCCCTCAGTGACCCATGGATCTTGCCGTTGGTAGGGTGGGTTGCATGTCCCAGCGATACGGATAGCCGTACCGTAGGTGCAACCACAACGGAAGGGTATCTGTTGAGATGCCAGACAAACGTGGGGTTCCTGAAGAGGGGCAGCAGCCTTTTCTGAAGTTGGCTCTAAAAATGGTTCAAATGGCTCTGAGCACTACGGGACTTAACATCTGTGGTCATCAGTCCCCTAGAACTTAGAACTACTTAAACCTAACTAACCTGAGGACGTCACACACATCCATGCCCGTGGCAGGATTCGAACCTGCGACCGTAGCAGTCACGCGGTTCCAGACTGATGCGCCTGGAACCAGACGGCCACACCGTCCGGCTTTTTGAAGTTGCAGGGGCAATATACTGACTGATCTGGTCTTGTAACATCAACGAAAGCGGCCTTGCTGTGTTGATTCTGCGAACAGCTGAAAGCAACCTGAAACTACAGCCGTAATTATTCCAATGGGCATGCAGCTCTAGTGTATGGTTAAATGATGATGGCATCCTCTTGGGTAAAATATTCTGGAGGTAAACTAGTCCCCCATTTGGATCTCTAGAAGGGGACTACTCAGGAGGACGTCATTATCAGGAGAAACAAAACTGGCGTTCTACGGATCGGAGTCTGTAATGTCAGATCACTTTATGGGGCAGGTAGGTCACAAAATTTAAAGAGGGAAATGGATAGGTTAAAGTTAGATACACAGGGAGTTAGTGAATTTCGGTGGCAAGAGGAGCAGAATTTCTGATCAGGTGAATACAGAATTGTAAACACAAATGAGGGTAATGCGGGAATACATTTAATAATGAATAAAAAAATAGGAACACAGATACGCTATTAAGAAAAGCATAGTGAACACATTATTGCAGTCAAGATAGACCCGAAGACCATACCTATCACAGTAGTACAAGTTTATACGCCAGCTAGTTCCGCAGATGATGAAGAGTGAAACGTCCCCTTTTGAACAATTATATATGACTGTGCTTAAACTGACACACAATATTTTTAGCGCAACGCAATCTGACTTCCAATAATCCCTACAAAAGAATGGCCCTGACTAACATTAACCTATACCTTTCACAAATCACTTACCTCACAAAAATCTTCGTTACTCGAACTACTGCAATACAGCAAGCGCCACTACTGCCAGCTAAATAAAAGATTCAAACTACGGAAGGCACTAACTACTGATAGGCATAGTTAGCAAATGAAAGATTTTAATAGAGAACAAACAATGTATTTACCTTAATAGTCATAATATACATAGCAGTTCATGACAAATTACAAAACTCCGCCATCTCTCTCCCCACATCCACCACTGCTGGTGGCTCACCTCCAACTGTGCAATGCTACGCGCTGTTCACATCCAGCAGCCGCTGCCCAACACTGCAATGGCAGACAACAATGCAAACTAGCCACAGACTGCACACAGCGCAGCCAGTGATTTTCATACAGAGTGCTACGTAATGTTACCAATAAGAAAACATAAACAGCCTACTTACATAGCCCCCATGGCTCCCCACAAAAAAATTTACAAATTGTTTTGGGCAGTGGCCAATACAGATTTGAAAAAAAAATTTTCATAATTACAATAACGAAGAAATCAAATGCACACACTTATTGATACAATGTTGGTCAAAAGCTAAAATTTTCTCACAGTCCATAAAGACAGTCCTGATCGTTCATCACAGTAAAATAGCAGTGTCTTTCTCAAAGTCTGAGCAGTAAAAGAAAATGCACATGGAAGTAGTGGATTTCCATGCAGTCTTGAAGAAGTAGTGTTGTCCCTCCAATGGAAAGACAGTGCTGACTCTCGACATGCAGACAGGTAATGGGCCACAACAGAGCAAACCCACAGCAGAGTCATTCGACGTTTTGAAGAATATTGGTAGTTAGGTCATCACAGAGCAGACCCACTGTAGTCCTAGTAGAGATTATGGTATTGGTGGGCAACCAGAGGTGCAGACCCACTACAGTCCTTCTAGAGATAATGGTACTAGTGAATCAGCAAAGGTGTAGACCCACTGTAGTCCTTGTAGAAATAATGGTATTGGTGGGTCATCAAAGATGCAGACCCACTGTAGTCCATGTAGAGATAATGGTATTGGTGGGCCATCAAAGATGCAGACCTGCTGTAGTCCTTGTAGAGATGGCCAGCAGCCATGTGTTGCAACTGTGCAGTTGCGCAATCACCATCGAGGAGTCTTGCGGACAATATAGCAAGTCCATAAACCACCACTTGTGCACTCACAAAGTTTTTGGAATTGTCCTTAGAACCAGCAATGCTGTTTTCCAGTCCCTTTCTGAATTATTAACACACGTGCAAACACTATCAGTCCCTATTTCTCACATATTGTCCATACTATGACCAACAGAAACGTGTGCAGTGAAATGTAACTTACAAGTTACTTAATTTGATGAACTGGTGTCAATTACAATTTTATAACTTAAGAATACAATAACAAAGGTACAAAATACATCATTAAAGAACATAATAGTACAGATAACATTTGTAGTAAAACAGGCTTTACAAAAGAATAGAAATAAACATGCACATCAGTGTTACAAGAATTATGACGTAAGCACATACATAAAGATCAGAATAACTTTTGAAACATCAACTTCACATATGAGCAACAAAACAGAACAGAGAAATAATGTCTAAACATCTTTACAAAGTAAATAACATAGTATTAGAAAAATTCTACAACGTAACTCATATCAGCTAAACACATAAAGACAGGAATAACACAAATATACAAGAGTACACAAACACATAGCAGAACAACACAAGAGGAAAGGGCAGGGTTTGTTTTCAGTGTAACATTTGGTACTGCAGTCCAACCTAAAACTTCATTCCATAGATCTTTCGTCTTATTTCAACATTTGTTTCCACCAAAAAAAATCCTATCCAAACATGCTTTCTGTATTTATATGTTCACATATTTCTTACCTCATTATTTATCTTCCATTATCTTACCTCATCATTTATTTCCAAGAAAATCCTACCTAGACCTGTTGTCCCTAAACCCTACTTTTTTGCTAATATTCTCTTTCAAAATACTTTTTTGGCCAAACCATTTTCTTATAGCTTCTCAATGCATTTCTTCCAATTCATCACAAATCGTTCTCTCATATAGCCTACACCATCTTAAGCTAACTTAAATCTACTGAGCTCAGATGCTAAACTAAGGGACGACGCAATGCAGCAGCACAAAACGATTAGTACAAACAGCAATGACAAAAAATTCAAATTGCAAAGCAAGCAGCAGTAAATCTAAATTAACAGATAAAATGCAAAATTACAACTAATATGAGTCAATGTGCAGCAACAAGCAAAATAAATAAGTAGTAAAACTAGCTTAATAGAGTAATACAAAGTGAAATTTAGTAGCACTATGCCTGGCAAACAGCAGCAGCAAATGCAATAACTTATATCTAAACATGACATAGGTCAAGCAGAAAAAATATTACAGTAAAAATGGCCATGTTTAATACCTATGTCACATCTTAACACTAGGCTGATGCATCACGAGAACTTACGCTAGCAGATAAGTTACCAAATCGTAAAAAAATTGTTTATGCAATTCCTGTGAAGGGAAATGTCTATATATGTGCCATCATTTTCTTGGAAGTAGATCATAAATTTATAATTGACTGGATCTGTAGGCATAAAATAACTATATTAGTACATCTATAAAATTTTATTTTAACCAATGCTGCAGTGCAGCTAGGAAATAAGCAAAGCAAGGCGTGAAACGTCATTCACTAGCCATATGGCATTTCATAATACAGTCAACAATCTTTCAACTAGCAAGACAATAGACATGAAATGTTTCTCATTATTTCATTTCAGTAAATAACATAAATTAAGAACTCTACAGTGTAATCATGTTTTCAAGTTTGAGGGTGTCGTATTTACGATGCTTTCTACAAAGGAATGTCAATAGCGAGGATAATGGACTCCCTCTTTTTTTTACCTGTGCCTCTGAAAAGGCACACACTAATGGCTTTTTCTCCAGGCGTCTGACACAGCTGGCCGCTCAAGACGCATTACGTCAAGGTCACTTGACTTTCTTACCGAAATATTTAGGACACCAGTTTGCACTACTGTGACAGTCTCATATAAAAATTTCACGGTTCGAGAATTTGCGTTGCAAATCTGTAGAAACAAAATCCTATAAATATAACAGTGTCCAAAAAATATTCGTCGGCATTGTGATACATTCATGCATTTAGACACATTTCATAACTCTTAAAGTACGATTCTTGGTTTCCAACATCCTTTTCCACAAGTCAGAGTCCCTAACCACTACTCATTATTCCTTACCTTATTACACATATACATATTCGTCGACACTTCTTCAATATTTCATCATAATAAATACGTAGCATAATCAAATTCCTCATATAGCATCAGCTGATTGATCATAAACATACCGCAACAGCGTAATATGCATCGTCATCATAACATCATAAAACCTCAGCCAAATCTCAAAAAAAGCGTAGCTTTCTGCAATAATGTCAAAACCTAAAAAAAAATCTCTGCTCATTTCAATAGTGTCATCTACCTCAAACGTACTTTAAAATCATGCTCCCTTACCAAAGACATCATTCAAAGCTCTCATAGTATCACAATGGTTCCGAAAAAATATGAACAGTTCACAAAGTACAGACAAAATACAGGTTTATAAGTGTGAAGTTACCCAGCTGTGTAATTGCGTAAACATGTGTCACTGATGTAGTAAAAAAAATGTTTATCTCTCAGATAGCTGTGTAATTTGTGTGTTAGAGAAATATGGTACCGATGTGTAAAGTTGTTTAAGCAAATACCATATTAGCTAGGGCTCCTTGTGTTTGCCAAACACATGGTACACAAAGTAAGCGTGTACCCCCCTCAGGATTAATGTAATTATACCCTCAGGTGTTACAGATTACAGCAATAGAATGAAATGTATCACGGAAAACCTTTGTATCATTGTACTTCAAATATCTTTAAAAATAAATGTTTTAGGTACAAAAGTAATCAATCAAATACGTGTACTGTAGCGCTAAACTGTGTGTCTTGTTGCAACATAATTTCTGTGGAAGTGTCGTAGTTATCGTCCTCCGAAAGCTAAGTTCTGCAGAAGTCAATGTACTTACCTCATGATACACAAAAGTGAAATGCTTTGTGTATAGATATCTTAGTTATTACGCTTATTGCCGTGATGAAGAAAGTACTGTGCTGTAACGTATTGTTGTGCTACGGAAAAGGCTGTCTCATTGTAGCTATACCACAAAAGTTACTACTATAACATGTTTTACCTTCCAGAATAATTCAGAAAAACTGTGCAGATATGGAACAGAAACACCGCAAAAGCAACATTGTAAATTGTCACTCATTAGTAGCATCGTGATAAAATCGTGTAGCTGTCACATAAACTAACCACTGTGTCATCTGGTATCTCACAGAAAGTACTTTAAATCCAGAATGTATTTTCAAGTAAACCAAAATGTTGCATTAAGATCTCATTACCAGTACTGGTAAATGTTCTAAGTATGTGAGCCTCATAGTCATTACGTAATCGTGCAACTAACAAGCAAGATGCACACACACAATAACACTGTGTCGTCTGTTCACAATAACAATGCATTCGTAATTTCTGTTTAAATAAGTTCTCTAGGTTCTTGACTGGATATTTAACTTTAAACATTGTTGCATGTTAACAGATTCTAAGTCTGACAAAGCGTACTAGCGATGTAAAGTGAAAAGTTATATGACAAAGACGAAGTTAAAAAGCAGATTATCTTTCAATAAACGGTTTTACATGTGAAATGTGGTGCAATCCTTTACTGTTCCTCGTACGCAGAGGTTCAACTTGAACGGAATTATCATGCGGTATACGTCGGTGAGGAATGCTAAAATTTTTCTCAAGGTTAGCATCTATGTTATTTTTCTCTGAGCCAGCCGGCGCACGCGGATGCCTGCTGTACGAGTCATTGTCTGTTCCTTTGTTGGCGCGCGTCGTTATTGGGATTAGGAGACCTAACTTCTACAAATTCACCTTGACGAGAAGGCCCTGCCCTGTTTGAAGCTCGCCAGTTCTGATGCAATTCAGGTATGTCGTTACGATTATATCGTCTGTCGTCATGTCGGTAGATTCCATAGTTTCTTTCTTGTCAGTCATGTGGTGGAGAATTTCTCCCGGAATCGTAACTGCGTGGTGGACCATTGCGTCTGAAGTTATTCTGTCTCCCTTGATAATAATTATTTTGGTTTCCATATTGTCTGTTTCTGTGGTTGTCTCTGTGACATTCATTACTACGAAAATGCGATCTTTCTCTGTAACTATTACTCTGCCAGTGATTGTCATATGGGTGGTGTCTGTGTTGGTCACGACTTACGTTGTAAGCATAGCCTTGTCGTGTCCAGTTATTATTTCTTTCATCACGGAATTGCGACGGATGTGACCTGTAATTGTTGTGTTCCTGTTTTCGCATTCCGCGATTGTCAGTGTCAATTTCTAATTCTTGTAAGAGTCTCTGAAAAGCTTCATTGTCATCTTTGCAACGTCCTGCCAAAATAATATGTCGTAAATGTTCAGGCAATTTGACTAAGCAAATGCGGATGAGTTCTGAGGGGCTGTATGGGTTTGACAGGTACTGATTCTTGTGCAACATGTCTTCAAAATATTTCACAAGACTGGAAAATTCAGATTGTTCTAAATGTTTCATCATTATGATGCTATGTTTTACTCGGTCTTGTGTAGCTTGAGACCAATATGCTGAGAGGAAGGCATGATAAAATTCTCCTTCACTGTGACAATCGTGAATGACCGATCGCATTCTTACAGCTGGTTCATTCTCTAAATAGCCACACATAAATTCTAATCTGTGCTCTAATGACCAGTTGGGAGGAAAACAATGAGAGAATTGATGGAGCCACGCTTGTGGATGAATGTCGTTGCCAGAATTCTTAAACATTTTGAATTTACGTGTAGTAATGAACAGCTTATAGTTAAAATCATCATATCGGCGAGTCGCATGTCAGTCATTGTTACGTCGTGTCGGCGGTTCCATCTCAAAATTTGGTGCACATTGCCAATTTCTTTCATAACTTCCGAAATGCCCTGTGTTATTATTTTGTGGCTGTTCCGCATTTCTATGTCCCTCTTCCCGTATTGGGGCACGAGTGTCCTCTGAAATACGTAATTCTTGTATTACCTGCGTCAGCTGATCTTGTACTTCCCGGATTTCTCTTTTGGTTCAGATGGTTAAATGGCTCTGAGCACTATGGGACTTAACATCTCAGGTCATCAGTCCCCTAGAACTTAGAACTACTGAAACCTAGCTAACCTAAGGACATTACACACATCCATGCCCGAGGCAGGATTCGAACCTGCGACCGTAGCAGCCCCGCGGTTCCGGACTGCAGCGCTAGAACCGCACGGCCACCGTGGCCGGCTTTCTCTTTTGTACTGTGTATTGATTTGATTTCGATTTTGTTTGAATTTTCTAAATGGTTCACACTCTTCTGTGTCATTAAAGACTACCGGTTATGTGTCATTCAGATTATTATCTACCTTCGTAGATAAATTATTTAGCTGATCCGAAAGTTCAACTACTTTCTCTGATAATGAACTAATTTCCTCCATGTGTCTTTCTGAACCAATTTTCAGAGTATCTACTGTGTCCTTTAAGTTTTCCTGAGTTTTTGCAAGTTGCGTAACCAAATCGGTAGATGCAACTGAGTCAATTTTAGCTTGCAAGGTCTCATGATTTTCATGAATAATAGTTTGCAGTTCTTTTATGGCTGCTTCGTGATTCTGTAATGCATTTTCATGCCGCGAAAAAATAGGTTGAAAATGCTCACAAATTCGTGTTTTTACACCATTACAGACTTTTTGACATTTCGATTCAATGTTATGTAACTCAGAAGTTAAATCTTCACGTGTTTGTTCAAGCGTGGTGTCTAACTTTTGAAGATTTTGTTCCATTGCGTCTAACTGTTGCTGTGTTTGTCTCTGGTGTTGTTCCATTGTGTCTAACTTTTGAAGATTTTGTTCCATTGTGTCTAACTTTTGAAGATTTTGTTCCATTGTGTCTAACTGTTGCTGTGTTTGTCTCTGGTGTTGTTCCATTGTGTCTAACTTTTGAAGCTTTTGTCCCATTTGTTGCATTAATTGTAATAACAATGCACTGGTGTCTGAAACATGTTCCTCAGTGCTTTTCAGCAGTGAATTTGCACCGGCAACATTCACATTTTGACAAGCGGAAAATGTGTCTTGACTCATTTGAGAAAACGGTGATGACCCAAAACCAGAATCTACAGTATTTGCGAGATTGTGTCCTGAGGCGAGCTATTGCCGACCGATCGATCGATAATGCTTCCCTGTTCACTTCCTGTTTCACTGTCTACGCCATTATTTGACGCCCGCTCCATTTCCCTATGCCCAGTTACCAAATTACTACTTTGAATATTAGTTAATTCATAACATGGTGGCGCTAACACACTGCTTTCGTCTTCACTGTCATTTCTGAGTTTACTTTGGAGCCTAGTATTACGTTTTTCACACGCCATTATTGTCACAATATTTCACACGAGAACACAGAAAAGCACAATTTGAAGAGCAAAAATAAGAGAACACATTAACATAGCACTGAAAATAATATCTAGTTAATTGCAGCTGCGAAATACTTGGTGCAAATCTACATGCGTGCCACACCTGTTTTACTGTACAACAATGAAAGACTGCATCTACAAAGGAAATTCTCTCTATAATTACGCGCTAGCAATAAACAATAGCTACACTAATTACACAAACTACAAGAAAAAAATCAGAAGATTCCAGTGAGGTATCCTAGGCTAAGGGTCGACATATGAAACGTCCCCTTTTGAACAATTACATACGACTGGGCTTAAACTGACACACAATATTTTTAGCGCAACGCAATCTGACTTTCAATAATCCCTACAAAAGAATGGCCCTGACTAACATTAACCTATACCTTTCACAAATCACTTACCTCACAAAAATCTTCGATACTCGAACTACTGCAATACAGCGAGCGCCACTACTGCCAGCTAAATAAAAGATTCAAACTACAGAAGGCACTAACTACTGATAGGCATAGTTAGCAAATGAGAGATTTTAATAGAGAACAAACAATGTATTTACCTTAATAGTGTTGAAAACTCATAATATACATAGCAGTTCATGACATCCAGTCTTACAAATTTCAAAACTCCGCCATCTCTCTCCCCACATCCACCACTGCTGGTGGCTCACCTCCAACTGTGCAACGTTACGCGCTGTTAACATCCAGCTGCCAAACACTACAATGGCAGATATTCCAACAACAATGCAAACCAGCCACAGACTGCACACAGCACATACAGAGCGTTACGTGGCGTTACCAATATAAAAACTTAAACAGCCTACTTACAAGAGATTGAAGAAATGTTTGATGGGATAAAAGAAATTATTCAGATAGGGGCGCGAAAATTTAATAGTCATGGGGGACTGGAACTCTACAACCCGCCAGGATAGCCAAGAGTGCTAACGCACTGTTCCTGGATTCAGGTAGGCGCGCCGGCCCCGGATCGAATCCGACTGGAGGAGTAACGACAACGGCCAAAGTGCCGTCCAGCCTGGATGTGGTTTTTAGGCTGTTTTTCACATCCTTCTAGGTGAATACCGGGCTGGTCCCCACGTCCCGCCTAAGGTACACGACTCACAGACATTTGAAACGCATTCACACTATTTCACGATTTACACTAGTCGCAGACCGCTGGGGTACACTAATTCCGTCCTGGGGGGGTACAGGGTGCGGCAGGAAGGGCATCTGCCCACCCCTTAAAATTAACATGCCAAATCCGGTTAACCATGGCCGGCTCTGCGTAATCGCGGGACAAGGTGCAAGCGATAGAATAGGGGACTGGACTTCGACAGCAGGAAAAGGAAGAGAAGGAAAAATAGAAGGTGAATATGAACTGAGGGAAAGGAATGAGAGAGGAAGCCCCGTGGTAGAATTTTGCGCAGAGCGTAATTTAACCACACTTAACACTTCGTTTAAGAACCATGAAAGAAGGTTGTATACGTGAAAGAGACCTGATTGTGAAGGTAGCAGAGGATTGAGTAGGTAAAAAGACGAGGGTTAGTAGAAATTCTTGGGTAACACAATTTAACTGATGAAAGGAGAAAATCTAAAAAAAAAACAGTAAATGAAGCAGGCGAAAGGGAATACAAACGACTAAAAGATGAGTTGGCAGAAACTGCAAAATGGCTCATCCAGAATGGCTAAGGGGACAAATGTAAGAATTTCGAAACACAGATCACTAGGGCACAGATTGATGCCGCATACAGGAAAATTGAAGAGACCTTTGGAGAAAAGAGAACCACCTGAATATCAAGAGCACAGATGGAAAACCGGTTCTAAGCAAAGAAGAAAGATGGAAGCAGTATATAGAGGGTCTACAAAAGGGAGATGTACTTGAGGAATATGTTACGGAAGTGAAAGAGGACGTAGATGGAAAATGAGATGGGAGAAGTGAAGAATTTGACAGCACTGAAAGAGAAAAGTCTAAACCTGGCTGCAGGAGTAGACGACTTTCCCACAGACCTACTGATAGCCTTGGGAGAGCCAGCCATGAAAAACTCTTCCATCTGGAGTGCAAGATGTCTGAGACTGGCGAAATATCCTCAATCTTCAAAAGTAATAAAATAATTCCAATTCCAAAGAAAGCAGGTGCCGATAGGTGTGAAAATTATCGAACTATCAGTTTAATAAGTCACGGTTGCAAAATACTAACACGGAATCTTTACAGAAGAATAGAAAAACTGGTAGAAACGGACCTCGGGGAAGATCATTTTGGGTACTGAAAAAATGTAGGAACACGCGAGGCAATACTGACCCTGCGACTTCTCATAGAAAATAGGTTAAGGAATGGCAGACTATGCTATAGCATTTTTAGAATCAGAGAAATCTTTTGATAATGGTGATTGGAATACCGTCTTTCAAGTTCTAAAGGTGGAAGGAGTAAAACACAGGGAGCGAAAGGCTATTTAAAGTTTGTTCAGAAACCAGTCGGCAGTTATAGGATTCGAGGGGCGTGAAAGGAAAGCAGTGGTTGAGAAGGGAGTGAGACAGCGTTGTAGCCTATCCCCGATGTTATTCAATCGGTGTATTGAGCAAGCAGTAAAAGAAACAAAAGAAAAATTTGGAGTACGAAATCAGTGCAGGAAGAAAAATAAAGACTTTGAGGTTCGCAGATGAGATTGTAATTCAATCTCTGTTGGTCCATCACGGCCAGGGGACATCGGCTCGTAAGTAATTGTCAATGTCAATAAAATTCACCATCAGCCGTGTGATATAAGATATTTTATTTTATTCTCAAAGCAACCAGTTACGGCATAATGAAACGACGAAACTGGTTGCTTTCGGAATAAAATAAAACATCTTAAAGCACACGGCTGATGGTGAATTTTATTGACATTGACAACATTACAGTTCTGTCAGACACAGCAGAGGACTTGGAAGAGCAGTTGAACGGATGGACAATGTCTTGAAAGGAAGATATAAGTTGAACAGCAACAAAAGCAAAACGAGAATAACGAGATGTAGTTGAATTAAATCAGGCGATGCTGAGGGAATTAGATTAGGAAACGAGACAATAAAATTAGTAGGTGAGTTTTGCTATTTAGTCCGAAAAATAAACGACGATGGTCGAAGTAGACAGGATGTAAAATGTAGATTAGCAATGGCAAGAAAGACTTTTCCGAAGAAGAGAAATTTTTTAGTATCGACTATAGATTTAAGTGGCAGGAAGTCCTCTCTGAAAATATTTGTTTGGTGTTTAGCCATGTTTGGAAGTGAAACATGGACGATAAATAGTTTGGACAAGAAGAGAATAGAAGCTTTCTAAATGTGGTGCTACAGAAGAATGCTGAAGATTAGATGGGTAGATCACATAACTAATAAGGAGGCATTGAATAGAATTGGAGAGAAGAGAAATTTGTGGCACAACGTGACTAGAAGAAGGGATCGGTTGGTAGAACATGTTCTGAGGCATCAAGCGATCGCGAATTTAGTGCTGGAGCGCAGCGTGGAGGGTAAAAATCGTAGACAGAGACCAAGAGATGAATAAGCTAAGCAGATTCAGAAGGATGTTGGTTGCAGTAGCTTACACAGGATAGAGTAGCATGGAGAGCTGCATAAAACCATTCTCTGGACTGAAGACCACAACAACAACAACTCTGAGAACCTTTCAGATACTGAAAATCTTAAATTACAAACAATTGCCGCAGGCAGGAACGGAATAAATGAATTTACCCGGCGGTTTTTAGCGACTATAGCCGCTTCATCACTATCGATGTACAAGAAAACAGGAAAAACTGAATCCAGTAACAAAATGTGTGGATTCAATTGCTGTTTCTGAGAAGTTATGTGACAGAATTCACAACTAGTGAAAACAGCACCTGAACACATATTCTTTTGGAACAGGAAACATTTTAGTAGACGGCCAGACCAACACTGGTACTGTTATGTAAGAGGCGGAACTATGGGCCTAATGGAAAAAGGGTGACCCGGCTGAGTCACGCAATTTGACTCTTAGTCTGATCACGAGATATGGCCATTAATTGCACGCATTGATCACGTAGGCTGACGTGAGGATCAATGAACTATACTTGACGGGATGCATCTGGAACATCTTAGGTGATCAGAAAGTTAGTAGACAGGAATACAATTAGATATTTAGCTTTAATTCAGTATCAGCGGTGAACATCGATCTTGACTTGGTACAATACTTCTTTACAATTCCGATTGCTTCACACATATAAATCAACTGTCAATGCCTAAACTGTATGTGGAACCTGGCTAGGTCGTAGCTACTGACTTAGCTGAAGGCTATGCTAACTAGCGTCTCTGCAAATGAGATCTCAGAAGCTATAACAAGTGAACCATTCCTAGTAAAGTCGGCTTTAGAACTGGCCAGTGTGCTAGCTTGCCTCGTAAGATCAGCCAAGTGGCGGCGCTCGATCTGCTAGCGTCGACAGTGGCGAGTCGCGGGTCCGATGTGTACTGGCGGACCGCGGCCGATTTGAAGCCTACAACCTAGCAAGTGTGGTGCTTTGCGGTGACATCACAGGCACAACTCATTTTACGTCATTTTATCGACTATCAACGTAATTCAACCAAGGAAAGCACTTCACTTTTACAGTCTTTAAGAAAGCGTTTGATATCGTTGTTAATGTATAGATGTGGAATATAATGATGCCCAGGACGTATCGCTTAAATACTTTAATGGGAATTGAAGGAATTCTTTAAAACACTTGTGAAAAGATATTGATAAAAAATTGTCAGATCCAACAATTGATGGCAATTTCGTATGTATAACGACTATGCTACACACAGATGGTTCAAAATGGTTCAAATGGCTCTGAGCACTATGTGACTTAACTTCTGAGGTCATCAGTCCCCTAGAACTTTGAACTACTTAAACCTAACTAACCTAACGACATCACACACATCCATGCCCGAGGCAGGATTCGAACCTGCGACCGTAGCGGTCGCGCGGTTCCAGACTGAAGCGCCTAGAACCGCTCGGCCACTCTGGCAGGCCACATAGATGGAATTTGTAATCAATGAAAGTTTTCAATTGCTAGTTTCTCTTCCTTTTGCCGGTGCCCTCACATAGCTTTTGTGAATTATAGACGTTAAAAATGGAATAATGGGATATTAGACCAGACAAACTATTTCAATTACCTTGTAGCTTGTCTCACTACTGTGGTGATTATACACTCTAAAGAAAAAAATAATGACGCACCACGAAGGAGTTACGCAAATTGCTTACAAATTGATTTTTGTTCAGCTATGGGAGGAAAACGCTAAACTATAAACTTTGGGGCTGATGGATGAGTTTGTGATGCTGCAGCACAATTTCACTGCGCAGATGGCAATGATAGTAAACAGCGAATACGTCGATGCCAGGCATAAAGTCGTGGCGAATTTAATTCCCTGTACCGTGCTGGACGGTAACTATGCTTCGCAGACAGACGCATTAACAGTATGTGCAGATTTCACCATTTGAGAGAAAACATGTAGGTGGATTCAAAGAAACCAGTTAGGGTAATCGGCGAATCGTTTGACATTTGACTATTCGACGATGTTGCTGGAATGCGAGAACCACGACCGAACAAAACGTCAAGACGGAAGCGGTCGACCTAGAGAGACGTCAGAATGTGAGGACCGAACACTCATCACAGAGGTACACAGAGCCTCGGATTCATCATTGTCGTCGATTCGACGTTCTAGCGGTGCTTCAGTGACCACAAGAACCATTAATAGGCGGCTAACAGAAAGGGAGTTGAGCTCACGGCGCCCCTTGCGCCGTCTACCACCAATCTCAAAGCCCGCTTGCAACCGTGTCGGGTACATTCGGTCAGGAATCTCCTTGGCTGCAGTAAAATTGTGTTCAGTACCGATGACCAGCGGAGATGTGTCCGGCGACGCCCCGGATAGCGGTGGAATATCAGCTCGTCGCCTTTCGTATGGCCTGACAACCATGAATGACAATTTGGGATGCCATTCCATTTCATAATAGTATCCCTTTGGTTGTCATCCGCGGCACCCTTACAGCACAGCCGTACGTCTACGATATTCTACACCCCGTTTCCTTGTCTTTCATGGAAAGCCATCCTGGACTTACATTTGGTTCGTTGGTTGGTGTTGAAGGGACCAAACAGCAAGGTCATCAGTCCCTTGTTTCAAATGTGGTCTATTCCGATAGTGTGACATCTCAGAAAAGTCAGAACGATAAAAGGGAAAAGGCTAAAAAATGTAAAAGAGCAGTCATGTTTTCAATGGTAAAAAACAAAATGAGGTAAGTCAGCAAGAGAGAGAACCCAACGCTATGATAGAGGCAGGAAATATCCCACCTCTGAAGCAGCAGAGACAAGACTACCTGCGACTTAAACGGTGCATCCACTAGAATGGAGAAGTGTGTACGGGAAAAGGAGACTAACCAATCCTAAAAAATGATAAAAACGGAGTAAAAGGGGAGAAAAGAGGATCTCAGTCAGGGAGGGGAGCCGGGAATCTCCAAACACGGCTTACAGTGGGAGATACCCCAACACTCACCGCCCTGCCCCAACACCAGACGGAGATTAAAAACCTTAAAACTGAGAATAAAAACCACTTTCCCGGAGGAAACCGAGAACCAGGTCGACCATCCTGGAATCGTCAGCCAACATCAAAGGTAAAGTGCAGGGGAGCCTGTACTTAACACGCAGAGCCAAAAGAAGGGGGCATTCAACCAAAATGTGGGCTACTGACTGGAAGGCTCCACAACCACAAAGTGGGGGTGGCTCATCACGCAAAAGAAAACCATGAGTCAGCCTGGTATGGCCAATGTGGAGACGACACAGTGTGGTCGAGTCCTTTAGGGAGAGGCGAAAGGAAGAACGCCACGGGCCTGGTGTCACCTTAATCACACGAAGTTTATTAGACAGGGGAGTAGCCTCCCAAGAGTTGGCCCATGATTGTGCGAAGTGGGATTTGATGTGAGGCCGTAAAACGGGTTACAGAAAACGGGGGGGTGAGTGACTGCTCCCCCAGCCAAACGATCAGCGATTTCCCGGGATACCCACATGGACAGGGACCCAAAGGAAGTCAATGGAACAAGCAGCACGGTGGATATCAGTGAAATGGTCATGTATGGCAGAGACCAAGGGATGGCGCGAAAAACACCGGTCAATAGCCAGAAGGCCACTCATTGAGCCCGTACATAACAAAACATGGTTGTGTTGGGACTGTTTAATAAAGGTAAGGGCCTGGGAAATGGCCATCAATTACGCAGTAAACATGTAGGTGGCAGCAGATGATTTTCCGTTCCAACAGAGGACGTGAAGGCATATCCCACAAGATCAGCAGATTTAGAGCCATCAGTGTAAAAACCAACAGCATCCGAAACTCCCATAAAATTCGGCGGAAAAAGGAACGGAACACCATCGGGGGGATGGAATCTATCGGACCTCGGCGGAGATCCATCCGAATTCGAGGCCGAGGAACTAACCAAGTGGGGGGGGGGGGGGGACTCACATTTTAGCAAGATAATTGTAAGTAGGCTGTTTAGGTTTTTATGTTGGTAACGCCACGTAGAGCTCTGTATGAAAATCACTGACTGCGCTGTGTAGTCTGTGGCTGGTTGGACTCATTGTCGGAATATTCGCTATTGTAGCGTTGAGCAGTTGGATGTGAACAGCGAGTAACGTTGGGCAGTTATATATATATATATATATATATATATATATATATATATATATATATATATATATATATATAGTTCTCTATCAAAATCTTTCATTTGCTAACTATGCCTATCAGTAGTTAGTGCCTTCAGAAGTTAGAATCTTTTATTTAGCTGGCAGTATTGGCGCTCGCTGCATTGCAGTAGTTCGAGTAACGAATATTTATGTGAGGTATAGGTTATTGTTAGTCACGGCCATTGTTTTGTACGAATTATTGAAACTCAGATTGCGTTGCGCTAAAAATATTGTGTTTAAGTTTAGTGATGATCAGAATAAGTTAAGAGAAAACTGTTTGAGTACGTTGAGTTTTGCTCAGCTGTTTGAAAATCAAATAATGTAGAAGTTTACCTGCACAGTCATTCATAACTTTTCTAAGGGGACGTTTCATAATGTCCTCCGCAAATGACGAGAGATTCTACTGCTTGTTTTCGTGGTTGTCAAAGCCTATCTTGGTCAGCAAGGTCGCCAGATCTGTCCACAATTGAGCCTTATGGGTAGAGCTCTCCTACTAGTTGGGGATTTTGACGATCTAACGTGCCAATCCGACAGAATTTGACACGATGTCTCTCAGGATGATATCCGACAACTCTATCAACCACTGCCAAGCCGAATCATTCATTTCATAAGGGCCAGAGGTTAACCAAAAGCATCATTGACTTGCTCATTTCTATCGCATAAATCACCCAATTTTTCTGAAATTGTAATCATTTGGCCGGCCGGAGTGGCCGAGCGGTTCTAGGCACTACAGTCTGGAACCGCGCAGGTTCGAATCCTGCCTCGGGCATGGATGTGTGTGATGTCCTTAGGTTAGTTAGGTTTAAGTAGTTCTAAGTTCTAGGGGACTGATGACCTCAGAAGTTAAGTCCCATAGTGCTCAGAGCCATGTGAACCATTTTTTTTTGTAATCATTTGTTTTTCTGTACACGTACATCCTGTCTACCGATTTCCATCCCTTTCGGATAATTCCTACGTGGTGCTCCGTTTCTTTTTGTTTTGTTTAGTGTGTATATAAAATAAATTTAACATGTTTATTATGATATGTCGAACGACCAACAGGCATTAAAGATCTAAAACATTCAGGCTTATATCGCTCCTCTCTAGAGCCTGTGCATTAGGAGAATGACTCATGCGTGCACACTGACAGATGGTCTGAAGCGGGTTCGGTCGAGTACGTAGTTCTAATTTTCATCTGCTAGAGGACAGTAGCGGACAGGGAAATTCAAGAAACAAGCCAAGAGAATGTTTTTGTGAATTGCTCTGTTTATTTGTTGAAGGCTTTTTTGTTTATTTATGTTTGTACAGTTCTGTATATGCTTTTAGTAGTGTGAATGTGGTCTGAAGTAAATATGTAGATCATTGTTCTAGTGATGAGCGTTGTACGACGGGGAATTTTGTATCATAATATGTTAAATAAGTTTATGGTAAAAGGAAAGCTAATTCGAGTGCAGATGAAAATAGTTAATAACATAAAGTATAAACTAAACATCAGAGTGTTAAATATTTATTTCGGGAGAAAATACAGCTCGTTCAAATGGCTCTGAGCACTATGGAACTTAACTGCTGAGGTCATCAGTCCCCTAGAACTTAGAACTACTTAAACCTAACTAACCTAAGGACATCACACACATCCATGCCCGAGGCAGGATTCGAACCTGCGACCGTAGCGGTCGCGCGGTTCCAGACTGTAGCGCCTAGAACCGCTCGGCCACTCCGGCCGGCAAAATACAGTTCGAAAGCGTGTTATTTGATGATTGGTTAGTGATGAAAAGCGCGGACTAACGCGGGAGAATAGTGTTTTCCTATTGGCCTTAAAGAAAACTGACGAATCAGAACGGAGTATTCTTCACGCGTCTTTTCTCTTGGCGATACAGAATGCTTAAGCCAGTCTAAGGAGTCGGAGCCGAGCATTTCAGTGGTACGGTCGTGTGTTGTATGAGCTCCGAATGAAAGTATCATTTGCCGGTCTTAGTTGTGCTACATGCTTCAAAAGTGTTTTAAAGTGAAGGTGGATTTATTCCGGTGGGTTTTCTAGAAAGTACAGATCTTTTAAAGAAATTTTGTCTTTTAGAAAAGATAGTAATTCAGCATGGCACATTGAGCAGACCGGTGACTGAAAACCTGAGTCCATTAGTAGTATGGCGAGCATTTTCAGTTAAGAACAATCCGTGATTAGTATCTGTTCAGATCTCGGCAAACACGTTACCATAAACTCGTTACCGTGAATGAAAGCATCTGTGCACGACTGTGTTTAGATTAGCACGGGCTTGTCAGTGAACG
Organism: Schistocerca piceifrons; assembly: GCF_021461385.2. Taxonomy (NCBI): domain Eukaryota; kingdom Metazoa; phylum Arthropoda; class Insecta; order Orthoptera; family Acrididae; genus Schistocerca; species Schistocerca piceifrons. The sequence continues at coordinate 231,693,190 of NC_060139.1, forward strand.
TGTACATTATCAAGGTTCAGAATATACGTACGTTTTGCCAATATTTCCACCTTTCACTCAAAATTAAGGCTTTTTCCCGATTCTTAGAATAGTTACTTTGTATGCAGCCTGGTGTGAATTGCAGTACGGTAGGTTTCTGCTCGGCTTTCCTACCGGCGATCTGCTGCAAGGAGTTCACAGGTAGTTGCAGGTAAAAGGACGAAAGGAATTATTGGAATAATAGTTTGTAACGTGAGTATTCTCCCTACATTGTTGTACGAAAATAAGTCAGAGATTTTAGGTCAAAAAGAAGAAATACAAATCCGGAAAGAAGAAATTACATTTTTAAGAGTTATCAAAGAATATATAATTGTAGATAGAATCATAAATGATGGAACTAGGAAAGAACTTCATATACGAAGTAGTACAAATCAGTAACATACGGAATTAACAACTGCAGGGAATGGCTACAGAAAAGAAATCTCAAGAGAGCAAGAACGATGTGGAAAGTAACAAGCAATGAATGTCCTAATACGGAAAATGAAGAGGAATGACTTCGCTGTTTCAAGGAAAGTTTTTGCCGTCCTTTGCGAAAAAATGTATCCCGTCCATTCGAAAGATTAAGTGCATTTTCCACAATCGGCTTCATTGATTGTTAATTATTACTGCGGAAATAACATTTGTCAAGCTTTCGGCTTGTCCTGTATTTCTAGTCGCTTTGTGTTGAGCCGTCTGACCACGTCCAGCGTACGGTAGGAATAAAAAACTTCAGGTCGCGCCTGTATCTCATTGCAGAAGCTCCACCGTTAAACAAACAGGTTCGTGGCTGCGCTTATAAATGTTCGCACAGATGTTTGATAACACGACGAAAGCACGGCACGTCGTTAGAAATATGGCCAGGCATACAGCGGGAATAGCGAGTCATCTGTTGGAGAGCTGTCGGTTTGCGGCATCGTAAATCTTGGGTGAGAAAAAGGAAAGCCTTAGGTGTTCGTTTTACACCGTCTGTGTTGAGGTAATACATCGGCACCTACTGTAAAAATACTTGCGTAAGGATATCCAAACGAATGAGTCTGAAGCAGTGTGTTTAATTACTTTCGGTGTCAGTTCAGTGTTTTCGTGTCAAACTTACACAAAAGCGCTTCGGATAGAGAGATAGATTGTACGGGAATGCAGGCTTTCTCACTTTCATTCATGAAATCTTCTCGGGTTATAAGTGGAGTAGCGGCGTCGTCCTTCCGCAACGTTTCGATGAGTTTCCTACTTCTCATCCTCAGGCAAGGTCTTCATCTGAAGATGATGAGAAAGAAATCCACCGAAACATTCCTGCAGCGCGACGCCACGACTCGGTTAATAACCCGAAATGACTTCGTCAGAGAGATGGCTGTTGAATAAAAAAAAATACTTATTTTTGATAATTATTAATTTAGAATGGTCACCTAAGAGCATGACTCGGGTATCACTGTACAAAAACTCATTTATGATGGGTTGACAAGGCAGTCTCTCCCTATTAGCTCATTTGTTATTGTCCCGTTCTGCCGCGTACTTTGCAATGTCGCAAAGTGGCGCAACAAAACTGACACCACCTTCGAATGCGGTCATTTCTTGACAGTTCCAAGGTCACAAAGACATTGATGATCTGCAACATATCCCAAGTACTGTTGCGGATATTACAAGACAGATCGAGGAGGAGAACCGCATAGAGTCTGTCCCTCTAAAATAGCAGCTGAGGTAACGAGACGATTAATCTACATCTACATCCATATGCTGCATGGTGAAGTGCATGGCAGAGGGTACATCTTCTCATTCGATTCACGTACAGAGCGCGGGAAGAATGATATTTTAAATGCCTCTGTTCAGGCTCTATTTAATCTAATCTTCTCCTCAGGACCCCTACAGGACAGATAGGTAGATTCATAATTTAAAGCCTGAAACACTGAGTATTCTCGGGACACTTAACGTCTATAGTTATGTGTTTGCCAGTCCTGTTTCGACATCATCTCTGTGACATTCTCTCACAGTTCAACAAACGAGTGACCATTCGCACTACCCTTCTTTGCATACGTTTGATACCCCTGTTTCTCCTATTCTGATGGGTTCTACAAACCTGTGCAGTGTTCTAGGATGGGTCGCACTAGTGATTTGTAAGCAATCTCCTTTGTTGCATTTCCCCAGTATACTACGAATGAATCGAACTCCCCCCACCTCGCCCCGCTTTACCTGCCATTGAGTGTGAGATCGTTCCATTTCATACCGCTTTAAAATATTTCAACCAGGTATTTCCATGAGTTAATTGATTCCAAGTATGGCTCCTAGGCACTGTAGCCACAGGATACTATGTTTTCTGTCATTTTGTGAAGTGCACAGTTTTACATTTCTGAACATTTAAAGTAAGTTGCCAATCTTTCCACCCCACTGAAATCTAATCAGGACTCGAATGAATATTTGAGGACCTTTTTCATATAGTATTTCGTTCACACAATACTACATCACCTGCCAAAAGTCTGAGGTTACTATTTGTACTGTCTGCAACGCCATTAGTATTGAGCGTGACCACCAACGGCACCAACACACTTCTCTGGGGCACACCCGAAGTTACTTCTACATCTGGGAATGAGTCATCATCCAAGATAACAAGCTGCGTCTTCCATACCAAGAAATTTTCAATCCAGGCTCAAATTCTTCTTTATACTCTAGAAATGTCGATCAAGTTAATCTAAATTTACAATGCATATGTTGTTTTGGTCTTCAGTCCTGAGACTGGTTTGATGCAGCTCTCCATGCTACTCTACTTTAAATGTCTCATTTCCTAATCTAATTCCCTCAGCATCACCCGACTTAATTCGACTACATTCCATTATCCTTGTTTTGCTTTTGTTGATGTTCATCTTATATCCTCCTTTCAAGACACTGTCCATTACATTCAACTGCTCTTCCAAGTCCTTTGCTGTCTCTGACAGAATTACAATGTCATCGGCGAATCTCAAAGTTTTTATTTCTTCTCCATGGATTTTAATACCTACTCCTAATTTTTCTTTTGTTTCCATTACTGCTTGCTCAATATACAGATTGAATAACATTGGGGAGAGGCTACAACCCTGTCTCACTCCCTTCCCAACCACTGCTTCCCCTTCATGCCCCTCGACTCTTATAACTGCCATCTGGTTTCTGTACAACTTGTAAATAGCCTTTCGCTCCCTGTATTTTACCCTTGCCACCTTTAGAATTTGAAAGAGAGTATTCCAGTCAACATTGTCAAAAGCTTTCTCTAAGTCTACAAATGCTAGAAACGTAGGTTTGCCTTTCCTTAGTCTTTCTTCTAAGATAAGTCGTAACGTCAGTATTGCCTCAGGTGCTCCAATATTTCTACGGAATCCAAACTGATCTTCCATTTCCATAATATTGTCCTCAAGTACATCGCCCTTGTATAGACCCTCTATATACTCCCTCCACCTTTCTGCTTTCCCTTCTTTGGTTAGAACTGGGTTTCCATCTGAGCTCTTGATATTCATACAAGTGGTTCTCTTTTCTCTGAAGGTCTCTTTAATTTTCCTGTAGGCAGTATCTATCTTACCCCTAGTGAGATAAGCCTCTACATCCTTACATTTTTCCTCTTAGCCATCCCTGCTTAGCCATTTTGCACTTCCTGTCGATCTCATTTTTGAGACGTATGTATTCCTTTTTGCCTGCTTCATTTACTGCATTTTTGTATTTTCTCCTTTCATCAGTTAAATTCAATGTTTCTTCTGTTACCCAAGGAGTTCTACTAGCCCTCGTTTTTTACCTACTTGATCCTCTGCTGCCTTCACTATTTCATCCCTCAGAGCTACCCATTCTTCTTCTGCTGTACTTCTTTCCCCCATTGCTGTCAACTGTTCCCTTATGCTCTCCCTGAAACTCTGTACAACCTCTGGTCTAGTCAGTTTATCTAGGTCCCATCTCCTTAAATTCCCACCTATTTGTATTTTCTTCAGTTTTAATCTGCAGTTCATAACCAATAGATTGTGGTCAGAGTCCACATCTGCCCCTGGAAATGTCTTACAATTTAAAACCTGGTTCCTAAATCTCTGTCTTACCATTATATAATCTATCCGATATTCCGTAAAATATTGGTAAGCAAGTAACTGAGTCAACCATCTGGAGGAGTTCCAGAGGAGAACGCACGACTAAAGAGAGCCAAGAAAAAAGTCATTCTTATGTGAACAAATTTCGCAAGGAACCAAGTTGTTAACTCGCCAGAAGAGCGGAATGATGTTAGTTTTCTGTTGAGGTCAAATTCAACGTCTTTTTACCATATGGAAGAAGTATGGTGTGGTGAAAGACAAACGATTAGGTGAAGGTCACTCAGTTTCAACGTAGTGTGAAACTTGGCTGGGGTGGAGGGAGGGAGGATTTAATTTTAATGTGTATTTCGGCATCTGGTGTGAGACGGACTAATTTCATTGCCAAAACTTTAAACAGGAAGCTTAACACACGGTAGCAACATTTGTACAGAACTACAGGAAATGTGGCGATTAGATCTCGATTAAAATACCTGCAAGAAATACCCCAAAGCTTACACTACACCTTGTAAATGAGTCCGTTACCACTGTTCTGAAAACACTCGACACATAGTCATTCACAACCGCTAAGAGCCAACAGAGAATTTTTCAGTCGGAAACATATTCTGCGGGTTCACAGTTAGTCAGCCCAGCTTTACTGACTCGTTAAGTAAGATGATATTGGAGTCGACAAGAAAATAGGAAGGTGAACTTTAACTTCAGACAAGAGCAATCTGGGACTGGCTACCACTTAGTCGGAGGAAGCTGCAATTATATCTATTGCCTGTCCCACAATTATCCGTGAGTCTGGAGGCGGTTCGGGGTTCTCATCCAGCTGCAGCAACAACAACGGCAGCTCAGCATTGTCGTCGGCTACATCCTTCGTCGTCCCGCACAGTACAACGTCGTAACGCTGTTGTGTGAAAAATTATATACTTACGGAGGCGTTCCCCAGTGACATTTCTTTCACGAAGTATGACACACTTTAATAATAGCCTGCAATAGTTGAAACTTGTAGGGTACCTGTGTTGTCATCGATCTCATTATTACCAGGCAGGGTCCCATTCCTTTCCATGCCGAGTGCCGTAAAAATATGAAAATTGCTTAACTATTTACTGCCAGTTTTGTGTGTTTGCTAATGACCAGTTTCAGTCTAAATTTTCTGATTCAGTAACTACTCATTTTCGTATCACATAACAGAGACTTAACTAATTTTCAGTTTTGCGTATCAGCTCCATTCACTTAAATTAACATAAAATTTCACTGGCAAAACTAATAACTAAAGACAAAGCACAAGTAAAGAGAGCGCAATTGTTTAGCTTAGCGAGTGACTTCTGCTGGCTTGGTATGTATTTTATTATTGTCATTTTAACAGTAAAACCAGTTGCTCCTTTGCTTAAAGTAAACTCAATCTTTCAGTAATCTAAAGTAAATTGCTCGCCTGTTTCCAAAGTTTGCATGACGTTACACTGAGGTTATTGTAATTCATTTTCTTTACATAAGAAAGTTTAAGTTAAGCCAGTCATTTATTTAACCACTAACTTCATTTAACTCCACTTTCAAAATTTAGTATTTCAGAATAAGTAACTGCAAACTCAGTGCTTCCTTATTCATTTATTTTCTCGTAAACTGTTGTGCTGTGAAAGAGCTTGACAACATTCTGTTGCCACGCCAGTGATTATTTGCTCGAATTTCTTTACGATTTCCTTTATTAAAATTCTGGAAATTCATTGCCCTAGGGGGCTGGCGACCGTTTAATTATCCACTTTTTTTAGCTATTCAGTGTTTTATTGATATTATCAGTGAATTTTGTAGTAAATATTACGTGGTACCCTTTTCTCCCCACTGTGTGGTTCGTGAGCGACTGCAGTATACTCCGCCCATTTCAAAATTGGCATCAGTATTTAGATTGGGTTTAGAATAGATTCTTCCTTCAGAAGGGGCTGTTGTACGCTTTCCTCCAGCTAACCGGTGTTATTTTCCGTCGGTAACCATAGCCTTACTCATTGTAAAATTTCATCGGGAATATGTGATGACGGTGTTATACCGCACTTCAGTAGGCCGATTAGGAATGGGAGGTAACACGTTCCCATATAAACAATCGCATCAGTTATAGATACTGCACAGATTCTGTTTAACTGAACTGCTCCGTCCCGGCGGGGTCAGGGATTTTCTCTGCCTCGTGATGACTGGGTGTTGTGTGCTGTCCTTAGGTTAGTTAGGTTTAAGTAGTTCTAAGTTCTAGGGGACTGATGACCTCAGATGTTAAGTCCCATAGTGCTCAGAGCCATTTGAGCCATTTTTGAACCGCTCCGTAATATTTCCATATATTATTTCAGACAGCAGAGGTTGAAAATCCCGCTTCTGTTGTAAATTACTTTATTTTCACACGAGCGGTTTCGGACTGTTATAAGCCCATCCTCAGGTTTCGTAGCGCTCAGGGACCACAGCGCAGCTACGGCACCTGAGGATGGGCTTATAACAGTCCGAAACCGGTCGTGTGAAAATAAAGTGATTTACAACTGAAGCGGGATTTTTAACCTCTGCTATAGTACTCAGTTGCGGATGTTCTTCCAACAGGATTGTTATTTCAGATAGTTTTTGTAACCGATCTAAGCTGCTGAACATTCAACCAAGATCTTGGACTTACTGACTCTAACTTTATTACAGTAAAAACATTTATTCCTTGGTACTCAAAAGGCATACATTGATGAAAGTTTAATTCATTTAATCAGTAAATGTATTATTCTTTAAAAACCAGAACACACAGGACAAAGTCCCAGCACAAATAACATTAATGTAAAACATAATACCGTATTCAAAAGGGAATTGTTAACATAGTTATATTTTAAAAGAGAAGAATTTCGTTCAACTTCTGCTACATCAAAAAATATAAGATCTTATAACATTAAAACAAATCTCGATGGGTTCCTGCCCGTGATTTGAAGTTATTAAAGGAAATTCTACTGTTCCCCATATATTTTTATCGTTTGCAAATGCCAATAGGTGACCGTGTAACGTCAGCTTTAACCACCTTTTTAATAGTACGTTTCGGGTTGAAAAAAAAAAAAAAAAAGCAGATAACTTCCAATCTAAGAACGATATGCTGGCATCAACAGGTGACTACTGATCCTTGGCAGTTCGTTGCAGTACCAATAAGTAAGAACAAAGCAGTAAAATACCCTCGATAACTTAAGTCCGGAAAATTCAGGTACCACCACATGCCGACATCCAGCTCAATTAAACATTTCAGGACCCAGAGCCAGAGTTTGCACCATCCCTTCGGCTGGTCAAGAGTGGACAAATCCGCCACAGGCAACTTGAAATTACAAAACAGTCCCGCGCATAGAGTATTATTAGCTTCTACAACAAACAGAGAAGAATTATTATTGTAACTAGTTATCTAGGACTGCGTTTGAACATGAGTAACTACTATCACCAAGACGTGTCTTGCCGCTGTGATTCATTCTCACGATAAAAATTACAGTCACTTTATGAGATCTATTTCGTTTGTTCATCATTTATGATTATTTCATTTGAATGTTTCCGTCTTGTTTTCAAACTGATTAAAATCTTGTAACGTTTTAATCTGTTATTTTAATATGTGAGTAGGGTGTGAATTGCCAATTTGCGACCTACATCGTAAATCATGACGTCCTCTCATAAAGATATAAAATATTATACTGACTTCAGTCGAGTAATATTTTTTGGAGGCCAACAATTTCGTCTTTGTCAGTTACCTTTACTCAAAAATTTTCGTAAATGTTTATGTATCAACGCGTACCGTTACTGTATGAGAAACCGAATTCTAAATTTATTCAAACACAATAGGAGTTTGTGCAATGGTAGAATTTGTTGCGGCTCGCTCGTAGTTTCTTGCATATCCCTTGTACTCTCGCCGAGCGGGTCAAATGTCACGTGATTGTCCGATCAAGCTCGATACTACATCGAAGCCTGCGGCGTATAGGATAATTCGAGTGCTCTCGAACGCGAGTATCGTTTGCCAAGACCTATTCTTATCTTTTGCAGCTCCATAAAACTGACAGTGCTGATTACGTCGCCATTCAGGGCGGTTTCCCATCCTAAGAGAAAAGAAGCACTGAGCCTATACGTCCGTTTCGCGTCCTCAACTTCAGGGTTGTTGGTGGAATTCAGATGACTTCAGGTGTAAGGCAGTATACGAGTGCCATAGTAATTAACATTCATTCAGATTCTTGAACGTGATTGGCAGGGAACTGTGCAATTGAAAGTCGAAAGTATGATCAACTGATATTACCACAAGCTGTGGGCTCGAAGGAGGAGGAACCGACCAAAAGATAATTCCAAGTAATAAACGGAACATCGTGTGAGAGGAGCTATAATCTAGATACGACAGATCTGATCGGACAGACTGAAGCAGATGCAGGAATCAGTAGCCAAGTCTCCACTGATCCGACAGATAGCAAGTGAGCCACTGTAAGGAATCCCACCGACGGAAGCGCGTCAGGGGCATCTGGTACCAATTCCGCCCGCAGCAGCGCCGTTCCACCGAAATGGAATTGACATATTGGGCAGGTTCCTGAAGTCGGCCAAAGGGAATCTACGGATAATAGTCTGCTGTGACTACCTCACCCCCTACGCTGCCCACAAAGCTGTGTGCCGACTAGATCCAGATTGCCTGCACTACGATGCTCCGTCCTCTGCTAGAGGAGTGCGGCGCGGCATGGGATCCTTACCAGTCAGGACTGACGGAGGACGTCGAGGAAGTTCAAAGAAGGGAAGTTCGTTTTATGTTCGGATGGCAGTCATTAAAACAAAGGCATTTTTCGTTGCGGCTACATCTTTTCACGAAATTTCAATCTCATTCTTTTTTTTTCTGAATGCGAAAATATTTTGCTACCGCCCATCTACATAGGGAGAAATTATCATCGCAATGAAATAAGAGAAATTTTTTTCCCGCATGCAGTTCGAGAGTGGAACGGTACAGAAATAGTGTAAAATTGGTTCGATGAACCATCTGCCAGGCACTTAAGCATGAACTGCAAAGCAGTCACCCAGATGCAAATGTAAGGTGCGGTAGCGGCTCCATTGAGAATTTCTGAAAGAGCGGGTAGTTATTTCGCAAGGAGAGAGAGCAGCACGGTGCATTGGTTAGCAATGCTGGATGGCGTACTGTCGGTCGCCGGTTCAAACCTGACCACCAGCAATTAATTGTTATTTATCATTTCTGAGAGGTTATAGAAATATGGTTCAAGACGGCTCTAAGCACTATGGGACTTAACATTTGAGGATATCAGTCCGCTAGACTTAGAACTACTTAAACCTGACCGACCTAAGGACATCAGACACATCCATGCCCGAGGCAGGATTCGAATCTGCGATCGTAGCAGCAGCGCGGTTCCGGACAGAAGGTCCTAGAACCGCTCGGCTACAGCTCTCGAAATATGTTTGTATATTCTGGAGTATTTGACGACTATGAATAGCAACATTCTGGAATACTCGATGTTTGCGTAAACAGTAGCACAGTCCATCCAGTGGTTCAGTTCTGTTCCTGCTGTACGTTGGTGTTCGTAATAGATGTGCTTTCACTGTTAAATCTCGTAGTTTATTGATTGTCCTGCGTCCGGATTTTGACTTGAGTGTGGGTGCGACGTGACAGTGTTCTGACTGGATAATATTTGTCTACCCTGGAATATCGACAATTGCGCTACCTCTGTCAGTTTCCTGTGGACTGTCGAATATCGGACATTGAGGCCCAATGAATGTACTGGAATTTATCGTATCAAATGCTGTACTATGCACGAGTGTAAGTTATCCAAGTCACCCTGGTATGGCAAAATTTCACGCGCGTATGTGAACAAAGTATCGCCAACATACCCCACCGCCAACTCGCAAAACAACTCCATCATATAATATCATCCAGCAAATTTCAACATGAAATTACTGATATCTTTCACAATGTACTTATTGTGTTACCTGTATATTGTGACTGCGAGAAATTTAATGACTAAAACTCAAAATCACAATGTCCTTCTGCCCATTATCGCACTCACGTTAACACACACGCTCACACACACACACACACACACACACACAAACACACACACACACACTTTCTATCTTTTGTCTGCGATGACGGACAACATTATCCCAGTCCTACCCTCCGATCGAAGTATTCGTGTGGTTTTCCTTCCTTATCAGGTAAATGCTGAAACTGGTACACTTGTTACTATTAAAATATCTATTACATGTTCTGACTTTGTTGAAATTAATCTCCCTTTGTAATAGGATGGAACAAGGCATGAATTCTGTTCGCGAATATCGTATTTATTTTTATTTTACTGGTGGTGGAGGAGGAAGAACTGTAGATGACCTATCGTTTCAAATATCTTGGCAGTGTCGCCGAAACTGGTTCCCATTTTCACTGTGAAACATGGAGTACGAGAAGTAAAGATAGCAGCAGAATTCGGGCGTCTGAAATGAGGTTTGTAAGTAGCATGGTCAGAAAGGTATGGAGAGACAGAATCCGGAATGAGGAAATCGGAAAATAGGCTAAATTTGCACCTGCCCCTGGCAAGGTACATTCTTACGTAGTGTGCTTTCCTTACAAGTGATAACATTAGTTTCGCACACACACCCGTCTCCTCTCACTTTAATACTATCTGGAATCTCCAGTTGACACAATCCCTTTCTGGTAATGACTGCGAGCTATATTTAGTGAGTTTATAGAATTACGAAACGTGTATCGTGCTCGCGTTTGGTCACTAATTTCTCAGAAACTACACGAATTCTGTAACGTCTAAACACGAATCATGTGAAATACAACACGGTCCGTTCGATCACTAAATCAGTAAGGCTGGATGTAGGCAAGCGAAGACAAAGTTGGCGGTGTATTTCTTACTTTTCGTTAAGCTTTCCGCACTGCCACGTAATTTATGAAATACACTCTAATGGAATATCAGAATATTAACTTCACAGAAGCGACTTTGAGTCAAATGAAAACCTTGAAAATGATGTTTTTACGTGTCATTTATGGAACAAAAATGCAACAAAAGCGCTCTTCTTCGTGCTCGCCTCCCATGCAAGCGGGCCCGGGCGACTCCCGGCCGGGTTGGAGAATTTCTCCTCTCGGCGACTGAGTGTTGTTTTGTCCTCATCATTTCATCCTCAACATCGGCGTGCATGTCGCCCAATATGGCGTCGACTGAAATATGACTTGCACTTGGCGGCCAAACTTCCCCAGTTGGGGCCTCCCGGTCAACGATGCCATACGCTCATTTCCATTTCTTCGATATGGTCTCCCTGACTTCAAAACAATTGCTCCAATGGACAGAAAGTGCACGGTTTGCGCTGGAAGAAAAAAAAATCTTGTGGTCGTAGGCACAGCCATTCGATTACTATGTGGTGCACAGTTTCTTTTTCCCATCGCCTTTCGTGGTGGTACAAGCATGAAGTAGTCACATGGGACGAAGTCTGATGAGTATGCTGAGCATCAAAGAGAAGATCAAAGTTGGTGGCAACTGCTGCACGGGTACCATGAGCCGGCCGAAGTGACCGAGCGGTTCTAGGCGCTACAGTATGGAACCGCGGTACCGCTACGGTCGCAGGTTCGAATCCTGCCTCGGGCATGGATGTGTGTGATGTACTTAGGTTAGTTAGGTTTAAGTTGTCCTAAGTTCTAGGGGACTGATGACCTCAGAAGTTAAGTCCCATAGTGCTCAGAGTCATTTGAAACATTTTTTTGGTAACATGAGGTCGAGCGTTGTCATGTTGCAAAATGACCCCAGCAGTCAGACGTCCACGTCGATTTTATCTGATGGCAGCCGAAGATAGTTTTTCTACAAATCAGAGTACTTTATAAATAAAGGTTCGTCTTGACCACAGAAATTGTACATTTCACAATTACCGGTTTCGGCCATTGCCATCTTCAAATCTGTTACAAATAGGAAAACAGTGGCGCAATCAAGTAAGTTCAGTTATCTGAAGTAAACTCTACGACAGGCATAGTGATACATAAAAATTTGGACGTGATTAACAGCCATGCTTATCAGCCATACGAAAGACAAAAATAACTATGATTCAGGTAACAACGTCAAAATCTATACGTATACCTTGGTGGTGATGGCCTGGATACTTCAATATTTATACAAATAACTGAGGCCAGTAGAGGACACTAATGTTCGGGTACATAGATAACGAGTACCGTACATTCAATAGTTAAAATACAGTATCCGTAATCATTAATTATAACTACTTCATACGGCAAAATGTATATTACATATGTGATGTAGACTACAACATGCTACTGGTCAAAGGCGCCAAAAATGAAATTCGTGAGGTAGCAGAAAGAATGAGTGAGACGCACGAAAATTTAATTTCACACTGGAGGAGGATGAGGAGATTAGTGTTTAACGTCCCGTCGACAAAGAGGTCATTAGCGACGAAGCACAAGCTCGGATTAGGGATGGATGGAGAAGGTAAGCGGCCGTGCCCTTTCCGAGAACAATCCTGGCGTTTGCCTTAAGTGATTAACAGAAACCACGGAAAATATACACTCCTGGAAATGGAAAAAAGAACACATTGACACCGGTGTGTCAGACCCACCATACTTGCTCCGGACACTGCGAGAGGGCTGTACAAGCAATGATCACACGCACGGCACAGCGGACACACCAGGAACCGCGGTGTTGGCCGTCGAATGGCGCTAGCTGCGCAGCATTTGTGCACCGCCGCCGTCAGTGTCAGCCAGTTTGCCGTGGCATACGGAGCTCCATCGCAGTCTTTAACACTGGTAGCATGCCGCGACAGCGTGGACGTGAACCGTATGTGCAGTTGACGGACTTTGAGCGAGGGCGTATAGTGGGCATGCGGGAGGCCGGGTGGACGTACCGCCGAATTGCTCAACACGTGGGGCGTGAGGTCTCCACAGTACATCGATGTTGTCGCCAGTGGTCGGCGGAAGGTGCACGTGCCCGTCGACCTGGGACCGGACCGCAGCGACGCACGGATGCACGCCAAGACCGTAGGATCCTACGCAGTGCCGTAGGGGACCGCACCGCCACTTCCCAGCAAATTAGGGACACTGTCACTCCTGGGGTATCGGCGAGGACCATTCGCAACCGTCTCCATGAAGCTGGGCTACGGTCCCGCACACCGTTAGGCCGTCTTCCGCTCACGCCCCAACATCGTGCAGCCCGCCTCCAGTGGTGTCGCGACAGGCGTGAATGGAGGGACGAATGGAGACGTGTCGTCTTCAGCGATGAGAGTCGCTTCTGCCTTGGTGCCAATGATGGTCGTATGCGTGTTTGGCGCCGTGCAGGTGAGCGCCACAATCAGGACTGCATACGACCGAGGCACACAGGGCCAACACCCGGCATCATGGTGTGGGGAGCGATCTCCTACACTGGCCGTACACCACTGGTGATCGTCGAGGGGACACTGAATAGTGCACAGTACATCCAAACCGTCATCGAACCCATCGTTCTACCATTTCTAGACCGGCAAGGGAACTTGCTGTTCCAACAGGACAATGCACGTCCGCATGTATCCCATGCCACCCAACGTGCTCTAGAAAGTGTAAGTCAACTACCCTGGCCAGCAAGATCTCCGGATCTGTCCCCCATTGAGCATGTTTGGGACTGGATGAAGCGTCGTCTCACGCGGTCTGCACGTCCAGCACGAACGCTGGTCCAACTGAGGCGCCAGGTGGAAATGGCATGGCAAGCCGTTCCACAGGACTACATGCAGCATCTCTACGATCGTCTCCATGGGAGAATAGCAGCCTGCATTGCTGCGAAAGGTGGATATACACTGTACTAGTGCCGACATTGTGCATGCTCTGTTGCCTGTGTCTATGTGCCTGTGGTTCTGTCAGTGTGATCATGTGATGTATCTGACCCCAGGAATGTGTCGATAAAGTTTCCCCTTCCTGGGACAATGAATTCACGGTGTTCTTATTTCAATTTCCAGGAGTGTATATCACTATGGCAGGACGCGGGTTTAAACCGTTGTCCTCCCAAAGGCGAGTCCAGTGCGCTAAGCACTGCACTACCTCGCTCTGTTTCACACTGGAACTGGAAGAAGAAGTAAGCATACGTCTTCTGGATCATATGTTAACTAAAAGAGATAGAAGACATAAGATTAGCGTATTTAGGAAGGTGACGGCAACCGACACGATTATAAATGCGGAATCCTGTCACTAGAAGAAGCATTTGCATACTTCTGAGCCATGAGCAACAGGATGCTAAAACTACAACTCACTCGTTGACGACGAAATGTGATTATACAGCCGGCCGCGGTGGTCTCGCGGTTCTAGGCGCGCAGTCCGGAACCGTGTGACTGCTACGGTCGCAGGTTCGAATCCTGCCTCGGGCATGGATGTGTGTGATGTCCTTAGGTTAGTTAGGTTTAAGTAGTTCTAAGTTCTAGGGGACTGATGACCACAGCTGTTAAGTCCCATAGTGCTCAGAGCCATTTGAACCATTTTTTGTGATTATACATGTAGGCCTAGCAAACGGATATAGGCACCGAGATGCAGTGAATTTTTATAAGAAACAAAAGATAAAAATACGTGACAGGAATACGGAGGGCAATAAGATTTTTTTTTCGCTATGTCGCACAGTGGTTCAATTTCCGACACAACTGCACAAGCTTTCAGAAAAACGAAAGTAAAACAATAATTACAAACGAAAGGTGCGGTTCTGGGCTACGTCACGAAGTTGGCAACAACAGCAAGAAACATTTAGAATCTTGTGTCTACTAGATCAACTGCTAAGGTTGTGGAACGTTTTATATTAGACTGGAATAAATTTCGAGACTGGTTTCAGAGAGCATACGTATAGCCAAAATTAGCGCGCATTCGGTACAGTTTTGGGTAAACAAAAAACATGTGGATGATTGCATATGGGAGCAAAAGGAAACTGCTGAATGAACAGATTGAGTTTAACCTGAACCTCTATTTTCATGTATTCAGAAACAAAATACTCTCAGCCGCGTGCGTGCGATCGTGTGCGCCGGCCACCAGCAGCGAGGAGACTGTGCCTTCGTCCGCAAGTTCCGCCACAGGAAAACAAAAACATCTTACAGACAAGCTACGAGGTGGCGCCACTAAGTTTCCACTCCGAATGTGTCATCGACCATCGACGTTTTAATTAGGAGTCACTGTCTTGTTAATTAGCTTACACTTACGGTTATGTTTCTTCTACAAATAAATCTACACTGACGTTGTGGCCGAGCGGTTCTAGGCGCTTCAGTCTGGAACCGCGCTGGTGCTCCGGTCGCAGGCTCGAATCCTGCCTCGGGCATGGACGTGTGTGCTGTCCTTAGGTTAGTTAGGTTTAAGTACTAAGTCTAGCGGACTGATGACCTCAGATGTTAAAGTCCCATAGTGCTCAGAGACGTTTGAACCATTTTTGAACATCTACAGTGAAGCGCCAAAGAAACTGGTACAGGCATACGTATTCAAATACAGAGACATGTAAACAGGCAGAACATGGCGCTGCGGTCGGCAACACCTATGTAAGACAACGAGTGTCTAGTGCAGTTGCTAGATCGGTTACTGCTGCTACAATGGTAGGTTATTAAGATTTAAATGAGTTTGAAAGTGGTGTTATAGTCGGCGGACGAGCGATGGGACACAGCATCTTCGAGATAGCGATGAAGTGGAACTTTCCCCGGACGACCATTTCACGAAAGTACCATAAACATCAGGAATCCGGTAGACCATCGAACCTCCGACATCGCTGCAAGAACGGGAACAACGACGACCGGAGAACGTGACAGAAGTGCACCATCGACAAGTGTCAGCTTGCGAACCATTCGACGAAACATCATCGATATGGGCTTTCGGAGCCGAAGGCCCACTCGCGTACCCTTGATAACTACACCACACAAAGCTTTACGCCTCGCCTGGACCCGTCAACACCGACATTGGACTGTTGATGACTGGAAACATGTTGCCTGGCCGGACGAGTCTCCTGCCGAACTATATCAAACGGATGGACGTGTACGGGTATGGAGGCAATCTCACGAATCCATGAACTTTGCATGTCAGCAGGGCACTGTTCAAGCCGGAGGAGGCTCTGTAATGGTATGAGTCGTGTGCAGCTGGACAGATGTGGAACCCCTCATACGTCTAGATACCACTCTGACAGGTGACACAAACGTAAGGATGCTGTCTGATCGCCTGCATCCATTCATGTTGAAAGGTGGCTACACTGAGCCACAGCGCCAGAGATTGCGCCAAAGAGTATTATTCAGCCGCCTCCACTGGCAGTGCTTGGGGAGAACTCGTAGTAGGCAGTGCTTGTTGAGATGTGCTAGTGAAAAGTGCTGGTCGAGAACTCGTAGTAGGAGTGCTTGCTGAGATGTCGTAGTGAAGAGTGCTTGTCGAGAGGTCGTGGTGGAGAGTTCTTGTTGAGATGTGGTAGTAGCTAGTCGGTGTGGAGATATATTGTAATGATTAGAGTGCTTTTCGTCAATATATGAAGGTAAAAGAAAAAAAATTTCCTTTTCTTTTTATTATCTCAATGTCTTATATAATGCACCATTACAGGTTCAGTTAACAAAGCATCTAGCTTGTGTTCTTGTATTAGAGTGTAATTCTGCTTTCCTTACGCAATTATAGTATTTCTATTTTTTAGTTACTTCAGTATAAATGGTATTTAAAATTTCTTGTCTTGTTGAAGAAGAACCGTGCCAGATGTGTACGTTGAGTCACACTCCCACACACAGAACAATTACATTTGTGGTTTGGTTTCGTAGGTTTTATAGTTGCTGGGGACTTAATTAATTAATTGTGTTAACGAAAATTTTCATTTCATTCTTTGTTGTTGTTCTATGCAGTCAGATTGCGTAATAATACTAGTCACGGCCAACCGTTTACGAGACACAGCGTAATCGGACATACAGCTACGAAAAATAAAAATTATTTTCAAACTTAACAATTAAGCCCCCATGCAATGTTCATTGTGCATTCCGACGGACTTGGGCAATTCCAGCAGGACAATGAGACACCCGACACGTCCAGAATTGCTACAGAGTGGCCCCAGCAAAACTCTTCTGAGTTTTTAAACGCTTTCGCTGGTCACCAAACTCCACAGACATGAATGTTATTGAGCATATGTGGGATCCTTTGTAACGTGCTGTTCAGAAGAGATCTCCACCCCCTCGTACTCTTATGGATTTATGGACGACCCTGCTGGATTCATGGTGTCAATTCCCTCCAGCACTACTTCAGGTATTAGTCGAGTCCATGCCACGTCGTATTCCGGCACTTCTGCGTGCTCGCGAGGGTCCTGCAGTTTCTTTGGCTCTTCAGTCTACATACGTACTCCGCAAGCCACCGTACAGTGCGTGGCGGAGGGTATCCGATCACTACCAGTAATTTCCTTTCCTCTTCCTCTCGCAAATAGAGCGAGGGAAAAACGACTGTCTATATGCCTCCATATGAGCCCTAATTTCTCGTGTCTTGCTTTAGCGGTCGTTAAGCGCAATGTATGTTGGCGGCAGCCAGTGTAATCGTTCGGCAGCCAGCTTCAAACGCCTGTTCCCTAAATTTTCTCAATAGCGTTCCTCGAAAAAAACATCGCCTTCCTTCCAGCGATTACCATTGAACATTTTCGGAAGGTGACCATCAACAGCCATTACCTAATGTAAAACAAAGTGGAATCTGAGCTATGGTTCTGTAGCGAAAAAGAACAATACCATTGCTCTTCACATCTTTAAGCCAGCTTCAGTTCCTGGTATCGAATTGTTAAGATATCTGTAAAACGCTTATGAAGTTTCACGATACTTCTGAAGGTGATCTATCTGTAGCAGCGACCTAATAACGCTCATAATACGCTATGCGCTATAAGGGCTAAAACGCGCAGTCCGAAAATCACGCGACTTGAGCAGCAGGAGATGATATGCACAGAATTCTCGTTCTGCGCATCAGATTGCTCACTCCATAGATATTTACACTCTTTCTCTCCCACCAGCCACCGCGTCGAGGGCCAAACTAGTTCGCACGTACCGGTATAGTAGTTTAATTTTGTCCATTACTGGAACGGTCAAATTTCTTCGAATATTTATTGCTCAAGACATCTATAAAATAATCCACTGGAAAAATGTTGACTAAGTACAATTCGTCCCCGGTAATCGCGACACGGCCTGTCGCTAATTTTGTGTAATTAGAGCGGGGGCGTTACGGAAATAGTTGGTAAGGAGTTGTTAAACGACAAATTAATCCAGTGTCTCGTCGAAAGTATTCCTCCCATGACACACCGTTGCCACTGTCACCAATTATGACAACTAGCGCCGGCCGCGGTGGCCGTGCGGTTCTAGGCGCTCCAGTCCGGAGCCGCGCTGCTGCTACGGTCGCAGGTTCGAATCCTGCCTCGGGCATGGATGTTTGTGATGTCCTTAGGTTAGTTAGGTTTAAGTAGTTCTAAGTTCTAGGGGACTGATAACCACAGCAGTTGAGTCCCATAGTGCTCAGAGCCATTTGAACCATTTTGACAACTAGCACGACCAGTGCAACTGGACCAAGAAGTCAACCCATGAAGCTCCAGCACAACGCGAGGTTATCACATGCCCACATATGTAATTGGCAGAAGCAACACACCAAATCCATCACCATTCAAAATGAATCACACTGGCAGCGGCGGAGGGCAGCAGGACGCAGAAATTACCGGACGCCACACAGATACGTGAACCTCTAGATCCCAGTCCACATCGACCACTTGCAAGACGAAGAGAAGTGTTCCAGACGTACCCGTTGGGGTAGAGGGATCTTACATCTTTGCCATCGATGTATGGAGACACTTCAGTTGTGGAGACCATGGATATCGTAAGTTCGGCGGTAATTACGCCACGCAAGTCGATTTCTTGAGGGAACTACACTGAAGAGCCAATATCATGTAGGGCCCCCCGCGAGCACGCAGAAGTGCCGCAACACGACGTGGCATCGACTCGACTAACGTCTGAAGTAGCGCTGGAGGGAACTGACACCATGAATCATGTAGGGCTGTCCATAAATCCATAACAGTACCAGGGGTTGGAGATCTCTTCTGAACAACACAGTGCAAGGCATCCCAGATGTGGTCAATAATGTTAATTTCTGGGGAGTTTGGTGGCCAGTGGAAGTGTTTAAACTCAGAAGAATGTACCTGGAGCCACAATTCTGGACGTGCGGTGTGCGGCATTGTTCTGCTGCAATTGTCCAAGTCCGCCGCAATGCACAATGGACATGAATGGATGCAGGTGATCAGACAGGATGCTTACGTATGTGTCACCTACCACAGTTGTATCGAGACGTATCATGGGTTCCATATCACTCCAACCGTACATGCTTCACACCATTACAGAGCTTCCATAAGCTTGAACAGACCCCTGCTGACATGCAGGGTCCATGGATTCATGAGGTTGTCTCCATACATTTGCAACGAGACTCGTCCGACCAGACAACATGTTCCCAGTCATCAACAGACCAGTGTTCGTAAAGTTTTGTGTCGTGCAGTCATAAAGGGTATACGAGTAGACCTTCGGCTCCGAAAGCCAATATCGGTGATGTTTCGTAAAATGGTTCGCATGCTAACACTTGTTGATGGCCCAGCATTGAAATCTGCAGCAATTTGCTGAAGGTTTGCGCTTCAGTCACGATGATGATTTTCTTCAGTCGTCGGTGGTCCCGCACCTGCGAGATCTTCTTTCGGCCGCAGCGATGTCGGAGATTTGATCTTTTACCGGATTCCTGATATTCACGGTACATTCGTGAACTGGTCGTATGGGAAAATCCCCACTTCATCGCTACCTCGGAGATGCTGTGCCCCATCGCTCGTGCGCCGACTATATCACAACGCTCAAACTCACTTAAATCTTGATAACTAGCCACTGTAGCACAGTAACCGATCTAACATCTGCGCCAGACACTTGCTGTGGCGTTGCCGACCGCAGCGCCGTATTCAGCCTGTTCACATATCTCTGTATTAGAATGCGCATGCCTATACCGGTTCCTTTGACGCTTCAGTGAATAAATAACAGCAATATAACCTGCCGCAGACCAGGCGGAAGTTCGTTCTCCTCTGGCAGTCATCTCAAGCAGACGTTGCTAGCTACGCTAGTAGCAGCAGATGTGGAAAATTTTTCCAATGTCCTATAATATTACAAAAATAAATAGAAAACAAATTCCCAAAATACATTACAATAAAAGTCATTAATCAGTGTGAAGAAAAATGAACTCCATTAGTCGCTGTTTCCTGCTTCAGAACTTATCTGTGACTTTGGAGTTAAAACCCTCAACATTGATTAACAAATTTTTTTCAGTTCTTCTGCCTAACCACATTTCAGGTTAAAACACCCAAATATTTGTGACAAGGAGGGATACAAATGTCGTTGCTGAAACAAGAATCTGTTACAAACGCGAAGGAGGAAAAAAAATTAGCTCACAGCAGGATGTAAACATACTTCCTTTGGTTCTGTAACACGACGAGTCTGTCCACACGGCCACACTGAATTCACGTAGTATTTAATAATATTATTGTCTGCGCTAAGATCTCCTGAAGGTTTTCACCACTGATGCGTCATTAGTTGGCATTTAACTACAAGAAATCGTCCAAGGGTGACGCGTTTGTGATAAATCTTCAAGGTGTCAATAGCACCATTAGTAAGACACTCATGTTCAGAAAAAAAAAAAACAGAACACCTTGGACAACTAGTGATAGGATATTCATATTCACAGGACGCGTACATTAGTATGGTCTGAAGAAATTATTATAATGTGAACCATGTCGGCCTGTGGGTTCAAGGTCAACATCAACATCGCGCTGCAACACCGCTTACCAGTAAAATACGCCTGCGGCTCACTACAAACTGAAGGTGATGTACCAGTGTGACTAGATCAGACGTCTCGCATACGTATGTGCGAACCGTACTGTCGAATCGGTGAGTTTGAAAGAGGACACATTATTGGCATAAGAGAATGTGATGCATCTATCCGGGAAATTGCTGCTCCTGTATGTGCCGAATGGTTCACGGAAGGCAATAGAACACGACGATATGGGTCAGGACGCTCCACCTAAACCACCCCCTGAGAAGATCGACATCTCATCAGAATGGCATTGCTCTGGCGCAAAAGTGGAACAGTATAACACATCGTAGACTGTCAGGGGTGACAGTCCGTCGCTGTTTATTACGGTATGGATTATGTGCGCGTCGTCCACTTTTCCGCCTACCTTTGACTAAACATGCTAGATGGGAATGGTGTATGGAGCGACGTCCGGGGGCAAGAATGACATTAGATAGTGTCTTTGGACGAATCCAATTTCTGTTTGTTTGAAAATGATGGCCGCATTTTGGTTTACCGCAGACAGGGGGAGCGACATCAGAGTATTCACACAAAACATACAGCACGAACTCAAGGCCTTATGGTGTGGGGTGCTACTGGGTACAACGGCAAATCACAGTTGGTGCGTGTCCAGGACATTGTGGCCAGTGTGACCTATGTAAAGTAAATCCCGTGACATGTAGCCATATCGTTTCTGCACAACACCCCAGACGCCATTTTTCAGCAAGACAATTTACCACCACATGTTGCTGCACAAACACGTGCCTCCTTGGTGTCACAGGATGTCAGCCTTTTGACCCAGCCTGGCAGACTTGTCGCCAACTGAAAATTTGTGGGACATGGTGAAATGATTGGGGCAGCGCTATGACCCAATACCAAGCACCACACCAGGAGAATTCAGACGGATGGCTATGCTGCAGGATGCCATTCGCATCTCATCGCCTTCACGCATGGAACAATCATCAAGGCCCATGGTGGACCCTGAGCCTACTAGGCAGCAGGTAACATGCTGAACTGAGGTGACTGAAATGCTAATCATTTCTGCAGAACATAGTGATATACAGGTCCTGTGAATATGATAGGACAATCTCTAGTCATTCAATGTGTTCTGTTTTTTCTGAACGTGAGTGTATAAACCTGCACATAGGTGAAACATAGTGCTTTTCGACTGTTCTTCCAGTTCTGACTTTTCATTGGTCACATGGTTGAAGCTCAGACATAGTTATGGGTATGTTACCAGACCCATGTTATTTCTGTTCTTGCATCTACTGACTTGGTGCTTAGAGGATTGTAGCATAGTTAGGAGCAACACGGACGTCATAACGTCACAGCATATGCAGTCGCACGCCGATAGCTGCGTCTCTTCTCTGTGTTGATAATAGTGCGGCTGAAACCATTGCAGCACTCGACACTGTGGATTCTAGTTATCGTAGAGGGAGTACTACAAAGCATGCATTCGACCGTGTTTTTTTGTCAGCATTAGAAATGGTGTAATTTTAGAGTGATTCGCAGCTCATATTCGAAGAGAAATGGTATAATTTCAGTACGACATCTACAGTGCGCTGTAGCACATGACCACTGAGCGTCACTCATGGTGTTACACCGTCACCTTCTCACCGCCACTGCTGTTGGACTCCTGAGCGCAACATCATCTCCTCACTCGGCCGGACTCCACCGAATTCGTCGTACCGCCATACTGCGCTGTAGTAGGACTTTGTCGGCAGTGCTAGACTGTAAGTGATAGGTTCAAAAACGTTTCTGTGCTATCGCGGCCTAATGTAATAAGTTTAAGCTATTATCAAGTTTCACTGACTGCATTCTGTGATTAACACTGTGCCATGGTACGCACTGTCTCAACATACGACCTAAGTTGGCAATATTTCCACAGTCTGCGGTTTAGCAGTCTGCTATTTACGAGATCGCTGCCAGAAAGAGCTTTTATCTGTGGGCCAGCAAGGAGCAAGTGGACAGTGGCAGTACGGAGTGAGTGGGGGAAGTGGACTGTTGTGACGACTTCCTCGTAAACAGACGTCCGCATCTGGTCTGGCGTGCGCTCTTAAGTTTCTGCTTTGAAAGACTGTTTATATCGGACGTCTGTACCCTGCTGGGCCTGTCATAGCACTATCTTACGTGTTCACTGCGACATTACGATAAACCAGATTTAGATGATCTATTAAATACATTTATTTCGTGACACGCATAGCGCTGCACAGTTTGTGCAAAGTGCGATTTCAGTTTCATGAATTTTTGTTTTGTTTACAATTCTAGGAATGATGGGGTGGAATCCTTTTTTGCACAACTACCCACTCAGACAAAATATGATCCACCGGGTCTGCATTCCTTTACACGTTTTTCGCTCTACAGCTCCCACTAGTAACATGGAACTTATTCTATGATGTACTAACACATGTCCTATCATCTTGTCATTTCTTCTTGTCAGTGTTTTCCGCATGTTACTTTCCTCGGTGATTATGTGGAGAACCTTCTCGTTTCCTCCTTATCACTCCATCTAATTTTCAATAACCTTCTATACCACTCACTCTCACACGCTTCGATATTCTTCTTTTCCGGTTTCCTCACAGTCGGTAATTCACTTCACATATGCTTTCTAAGACACTTTTCCTCAGATTAAGGCCTATGTTTGGTGCTAGTAGACCTCTCTTGGCCAGCAAATCCATCTTTGCCTGTGTTGTTCTCCTTGCTTCGTCCATTATCTTATTTTGCTTGCCACGTAGTAGAATTGCTTAATTTCGTCTACTCCGTATCCTGATATCAAGTTTACCGGTGCTCTCACATCTACTACTACTCATTGCCTCCAACTTTCTTCGGTTTACTCCAAATCTATGTTCTGTGCTCATTAAACAATTCATCCCATTAAACAAGATCTGTAATTCTTCACTTTCATTGAGAATACGCGTAATGTCATCGACGCATCTTTTCACTGATATCCAACGTTGATTTTTCATCCTTCTCTTAAGCATTTTATTTTAGTCATTACTTCCTCGATGTATAGACTGAACAGTAGACGTGAAAGGCTACATCCCTGTCTAGCACCCTTTTTAATCTTAGCGCTTCGATCTTGGTGCTCCATTTTTATTGTTTCCTCTTCGTTTGTGTACATAGTATACGTTATCCGTCTTTCCTTACAGCTTACTGGTTAGTAACATGTTTAAAAAGGATTGTGATATGAGAAATTGGTGGTCAGGGAATACATGTAAATGCAGTTCAAATATCCAGTAGTATGTGATGTTGTAGTCTCGTAAGTTGATGCTTTTCTCGGCTCCAATAAGGGAACCTGAATGTAAACAAATGTTGTGTATTTATTAGTCTATCAGTTGGTATGGGACACCCGTACAATTTGCAGAATGAAAATGAAATAAAAATTACGGTAAGTTAAACTGTTTGACAGTGCACAGTCAAAGAGGGATTGTAGCTATTATCCCATGTCAATAATGGAGCGAATAGTTAGGCGAGTCATAATAATGAAGACCACAGGACCCATGTGAAACATTCGCGCCTTTACAGTTTTAAATAATGACAGTATTTGGAATAAGTGTAGTCGTTGGGATAAGGGTAGTTGTGGTAAGAATGAGAAAAAAATCTTTAAAAATGAACCGAACAAGATGAAATAATACTCATGAACTTATCATATATGCTTATGTATGTAAATATATTTCCATGGATTATTGCTTGTAATTTCTAACTTTCGACAGTTACTTTCACTTCATACATCCTTGCTTGTAATTTATACCTTTTGATCGTAACAGTTACATCAAACTCTCAGGCGCCAAAGAAACTGGTATAGGCATGCGTATTCGAACACAGAGATATGTGAACAGGCAGAATACGGCGCTGCGGTCGGCAACGCGTATATAAGACACCAAGTTCTGGAGCAGTTGTTAGATCGTTTACTGCTGGTACAATGGCAGGTTATCAAAATTTAAGTGACTTTGAACTTCGTGTTATAGTCGGCGCACGAGCGATGGGACACAGTATTTCCGAAGTAGCGACGAAGTGGGGATTTTCCCGTACGACGTATACCGTGAATATCAGGAAACCCCGTAAAATATCAAATCTCCGACATCTCTGCGGCCGGAAAAAGATCCTGCAAGAACGGGACCAACGACGACTAGAGAGAATCGTCCTACGTAACAGAAGTGCAACCCTTCCGCAAATTGCTGCAGATTTCAATTCTGGGCCATCAACAAGTGTCAGTGTGCGAACCATTCAACGAAACATCATCGATATGGGCTTTCGGAGCCGAAGGTTCATTCGCGTACCCTTGATAACTGCACGACACAAAGCTCTCCTGGGCCCGTCAAGACTGACAATGATGACTGGAAACATGTTACCTGGTCGGACGAGTCTCACTTCAAATTGTATCGACCGGATGGACGTGTGGAGACAACGTCATGAATCCATAGATCATGCATGTCAGCAGGGGACTATTGAAACTGGTGGAGGCTCTGTAATGGTGTGGGGCGTGTGCAGTTGGAGTGATAGGGGACCCCTGATACGTCTAGATACGACTGTATGGTGACACGAACGTAAGCATCCAGTAATGACCATTGTGCATTCCAACGAACCTCTGCAATTCCAGGAGGACAATACGATACACCACACATCTAGAATTGCTACAGAGCGGCTCCAGAAACACTCTTCTCAGTTTAAACACTCCCCAGAAACTAACGTTATTGAGCATATCCGGGTACCTTGCAACGTGCTGGTCAGAAGACATCTCCACCCCCTCGTAGTCTTACGGATTTATGGACAGCCCTGCAGGATTCATGGTGTAAGCTCACTCCAGCACTACTTCAGACATTAGTAGAGTCCTTGCCACATCATGTTGTGGCACTTGTGCGTGCTCGCGGGGTCCCTACATGATATTAGATAGTTTGTTTGGTTCTTCAGTGTACATCCTCGTACATGTATTTCTATGCATTATTGCGTCTAATTTCTAAATTTCGACGGTAATATTTACATTTACCTGCTGTTGAAGAGAAAATTAATGAAAACTTCGAACATAAAATACAAAGAAGTAAATAAATTCGAAATGTATTTGTTGGAACGTGATGTTGGCTTCTTACCTGGTGCATCTCTAAGCCCATAAACTGTTAATTGTATTTTGAGGTTTTAATTGCACTTCGTAGTTTACGTAAGCAGTTTAAGTCGTAGTTGCAATAGGTAAACCAGAATGCAAAGTGACAATGGCAAGTACGTTTGTCGTTTCGGAAAGTATATTCGGTTAGAAAAGTTAACTTGTACGACGGGCGGAGATAATGGACTACCGCAGTGGACACGGTTATTGTCTCTGACACTGGTGTGTGCGAATTATCCAGTTAATAAACAATACTTTAAAACAAATAAAATGGTTTTTGTAATGAAATATTCTAAAAAGTCCCTTATTCGTGATTAATAAGACAGCTCCGTAGAATATAGGTGTCAAGCTGGACACCCATGATGCCAGTTTCCCTATGACAGTTAAAAATCTCTTTTGTAATGATTTTCTACAAACAGTAAGTTTTAGCCCAAAATCGGTATGCAATGTAAGATACCTCATTCACCCCTTCACTACTGTCAAAGGGGCGGAGGTAAAATAAAAGGCTACCCTACGACAAGACAATATTCATTATTTGAGTACGAGAGAACTTAAAGACTTGCAACAGACTTCACACATGATTCCAAACCTTTACGAAACTTTCTGTCGCTGACGAACCCAACAAAATGATGAAAGGAAGTAAGTTTATTGCTTACTACCTCATGCATGACATTTTAATTTATAACTTCATTGCTACAAACTTTATTCGCATAACATACTGCAGACAGTACCCACACACTCCACTGAATGTACCTAGAAAAATATCGTTGTATGCCATGTAGTCAGGAAATATGACGTCGTGTACACTGAGATTCGTGAGAAACTCCCGCGTCGTGGATGAAGTTTTCATTTATTACTGATTTCTACTAACTTTATTCACAACACATTTCGCAGACAATAGGCACACGTACCATTGCAGGTACCTGCACAATTACATTACTTTACGGCGCGTAGTTGATGAGATATCACGTAATAAACATTGAGCTGCGTGAACATGAAATTGCAGGGCGAAATTCGTAGACATAGAGGTGAAATACTTGTAAAAATACGCGCGAAATATTAAACATGTGTGAAATATATTTGATGTGTGCCTATGCGGGCAAAGCCACAAACTCCTGGAACGATTTCATTCAAATTTGGTACGCATATTAATTGCGATCTGGAAAGAAATACTTTTTTGGGTGAGAAATACCAAACTCCTATTGGAGTGAGTGTGATAACGTGGAGAGAGAAGAAAGGACGAGGAGGTAGCCAGGGGAAGGACGAGTTAGGCACAGATAGGAGGAGGAGGTGATGGGTAGAGAATGGAAAGAGGAGGAGATAGTCAGAGACAGGGGCAAGAAGAGACAAGCAGAGAGAAATGGAGGAGAAGGAGATGACTAGATGACTTTATAGACAGGGAGGAGAGAATAGGCAGAGAAAGAGAAGAGGAGGAGATAGAGAGAAGGAAGAGGGAGAGGGAGAGATGGATACAGAAAGGAAAGGGTAGGGTAGGAGCTGAACAGGGAAAGTGATGGACTGTGAGGAGGGGGGGGGGGCAGGAGATACAGAGAAGGATGGAAGGAGATGGACAGAGAGTGGGGGTTGGAGGAGGTGGACAGAGAGAGTGGGCGGTGGACATGGACATACGGATGCTGAAGGACTGATAGAAGATTGGAATAAATTCGTACCTGGGCAACGCACGACACTCAGTTGGTATACGATAGTCTGAGACAGTGAAAAAGGTAAAAATATCTGGCTAGTAACAAGTGACTGCATATCGATGGTCTCTCATGTGTACTCATACCTAGGTCTGTCCTCACTATTCTCTTCCTCTGTCATTCGTTCAACTACTGTTTTCAGCGACGACTCACGTCATAACATGTGCACCACTATTCTCTCTACTCGTTTCGTTATGTTGTCTGCTAGACTATTTTTCTCTTTTACCAGTTGCAAGACGCCTTCGCCGCATACCCTATCAATCCACTAGATTTCCAATAATTTTCTGTACCACTACGTTTGACAGTCTTAAAACCGTTTCATTTCTGACTTCCCGTTGTCCATGTTTCACACCGGAACAACGCATAATTCGGTCACGCACTCGAACAGTTACAGAACTTGAATGCTTATGGATTTTCATTATCGGCCGGCCGTGTACGCCTAGCCATACAATTCAGAATAGTTAAGGGTCAGGGGGATGGAGCCACTGTGGCACCCACGGCTTCTTGGCCAACAGTGCATGGTTGATCGTTGTGGGAATAATGAGCGTTTCTGAGAATCCGGCAACCTATTGGTGGGATACATGATTTCTTTTTTCGAAATGGATCCCTAAGATAACCTACTTCTTACGTATGTCAGACACAAAAATGAAAACGTGATTCGAACACTTTTAAGTGATGTCAATTCAGATTTAACGTGCAACAGAAAACCTGGAAATGTGTAATTTATACAACGATTTAATTATTTCAACTATGGGAGGGTGTGCTATTATAATAAATGTTTTCTTTTCAGATGTTCGTCTCAGGATCTTTGGCTGTGTAATTGTTTCTCCGACGGGTGCTTTGTTTTCAGCTTTCTACGACTGCATTTTGTTCATTGTTCAGAACCTGATTTAGTCGGCTTCTTCAGGCGCTCACTGCTATGATTCCTAGCAGACAGGTGCAGTTTATACAAATTCTGTACCTTCCAGAGCATCTCTGTCACACAGAGTAACGCGATATGATTTCCGAAAACCCCTTAAATCAATTACGCTGAGATTTTATTCTTTTTAAGTTTTGATAGGACAAGTGGTGGCATTGTGGAAAATTCGTACGTCATCGCTGGGCGTTTGCTGAATCGCTTCTGTGTCCTGAGGTTATACTTTTACACTGATGAACCAAAACATTATGATCACCTGCTTAATAGCTTGATTGTCCGTCTTTGGAAAGAAATGCATCACTGATTCTGCGCATCAGGTACCCGCATTAAGGATTTATGGAGGTATGTGGCATTAGATGTCTACGAACAGGTCACGTTATTTGCGCAAATAACGGGCCGCAGATTTGTTTAAGCGGTGTTGGCGCCGAAAAGCAATCGAGATGGGTTCCACAGGATTTACATCAGGCGAATTTGGTCGCCGAGACATCAACGTGAGTTCACTATAACGCTTCTCAAATCATTGTAGCACGGATCTAGCTCCGAGACACAGACAATTACATTGTTGAAAGATAATATCGCCGTCGGGAAGACGTTAAGCATGAAGTGTTGCAGGTCGTTCATAGCTGTCAGCGTGCCTCCGATTACTACTACAGGCCCTGTTGTGGACTGGTAAGACAGCCAATCCACAGTGACGGCTAGCCGAAAGGCACGCGTTTAAGCTCACGCAGGCTGGCGTGAGGTCTAGAACAGTTAAAGGATTTGAGTCTAGCAAATAAAGTACGAAGCTGCTGGAATACTAAACTTTAATCCATAATTGGTGAACATCGGTCTGACGGTACATGCATCACAAGATAAATAGCAAATGATAATGGCGCCTTGCTAGGTCGTAGCAAATGACGTAGCTGAAGGCTATGCTAACTATCGTCTCGGCAAATGAGAGCGTAATTTTGTCAGTGAACCATTGCTAGCAAAGTCGGCTGTACAACTGGGGCGAGTGCTAGGAAGTCTCTCTAAACCTGCCGTGTGGCGGCGCTCAGTCTGCAATCACTGATAGCGGCGACACGCGGGTCCGACGTATACTAACGGACCGCGGCCGATTTACAGGCTACGACCTAACAAGTGTGGTGTCTGGCGGTGACACCACATTCTTCCCCCGCAAATCGGCGTACGGTTGTGTTATAAGGCTTCCGCCCGCCGTGGGGAGGACCCAATGTTGACGTATGCGACGAGGTGGGGAGCCTAACAACAGGCGAGGCTGTGCCACCCGCACCCTGCCATTCGGTCCGAGGGGAGCTAGGAAACGCCTGAAAACCTAGTCCAGGGTGCACGCCAACATGCGGTGTTTGCGCCCGTAGAGAGACAGGAGGGGCCGAAGGGTCGACCTCCATCAGGTCGGGGCACCCGACGGGCGAAGACGCCATGTGGTCCGGAGCGGGCAAGAGTTCCATGGCGGACAACTGGTCACGGGAAGCGATCGGTGGCGCGTGACTCAGGGAGGCGCCCCGCGGTTGCAGCGACGCGTCCACTGCGGGCGTCGCCGGTGGGAGAACAAGTGGCGGCGGCGGTGGCGGCGCGTCGCCATGGGGCAAAATGGAAGGCATCGTCGGTAACACCTGGGGCTGAGGCGAGCCAGTAGATGGGTCCCCAGGGCGCTGACCGGACGGCACCGTCGCTGAAAGCAGACGGGGAGCGGCAGAACCCGTGCGACGACAGAGGCGCAGCTGATTAAGATGCCGACGCACCTCACCAGAGGCCCCCAAAACCAGATACATAGCGCGGCCGAGGCAGCGAAGAATGCGCCCTGCGAGCCAACGCCGTGAACCTCGATAGTTGCAATAGTATACAACGTCGCCCGGAGCAAAAGCAGGTGTCTGCCGCTGCACAGGAACCGGATGCGGCGGATGTAGCAAAGACATCAAGGTTCGATGAGGGCGACCGTGAAGCAACTCAGCCGGCGAGCGACTATCTCGAGGCTGAGAGCGATACGAGGACAAAAAGAGCAATAACGCGTCCTCCCGAGAATGCGACTCTTTCAACTTCAACATCTGTGGCTTGAAAGTCCCGACCAATCGTCCAGCGGCACCGTTTGACTGTGGCGAAAACGGCGCGGACGTCAGATGTTGAACACCATTGGCCTTGCAGAATGACTGAAATTCTGCGGACATGAATTGCGGGCCATTGTCGGAAACAATAGTCTGTGGAAGACCTTCAATGCAAAAGATAGCCGATAACGCTTGGATGGTGGCAGATGACGTCGTGGAAGATATCCGCACAACAAAAGGAAAATTACTGAATGAATCTACCACAACCAACCATCGAGCATTCCAGAATGGACCAGCAAAATCGATGTGTAAGCGTTGCCAAGGGGAAGTGGCTTTTGGCCATGCAAAGAATTTCCGCGGTGGTGAGGATTGTTGTTCGGCACACGCCATGCAAGAAGAGCACATATTCGTAATCGCGGCATCGATTTCGAACCAAGTACAGTGCTGACAAGCAAGTTGTTTCGTTCGCACTATACCCCAATGTCCTTGGTGGAGAAGCCGTAAGACAGAGGGCTGTAACGAACGTGGGACCACGACCCTGGACTGATCATTATCAGAACGCAACAGCAAAACACCACGTCGAACAAAAAGTCTTTCCTTGTGAGCAAAAAATCGGCGAACCAACGGATCCTCGATCCGTGACTTTGACAAGGCCCATTGCGTAGCAACAAAACGCAGAACGGTAACAAGGACAGGGTCAGCCGCTGTGGCTGTAGCTACACGACGAAAATCAATCGGAAACGATTCGACCACGTCATCGCTTACCGCATCAATGAACATGCAAGCAAGTTCGGAAGAATCGAATGCTCTATCCTCAGCAACAGGCAAAAGGGACAACGCATCGGCGTTTCCGTGCTTAGCAGTGGACCGATATAAGATATCGTAGCGGTACTGCGAGAGGAAAATAGACCAGCGAATGAATTTCGGCGCTGTACGTGGAGGTACAGGCTCGTTCGGATGAAAAAGCGATGTCAAAGGTTTGTGGTCTGTGATGATGGTAAAGTGACGACCATACAAGAAATCAAAAAACTTAGTAACACCAAATACGAGAGCCAAAGCTTCTTTCTGATCTGTGAATAATTTCTTTGTGCAGACGAGAACAATTTGGACGCAAAGGCAATAGGACGATCGTGCGAACCATCTTTGTGCGCAAGCACAGCACCGATCCCGAAATCCGATGCATCCACCATCAACAAAAGGGGTTTCTGAGGATCGAATGGCGTGAGGCAAGTATTGGAAAGCAACGCCGATTTCAACTGGCGAAAGGCGCGTTCGCATTCCGTCGTCCAGACGAACGGAACACCCTTACGGCGTAAGCGATGAAGCGAAGCTGAAATGGAAGAGACGTGGCGCACTTATTTATGGTAGTAATTGATTTTTCCCAGCACACTCTGTAGCTGCTTCAAATTCTGCGGCGAAGGCAAGTCTTGTATGGCACGGAGGTGCTCTGGACTGGGATGTGTTCCTTGGGCATCGAGTACATGGCCCAGATAGGGTAAGTCACGAGCAAAAAACACACATTTGTCCTTCCGCAAGCGAAGACCATTTTGTCGCAAGACCTGAAATAATGTTCGGAGATTGGCTAAATGTTCTTCTTCTGTCTTTCCGGAGATCATAATATCGTCCAGATAGTTTGCTGCAGTAGGGACCGACGCACAAACTGTTTGTAGATATTGCTGAAACAATGCAGGGGCGGATGCACACCCGAATGGCAGTCGTTTGAATCGGCACAAACCAAGATGCGTGTTAACCACCAAAACGTGCTGGGATTCTTCGTCCACCATTATTTTCAAGTACGCATCTGCTAGGTCCAACTTCGAAAAATATTTACCCGGGCACAGTTTGTCAAAAAGATCTTCCAGGTGGGGTAATCACTGTTGCCTTGAAGTCCACACAAAGTCTCAATTTTCCGGAAGGTTTTTGCAAAATTACTAAGGGTGATGCCCAGAGAGAAGCCTGCACACGTTCAATCACACCTTGTGATTCCAAATCGTGTAATGTTCTTGCGACCTCATCACGCAAGGCGTGGGGAACATTGCGCGCTCGGAAAAATTTCGGTTGCGCGTTTACTTTCAGTTCCAAATGTGCTTTATAGTTCTTAGCGCAACCAAGGCCCGGTGCAAAAATGTCTGCAAATTCCTCACATAGACGAGAAACACTGTCTGAAGGCACAGTCTGGTTCACTGATAGGACCTGATTGACTATAGACAAGTTAAACAACTGAAATAAATCCAAACCAAACAAGTTCACTGCAGAAGAAGAACGAAGGACATAAAATGACACAAGTTTTGTTTGTCCCTTGTATGTTGCAAGAAGGCTGCACTGGCCTAACACACGGAGCCCGTGACTGAATATGTAGTTAGCTTAACATTTGCGGCACGCAACGGAGGTGTGCCCAGGTGTTTGTACGTGTCGTGATTGATCAGTGAAACTGCAGCTCCGGTATTGAGTTGGAATGCTATTACGTTGCCGTGAATGTCCAGGTCTACAAAAAGTTTATTCTCCTGCTGACGACAAGAACGACTGTCTCGTGCAACGTGAACTGACACTGGTACAAAATCACTTGCGACTTGACGTGATTGCCAGCGACGTCGATGCACACTGTTTGTGGGACGAACACAGTCACTGTTAGAGAGAGTGGCACTGGGCGGAGTGGAATGAACTACATGAATTTCCTTGGGCGAAGGTGCACGAGCCTGAGTATTCTGGGTTCGATTCCGATTCCGGCGCAAAGCAAAGGGCCTGGAATGGCTGCGAGTGTCCGATCGAGTTTTTTCTGGCAAACACTTTGAACATGTCCTTTTTTATTACAGAAAAAGGAAATAGCCTGGCGTGACGGGCAATTCTCACATGAATGTCTAGTAGCACACCGCGGGCATGATTTTAGCATTGCGTTTGCTTGCTTGCGTGGCACATGTGGCGGAGAGCTTGGCGGCAGCTGCGCGGATGGGCGCGAGGGCAGTTTACTGTTCCGTGCAGCTCGCCCGGCGGGCCGGTTAATGTGACTCACTGCTGGTGAAGTTTCAAATGATTCCTGAGCAAAGTCAAGTGTGTCTTGCCGATCCAATATGTCTATCACTTGTTGAAGGGAGGGATTGACTAGTTTTAAAGTCTGGTCCCTTATATGAACATCAGAAACGTTCTGTGCAATAGCATCACGTACCATAGTATCTGAATAAGGGAGTCCACATTCACACTCAAAAGCACAATCCCTAGTAAGGCCTTGCAAAGTTGCAACCCACTCCCTATTAGTCTGTCTGGCCGTACATTTTGTACGAAAGAAGGTATACCTTTTTGCAACTACATTGACTGATTCTTTGAAATATGCATCTAATGCAGACAAAATCTCGTCGTAAGACAGAGTCGCTACGTCGCGTCGGGGAAATAATTTCACTATCACATGGTACGTCCGGACGCCTACGGCGGAAAGGAGAAAAGGCTGCCGCTCATTACCTGGAATTCTGTAGGCGGCGAGATGGAATCCAAATTGGTGTGACCACTCCGTCCACCTTTCCAATGCCGCATCAAAAGGACGAAAAGGTGATGCAACTGTGTGTTGTGGCTGCGGGAGCGGTGTAGCGGCGGCTGCCGCATCGTTTTGAATTGCACGTAGACCCTGGATGAGCTGTCCAAGTGCATCCAGCAAGGCCTGCGTCTGCTGATTCTGCAAACGATAAAATTCGGACAGTACATCTGGAGATTGTGGCGAAGCCATGACACAAGCAAATCAGGGCAACAGTTTTGGTACAAACGCGATTTAGCTCGTCGCCAAAATGTTGTGGACTGGCAAGACAGTCAATCCACTGTGACGGGTAGCCAAAACGCACGCGTTTAAGCTCACGCAGGCTGGCGTGAGGTCTGGAACAGTTAAAGGATTTGAGTCTAGCAAATAAAGTACGAAGCTGCTGGAATACTTAACTTTAATCCATAATTGGTGAACATCGGTCTGACGGTACATGCATCACAAGATAAATAGCAAATGATAATTTTTTTTTTTTTTTTTTGGTTTAAGGGCGCTCAACTACTGAGGTCATTAGCGCCCAGTCACAATTGTTAGAGCACATAGAATCTAGTAAAACTCAATGGGAGGGGGGGGGGGACACCAAAAAGTCCTTACAAAGATGCAGATAAAATAAGTAAAAGAGTTAGATGTCTTTGGACAAGCCAGTCAAAGCAGCTGCTCGAGCGTCATTGGCTAAAATATCCGGTAAAGTAGATGGCAGGGACAGGACAACATGAGATTGACTAAAGCGGGGACACGACAATAAAACATGGCACACTGTTAATGCTTGACCACAAGGGCACTGCGGGGCTGGGTCACCAGAGAGCAGGTAGCGGTGGCTAAACCGGCAATGCCCAATCCGCAACCTGGTCAGAAGGACCTCTTCTCGCCAAGATGGTCGGGAGGAGGTTGTCCAAGCAGTTGGGAATGGTTTTACTGTCCAGAGCTTGTTTCCTTGAAGGGATGACCAAGTATCCCACCACAACGACACAAGCCTCTTACAAACAACCCCACTAACGTCAGATGACGGGACACAATGGGAGGCTGGCCGAGGCAGGAGGACTGCAGCCTTGGCTGCAGCATCAGCAGCCTCATTCCCAGGCACTCCTACATGTCCGGGAACCCACAGAAAGCTGACAGGAGAGCCATCATCAGCGAAAGAATGGAGGGACTGCTGGATCCGTTGCACCAAGGGATGGACCGGATAGGGAGCTCCAAGGTTCTGAAGAGCACTGAGTGAATCAGAGCAGAGTACATACGATGAATGGCGGTGGCGGCGGGCATACTGAACGGCCTGATGGAGAGCAAAAAGCTCGGCCGTAAAGCTGGAACATTGGTCGAGGAGCCAGTATTTAAAGGTGACGGCCCTGACGACAAAGGCACAGCCGACACCATCGTCAGTTTTTGAGCCATCGGTGTAAATAAAGGTGTGACTGGCAAGTCGCGCATGAAGTTCGACTAACCGTGAGCAATACACTGCAGCCGGAGTACCCTCCTTCGGGAGCGAGCTGAGGTCGAGATAAATATGAACCGGAGCCTGGAGCCAAGGTGGTGTCGGGCTCTCACCCTCTCTGAAGGTGGTAGGGAGGGCAAAATCCAATTGTCGAAGCAGGCGACGGAAGCGGACTCCAGGGGGCAGCAGGGCAGACACATACAACCCGTACTGACGGTCGAGAGAATCGGCGAAGAAGGAATGTGGATCTCACGGGGAGTGTGTAAGGGTTAAGTCCCTGCAGACGCACTATCTTCTGTGCCCACGGTGGCTCAGATGGATAGAGCGTCTGCCATGTAAGCAGGAGATCCTGGGTTCGAGTCCCGGTCGGGGCACACATTTTCAACATGTCCCCAATGAAGTGTATCAACGTCTGCTTGCAGCTAGGGTGTCTATTTAATTATCATTTCATTTCTAGCAAAGCTGCATCGTCATCCACGGTAACTGTTCTTTCGGGAACAGATACTACCGTCATATATAGTTAGAAGGAAGGTGTCTATCCTTCCTGGGTTTGGGTATAGGAACAACGACGGCGTCACGCCAACACATGGGGACCTGACCTTCGTTCCAGACGCGATTGTAGGTATGAAGAAGGAAGCTTTTGCCCGCCGGAGAAAGGTGTGCCAGCATCTGAACGTGAATGGCATCTGGCCCCAGAGCAGAGGACCGGGACAGTGCAAGCGCACTTTCGAGTTCCCGCATAGTAAAGGGGCATTATAAGTTTCCAGATTCAGCGAGTGGAAGGAAGGTCGCCGAGCCTCTTCTGCCTCTTTCCTGGGAAGGAAGGCAGGGTGGTAATGGGCGGAGCTTCAAACCTCCGCGAAAAAGCGGCTGAAGACGTTGGAGACAGCCACAGGATCAACAAGGACCTCATTACCTGATGTCAGGCCAGGTACCGAGGAGTGGGCCTTAATGCCCGACAGCCGGCGTGGGCCACCCCAGACGACAGAAGAGGGAGTAAAACTGTTAAAGGAGCTGGTGAAAGGGGCCCAACAAGCCTTTTTGCTGTCTTTGACTCTACGGCATTGCGCTCGGAGTCGTTTGTATCCAATACAATTCGCCAACGTAGGATGGCGGCGAAAGGTGCGTAAAGCCCGTCGTCGAGCACGGATAGCGTCTCTACAAGCCTCATTCCACCAGGGGACGGAAACGCGATGTGAAGAAGAGGTAGTATGAGGAATGGAACGTTCGGCAGCATTGATGATAACAGCCGTGAGGTATTCGACCTGACTGTCACAACTGAGAAAATCTTGGTCCAGAAAGGTCGCCAGGGAGGAGTAAAGTCCCCAGTCAGCTTTCAGTATGTTCCAGCGCGAAGGACGTGGGGATGGGGTGTGGTGCAGGAGACGAACGACACAGGGGAAGTGGTCGCTCAAATAGGTGTCAGAAAGGACATACCACTCAAACCGATGGGCAAGAGTGGTAGAAGAGATCGAAAGGTCCAAGTGGGAGTAGGTATGAGTAGAGTCCGAGAGGAAAGTCGGGGCGCCAGTATTGAGGCAGACAAGATTGAGATGGTTGAAGACATCCGCCAAGAGGGAGCCTCTTTGACAGGATGCAGGAGAGCCCCAAAGGGGATGATGGGCATTGAAGTCGCCAAACAATAAAAACGGCGGAGGAAGCTGAACAATCAGGTGCATCATGTCAGCCCAACTAACTGCGGATGATGATGGAGTGTAGACGGTACAAACTGAAAAAGTAAAGGCAGAAAGAGTAATACGGACAGCTAATGCTTGGAGTGGGGTGGTCAGTGGGATGGGATGGTAATAGACATCGTCCCGAACGAGCAACATGATCCCACCATGAGCTGGAATACCGTCCACAGGGGTGAGGTCATACCGCTGTGAGGTATAGTGGGTAAAGGCAATACGATCAGTTGCGCGCAACTTGGTTTCCTGGAGACCAAGGACGAGCGGACAGTGCAGGTGGAGGAGCAGTTGTAATTCCTCCCGATTAGATCAAATACCTCTTATGTTCCAATGTAACAAGGCCATCGCTAGTCAGAAAAAAGGGGGGAACGAGACGGGGGAAGAGCTGGTCTTCTCGATGGCCGCGGAGGGCCAGGTTTCGAGGGAACAACGCTACAACCAGTGGGAGGCGGATCCTGTTCCATCGAGTCGTCGCCAGCTGCGGCCGCTGTCCCGGGTTGCGTAGGAGGGGCAGCATCATTTGCTGACGAGAGGCCAGCTGAGCGCCTGGCAGCAGAGCGTCCTGGCGAAAATGAGGACGGCCGGGAGCAGCGACTCACGGATGGAGCGTCAGACGAAACGCGCCAGGGTGGAGAGGGGGATAGAGACTTCTTCTTGGAAGCCTTCTTGGAAGTCCGAGGAGGCACAGGGACCCGAAGAAGGTCCTCACACACGGGGTCCATTTGGGAATGCCGGACTTCGGAAGCCAGGGTCCGGAACGTTTCCCCGATGTACACCTGAGAAGAGGACCGCTTCTCAGGCGGCGGGGCGGGGGGGGAGGAGGAGGAAGGGTGACCCCTGGGGCAGAGGGGGCGGGGGACGCGGGTGGGGGAGGATTTGAAAGGGAGGGATTTGGGAGGCGGAGGCATAGACCCCGGATGGGGGGAGGAGGTGGAGTGGGGACAGGATAGGGGTGAGAATACTGTGGAAGGAGTGGACATGGCTGAGGCAAACGAAGTTGTCAACGTCACGGGATGGAGGCGGTCATACTTCTTCCTGGCCTCAGAATAAGAGATACGATCCAAAGTTTTGAGTTCTTGAATCTTCTTCTCCTTCTGATACGCGGGGCAGTCTAAAGATCAAGGCGAGTGGATGCCAGGACAATTAACGCACCGAGGTGGTGGGGTGCATGTATGTTCCTCATGAAGAGGACGTCCACAATCGCCACAAAGGGGCTCAGCCTCACACCGTGACGACATGTGCCCAAAGCGCAAACACCAAAAGCAGCGCATAGGAGGCGGGACGTAAGGTCGGACATCGCACCGGTAGCACATCACCTTTACCTTCTCTTGGAGAACGTCCCCCTCGAAGGCGAGGATAAAGGCCCCGGTGTCGATGCGATGGTCTTTGGGGCTGCGCTGGACTCAACAGACGAAATGCATGCCTCGGCGCTTCAGGTTGGCCCTGAGCTCCGCATCAGATTGCAGCAGGAGGTCCCGATGAAAAATAACCCCCTGCGTCCTATTCAGTGCCGGGTGCGGGACAATGGACACTGGGATGTCCCCTAGTTGGTCGCACACCTGGAGCGCCGCCGACTGTGTGGCGGAGGTGGTCTTTATAAGAACGGACCCCGAACGCATTTTACTGAGAGCCTCGATTTCCCCGAAGATGTCCTCAATGTGCCGAACAAAGAACATGGGCTTGGAGGTGGCGAACGTCCCCCCATCAGTCCGAGAACAGACCAAATAGCGGGGGAAGTACTTCGCCCCAAGCCGGTGGGCCTGTCCTTCCTCCCAGGGAGTGGCCAAGTGGGAAAGGGCAGGAGAACCAGAACCAGAGACAGTACCTTTCTTCTTAAAAGACTCGGCTGCAGAGTGACCTGATATATGTTGACGTTTCATCTGCGAAATGTCCGCCCTGATACCACCCACTCCGACAAGGGACTCTCCCCATGGGCGCCACCCAGCCTCAGCAAGGGCCACCTGGCAGGATGACCGTTGCCGGGAGTCCTGATGCCCCAAGGAGACGGGCATCTACTCCTTGGGCGACATGGGGAGGGTGCAGCTCAGGTATCGGCAGTACGATCCCTGTGTTGTCAGGGGGCTACAACCTAGAGGGTACATGACGACACCACCACAACGGGCTGGCTCCCGTGCTGGATTTCGGGTGCCATGGAAAGTCCATCATGATCGTAGGTACAGATGAGGACGCACTATGGGCGTAACTTGTACAACCCATCAGGCGTTTAGTCCCAATTTGAGGAATAGTTAGTATGGTTACAACGCCGTTACAATGCTTAGTGCCAAGGTCTTAGTGCACTGAAGACCAGTGATACACCACGTAAGGTGTCCTTCCCCAAAAGGCTCGTACTTCTGAAGAATTTTGAAAAATGGAGGTCAAACCCCAAGGGGGACCATCACATGGAAGGCCGAAACGGTTGAAACTCCTTTTAGTCGCCTCTTACGACAGGCAGGAATACCTCGGGCCTATTCTTACCCCGGACCCGCAGGGGGTGCAAATGATAATGGCGCCTTGCTAGGTCGTAGCAAATGACGTAGCTGAAGGCTATGCTAACTATCGTCTCGGCAAATGAGGGCGTAATTTTGTCAGTGAACCATCGCTAGCAAAGTCGGCTGTACAACTGGGGCGAGTGCTAGGAAGTCTCTCTAGACCTGCCGTGTGGCGGCGCTCGGTCTGCAATCACTGATAGTGGCGACACGCGGGTCCGACGTATACTAACGGACCGCGGCCGATTTAAAGGCTACCACCTAACAAGTGTGGTGTCTGGCGGTGACACCACAGGCCCCGTGCAAGCGCAGGAGAATTCCTCCTACAGCAGAATACTACTCCTACCAGCCTGCGTCCGTGGTGCGCTGCACGTTTCGAGCTGCCGTTCACCTCGATGACGGCGTTTGTGGAGACGACCAGCAACCTAGTGTAGCAAAAATGTGATTCACACGAAGAGCCGACCCGTTTCTATTGATCGGCGGTCGAATCTCAGTGGATTTGTGCCAATTGCAGTCGTAGCTGACGATGTTCGGTGAACACGTGAACACATAGGGGTGGTCTGCTGCAAAGCTCCACGTTCAATAGTGTGCTATGAACGGTGTGCTGAGAAAACAGTAGTGCGTGCACCAGCATTGTGCTCTTTCGGCAGAAATACCATAGATCGTCACCTATCCTACTTTACAGAGCATACAAGCCTCCTAACCGACGCTCTGTGAAGAGTCGTGGAAGTCCAACCGTTTAGCGTCTAGTGGTAGTTTCTCTGTCCTTTTACCTCTTTCTGTAGACGCTCACGACAGTAGCACTTCAACATTCGACCAGCTTCGCTGTTTTCGAGATACGCGTTCAAAGGCTCTGCATAATAATAATCTGCCCTTTGTCAAAGTTGCTTATCTCAATGGCTTTCCTAAATGCAGCCCATATCTTCCGTAGGGTGATTTCCCATCCGCGTCTGCTCCGCTTACATACTTTTGCTACCGCGTCACGTGCCCACGACGGCATCAGGTAGTATCCAACGTCACGGTGGGTAGTAGTCATAATGCTGTGAGCGTGAGATAAGCCATTGCTATACCAATAACGAGTGTAACAGACAGAATGTTGAATGCACGCATGCATACATGCATGATTTGCGTTGTACCGGTTCCGGATGTTAATTTCTGAATGGAGTGCCATGCCTGTTTCATTTGATCGATCAATACAACGACTGTTAATGCTGTTTGTGGATGACGCTAGAACTGTCCTCCGATGATGTTCCGTATGTGCTCGACTGGAGACATATCTGGTGATCGGCCAGACCAAGGTAAGATGTTGATACTCTGTAGAGCATGTTTTGTTTCAACAGTGGTAGGTGGGTGAGCGTTATCGTGTTGGAAAATACTCCTGAAATCTTTTTTAAGAGCAACAGCACATCAGGTCGAACCACTTGACTGAAGTACAGATTTGCAGTCGGGTGCTCTTGATGTCAGACGTAAGTACACCCCTATCCGTAACTTCAGATGTAGGCTCACTGTGTCTAGTAAAAGACAGGTTGAGAGCTGGCCCTCATCTGGCCTCCTTCTAACCAACATATGACCATCACTGGCACCGACGCTGAACCAGATTTCATCGGAAAACGTAATAGACACCCACTGTTCCCTCTAATTAGCTCTTGCTAGACCCAACTGAAGTCCCAAATGGCGGTGATTTGGAGTCAGTGGAATGCACGCAACAGGACGTCTGGCTCGGGGCTGGTCGTGAAGTAACCGATTTGTGGCAGTTCCCTGGGTCACTTTGGTGCCAACAGCTGCTCAGATTCCTGCACGATGAGCCAGAGCCATATGCTTTCCTCTCGGTAGTGCCACGTGGCCGTCCGGAGCCTGGTCTTCTTGCGACCGTACATTCCCGTGACCTCATCTGCCAGCAATCATGCAATATCGCAGGAGTAACATCCAGCTTCTCATGGTCCTGTTACTTGACCTCGTTCAAACTCATTGAGGTGTTGATAATGGTGTCTTTGGTGCCTTAAAGGCATTCTTGACTAATATTATCTCAACCTCTAACCTCAAAAGTAACTAACGCTCACGACCGTTACGGTAGGTATTTAAAGCAAACGCGATTTGTATCCTCGTAGTGGCGCCACTAGCACCACTCTTACGCAACTGGCGTGAAACATGAATAGACGTCATCTTTCAGATGTAGAAACACGTCTGCCATGTTTCGTTTATGTTGCACAACTCCTTGTTGTCGCGATATGTACCCCCCAGCAACATCCTTCACATGTCTCCCTACCCGCAGTTATAGAGGAATCCAGCTTTGCCGGCCTGGCGCTGCAGTCCGGAACCTCGGGGCTGCTACGGTCGCAGGTTCGAATCCTGCCTCGGGCATGGATGTGTGTGATGTCCTTAGGTTACTTAGGTTTAAGTAGTTCTAAGTTCTAGGGGACTGATGACCTAAGATGTTAAGTCCCATAGTGCTCAGAGCCATTTGAACCATTTGAATCCAGCTTTCTATTTCTAACAGACACTTGCTGCAGGCTACGTTTCGTTCGAGAATTGCACTCTCTCTGCCTTAGTGAAGATGTCACAGAGTATGGCTCATCTAAATAAATGTGCATGTCCAAGACGTCAGACTATAACCTGTACTTGGGAAGGAATCATGAACAGTTAAACGTCATACCTACAGATGTTATAAATAAATATAAGAGACAATCATGCAGCAGATTAAGAAAAACCGTGACACCTAACCATCAACAATCCATCTGCCGTCAGACACATGCTGTAGAGACTAAAACCGTAGTACCACCACACGAGCTCATCTACACTAAGGGGCTAGACGTACGTGTTGCATGTGGATAACAACTGAATGTCTGTTGAAAGTAAATTGTAGACATCAAATTGTTTTCATAGCATTCCTGAAGCCTACTGAAACAAAACTTATTCCAAATCTTTGAGAAGCTATAAAGATTATCAACACGAAAGTAGCATCTGAATGAGGACTATCGAAAATATTCACTCGTGTAAAATTTGTCTCCTTGAAGAGATGAGAGTGCTATTCCTTCCATTTCTTTTTACGAGTTGGTGATTGCATGTAGAAAACAGAACTTCCCATGATATTGATTGTTAACAATTATTTAAGACGCTGCAATGTATGCTTTGTATCGGGAATTATACGAGTGTTGCCCAGAAAGTAATGCATCGCATTTTTTTCTCAGCCGAAAACAACGCTACGAATGCGAAACGTTACGTGTGTATTATTTGAAGTCGCCTGAGTGAGTGCGCCATGTTTCCGTCACTTCCAACAGATAGCGTAGCTTCAGGACAGTTTCAAAAAGGCGTCTGCAGGTAATGTGCGTTACAAGCAACGTGTCGTCATTGAATTTCTCACTGCAGAGAAAGAAACTGTGAGGAATATTCACAAACTCTTGTGCAAAGCCTATGGAGCATCTGCTGTCGACAGAAGTACACTGAGTCGCTTGGCACGGAGGTAAAGACTGATAGACATAAGTGAAGCCCATGAAAAATCGCCAGTTATGTGAAAGGGAGATGGGATGGTCGATACCAAAACTGTTGAGGACTAACCAGACTAGCACTGGCGAAAAGGGCAATCCCGGCCAAGTCAAGTTTACTAGTATCAAACATAGACCTCAATCTGAGGAAGAAATTTCTGAGAGTGTACGATTGGAGCAAAGCAATGTCTGGCAGTGAAACATGGACTGTGCGTAAACCAGAACAGAAGAGAACCGAAGCATCTGAGGTGTGCTACAGAGGAATGTTGATAATTAGGTGGACTGATAAGGTAAGGAATGAGCACGTTCTGCGCAAAATCGGAGAGGAAAGGAATATAATGGAAAACACTGGCAAGAAGAAGGGATAGGATGGTAGGACATCTTTTCAAATAAAGGGGAATAACTTCCATGGTACTAGAGGGAGCCTGTAGAGGGTAAAAACTGTAGAGGAAGAGACAGATTGGGATATGTTCAACAAATAACTGAGGACGTAGGTTGCAAAGGCTACTCTGAGATGAAGAGGTTGGCACGGGAGAGGTGTTCGTGGCGGGCCGCATCAAACCAGTCAGAAGGCTGATAACAAAAAAAAAAAAGCACGCATCATTATTTCTGCAGGGGACTTTGAACAAGCTGTTGAGTCCACGCCACGGCGAGTTTCTGCAGTACGCTGGGCAAAAGGGGGCCCGGCACGATATTAGAAGGTCTCCCATGGCTTTTGTCACTTCAGTATATAATCTAGTCAGGACAGAATCTCACTGAACAAACACAATCAGAGGCAGGAATTACTGGCCAGGTCTCCATGTAAGCCACTGTAAGGAATCCCAACGCTTGCTGCAGTTCCCTTCTGGGGCATCTGGTATCAGTACCCTCGCAGCAGCGCCATTCCACTGAAACTGAATCAACCTTTTGGGCAGGTTCCTGAAATCGCCCAACGGAAATCTATGGATAATAATCTGCCGCCAATAAGGCTGTGCCGACTGCGAATCTTTCAGAAATTGTAAAGTTTCTCGTGGAAGACGTAATTCTGAACTACGGAGCACGCCGTGTGATGATCTCTCCAT
The DNA here is from genome assembly GCF_021461385.2 of Schistocerca piceifrons. NCBI lineage: Eukaryota > Metazoa > Arthropoda > Insecta > Orthoptera > Acrididae > Schistocerca > Schistocerca piceifrons. The sequence continues at coordinate 231,737,441 of NC_060139.1, forward strand.
CATGGAAAAGCATAAGAAGTAGTTTCACGTTGCAACATCACCCACAGGACGACCATCCGCACACAGATGGCGTCACAGAAAGCTTTACTTTAATGCAGCACAGCAACGCAAGACACTACAGGCTTCATTCTCTCTTCTCCATGGTCGCGATGCTGAAACTACGTGTATATGCTGTTTCTGTTTCAACCGGGCGGTTGTCAAGATGACGATGTGAGATACATCATCACCAGGACCGAAGAAGCAAGGCAGCTGCCTCAGATAGGGACCCTGGGCGCCCAAGAGAGAGACTGGGAGTGCTCTAACGCCGAGCATATGCCACTGAGATACAGAAGGGATTTCTATGCCTGTGCTGAAAGCGGTACTATTGAAAAAGTTCCTAAATCGCAACTCTCTATGGGCGACGATGGGATGTTCAGAGAAACGGAAGACCACTCGACGATCGCGAAGCTTCGACATTAGGCGCTACCTTTGCTGCCCATCATAGTGAAAAGGACTTGACAACACGAAAAGAACGCGAGGATCCGCCAGCGCAGCCGTATCACGACAATATGTAATTCCTGACTGCACCATGTGTCTCCGTCCCCTACTAGAGTACTGCTGCGCGGCATGGGATTCTTACCAAATGGACTGACGGAGGACATCGAAAAAGTTCAAAGACGGGCAGCTCGTTTTGTGTTATCCCGAAGTAGGGCAGAGAGTGTCGCCGATTTGATACGCAAGTCGGGGTGGCTATCGTTAAAACACGTTTCTCGTTGCGACGAGATCTTTTAACGGAATTTCAGTCTACTGTTTCTTCCCCGAATGCGAAAATACGCTGATGGAAAAAAAATCACAACACTAAGAACGAGTTGTGCGACATAAACCAAATTTGGTAGGCATGTTTCTAATCTGTAAGATGTCTGTTCTAATTTCGCAGCAGTCGCATAATTTTGGCGCTAGCGGCGCCACTATGGTGGAGCAAATCAGGTGTATTTTAACTACACGCTGTAACGGTCGTGGCGTCAACTACCTTTGAGTTTGGATGTGGTGAGCTGACGTTGGTCAAGAATCCTTTAAGGCTTTAAAGGTGCCATTATCAACTGCTCGCTGAATTTGAATGCAGTCGTGTAGTAGGGCTAGGAGAAGCTGTTGCTGCTAATCGTTTCTTCCACCGAACATAGTACACGCTCCCCCATGTCAGACGTGCGAACTGTATGAGGCTTTCTACTGACTCTTCCGAGGTGCAAGGATACCTGAGTCCCTCAGACGCTGGAAAAGTCTACCGAACATCTTATCAGAGGGCACTCTGTGCTGTGGAAATTTTTCAGTGTAGAGAGCACGGGCCCGTAGGCTACGTCCATTTGCTAAACCACAGCAGAATACTGTATCCGTCATTTCACTTGTCGAGTAGTCTTACATTGCTAACAAGTGGTAGAAAGAAGAAAAAGTAAATGTACTAAACCATTTATAAGTACAAACAAAGAAATAACAGTAAATACATAAGTGAATACTGTTTGGAAGAAGGTAAAACACCATGATACGTACCCAGGGTTGACAGTACTGTACAGTAAGGTACACAAACACAACGGAAACTAACGTAGTCTATAACTCGACTCGAAGCGCGCGACTGACTGCAGACCACCTAACGGTAGGTAGAGTACTGTGAGTAAGGTATCATGACACCCAGCCGACATATTTGACGGAGCGCCAATACAAAGACTGTGCTAATGTGCGGAACCAAGATTCACGCACCCCTTCCTATGAACACACGTTTATCTACGAAAAAATGTTTCCAGACCCGTGGTTATTGGACTTAGTTTTCTTGTTCCGATGAGTGTTTTTCTATTTGTGACTGGCAGTGAACACGAGATATTTTTTAAACAACGCCCACCTCCTGTTCTGTTCGTAGTAGGGGTGTGTATGCATATAGGAATGTTTTTCTATTTATGACCGGTATGGAATATATTATGCAAATGGAAGAGACAGTAGATGAAGAATTTGACAGAGCACTGAAAGACCTAAGTCGAAAAAAGGACCCGGCAGTGGACATACCATTAGAACTACTGACAGCCTTGAGAGAGCCAGCCGTGACAGAACTTTACCATCTGGTGAGCAACATGCATGAGACAGCCGAAATACCCTCAGACTTCAAGAAGAATATAGTAAGTACAATCCCAAAGAAAGCAGGTGTAGACAGATGTGAAAATTACCGATTATCAGTTTAATAAGTCATGGCTGCAAAATACTAACACGAATTCTTTAGAGAGGAATGGAAAAACTGGTAGAAGCCGACCTCGGGGAAGATCAGTTTGTATTCCGTAGAAATGTTGGAACACGTGAGGCATTACTGACCCTACGACTTATCTTAGAAGACAGATTAAGAAAAGGCAAACATACATTTCTAGCATTTGTAGATTTAGAGAAAGCTTTTGACAATGTTGACTGGAATACTCTCATTCAAATTCTGAAGGTGGCAGGGGCCAAATACAGGGAGCCAAAGGCTATTTACAATTTGTACAGAAACCAGATGGCAGTTATAAGAGTCGAGGGCATGAAAGGTAGTTGGGAAGAGATTGAGACAGGCTTGTAGCCTATCCCCGATGTTATTTAAAAATGGTTCAAATGGCTCTGAGCACTATGGGACTTAACTTCTGAGGTCATCAGTCCCCTAGAACTTAGAACTACTTAAACCTAACTAACCTAAGGACATCACACACATCCATGCCCGAGGCAGGCTTCGAACCTGCGACCGTAGCAGTCGCGGATGTTATTGAATCTGTATAATGAGCAAGCAGTAAATGAAAGAAAAGAAAAATTCGTAGCAGGAATTAAAATCCATGGAGAAGAAATGAAAACTTTGAAGTTTTTTGACGACATTGTAATTCTGTCAGAGACAGCAAAGGACCTGGAAGGGCAGTTGAAGGGAATGGACAGTGTCTTGAAAGGAGGGTATAAGATGAACATCAACAAAAGCAAAACGAGGATAATGGGATGTAGTCGAATTAAATCGGGTGATGCTGAGGGAATTAGATTAGGAAATGAGACACTTAAAGTAGTAAATGAGTTTTGCTATTTGGGGAGCAAAATAACTGATGATGGTTTAAGTAGAGAGGATATAAAATGTAGACGGGATATGGCAAGGAAAGCGTTTCTGAAGAAGAGAAATTTGTTAACATCGAGGAAGTCGTTTCTGAAAGTATTTGCGTGGAGTGTAGCCATGTATTGGAGTGAAACATGGTCGATAAGTAGTTTAAAGAAGAAGAGAATAGAAACTTTCGAAATGTGGAGCTACAGAAGAATGCTGAAGATTAGATGGGTAGATCACATAACTAATGAAATGGTATTGAATAGAATTGGGGAGAAGAGGAGTTTGTGGCACAACTTGACAAGAAGAAGGGACCGGTTGGTAGGATATGTTCTGAGGCATCAGGGAATCACAAATTTAGCATTGGAGGGCAGCGTAGAGGGTAAAAATCGTAGAGGGAGAGCAAGAGATGAATGCACTAAGCAGATTCAGAAGGACGTAGGTTGCAGTAGGTACTGGGAGATGAAGAAGCTTGCACAGGATAGAGTAGCATGGAGAGCTCTCTGGACTGATGACCACCACCACAACAACAACAACAACAGTAGCGAATATCAGATTTTTTTAAACAGTGCATCCCGCCGTGCTGCCATAGTAATTTACCCAACTGGAATGTTCTTATTCTTTGTTACACCTATTCTTGCACTGCCCTTATTTGATTTTATGTTGATAAGCTGACCAGAAAACTTGTTGGAAAGTAGAATTATATTAATACCTACAGCTGCTAACGGGCGTTGATATATATCAACGGGGACAGGTGAAAATGTGTGCCCCGACCGGGACACGAACCCGGAATCTCCTGCTTACATGGCAGACGCTCTATCCATCTGTGTCACAGAGGGCACAGAGGATAGCGCGACTGCAGGGACTTTCTCGCGCAGGCCTCCCGCGATACCCACAGTGTTTTGGGGTGGGACACTATGAATGTAGTGTATGGACATACATGGCGTTAATTAATTAAACAACATGCACTGACATATCTTACGTTACAGTTACTTTGTGAATTTCTAATTTGATGCTTCCCGGCAGATTAAAACTATGTGCTGGACCGAGACTCGAACTCGGGACCTTTGCCTTTCGCGGGCAAGCGCTCTACCAGGAGAGCTTCTATGAAGTTTGGAAAGTAGGAGACGAGGTACTGCCGGAAGTAAAGCTGTGAGGACGGGGCGTGAGTCGTGCTTGGGTAGCTCAGATGGTAGAGCATTTGCCCGCAAAAGGCAAAGGTCCCTAGTTCGAGTCTCGGTCCGGCACTAATCTGCCAGGAAGTTTCATATCAGCGCACACTTCGCTGTATAGTGAAAATCTCATTCTGTTTCTAACTTGATGTTTTATTTTAATAAACTTTGCTATTTCTCAGATAACCCCTCCCCTTTTGTAAGATTGTTCTTAATGCATTATAACACCAACGTATACCACTCGCCCCTAACAACCGAACCTTTAGTCCAGTCACGGGAAAAGCCACATAAAACACTAACGTGCCGTGAAACACGCTAACGTTACCCTCTGAGAGGATTTAAACCTTTGACAGCGCTTACATCTAATGGACAAAGGTAACGGACTATAATTTCGAATTTGGTGAAATTGACAGAGAAACCAAACAGACTTTAACCTTGGGAGTTAATGAAAGTGGTAAAATCATAAATGGATGTTAAAAAATGATCGATCGCCAGCATAATTAGGCACATTAATTTGGAAATATATATTTAAGAAAATTGAACATTGGTTATTGAAGTTACTTTCGTTGAGAAACTGACACAATGCACTCTGTACTTTGTATAGCATTTACCAATAACACACACACCAGTAAATTATGGGGAGTAGATTCGCACCAAGCTCATACTAATGACAGCCACATTCATGAGAATTTCTTAAACAAATACAGAAATTTCACTACATGAAGTGCAGAAATAAATTTGGACATGAAGGGTTTCTACCTTGACTGACATGAAAAACAAAAATAAAGATGAATAACATCACAAATACACTGTTTAAGCTCCTCTACAAATAGCAGTTTTCCATAGTAAGAGTAGTAGTTCAAATTTTTCTTAATAGGTGGAGGACATGATGCGGTCCCATAAACTAGTATAGTTTCACTAGTCAAAGCTCTTTGATTATTATATTAGTAAAGGCTAACTCTAAAAGCTAATAATTCACTTCACTTGGAGTAGTTCATAAATTACTTTGCAAGACAATAAAACACAACACTGGGCTTAATTAACTTCAAAAAAGGAACCATTCATGGTAGAAACCAAAACCACACTGTTTTTGAAAATGAGCATAACTTCACATCTAACATTATTACAGTGAAGCTGTTCCTTAAAGATTTGTATGTATTTGTATCTTAATCACCTGTGAAGGAGGCATTCTATACAATAATATTTACTCAATCTTGCCCTGTGATCCTACAAAGCTACATTTTATAAGAAACTAAGGATACCATGGACCTTGCCGTTGGTGGGGAGGCTTGCGTGCCTCAAGGATTCAGATAGCCGTCCCGTAGGTGCAACCACAACGGAGGGGTATCTGTTGAGAGGCCAGACAAACGTGTGGTTCCTGAAGAGGGGCAGCAGCCTTTTCAGTAGTTGCAGGGGCAACAGTCTGGATGATTGACTGATCTGGCCTTGTAACACTTGTAAGTAGGCTGTTTAGGTTTTTATATTGGTAACGCCATGTAGCGCTCTATATGAAAATCACTGGCTGTGCTGTGTGCAGCCTGGCTGGGTGCCATTGTTGTAATATTCGCCATTGTGGTGTTGGGCTGCTGGCTGTTAACAGCGCATAGCGTTGCGCAGTTGGAGGTGAGCCGCCAGCAGTGGTGGATGTGGGGAGTACGGGTAAGCTACTACAAACAGCATAGTGAACGCATTATTGTGGCCAAAATAGACACGAAGCCCACGCCTACTACAGTAGTACAAGTTTATATGCCAACTAGCTCTGCAGATAACGAAGAAATTGATGAAAGGTATGATGAGATAAAAGAAATTATTCAGGTAGTGAAGGGAGACGAAAATTCAATAGTCATGGGTGACTGGAATTCGAGAGTAGAAAAAGGGAGAGAAGGAAACATAGTAGGTGAATATGGATTGGTGCTAAGAAATGAAAGAGGAAGCCGCCTGGTAGAATTTTGCACAGAGCATAACTTAATCATAGCTAACACTTGGTTCAAGAATCATGAAAGAAGGTTGTGTGCATGGAAGAACCCTGGAGATACTAAAAGGTATCAGATAGATTATATAATGGTAAGACAGAGATTTAGGAACCAGGTTTTAAATTGTAAGACATTTCCAGGGACAGATGTGGACTCTGACCACAATCTATTGGTTATGAACTGTAGATTAAAACTGAAGAAACTGCAAAAATGTGGGAATTTAAGGAGGTGGGACCTGGATAAACTGAAAAAACCAGAGTTTGTACAGAGTTTCAGGGAGAGCATAAAGGAACAATTGACAGGAATGGGGGAAAGAAATACAGTAGAAGAAGAATGGGTTGCCTTGAGGGATGAAATGAATAGTGAAGGCAGCAGAGGATCAAGTACGTAAAAAGATGAGGGCTAGTAGAAACCCTTGGGTAACAAAAGAAATATTGAATTTAATTGATGCAAGGAGAAAATATAAAAATGAAGTAAATGAAGCAGGCAAAAATGAATACAAACATCTCAAAAATGAGATCGACAGGAAGTGCAAAATGGCTAAGCAGGCATGGCTAGAGGACAAATGTAAGGATGTAGACGCTTATCTCACTAAGGGTAAGATAGATACTGCCTACAGGAATATTAGAGAGACCTTTGGAGAAAGGAGAAAAACTTGCATGAATATCAAGAGCTTTGATGGAAACCCAGTTCTAAGCAAAGAAGGGAAGGCAGAAAGGTGGAAGGTGTGCATAGAGGATCTATACAAGGGCGATGTACTTGAGGACAATATTATGCAAATGGAAGAGGATGTAGATGAAGCTGAAATGAGAGATATGATACTGCGTGTAGAGTTTGATAGAGCACTGAAGGACCTGAGTCGAAACAAGGCCCCCGGAGTAGACAACATTCCATTAGAATTACTGACAGCCTTGGGAGAGCCAGTCCTGACAAAACTCTACCATCTGGTGAGCAAGATTTATGAGACAGGTGAAATACCCTCAGACTTCAAGAAGAATTTAATAATTCCAATCCCAAAGAAAGCAGGTGTTGACAGATGTGAAAATTACCAAACTATCAGTTTAATAAGTCACAGCTGCAAAATACTAACACGAATTCTTTACAGACAAATGGAAAAACTAGTAGAAGCCAACCTCGGGGAAGATCAGTTTGGATTCCGTAGAAACACTGGAACACGTGAGGCAATACTGACCTTACAACTTATCTTAGAAGAAAGATTAAGGAAAGGCAAACCTACGTTTCTAGCATTTGTAGACTTAGAGAAAGCTTTTGACAGTGTTGACTGGAATACTCTCTTTCAAATTCTAAAGGTGGCAGGGGTAAAATACAGGGAGCGAAAGGCTATTTACAATTTGTACAGAAACCAGATGGCAGTTATAAGAGTCGAGGGACATGAAAGGGAAGCAGTGGTTGGGAAGGGAGTAAGACAGGGTTGTAGCCTCTCCCCGATGTTATTCAATCTGTATATTGAGCAAGCAATAACGGAAACAAAAGAAAAGTTCGGAGTAGGTATTAAAATCCATGGAGAAGAAATAAACACTTTGAGGTTCGCCGATGACATTGTAATTATGTCAGAGACAGCAAAGGACTTGGAGGGGCAGTTGAACGGAATGGACATTGTCTTGAAAGGAGGGTATAAGATGAACATCAACAAAAGCAAAACAAGGATAATGGAATTTAGTCGAATTAAGTCGGGTGATGCTGAGGGAATTAGATTAGGAAATGAGACACTTAAAAAAGTAAAGGAGGTTTGCTATTTGGTGAGCAAAATAACTGATGATGGCCGAAGTAGAGAGGATATAAAATGTAGACTGGCAATGGCAAGGAAAGCGTTTCTGAAGAAGAAAAATTTGTTAACATCGAGTATAGATTTAAATGTCAGGAAGTCGTTTCTGAAAGAATTTGTATGGAGTGTAGCCATGCATGGAAGTGAAACGTTTACGATAAATAGTTTACACAAAAAGTGAATAGAAGCTTTCGAAATGTAGTGCTACAGATGAATGTTGAAGATTAGATGGATAAATCACGTAACTAATGAGGAGGTACTGAATAGAATTGGGAAGAAGAGGAGCTTGTGGCACAACTTAACTAGAAGAAGGGATCGGTTGGTAGGACATGTTCAGAGACATCGAGGGATCACCAATTTAGTATTGGAGGGCAGCGTGTAGGGTAAAAATCGTAGAGGGAGACCAAGAGATGAATACACTAAGCAGATTCAGAAGGATGTAGGCTGCAGTAGGTACTGGGAGATGAAGAAGCTTGCACAGGATAGAGTAGCATGGAGAGCTGCATGAAACCAGTCTCAGGACTGAAGACCACAACAACAACAACAAGAATACTTCAGCAAAAGCCTATCCAACTTTACTTTTGTGGTTTTGGTTTTAACTTTTACTATTCCTATTACTTTAGACAAAAAATCACTTTTAAACACATTAATGCAAGAACTGCCCATTTAAATCAGGATACTCGGTTTTAGTAGCACTTAGTTGAGAACCCTGTGTAGCTTCGTAATCAGAATTGAAAATATTGTTCCAGACACGAATTTAGGTTTTATATGGTTATTATTGAAACAACACACAAATTAACTGGTCCATGCCCTTATAGATTACTTAACTGAATGTATGAAGTTTGGTGAAACAGTGAATAAGATTGGTGGCAGACGACTTGGTGGCTAACTGTTTTCACGGCTCTTAATGTACGATTGCTCTATAAAGGCACTTCTTGGCGTCGGATTTTCAACGCATTAGAGCCATTCCATTATGCCGTGAATGCCAAATAATGGCCAAAACCACAACTGAGGCAAATCCTTTACAATGCAGCTTCCAACTGCCTCTCTTAGCTCTGTCGAAGTGTACAGTGCTAAGGCTAGCCACACACTGCGTGCCGTACACACAAAGGAGCCGCTCAGTTTTACCGCCAAATCCACCTTTTATATCGCGCCATTCCACTTCCGTTACGGAGGGACTTCCCTACAGCATGAACCAGCTTTTAACGAACATTCTCTTTTTATAAATATATATTCATATTATAGTAATTTACCATTTCAACATATTCTTTTGCTTTTTTCACATACACATTACAAAACTCTAAATTACTTGCATAGACCAAAGAGTTTAAACAACACAGAATACACACTTCATAAATTGTCGATAAACAGTTACATAATACACTACTGGCCATTAAAATTGCTACACCAAGAAGAAATGCAGGTGATAAACGGGTATTCATTGGACAAATATATTATACTAGAACTGACATGTGATTACAAGTAAGTCTGCAGGCTTTCGTGGCCGTTGTCACTGAAGTTAAAATCTTCTGGGTTATCAGGCCGCGTCATGTTTCTTCCACTACAGTGGACACCAAAAGCTCCTGAGGAACATCCCAGCAGAGGGGTTGAAACTTCGAACATTTTAGAAGAAACATGACGCTGCCTAATAACCCAGAAGATTCATGTGATTATATTTTCACGCAATTTGGGTGCATAGATCCTGAGAAATCAGTACCCAGAACAACCACCTCTGGCCGTAATAACGGCCTTGATATGCCTGGGCATTGAGTCAAACAGAGCTTGGATAGTGCGTACACTTACAGCTGCCCATGCAGCTTCAACACGATACCACAGTTCATCAAGAGTAGTGACTGGCGCATTGTGACGAGCCAGTTGCTCGGCCACCATTGACCAGACGTTTTCAATTGGTGAGAGATCTGGAGAATGTGCTGGCCAGGCCAGCAGTCGAACATTTTCTGTATCCAGAAAGGCCAGTACAGGACCTGCAACATGCGGTCGTGCATTATCCTGCTGAAGTGTAGGGTTTCACGGGGATCGAATGTAGGGTAGAGCCACGAGTCGTAACACATCTGAAATGTAACGTCCACTGTTCAAAGTGCCGTCAACGCGAACAAGAGGTGACTGAGACGTGTAATCAATGGCACCCCATAACATCACGCCGGGTGATACGCCAGTACGCGTTGTCGCCAAACACGGATGCGACCATCATGATACTGTAAACAGAACCTAGATTCATCCGAAAAAATGACGTTTTACCATTCGTGCACCCAGGTTCGTCGTTGAGTACACCATCGCAGGTGCTCCTGTCTGTGATGCAGCGTCAAGGGTAACCACAGCCATGGTCTCTGAGTTGATAGTCCATGCTGCTGCAAACATCGTCGAACTGTTCGTGCAGATATTTGTTGTCTTGCAGACGTCCCCATCTGCTGACTCATGGATCGAGACGTGGCTGCACGATCCTTTACAGCCATACGGATAAGATGCCTGTCATCTCGACTGCTAGTGATACGAGTCCGTTGGGATCCAGCACGGCGTCCCGTATTACCCTCCGGAACCCACCGATTCCTTATTCTGCTAACAGTCATTGGATCTCGACCAACGCGAGCACCAATGTCGCGATACGATAAACCGCAATTGCGATAGGCTACAGTCTGACCTTTATCAAAGTCGGAAACGTGATGGTACGTATTCCTCCTCCTTACACGAGGCGTCACAGGAACGTTTCACCAGGCAACGCCTGTCAACTGCTGTTTGTGTATGAGAAATCGGTTAGAAACTGTCGTTATGTCAGCGCGTTGTAGGTGTCGCCACCGGTGCCAACCTTGTGTGAATGCTCTGCAAAGCTAACCATTGCATATCACAGCATCTTCTTCCTGTCGGTTAAATTTCGCGTCTGTAGCACGTCATCTTTGTGCTGTAGCAATTTTAATGGCCAGTAGTGTATAAACCTATTTCTAATCGATATAAGTGTTACAAGATCCCACCTGGCGTTTCTGAAGCACAAAAAGTAAGCCTTACATTTGTAGACTTTTGTCTGATTATCTTACTGTTTTTCTGGAAGCTTAAGCTCCTGCCTGCTCTGAATTGATTCAACCTTTGTACTTATATTTTTCCCATACGCTCATTCCATATAATTACTTGGATCATTTTATTAATATCAGCACGTTAGTTATGCTTAGTAATTCAGTGATTAATTCAGTTCTTATATTAAATTTTCCAAATTTTAATTAAATTTGGTGGCACACGCAACTAACAGTAGCCTGCAGAGTTCCACATTGACCTACTTCCCCCAGTTTCGGGTTTGCAAATCACTTTCCAGATAATCATCCACTCATTAATAACCATTTAAAGTACGTATAATGCACAGGGAAAGCTTTTACATTCACAAAGCTGAAGCTGAATAGTTTGAAATTACGTAAGAAGATCTTAAAACGTGGCTGAAGCGACCACAACCTTCCTAGGGTAAGTGAAAGAGCTGTCAGGGGATTACACAATAAAATAAATAAAATAATCTTTAAATGACCAAGAGTACTTAAGATAAAACTAAGTAAAGAAATAAAAATAACTTCCTAATAAATATCCTCTGTGCACGCATATTTTTTAAAAATATTAGAACAAAAACATGCAAGTAGCAGAAGCAAAAATGAATAAAGTATATTGGCCCTATCCTAAAGGACACGATGTCACTGGAGAGACATTATGGTTGTAGCACTGTTTTACTGGTTTTAACTAGTCATTCGATCGTTCAGAAACCTCTTATTCCTATAATAAAGTGTTTTTCAGTCTCCATCTTTTCGAGAAAATTCAGCTACCTCCCTTTGCGAGCGGTATGGGTAACGTGCGTGTTATTCTAAGTAGGAGGCTGATGGCCACTAGATTTCAGGCGTTCAACAAAGCCCAAATCATGTTTTACTTGTCCTCTCTTTATTAAGCAAATGTTCATTAAATCTTACTCTGAACTTCCTAACAGTCTGCCGAAAAAATGAAAATAATATGCCGGGTCAGAGGCTAATCGAAAACCTGGTCATAGGGATCCTAAAGCAAAGACCATTGTAGCCTAAGTACTACAGAGGGACCAAGCGGATGACGCCTCTGCACGATGTCAGGGATCGTCTGGAAGCGCTCGTGGCGCTACGAAAACATGATTATTCAGTGAATCGTTAATTGTGACAATTTTACAAAGGCTGGTGCACTGTTGGCCTCAGTTGCCTCCTGCCCTGGTCAAGGACAGACTCTCGGTGTCGGACGCTGCGCCAGCCCTTGCACCTGCGTCCTAGCGAGACGTCGTTCCTCTTGGGTTAATATAGATGCTTAGCCCAGCCTGGTACAGCACATGAACAGCTGCTACAGGCTGAGGGAGTTTACTCGATCCCACTCCGTGCCTCTTCTTCACTGGACCACCCCATCCGTGGTGTGGTGTAGAAGGCAGGCGTTGAACCCAGTACTGCCAGCCTGGTAGGCCCGCACGTGGATGCGCTCAGGCGTACCGGACGGTTGTCCTCCAGGAACCCTGGTCGTCGTCTTCCGTTCAACACTATTGGAGTACAGCACCTTGTACTGCACTGTTACTGGTATTTCATCAGCTCTCCCATCAGTAGTGGTTGGTGTGGCACAGCATGAAGTTCGTCGGTGGAGTTCAGCTCAGCGGCACTCCACAGCTGGCTGGTAATGCGCTGGTTGATCTGAGACAAACCTCACTAAAACAACACGGTTATGGAACGGAAGGTCGTCGACACGGACTGCATCCTTCCTATTGACCTGAACCGTTCTCCTCTACTTGGAGCTGGGACTCCGGTATTTAAAGACCTCTCCGTAGTTCTGTGACGTGCGGTTTACTAGCGATGACCGCATGTGGCCTCGTTATTCTGCTACCCTTGATATAATTCTGTCTTAGCAGCTAGCTAAACTGGTCTGTGAGTATTTTCCCTAGCCATGTCTATTGCTTCTTGCTGCATTCCGCCGCGCGAACGAGCGTAAGTGTTATTTTGATTATTCGTTGTCCTTTTCTGTTTTCCCACTGCGTGTGCCTTCTAGCACTCAGCTACTGCAGAGTTGCAGACTGTGCTGCTCGTCTGTTTTGCGTCACATTGCTTCCTGGTCCGCCGCTAATCGTGGCGTAACCAGCCTAACTTACGCCAAGATGGTTGAACTCTGTTAAATGTTTTGTAGCTTAGTACCCGTATTACTCTGTGCCGTAACATATCCCTCCCCATTGTTAAAATTCGCCCCGAATTTTCAGCTTCACTTTTTCTTAGTTACAGGGTACTTCTCTGACTCAATGTTGTGTAAAAGTCAACACCTATTTCTTTCAGGCACTATTTATAATGCATATGTTTTACAGATTTTTTGTTGATATCAGGTAATTCAGCACACGTTCTAAACAAATTAGAAGTATTTTGAATATTTTTGAATCTGCTTATGGTTATTAAAAAAATTACGAAGAAATTGATGCATTTTTTTTTCCAAAATGCTTCCTCAAATTGAGGTACCATTTAATCCAATTTTATACTTTTGAAGGAGACCAAATTTTTACCACATATGTATGGCATGATGACTGAGGTACTAGACCTACGTAATTCCACCTATTATGTATATTACAAGGATAACAACTGTCGCATCTTACATTTTAATTTTTACAAATTTTTCCCTAATAAAATGTTATTTTTTCTATAATTTAGTTGATTCTGCAATAAAACTTAGGTCTACTACATAAGTATGGACTATTGCAAGTTACAGAAAAATATTAGAGCAATGCTTTATAAATTTTAGGAAATATTTGAACCTGAATTCTGAAAAATACAACTTACAGGAAATTGTAAATGAAGATATGAGTCCAATTAAACAGTGCCACAGAACATTCCTGAAGAATAGTCTTCATCCTGCAGCATTTCTTCATCTTCAAGCTTCCTCTTGGCATTCCTTTTAGCAATTCTTGCTTCTTTGGTAACTTGAAGAGCGAGTCTTTCACAAGCAGGCAATTGATCTTCCATATTAGAGTCACATTTTATCCCTAAATTTCTCAGGACTTCCAACCTTCCTATCACTCCATCATTGAAACATATCACTGCGTCTAGTACACCAACCTTTAATGTATTTAGTCCTACAAAAACATTCATGGGTAATCCTTCCCATATGCAATGGCTGAAACTTTCATTTGTCTTCTAAGTGCCCCCATGAAGACATTTACTAAGCAAAACAGGGTCACTCAGATCTCTAAAAATTTGTTTTACTTCATTCATAACAGTCTCAGGAAGAGAATGCTTATGATGGTATATTTGACCACTTTCGTTTGCTTTTTAGTAACCAGACCAAGAATCTGCTGCCTTAGGGCAAAGTCAGTGAACAGGGTGGTCATCTATGGACAACTTATGAAAGTAGGTGGCCGATACAGCTTTTCTCATTGCTGTAACATCATTCAGAGGTGCAGTTCGTCTAATGGCTAGTCCATATTAACTCTGAAAAAGGTCTGTTTCAGTTTCTGTCAATTTGCCTAGGACAGACAGAGATTTTTGATCAGACAGCAACTTTCTTTCCATTTCTCTTCGTAGCTTCCCCAATCTAGCACCCGTCCTCTTTTGCACATGTCCACAACACTCCAGTTTTGTTACCAAGGTATCACCATAAACATTTAACTCATTAATTTTACTGAAAGCCCTAGAGTCCCCATCACCCAGGTAGTTCGTATATCTAACATTATAAACGGGCACCGACCTCTGAAATATTTGTAGAGCTTCATCATACTCCATACCTACTTCCACTGTAACCATCATAATTCTTAGAACATTGATGTTCAAAATGTCCTTCAGTTTTACAATGGCAAGTGTGGTAGTACTTAGATAAGCACTCAACATCAACAGCTTTTCCATTCTCCAGAGAAGTTGCACTTACAACACCATTCAAGGAACAATGTCCTTGACATTGCCATGTACCATCAAGTACAACAGCAATGTCCCTGGTTCCACTAATATTTACAATTTCTTCCACTGCACGGTTCATAGATACTTTAGACACGACCATCAAGGCATCTAAAAGTATTTTTATGTACTGGCTGAACCTACTGGGAGGAGGAAAAAGGTCCATCAAACCACAAAACGTTTGAGCAGCCTTTTTTCCTTTTCCTGTTGAAAGCATTGCATACACTAACTTCAAATTCACATCATATGAATTATGCATAATGTTCGGTCATTTTCAATGTAGATTTATTGCAAGATCTACACAGAACAACTAATTTTGACCTTAAACCCTTCCTGCTACTTTGTTGTTCAGTTATTTCCAGACAGACTACACCATCACATAGTTTAAATTTCGCCACTTCCTTTATCAAAGAAGATGTCCACATCATCAACAAAAAATCCACTACAAACAGCGTCATTGTTAACACAAAAATTTGAATCACCAGGAGGTGTACCATGTGGGAGTTTCTTCTCTGAAGAACTGATACATAAGTTACTTTCAATAGTGTGGCTTGCTTTATTTGTGAACTGGTTACCACAGAGTTTCCTTTTATTGAATTTCTTGATACGTGGCGCAGTTCGTATTTATTGCACACCAAAGGATATGTACTTTCACAAATATAGGTAGCACTTGGGCAACAAACATTCAGTAACACCTGAAGAAACTGCTTCAGCGAAACAAAAGTAAATACTAACAAAGATTATTCATTTACAGACACTAGAAACCTGCACTGTTACCAACATATACAATGTATCATATGGATAATCGCTGGAAACAGAAAGTTCACACTGCTTTTCAAAATATTACTGCTTACTGTAACAGAAATAAAGGGGGTGTGGCGGCATACATGACAGTAACTTTAAAATTTGGTTGTTATAGGTCATTTTTCATATGAAACCCTAAAATGTAAATACCAATGTAATAAGGAACGACTATAGTATTTAATAAAGTCATAAAAAATTTTCAATTTTTCCGCCATTTATAAGTACCCTGTATCCTTAAGCAACCTGGTTAATGAGTCGTAGCGGCCCCTTCTCAGTTAGAGGACCCGCACAACAGACAAGCAAGATAGGCTGCCGACCTCTCTTCAAGAGCACAGAGCGAAACATCGCCAGTGGATGTAAACAATAACAGACTTTCCGAATAAATACGGAACTACTTCGCCAGAAGACATGGGACAGTGTTCCACCAGTTGAAACTCATGTGACCCATGTAGCACTCTGTCTACTTGGCGTTATAAGCACGCTTGGCCAGCCAGACCTGCAGTGTTTACCTACCACTAGGGACAGCTCCAACCCGTACTTACGCCGACTCTAGCATAGTATACACTCGCCGTAGGATTCGGTAGCACGTTGTATCTTGTAATTGTTGAAGTAGATTTTGGTCACTGTTTTCTTTTAGTGTCTTGTATTCTTATCTGGTTTTGCTACCATAAGAATTGTGGGTTTTTCTTGTTGTTCTTGTGTTTGAAAATTAGTGCATGCCAAGAACGCTTTTTTAAAATTATAATGAAGTGTGTTCAAACTTGACTGTTAGTTCTTTCCTGCCGACTGCAGGAGACTACAGTTATTGGCGACGAGGATAAAACTTTCATTTTAGAATGAAATAGCCTCCTCAGAAGAACTTCTTCAGCCCTTGGTGGAAAGTCTACAGCAGATTCAGGCAGCCCTCACAAGATCAGAGGTTCGCCCTCACTCCCCAATGTTGCAAGAGATGTCTCATAGAGTTGATTCTATTGCAGGTCAACTGAACATTTTGTATGTGGCTCCACCGACGTTTCTGGCTTTCGATATGTCTGTCGAACGATGCTCAAATGACATCGAATGGTTGGAACAACATTTACTGGCATGTGGGATCCACCACGAAAATCAAAGTCGGTTTTTTTTAGCAACAGTCGGTCCACAGGTGCATCGTTTAATTCAACAATTGAACCACGAGTAGTCCCCTAATGATCTCTCATTTACCCATGTTAAGAGCTGCCTTTTTGAATACGTCACCTCCACCTGTCAGACTTCCTTTTCTTGTCAAAAGTCCCCAGGTCAGACACATCGGGAATGAATTACGACACATCAGGGTCTATTCCGCAATTGTAAATTCCCATGCCCAACGTTGCCTGCAAACAGTCTTCATGATATTGTGTTGTTTCATGCACCAGACGTGGGTCTTTCGGCTGATATTTTGAAGTTACAGGACCCGTCCCTCGACACCTGTCTGCCGATCATTTGTGCACTTGAACAGTTTCACCAGCTACAACCTGCCATGTCGTGATTTGGCTGTTTTCACTGCTCGCCAGTTGCCTGGCACTGAGCGGGAATCTCGTCGATCCATTGGTCAATTCCATGACAGAAAGTCTTTCACCCGGTTTCCATCCTGTATGTACTGTTTCCAGACTCGCCAATGGTCGGAGGGCCCCAACTGGCGAGCAAGGTGCATGGCCTGCAGCCAAATGGGTCAGATCTCCGTGGTGTGTCAGGCTTCGCTGAAACATCACGTAGATGCCACGCTTCATGCGCACACACAGGCTCACCACGAATCATCACCTCACGACCTGGAAGCCTCGCATCCATTTATGGCCAAGTATTCTCCATCATTCTGCAGTTGAGAGCCCATTTTCTCCCTACCTTGGAGGTCATATTCTGGTGGTCTTCTAAATTGACACGGCATCATCCATTTCTGTTGTGGATGGTGCCACACTTGGGCTTGTTGGCTTTATCCCCATACACTCACGCCTTGTGCAGTTTCAGTAAGCACTCTATGTCAGTCGACGGCATTTTTTCCACGCAAATCTCTTACAATGGTCGTTCCTTCACCGCTCAGTTTTTGGTGGTCGGCTCCCCGAGCGCTACTAACCTTCTGGTTGTGGACATTTTTGGTCGTCTGAGTTTATCAGTGCAGGACGCGGAACAGGCAGTTTCGATCCCCTCATCAATTACCCTCCTCTCTGTGTTGCTCAGCAAATACGAAACGTTGTTCTCATCCTCCACACCAGGGGTGAAGGGTTTCACTGCGCCTGTTCAGCTTCTTCCCTCTGCTGTCCCTCGTTTTTATTAAGGCCTGCCCAGTCCCCTTTGCTATCTAAGACAGGCTCCAAGTAGAACTTCGCCGCTTACACGATGAAAGCATCCTTTCTCTTGTCACGCACAGTCACTGGGCGACGCCTATCGCGATAGTCGTGAAGCTAAACGCTGCTTTACGCATCTGTGGCGATTTTAAGGTCATGATCCAATTCCCAGTCCACCATCGATGAATGTCCTGTCCCATTGGCGCTAAAATACTCACACATCTTGCGGACTCAACCATTTTTGCCAAAACTGATTTGCGCAATCCTTATTTGCAGCTGACATTGGACGAGCACTCACAGCAGATCCTAGTCGTCAATACCTTATGTGACCTTTTCCAGTACAATCGCCTCCCATTTGGCATTAACAGCACCAGCCATTTTCCAACGTTATTTAGAACGCCCCATAAGCCAGGTGCCTAGAGCGCAAACTATCTGGGCAATGTCATTAACAGTGGCTCATCCACGGTGGACCTCTTGGACAAGCTGGATAGGCTGTTTCAGGTATTTTCCAAGGCTAACGTGCATTTCTGGAAAGAAAAGTGTGACTTTCTTGCGTAGAGGTCAGTTATCTAGGGTTCACGATTGATGCCTTTGGTCTACACGCCTCTAAGGAGTATGTTGAGGTGATTCAAAGCCTGCCCCCTCCCACCAGTGTGAAGCAACTGCAATCCATCCACAGTCAAAACAATTATTATGGGCGTTTTGTACCCCACGCCGCTGAGATTTCAGCGCCTCTGACCAAGTTATTGCACAAGGGTGTGCACTGAGTTTGGGACATGACGTGTGAGCAGGCTTTCACAAGTCAGCTCTCTTATGCCCTCGTTGCCTGGTCGCTTACAATCCTTCCCTGCCTCTCATCGTCGCTGTGGACGTATTGGATTACAGCCTGGGTGTGGTCCTCTCGCAAGTGGTCTACGGCGTTAAGAGGTCAAATATAGATAAATTGAAAGGGAGGCTTTGGCGCTGGTTTTCGCCCGGACGAAATTCTACGATTTCGTGTATGATCGTCATTTCACTCTACAGGCAGACGACAAACCTTTGGTGTCTTTGTTTCACTCGGGTGCCACAATGTCCATCCAGACGGCGTGCCGCCTTCAGTGTTGGTCGCTCATCATGGTGATATTGTCTATCGCACCTCTGAACGGCACGCAAATGCGTGCCTCCCACTAGGTTTGTTTCCATGTGGAACTGGACGTCGACGCAGCTCTGGACATGCTTCCATCGGATGTCAGTGCACTCCAGCAGGTCACTGCTCAGGATCAGACACTGCAAGCTCTCCGCTGTCAAATCACTGTGGCTTGGCTGGCCATCCGTTGTAGCGTCTGCGATGCAGAGGTCCAGCAGTTTTGGGTTCATCGACAGTCTCTTTTTTTCAGTGGCATCATCCTTTTACATAGTGATTCAGAAGTTCCCCGAGTGCATTGCGTCACCATATCCTCGACCTCCTCCTCGTTGGCCATTAGGGCATTATCCTCACCAGACAGCTGCCCTGCTGACACCTTTATTGGCACGGTTTGGATAAAGACATTGCCTCCCTCACATCAGGCAGCACACCAGGGCCAGTATTTTTCATGGCCGGATGCAGCTGCTGTGTGGGAACATCTCCATTTCGATTTCGCAGGGCCATTTCACAGTTCCCAGTGCTCATACTGATCGACTCCAGGTCGGGATACCCTTATGTCTTCCACATGATGAACACCACTTGTGCAGAGACTATCAAATTTCTCCAGAGGGACTCCCCAGAACGATCGCTACGGATAAGAGTCCACAGGTTACTTCGATCGGTTTAACCAATTCTTACTGGCAATGGAATTTCCCTTGTTCATACTGCCCCATTTTACCCTGCATCAAATCGCCGGGCAGAACGTTTTATGCAGACATTCAAGACTCAGCTTGATAAACTACTGTGCCACCATCCACTGCAGAAGGCCATACTTCTTTTTCCGCGAGATACTGTGCCACTCCCCATGCCAGTAAAAGTCCAGTGGAGATACTTCACGGTCGACCATTCCGCTCTCCCTTATCTGGCCTTGTTACTTCTCACCCTCCCACCCACACACTGGCACACTCCTTCTGTGTTGGGCAGGAGGTCTGGGTGTGGATCTTCTCTCATCCATAGGCGCACTGGGCGCCTGCAGTCATCACCAAGCTCTGCAGCTGGGCGATGGAGTTTCTCCACTGGGCCAATGGTTCCACTGCCCGCTTGCACCTCAACCACAACCACCTCTGCCCCTGTCTGGGGGACCCCAGTGCCCAGGGGAAATGCCAGTGCCTATTGCTGGTCGCCTTGTGATGGAAACTCCACTTCTGCCTTCGCCTCAGCCATTGTCTCCACCACTAGCTGCCCCTGCTGCGTCGCCGACTCCCGCCCCTGCCAGCCACAAACCCATGGATGTCGACAATTTTCCAGGGGGAGAATAGTCGTAGCGGCCCCGTATCAGTTAGAGGGTCTGCACAACAGTGAAGCAAGGTGGGCTGCCGACCTACCTTCAAGAGCACAGAGCGAAACATCGCCAGTGGATGTAAACAATAACAGGCTTTCCGAATAAACACGGAACTACTTCGCCAGAAGACATGTGACAGTGTTCCACCAGTTGGAACTCATGTGACTCACGTAGCACTCCGCCGCCTCGGCGTTATAAGTACACTCCTGGAAATGGAAAAAAGAACACATTGACACCGGTGTGTCAGACCCACCATACTTGCTCCGGACACTGCGAGAGGGCTGTACAAGCAATGATCACACGCACGGCACAGCGGACACACCAGGAACCGCGGTGTTGGCCGTCGAATGGCGCTAGCTGCGCAGCATTTGTGCACCGCCGCCGTCAGTGTCAGCCAGTTTGCCGTGGCATACGGAGCTCCATCGCAGTCTTTAACACTGGTAGCATGCCGCGACAGTGTGGACGTGAACCGTATGTGCAGTTGACGGACTTTGAGCGAGGGCGTGTAGTGGGCATGCGGGAGGCCGGGTGGACGTACCGCCGAATTGCTCAACACGTGGGGCATGAGGTCTCCACAGGACATCGATGTTGTCGCCAGTG
Organism: Schistocerca piceifrons; assembly: GCF_021461385.2. Taxonomy (NCBI): domain Eukaryota; kingdom Metazoa; phylum Arthropoda; class Insecta; order Orthoptera; family Acrididae; genus Schistocerca; species Schistocerca piceifrons. The sequence continues at coordinate 231,758,498 of NC_060139.1, forward strand.
CTCGGCGGAAGGTGCACGTGCCCGTCGACCTGGGACCGGACCGCAGCGACGCACGGATGCACGCCAAGACCGTAGGATCCTACGCAGTGCCGTAGGAGACCGCACCGCCACTTCCCAGCAAATTAGGGACACTGTTGCTCCTGGGGTATCGGCGAGGACCATTCGCAACCGTCTCCATGAAGCTGGGCTACGGTCCCGCACACCGTTAGGCAGTCTTCCGCTCACGCCCCAACATCGTGCAGCCCGCCTCCAGTGGTGTCGCGACAGGCGTGAATGGAGGGACGAATGGAGACGTGTCGTCTTCAGCGATGAGAGTCGCTTCTGCCTTGGTGCCAATGATGGTCGTATGCGTGTTTGGCGCCGTGCAGGTGAGCGCCACAATCAGGACTGCATACGACCGAGGCACACAGGGCCAACACCCGGCATCATGGTGTGGGGAGCGATCTCCTACACTGGCCGTACACCACTGGTGATCGTCGAGGGGACACTGAATAGTGCACGGTACATCCAAACCGTCATCGAACCCATCGTTCTACCATTCCTAGACCGGCAAGGGAACTTGCTGTTCCAACAGGACAATGCACGTCCGCATGTATCCCGTGCCACCCAACGTGCTCTAGAAGGTGTAAGTCAACTACCCTGGCCAGCAAGATCTCCGGATCTGTCCCCCATTGAGCATGTTTGGGACTGGATGAAGCGTCGTCTCACGCGGTCTGCACGTCCAGCACGAACGCTGGTCCAACTGAGGCGCCAGGTGGAAATGGCATGGCAAGCCGTTCCACAGGACTACATCCAGCATCTCTACGATCGTCTCCATGGGAGAATAGCAGCCTGCATTGCTGCGAAAGGTACACTGTACTAGTGCCGACATTGTGCATGCTCTGTTGCCTGTGTCTATGTGCCTGTGGTTCTGTCAGTGTGATCATGTGATGTATCTGACCCCAGGAATGTGTCAATAAAGTTTCCCCTTCCTGGGACAATCAATTCACGGTGTTCTTATTTCAATTTCCAGGAGTGTATGCCTGGCCAGTCAGACATACTGCCAGGGATAGCTCCAGCCAGTACTTACGCTGGCTCTAGCATAGTATACACTCGCCGTTGCATTCAGTAGCACATTGTATCTTGTAATTAGTGTTGTAGATTTTGGTCATTTCTTTCATTTTCTTGTGTTCCCACCTGGTTTTGCTACCACAAAAATTGTGGGTTTTCTTGTTGCTCTTGCATTTGAAAAATAGTGCATGCCAAGAAGGCGTTTTTTAAATTATAATTAAATGTGATCAAACTTGACTGTTAGTTCTTTCCTGCCGACCGCAGGACACTACATACTGGGTGCGCGATTTCAGCAAAAACCTTTACAAATTCGTGATAGTAATTACATAAACCAAAATAAGATTGCAATTGCTTAGTAGTCTTTGGCGTTGGAAAATCATGTACGGCTGATGTAAATTTAGGATCTGTTTTGACTCTATCTCTCGAAATAATATGACCTAGACGCATTTCTTGTGCTTGCGCAAAATAACGTTTCTCTACACTTAAGTATGACGTGCTGCTCGTAACATACTAAACACTTCATGTAAACGTTTAATGTGTTCTTCCATTGTTTTTGACTTTACTATTACATCATCCAGGTAGACCAAACAAATTTTGGGTTGTAAACCACGAAGGACACCATCCAGTATCCTTTGAAAAGTAGCAGGAGCATTCTTCAAACCAAACGGCATTCTCCGATACTGGTAATGTCCATAATTTGCTGTGAATGCAGTCTTATGTCTATCACCCAGAAACACTTCTACTTGGTGGTAAACGCTTCGAAGGTCTATCGTTAAAAATACTTGCAATTTCCTAGGTTGTCTAACATATCCGTAATGTTGGGTATTGGATATGCATCCGTTATAGTTCGTGCATTTAAAAACCGATAGTCGCAAAAAAATCTATACTTCTTTGTACCATCAACTGATATTTTGGGGACCACAATTATATTGCTGGACCAAGCACTATAAGTATGTTCTGTGATACTTTCATGCAGCTGCTGGTCAATGAACTCGTCTGCTAGTGGTTGTAGACGCTTTGCAGTCCTATATGGCTTTTTATACACTGGCGAATTATCTCCTGATGGTATACGATGTTGTGTGATTCGAATCAAATAAATCTATATATTGCAACAATAAAGCTTCCGTGTCTTCCCATTCTCCGTCCTACAAGTGACTAACTTTGCTCCGTAGTTCATCGGCATCAACGGATGATTGTTTGATGCCACGATCACCAAGTGATCCGTCGATAACTTGTTCGTCGAGTACCTCTAAGCTCGCTAGAAGTAAACTCTTCGGGAGATCCACTACATCTGCCCCGAAATTATCCACGCTAACCGGAATCAGCAGTTCCCCATTAACAAATGATATGCGCAGAAGACTCCTCCTTATATAACAATGCATTTCATCCAGTGTCTCATTGTACTGCAGTGACACAACCAAACACAATCTTTCCTGTGGAACATCGGCGTTTACCGATACCCCAACTAACTTCCCTGTAGCAACAGGTACTTTGTCATACGTAACTATCCTTAATGCATGTGTACGCAGTTCATTTGGTAACACCCTAGCTAACGGTGCACCTTCCGACATTTACAGCTGTCGTACACATTGGAAACAAGTTTCGGCCCAGTTCTATTGTGCGCTGCGAAAGACTAATTTTAGCATGATGCCTATCCAGAAAGTCAAATCCAAGAATCACAGAATAACCTTGTCCCACAGACGGCAATACCTACATTTGCTCACAGGTTTTGTATTTCCAATATGAAAAACGAGTCGATTGGCCCTAATGACACCACATCTTGTCTCCTACTCCACGTATATTATACCTTGGAGTCGTCAATTTTCTCCTATCTACGAGGTCTAGATTAACCACAGAAATATTTGCACAGTATCGACCAAAAACTTGTACTTATTACTATTTATAATGCCCATCAAACAACAATCCGTCTCTGCCTTCAATTCTGCAGTATTTTGATTTACTGGGAATGCTTTCCGACATTCCCGGTGCGGTTTAACGCGCCACACCGTTTGTTTCCGCCATTCCACTTTCTACTCCTACATTCATTCGCTTTATGGCCAAAACGCTCACACCCGTAGCATTGTACCTGGTTGCATTGTGCTCTGACATGTCCCTTGTTTCCACAACGATAGCAAGTTTCCTCTAACAAACAACCGTTTCTCTGTGCGCCCTCGCGTCGCACTATGTATTTCCTGCAAATACGTGGCAACACGCAATGCTGCAGCTAAATCATCCGGATCTCCCATCCTAAATCGTCGTGCAAATTCCACAGGAATACCCCTCACAAACACATCCAAAGCCCTGTTCTCAGATTCCCGCAAGATAAACCGATCGGCATCTGTATTTCCCGTTAATTCAAATGGCTGAGCGTTCACCTTACGCATTCAGTCCAAAAAATTTTCTACTGTTTCATTTGAATTCTGAGTTAACCCACTGATTTGTTCTCTGAAAAAACCTATTACTCTTCTGTTTACGGTACTTCTGCGACAGACCTTCAGCTAATTGCTTAAATGACCGCGCGGAATTAGCCTAGCGGTCTAGGGCGCTGCAGTCATGGACTGTGCGGCTGGTCCCGGCGGACGTTCGAGTCCTCCCTCGGGCATGGGTGTGCGTGTTTGTCCTTAGGATAATTTAGGTTAGGTAGTGTGTAAGCTTAGGGACTGATGACCTTAGCAGTTAAGTCCCATAAGATTTCACACACATTACAATTCCTTAAATGAAGTTGCTTTACCAAGTGTTTCATGATACACGACGTACGTCCTCGCTTCACCCACAAGGCGTAAATTAGCCACCCGTAACATTACCTCATCAGACCAATTACACATTCTGGCTGTAGCCAAGACATCACATAAATACCGTGACATCCTCAGTTGTCTTCCCAGAGAATCAATCAAGTGAGCTATTGCAAAGTGAAACTGACGTACAAAAGATTTTGTTTCACCCAAACCTGGCTGTGAATTTTGTGCAGCTTGCAAAGCCTCTAATCGTGTCATTAATTCCTCGTAACGCACTCTCTGCAGTGCAGTCCCTTCTAGCAAATGTGATACTTGATTTGTTAATTTGACTATTGCCACACTGGTAGAAACCGACCTTGTGTCTGGCATTCTTGGGATATTTGCTACTATTTTCTACAATACGTAACAGGCACGTGTGACACTACACACAGATCCAACAACAAACTTAATACTATAATATGTAAAGGACAATGATTTACGGTACGCCCTACCCCTTTAACCACCCTAGATCAAACTGCTTGCACACCTTAACGCTAACACTTACTCGTGATCCAGCCACCGACACAACTCATAGCTTGACACATGCTAATGAGTCCAGTGGCTAGTGATGCTGCCTCTGGATCACGGGGTCCCGGATTCGATTCCCCGCCGGGTTGGGAATTTCTCCGCCCGGGGACTGGCTGTTTGTGTTGTCCTCGTCATTTCATCATCATCATCATCATTGGATTGTGTAACAAACTGGACTGGGTAAATACTAGTACGTAGACTTACTATTCCCTCCATCCCATATCCATATATCAGTAAAACAAGGACGACAACATATGTCTTCTACAAACTCAACCTATGACATAGCCACCAGAAGAGGGAAAATGTTTTTATGATGCTCACCACGTTACACTTTCTGTTGCGAAGTCTGGATTCTCGCTACAGTGATCTACTGCAAGCGTTGAGGCGGAGCACCCCCCGACGCCCAATATCCAAGAAAAAAATAGAGTCGACACTTTTGACAACAATTTACAGAGCGGCCGAGCGGATGACGCCTCTGCACTATGTCAGGAATCGTCTGGGAGCGCTCGTGACGCTAAGAAAATATGATTATTCAGTGAACGTATATTCTGACAACTTTTACAAAGGGTGATGCACTGCTGGCCTTAGTTGCCTCCTGCCCTGGTCTCGCACAAACTCGGTGTCGGACGCTGCGTCAGTACTTGCGCCTGCGTCCTAGTGAGACGTCGTTCCCCTGGTATCGATACAGATGCTTAGCCCAGCCAGGTACAGCTACCGGCTGAGGGAGTGTACTCGATCCCACTCCGTGCCTCTTCTTCCCTGGACCACCCCATCTGTGGTGTGATGTAGACGGCAGGCGTTGAACTCAGTACTGCCAGCCCGGAACGCCCTGCACCCGGATACGCTTAGGGGTACCGGACGGTGGTCCACCAGGAACCCTGGTCGTCGTTCTCCGTCCCACACTCAGAGGGTACAGCACCTGCTGCTGGTAGTTCATCAGCTCTCTCATCAGTAGTGATTGGTGTGACACTGCATGAAGTTCGTCGGTGGAGTTCAGCTCTGCGGCACTGCACAGCTGGCTGGTACTGCGCTGGTTTATCTGAGGCAAGACCTGCTAAAACAACATGGTTATGGAACGGAAGGTCGTCGACACGGACACCATCGTTCCTATTGACCTGATCCGTTCTCCTCTACTTGGAGCTGGGGCTCCGGTATTTAAAGAGCTCTCCGTAATTCTGTGCCGTGCGGTTTACTAGCGATGACCGCGTGTGGCCTCTTTATTCTGCTAGCCTTGCTATAATTCTCTCTTAGCAGCTAGTTAAATTCGTCCATGAGTGTTTTCACAAGCCGTGTTTATTGCTTCTGGCGGCATCCCGCCGCGCGAACGAGCGTGTGTGTTACTCGTATTTTGTTTAGTCGCTGCCCTTTTCTGTTTTCCTGCTACGTATGCTCTCTCTCTCCCCTCTCTCTCTTTCACTCACTTAGCTACTGCAGAGTTGTAGACTGTGCTGCTCAGCTGCCTTGCAGTACCGTGCTTCCTAGTCCGGCGCCAATAGTGGCGTAACCAGCCTATCGTAAGTCAAGGTGGTTGAACTCTGTTACAAATTTTATAACTTAGAACCTGTATTACTGTCTGTTGTAACAGTACTGTTACTGATGAAGTAAGATCTGAAGATATCATAACAAACCGAGGTGATAGCAGGAGCACATGCGTAGTACTCAACAATAAAGATTATATTTATACGACACTAATCTTCTTTTGAGGACAATAATATTACACCAGTAGATTCTGACCCACAACAAAGAGCTGATAGCTCGTATTGAATGATCCCTTAATATTTTAGGTCCATACCTCGCCAACAAGATGAAAGTTATGAACCCTAAGTCGCCAGCCGAGCATGTTCAGATCAAGAAACACAAGCCAAGCTTCCCAACTGGCCCAGTCCCTACTGGAACTCTATTACGGAAACCCCAACATCCTCTGACAGCAATACTGCTTACTCCACTTTGGTTCGATGGCTTTACCTACAATTTAAGATCATTTTACGTATCTGTAAATTTTCCCTGTTCAACAATTTTGAAATTGGAAATTATTTATCTCCCACTTTATATCTTGTAACCCCAAAATGTTATGAGCTAATTTTTAAAAAGTCATATTATTTTAGTAATTTAAATTGTCTCTCCCCCTTGAAAATGTGTTTACATACATTTGAATTAGTTTTAATTTTGTGGTGTGTTGTTACAGAAACTTAGGTGGACGGATACAGTAACAATTACGGAGGTTCTTCGTAAAATCGACGAGGAAAGGAATACATGGAAAACACTGTCAAGAAGTAGTGACAGGATGATGGAGCATGTGTTAAGACATCACAGAATGACTTCCATGGTACTAGATGGAGGTGTAGAGGGTAAAACTGTAGAGGAAGACAGAGACTGGAATACGTCTAGCAAGTAACTGCGGACGTAGGCTGCTAGTGCTACTCTGACAAGAAAATATTCAGACAGGAGTGGAATTTGTGGGGGGGGGCGCATTAAATCAAACCACTAATACACTACTAGCCATTAAAATTGCTACACCACGAGGATGACGTGCTACAGACGCGAAATTTAACCGACAGGAAGAAGATGCTGTGATATGCAAATGATTAGCTTTTCAGAGCTTTGACACAAGGTTGGCGCCGGTGGCGACGCCTACAACGTGCTGACATGAGGAACGTTTCTCATACACAAACAGCAGTTGACAGGCGCTGCCTGGTGAAACGTTGGTGTGATGCCTCGTGTAAGGAGGAGAAATGAGTACCATCACGTTTCCGATTTTGATAAAGGACGGGTTGTAGCCTATCGCGATTGCGGATTATCGTATCGCGACACTGCTGCTCGAGTTGGTCGAGATCCAATGACTGTTAGCAGAATATGGAATCGGTGGGTTCAGAAGGGTAATACGGAACGCCGTGCTGGATCCCAACGGCCTCGTATCACTAGCAGTCGAGATGACAGGCATCTTATCCGCGTGGCTGTAACGGATCGTGCAGCCACGTCTCGATCCCTGAGTCAACTGATGGGGAAGTTTGCAAGACGACAACCACCTGCACGAACAGTTCGACGACGTTTGCAGCAGCATGGGCTAACAGCACGGAGACCATGGCCGCGGTTACCCTTGACGCTGCCTCACAGACAGGAGCGCCTGCGATGATGTACTCAACGACGAACCTGGGTGCACGAATGTATCAGATGAATCCATGTTCTGTTTACAGCATCATGATGGTCGCATCCGTGTTTGGCGACATCGCGATGAACGTACATTGGAAGCGTGTATTCGTCATCGCCATATTGGCGTATAACCGGGCATGATCGTATGGGGCGCTGTTGGTTACACGTCTCGGTCACCTCTTGTTCGCATTGACGGCACTTTGAACAGTGGACGTTACATTTCAGATGTGTTACGACCGGTGGCTCTACCCTTCATTCGATCCCTGCGAAACCCTATATTTCAGCAGGTTATTACACGACCGCATGTTGTAGGTCCTGTACGGGCCTTTATGGATACAGAAAATGTTCGACTCCTGCCCTGGCCAGCACATTCTCTAGATCTCTCACCAATTGAAAACGTCTGGTCAATGGTGGCCGAGCAACTGGCTCGTCACAATACGCCAGTCACTACTCTTGATGAGCTGTGGTATCGTGTTGAACCTGCATAGGCAGCTGTACCCGTACACGCCATTCAAGCTCTGTTTGACTCAATATCCAGGCGTATCAAGGCCGTTATTACGGCCAGAGGTGGTTGTTCTGTGTACTGATTTCTCAGGATCTATGAACCGAAACTGCGTGAAAATGTAATCACATGTCAGTTCTAGTATAATATATTTGTCCAATGAATACCCGTTTATCATCTGCATTTCTTCTTGGTGTAGCAATTTTAGTGGCCAGTAGTGTACATTCAGCATTTTCAGCTCTGCTTGACACTTGCGCTGTACAGCCCACAGCGGTGGCAGTCATACTGTACATATTGTCGCAAATCTCATCGTAGATTTTGCTGTAGTGCTTAGCAGACCTATTTCACTGGAAAAATCACTACGTTGCAGCACACATGTTGCATGCGTATTTCTACGAAGTGTACACCATCATCATCCGGCCTTAGCGCACTTAGTATATCTAACTATTTACGTATTTTGTTCGTTTTACATTCTTTTTGCCTTCCATTAATTTCACTTTTTTCATATCATTCCAGCTGAGATTCTTTTCGGTTTCGATAAGGCTTTTAAATAGCGGATGTCTTAACCACATGATCTTCATTCTAAATTTATGGCCCATTGTGGAAACTGACGAATGAAGTTCCTTCTGCTACATTTTTACGTGAGTTTAGACATATATCAGTGTCCTTGTATGCATGGGTGCACAGTTTAGAATCATGCTTCATTATGTTATCGTTTATTACATTAAATTTTGTTGTTCTATTCTCTTCAGATAATGTGATTATGCCTCCCAAGGGCGAAACAAGTAACTGGTACTAATGAGACCAATCTTGCAACCGAGGCTGCCTTTATTAAAAAAATGTAGGATAACCGTACAACGATGAAGTCTCTCCTGGACAATTAAACGTAAAATACCTTTCTAGTTTAAGTTACTCATCAATTCGATTAACCCCCAATATTTTCTTGATTAACCGTCCTGCAGCCAATTATCTGCCAATCGAACTAATGTGATTAAAAAGCAAGAAACAACTGTTAAAAGAAGAGTTATATAAGAAGGTGAGGAACAGTTTTTAAAAAAGAACCATGTGGTAAAGCAAAGAACAGTTGTTCAACATAGCAAGGAACGGTTGTTAAAAAAAGAGAGTCTTACAACATCGTTAGCTGTGAGACGCAGAGAGTTCGTGCAATCGCCTAATCGGAAAGGGTTCTCCTCCTCCACATGCAATGGCCCTTTCCTACATGGTGTACGAGAAGTATGTCTCAAGTGTGTCCGCTGTATAGGTGCCAGTCATGGGTGTATACTTTGAGTGGTGTCATATTTGTGTAGTATGACGACAAAAGTGTGCTGTTACTTCCTGCGTTGTGAAGCCACGTCTGTTGACTTTCGAGACTTCGCTGCGATTTTCAGCTGCTACAGACGCACAAACGGTAGCAATGTTGAGCTTTAACGCTATTGACGATTTCTTTTGAATGAAAGCTGTAAGAATTACGTTAACGATCATAACTCCTGTTCACATTATCGGAAAGGCTATTGCGATTCTGGGGAGCGCCTAGAGAATACTGTTAAATGTCATTTAAAAATTAGAAGTAATAATTACATTAACACTTTTCATTAACAATGCCCTTCTTAACTGAGTTATCTCTTCGGTAACTTTATCTTATACACAAAACAAGAGCGACAGTTTTCACAACTGTCACAGGAATTAGTACAAGCCCACCTTGTGCCTTTTCCTGCTGAAAAAATATACTATTAACTAAAGAAATTGGTGGACAGACCTGAAGGCCATTAACTCAATTTTTTTTTCACACAAAAACATTGGCACAACGTTTCTAGAAATATTTGCAACTTGACTGTAGCGTGTTTTTTTCACACTAATTTTTTTCACACTAACATTAACATTACTGAACTTATTCAAACAGAAATTACATCAGTTGTTAACATTGTACATCATAAACCTTGCAAGATTCTAAAAATCAGATTAATCATTTAATGTGGCAAAGCGAGCATTCCATTAATCCAATAACATTTTTGCTGCGGAATTTTTAAAAAAAGACTGTTTCTGTTAACGGAATGCATCACATCAGCATTGCCCCACAAATAAATAATACACTACTGGCCATTAAAATTGCTACACCAAGAAGAAATGCAGATGATAAACGGGTATTCATTGGACAAATATATTATACTAGAACTGACATGTGATTACATTTTCACGCAGTTTCGGTGCATAGATCCTGAGAAATCAGTACACAGAACAACCACCTCTGGCCGTAATAACGGCCTTGATACGCCTGGGCATTGAGTCAAACAGAGCTTGAATGGCGTGTACAGGTACAGCTGCCCATGGAGCTTCAACACGATACCACAGTTCATCAAGAGTAGTGACTGGCGTATTGTGACGAGCCAGTTGCTCGGCCACCATTGACCAGACGTGTTCAATTGGTGATAGATCTGGAGAATGTGCTGGCCAGGGCAGCGGTCGAACATTTTCTGTATCCAGAAAGGCCCGTACAGGACCTGCAACATGCGGTCGTGCATTATCTTGTCGAAATGTAGGGTTTCGAAGGATCGAATGAAGGGTAGAGCCGCGGGTCGTAACACATCTGAAATGTAAGGTTCACTGTTCATAGTGCCGTCAATGCGAACAAGAGGTGACCGAGACGTGTAACCAATGGCACCCCATACCATCACGCCCGGTGATAGGCCAGTATGGCGATGACGAATAACCGCTTCGAATGTACGTTCACCGCGATGTCGCCAAACACGGATGCGACCATCATGATGCTGCAAACAGAACCTGGATTCATCCGAAAAAATCACGTTTTGCCATTCTTGCAACCAGGTTCGTTGTTGAGTACACCATCGCAGGCGCTTCTGTCTGCGATGCAGCGTCAAGGGTAACCGCAGCGATGGTCTCCGAGCTGATAGTCCATGCTGCTGCAAACGTCATCGAACTTTTCGTGCAGATGGTTATTCTCTTGCAAACGTCCCCATCTGTTGGCTCAAGGATCGAGACGTGGCTGCACGATCCGTTACAGCCATACGGATAAGATGCCTATCATCGCGACTGCTAGTGATACGAGGACGTTGGGATCCAGCACGGCGTTCCGTATTACCCTTCTGAACCCACCGATTCCATATTCTGCTAACAGTCATTGGATCTCGACCAACGCGAGCAGCAATGTCGCGATAGGCTACAATCCGACCTTTATCAAAGTTGGAAATGTGACTTACACGAGGCATCACAACAACGTTTCACCAAGCAACGCCGGTCAACTGCTGTTTGTTTATGAGAAATCGGTTTGAAACTTTCCTCATGTCAGCACGTTGTGGGTGTCGCCACCGGCGCCAACCTTGTGTGAATGCTCTGAAAAGCTAATCATTTGCATATCACAGCATCTTCTTCCTGTCGGTTAAATTTCGCGACCGTAACACGTCATCCTCGTGGTGTAGCAATTTTAATGGCCAGTAGTGTATGTCTTTGGAAAATGAGATAGGAGGAAGGACATAATAAGCTTTGAAGCGATACTATGACATCTTACAAATATTACAAATGATGATGATATATTGACCAAAAGTAAATCACAAAAAGTGTCCTTAACGTAACCATTTCTCCTGTAACAATGCTAACGACAAAGTGCAAAATGTACAAACCATTTCACAGACCCGTAGACATGTGAACAATAACCGTTTAATATCTGGCAGTATCTTCACGCCTCATGTTAAGCATGTAAATGCTACTGGCCAAATTGCGTTGCTTGGCCACAAACCTTGCTGGAACTGAGGCACGAGCATTTAAGCCATACGCTGTATTTAACCTCGAAAGAACTTTGAAAAGTCCCCCTTTAGAAAAATTATAAATGACTGTGCTGGTCAACCTCTTACGTTATTTGATTTTCAAGCAGCTGCGCAAAACTGAACGTAATCAGACATTTCTCTCTTTACTTATTACGATCATCACTAAACTGACACACAACATATCTAACGCAACGCAATCTGACTTTTAATAATCCCTACTGATGTGTTGGCAAATGTTCCAACACCTTGTAGATAGAGGAGGCCGAAATGCACGCTATCTAACGCAGACGGGCGTGAATTCTGGAACAGGATAAGTAGTGAATTCTAATAAGAAAAGTATGCAGCTCCTCGAATACTTATCTTTTAATTCCTTCATGTGAGTACAGCATTCCGGATGATACATTTCATACGATAACTATCAAACTATGTAAGGCTAATGGCGCCTTGCTGGGTCGTAGCCGTGGACTTAGCTGAAGGCTATTCTAACTGTCTCTCGGCAAATGAGAGAAAGGCTTCGTCAGTGTAGTCGCTAGCAAAGTCGTCGTACAACTGGGGTCGAGTGCTAGTCCGTATCTCGAGACCTGCCTTGTGGTGGCGCTCGGTCTGCGATCACACAGTGGCGACACGCGGGTCCGACATGTACTAAATGGACCGCGGCCGATTTAAGCTACCACCTAGCAAGTGTGGTGTCTGGCGGTGACACCACACCTACAAAAGAATGGCCCTGACTAACATTAACCTATACCGTTCATGAATCACTTATCTCACAAAAATCTTCGTTACTCAAACTACTGCAATACAGCGTGCGCCAATACTGCCAGCTAAATAAAAGATTCTAACTACTGAAGGCACTAACTACTGATAGGCATAGTTAGCTAATGAAAGACTTTGATAGAGAACAAACAATGTATTTACCTTAATAGTGTTCAAAAGGCATTATATATATCAGTTCATGACATCCAGTCTTATAAATTTCCTTTTTCTGACGGACATACATCCAGATCGTCTGCTCTCAAAATTCTGCCATCTCTCCCCACACCCACCACTGCTGGCGGCTCACCTCCAACTTCGCAACGCTATGCGCTGTTCACATCCAACTGCCCATCACTATAATAGCGAATATTCCAACAATCCAAACCAGTCACAGACTGCACACAGCAGAGTCAGTGATTTTCATACAGAGCGCTACGTGGCGTTACCAACGTAAAAACCTTAACAGCCTACTTACAACTTGCATCCGAGACAGTTACTTTAGGCGACCTGCTACTGCAAATGCTCCATACCGACGCTTCTAGCCCACACTGCGCAATATTTTACTGCACAAGATTACTGCTTGTTGAGCACATTAGCCGTCGACTGGAATGCACTGCTCTCTAGATACGACTAACAGCCAGACACTATTACGCTCTTTACGCTTAGCGCGCCGAAGGCAAGAAAAGGGTATAAAACTAACGATGGGACATTCCCAAGAGTATATAAATGGTCTTGCTGAAACTTGGCGGGAGTGTAGAGGGTGTAAAATAATGCTGTGCATATTTCTTTGTTTTTGTGCAGTTTCATTTTTGAGAGGAACAGGACATTCCAAAAAGTAATTTGGCATATGAGGTTTGAAGGGAATATCTACTAAACGATGATATATAAAAATGTTTCTCGTATCAAAGTTGATATGTAATTAATGCTCTTGAAAACTGTGTAATGCAATTTTGTAATAATTTGAAATTTTGTAAAATACTCTATCACCATTAATTAATTTCTAAAAATGGAAACTTTTGTTACAATATAAATTAAAAAAGCGTTCAAGCTACATACATCCATATGTATAAAGCTGGTTACTGAAATACCATTTTTGGAATATGCACTGTACACAATATGCTGTCAGAGTATTTTCAACGTACTTCACTGAGTATCTAAACGTTTATTATTAGTCCAGTTATTTACTTTACTTACATTTGTGTTATGTTTTAAATTGTCACTTTACGATATACATTCATTTTTCTTTCTTTTCGTTTACCGTTTCACATACGTGTGTTTTTTGATAATTGCAAATAATGATTGTGATATAAAATCATTACGATAGTGGTCATCTATAAATACTTGCTTAAAACGTAACGTTTTCTTGCACTGTGCACATAAAACCAACGAAATTCCTTCACATAATATTCACGACAGAGAACACAATATAAAATAGAATCCAGCAGGATTTCAAATTGTTGCATATGGTCGTCTAAATATCCTGATTTGTATCACACATATTTGAGTGCACTAGTAACCCATACCAAAACGAATTAATTATTCAATAGTGACTGCAGCTTAATTATATTGTTTCGCAAGTGGAGACTGACGTCAAATCATTCAATAGAACTAGAACTGAAAAACTAAAAACATCATTCTCTCAGGCTGAGATTAGTAGGGCCCGGACTTTAATGACAAATCACAATTTATCACCAATTTTAGGTTGAATTTTATAACAATTCATGCCTGAATCTAGGTATTGTAATGTAGAAAAATGAATTTGCATGGTGCATACAAAGTTGTATTTACATCTTTTCAGTAATGTCATATTTTGGTCAACTTTTGCAAAAAATCATTTATTTGTCGCCGCTTTAACGACACACGAATAAAAACATAAAAATGTTGCTCACATGACAATGTTTCGGGCAATATTGTCACAAAGACACACAATAAATCCTAGAGAGCTATATTCATCAGGATTATAGTAGACAAGCAGCGTGAGACAAAGTCGGTTCTCTGACGTAAGACATTGTTGCGCGGGATCGATAAAACGCTCTCGAAGCCAACAAAGGTGGCGTCCGCTATGATAAACACAGCCTCTGAATACAAGCTCAGTCTGGTTCAACATGCCGGCTATTTTAGGAGAATGGTGAAAATGACAGCAGACAAACGCTGTTATTTGAGCAGACTCGTCCATCTGAATCAGTGCATTCGTTTTTCAGCGACTTGTGTGAGATGACAGGTGTATTACAACATCCCTTAGGACAACCTGAAGAAGCAACGCTTTAGGCAGTGTTTGGAGAATCACACAACATATACTGTTCCCTATGAATGTACGGTGAGAAAGAAATGTTTATCCGCGCGTTATGAGAAGGTGCACAACCATACACAAATTAGTGTTGGTGACCAAAAGGTGTGGGTCACCAAAGATGAAACCTACGATGTGGGTGGGCGTTATGTTGCAAATGATGTTGATGGAGTTGTAATAGTTGATGGGCCAAGAGAAATGTTCCTCCTAACATGTAAAGCTCTCGGGAGAGTAAACAACTCGACAACTGCCACTTTGATTGACAACTCTATGATGCTGCTGTGCCCACAGTGTGTGAACAGAGACAATGTTTTGCTGCTAGTAACAGCTGGTGCTTCTTACAAGGCTATAGCAGCCAAGGTATGGTGTATGTCACTTGCCTTGCACATGCGTGACAAATGAACATCCTGTAGCAAGAAAATGTATGTGAAAGATCCGCTACAGGTGCTGCAATTCAAGAAACATGCACCTGCCCCTCTCCGTTCTGGGTTTGTCCATACACGATGGGGTTCTAGGCCTAATGTTGCTGAGTTTTACTATGCCGCCCACAACAATTTAAAGATGGTGTTTTGTGCGCTTGATAGCGAAGAATCAAGTGGTATCAAAACTGTGAAAGAGATCTTCACACATATATTGTTTGAAATCTTGGCATACATCAATGCCAACTTTTCAGTGGGAGCAAAAGCCATCACATGATTGGAAGCTGGTTGTACTCAAACGAGTGACGCGCTAGATGTTGTGCAAGATGTCCAGACTGAGTTAAGGCGAGCTTGTGGCCATGTGGCTGAAAGAGTGGACACGAAATTGTAAAATGTTCTCCAGCGCAATGCTGGATATTCTAGATTGTGCAAAATTAGCGAATTTCCCTCTGGGAGTGCCACAGCATTTGAAGACAATGAACCATACCTGACTAGCAGTGGTCTCGCCGCTTTCAAAAACGATCCTGTGTCTTCTTGCGATGTGAAGAGGAACTTTCCCACGTACAAAAACTATCTTCAGTGACAATGGAAACATGAAAATGCAAAAAAAAAAAAAGGTTCAAATGGCTCTGAGCACTATGGGACTTAACATCTGAGGTCATCAGTCCCCTAGAATAGTAAAAACATGGTTTAATTGTTTGGAAAGATGTAATTGTGTTCACTGTACTTCGTAATTTTTTCAGACACATGTAGACATTTAAAACATTGGATACGCAAAAAAAAACAAGAATGTTTTTAAATAAACTTACGTAAAGTCATATTTCACTGTTTAACATCATACACTGAAGAACCAAAGAAACTGGTACACCTACCTAATATGCCGCGAGCACGCAGAAGTGCTGGAACAAAACGAGGCATGGATTCGACTAATATCTGACCTGACACCATGAATCCTGCAGAGCTGTCCATAAATCCGCAAGAGTACGGGGGGTAGAGATCTCTTTTGAGCCGCGCGGAGTGGCCGTGTGGTTAGAAGCGCCCTGTCACGGATTACATGTCCCCTCCCGCCGGAGGTTCGAGTCCTCCCTTGGGCATGAGTGTGTATTTGTTGTTCGTAGCATAAGTTAGTGTAAGTAGTGTGTAAGTCTAGGGACCGATGACCTCAGCAGTTTGGTCCCTTAGGAATTCACACACACACACACACACACACACACACACACACACACACACACATCTGAACAGCATGTTGCAGGGCATCCCAGGTATTGTCAATAACGGTCTAGGAAGTCTGGTGATCAGACAGGATGCTCACGTACGTATAATCTATCATAGTCGTATCTAGACGTATCAGGGGTCCCATATCACTCCAAGTGCACACGCCCCACACCATTACAGAGCCTTCTCCAGCTTGAACAATCCCTTGTTGACATGCATGGTCCGTGTGAAACACCCCCGTTTAAATTCTTTTATTGGGTTTTATGTAATTTACCGAAGCCGCCAAACAGTTAATCATTATTATTATATGACCGTGTGCTCAATGGAAGAAAGGCTATCGGTGTTTCTGCCGTGGTTTCGGGGGCTTTTCAACCGAGTGCGGCTGTTCTGAGACTGAATAGTTATTGATTGACAGTTGTCTATTATTAAGTACCACAAAGGATGCGATGTACAAACTAATATCTATTTTCTATAATAACACACAAATTCTGAGGCAGTTGCTACCTTCGCCTTAGACATCTAATCACATTTATATCTTTTATTGGTTGCTGATTTTAGGTACTTCGTCACACGCAATGATGATGGTTAACATTCACAACAATCCTCACTGCAATCCAAGGTTGTTGCTGGCCGACGCGGTTGACGCGAAACACGTAATTCGGCACTTGCCACTTTCTGTTTCATATCACTCGCGAATCGGTATTAGTGAGGGTCAACCCCACGACGATCAGGGGGACGTGCTCATTCGTCATACTCCGGTGAATATTAACGTTTACAACTCACTCGACCACCATTCTTGCCCGTCTCTCCCGCACTACTTGTCACTCGACACACTCCAGTACTACTCCTCACTCAACACTAGCCTCCCTTTCTCCTGTAGCGCTCGACAATCGACCCCTGTCTACTATCGACCTGGGCGTCGGATACTAGCATCTATGTTCGTGGGATCACGGATCCCTTACACGTGGATTCACGAAGTTGTCCCCATACCCGTACATGTCCATCCAACTGAAACAACTTGAAACGAGACTCGTCCTACCAAGGAAAATGTTTCCAGTCATCAACAGTCCAATGTCGGTGTTGACGGGTCCAGGCGAGGGGTAAAGCTTTGTCTTATGCATGCATCAAGGGTACACCAGTGGGTCTTTGGCTAAGAAAGCCGGTATCTATGATGTTTCACTGAATGGTGCTGACGCTGACACTTGTTGATGGTCCAGCATTGAAATCTGCAGCAATTTGCGGAAGGACTGCAATTCTGTCACGTTGAACGATTCTCTTCAGTCGTCGTTGGTCCCGTTCTTGCAGGATCTCTTCCCTGCCGCAGTGATGTTCGAGATTTGAAGTTTTACCGAATTCCTAATGTTCACGGTACACTTGTGAAATTGTCTTACTGGAAAATCTTCACGTCATCGCTACCTCGGAGATGCTGTGTCCCATCGCTCGTGGTCCGATTATAACAACACGTTTTAACTCACTTAAATCTTGATAACCTGCCATTGTGGCAGCAGTAATCCATGTAACAACTGTGTCAGACATTTTTTTTTTCTTATATAAGCGTTACCGACCGCAGCGGCATATTCTGCCTGTTTACATATCTACGTATTTTAATAGGCATGCCTCTACCGGTTTCTTTGACGCTTCAGTGTATTTATGTAAGTTTTAGGTCATAAATGCGTGCTTATTTCGCTGTGTTTTAGGTCACTAAAATCAAGGACCTAAATGTCATTGAACGGAATGGTCATTGCCTTAACAAATATTGTTTCCAACAGACATTTGCAGAACTTTTGTTGCACTAGAGGGCAAAGGGGAGCTTGACATGACAATGGTGGTGGTAGTAGTAGTAGTAGTAGTGGTGGTGGTGGTAGTGGTGGTGGTGGTGGTGAATATGGTTATGATGATGATTGTAATGTGCTCCGCAGTTTGATTATCAACGCCCTTGCAATGATCTCGCCATTTGGAGTGCAACTGGTGCTATAGTTCCTAACTGGACTTTGTGAAGATGAAAGGGATTCTCAACGCTTGAAAAATTGTTGATTCTGCACGCCTGTGAGGTACAAGCACCTTCAGACTACACACGACATCATTGTAACTGTATAGTATACGTAGCCTGTAGAGGAGGCAGTAGGGGTTTTTCCCTATGACTACTTCTTTCTAACGACAAACAATATATGTGTCGCTCAGTTATGGTCTGTCCAACTCTCGTTGGTTCCTGCAAGGGAACTGGTTGACCTCGAACGCTCAGAACCGCACATAACGCGTTTAGAATGCACTGATAAAAAGTGTCCGGGCACTCTTGTGTAATACGGAACTGACCGCTAGACGTCACGAGAGACGGATTCACCAGCATGAATGGAGGCAGCGGCTGTTATGACGTCAGCAGAAAAGCAGTAACAGTAGTATGGGTCGATCAGAACGGTTCGATGACTTCGAATGTAGACTAGCCATTGGATGTTTAACAAATCCATCAGGGACACTGCGTGGTTCTAAAGGCGCCCGAGTTGACTGTTGGTGAAATAATTGTGAACTGGAAACGCGGAGGAGCAACCACAACTAAACAAAGACTAGGCAGACCTGATGTACAGACGGACAGTGACCGCCGAGCGTTCCGGATTGTGGGTGTTGTAACGTTCTTTCTTTTTATAAATATATTTGTGTTTCTTAATGGATATGCAGTGCGTGATGTTCGTCTTACGGAAATTTGCTGTGCACTGTGTTGTTGAGTAAATGGTGTGCTTAATCAGTTTTACTGTAATCCGAAGAAAAATTAAACAACTTAATCTGGATAACCAGTATGTAATGCCTACAATGAAATCAATCCTTCTGAAATTTTCTCAATCTCGTGAGCACCGAGTTCTATGGCCCTGTGCAATAAACTGATAAAATTCCCTAAGCAAATAAACAGTCAAAAAATTTTCCTTAGCTCTAGAGTCGTAACGAATGTAATCCTGATATTCTGATCTCTCCACTCTAGGCATAGAAAATATTCAATATTGGCACAGCGATAAGCAGTGCCTGCCGTAAAATAGTTTCATACAAATAATGTCAGTAGATTGACTGAGAAATGAATAACTTCGCAAATGTTCAATGAAAATACTGGATATTGGCTCAATGCTCCGCAATGCTGCCCACATTGAAACTGTTACCGACATTAATACTTTTCTGATTCTGGCACATTAATATTTTTCTGATTGTGATTGAAAAATCACTCTTTTAAGAAAATACTCATTGGATTTAAACAAACACGACATGGAAGAGGATGAAGTACTTATAACCGGATATAATAAGACCGAATGCTTCAGTTCGAAAATCCTATTCAAAATAAAGTCTCACCCTCACAAAATCTAATATGAAACATTTTACATTGACTTCAAAATCAGTGAACTTCTCAATTGTTCTACAATTCTCACTTACTGACGTAATTAAACACAGTTGGACTGTTACATGACAAAAAGTCTAGCATCGTTTAACAAAACAGATTCCAAAATGTAAATTGTCTGTATCAGGATCATAAAACACACAAAATATTATAAATCGGGCATACCTAATCAACCTATACGTTAAATCTGATGGAAAATACTTGTTCCTACATTCAAGGGTGAGTACTGCAAAATTTGCAAGATCCACATTGCGTTGCCGCATCCTTAAAACTAATTATACAAAGTTTCCTTACATTACAAAACTGTATTATGCTGCGTCCGTAGGCCAACAGCTAAATTCTCACAGCTAGCCACTAGCTTGAAGTCTTAGTTACATCCTACCTTTTAACAGAGCAACTGCGTCTGCGCTTCGCGCGCCCCTACTTGCAGTCTATCCTGCCACTCAGCCAACATCTTTGGTTCAGTGGTGTCAAAGATGCAATCTCTTCTACATGTGATAATCATTTCATGTCATTTTTCATGAAATGTAGTACAAAATCGGGCTCCACGCACAAGTGGACCCCTGACAGTGTGAAGAATCGCAAGAAATCAGCGGAAGGAAAGACTCGTGAGTTGCAAAACGCTGCCAGCAGTCCAGCTCGCACAGTGGCCGTGCGTAGGGAGTTGAAAAAGACTGCGCCACAATTCGCGAGCAGCTCCCCCAGCACCGCACATTCCTCAAGTCAGTGCTTAGCGACGCTTGAGGTGGCGTGGAGAGCAATGCCACTGGACACTGCATGGCTGAAAACGAGTGATCTGGAGTGATGAGTCACGCTACAGCCTGTGGCGTGCCGACGGAAGGGCTTGGGTTTGGCGAATGTCTGGAAAACATTACATGCCATCACGCATACAGCCAACAGTGAAGTAGGGGTATGTTACTGTATCGGGACGTTTTTGATGGTTAGTAAGAGGTCCCCTTATTACGCTCAAGAAATCGCTAAATGCGCTTTGTATTGCACTGTGTACTGCGTGCAGTAGGGGAACATTTCAGAAACGGTGATTGTATCAACATGACAATGCACCATATCCTTAAGCCACCTAAAGCAGGATCAAATGGTTCTGAGCACTATGGGACTTAACATCTGAGGTCATCAGTCCCCTAGAACTTAGAACTACTTAAACCTAACTAACCTAGGGACATCACACACATCCATGCCCGAGGCAGGATTCGAACCTGCGACCGTAGCGGTCGCGCGGTTCCAGACTGAAGCGCCTACAGCCGCTCGGCCACAACGGCCAGTAAAGCAGGATCGTTTATCGATAACAGCATGCCTGAAACAGAACGCCGTGGCCAGAGTCCCTACTTGAGCCCGATCACCACAAGTTTCGTGTTAAACTTGGGGAATCCGCGAGTGTGACCTTTGAAGAGTTGAAACAAGCCATGGGGACCTTTCCTTATCAAGAGTGCAAGTTTTTCGCTGGCAAAAATCAGTTGTGCAGGGCCGAGGACACGCTGAAGATGAACCTCGCTCAGAGAGATCTTCAGTTTCAGAAACCGACGAAAAGGTCTAACGTGTGCGTGTTCTTGTGACTTTTGTTCCTCCCGGGACTTATGGGCGCTGATGAGCGCGCGGTTGAGCTGCCCACAAACCAGACATCATCATAACATCGTCAACCAAGTGTTTTACAAGGATGTCCTCTATAGGCTCATGGAGAAGGTAAATGGAGTGAGACCGGGCACTGCAGAGGAATGGATGCTGCATCTTGACAACGCCCCATGTCACTCGGCCACCTGCAATCACGGAATTTTTTATCTTAAAAGGCATTCCTGTTGTTCCACAGTGCCCCGTATTCATCTGACCTGAGTCCTTGTGACGTTTTTCTTTTCCTGAAATCGAAAAACGTGTTAAAAAGGACGACATTTCAATGTTTCAACTTAAGACTGGGAACAACGGCTCCACCTGTGTATAGCTGCCGATGAGGACTATTTTCAAGACGGCAATACTGTTGTCTTGAAAAAAAATCGTAGATAAAAATCAGATTTATTACTTTTCTCACACACCTCGTAAAATGTTGCATGGAGAAATTCAGCGGTTCTAGGCGCTATGGTCTGGAACCACGCGACCGCTACGGTCGCAGGTTCGAATTCTGCCTCGGGCATGGATGTGTGTGATGTCCTTAGGTTAGTTAGGTTTAACTAGTTCTAAGTTCTAGGGGACTGATGACCTCAGCAGTTAAGTCTCATAGTGCTCAGAGCCATTTGAACCATTTTTTTGTAGAAATTCAAGAAAAATCTCACAAGTACAAACCTAAACGTTAGAGTTAGACTGGTAAGGCGCTACATCTGTTCTGCACTTCAGCATGCTTCTGGAAAATGGGCACTAAATATGGCAACAGGAAGCAAGATCAAGCCTTAGAAATTTAGAGTTATCGCAGAATACTTAGACAGCAAGAATAAGTAACAGTGTACTTTTGTGAAGAATACACGAACAGTGTGTGCTGCTAACAACGTTTGAAAGAAGAAAAACTTCATACCTAGGACATGTCTTACGGAACCCCAAATATGAGCATGTAACTGAACAGCGGATAATACAAGAGAAGATTGAGGGTAAAAGAAGAAAAAGGGGGAAGAAGAATATCGTGATTAGATAATGTAAATCTGTGGGCAGGATTCCAAAGTACAAACCATCTACTACGTACTGCGGTTCACAAAATAGAGATACATGGTATGATCGCCAGCGCCCATTAACCAATAAGAAGAAGATAAAGTCTTAGAAAATCTTAGACCTTTCTCAAATGGTTCAAATGGTTCTGAGCACTATGGGACTTAACATATGAGTTCATCAGTCCCCTAGAACTTAGAACTACTTAAACCCAACTAACGTAAGGACATCACACACATCCATGTCTGAGGCAGGATTCCAGCATGCGACTGTAGCGGTCGCGCGGTTCCAGACTGAAGCGCCTAGAACCGCTCGTCCACAGAGGCCGTCGATCTTAGACCTTTCTCATGTACAGTTTACATAATGCATAAAGAACTATACATGAAGAGGCTAGCAATATTTTGTTGTCTTCGGTTTTTTCGGCCTACCATATGGATATTTTGTTTCTTCACGTTACCCGAGAGGTTGATATTCTAAGCTCATTTTCGTGCGTTCTAAGTCGCGCATTTCCCTTGCTAGTGTAAATGCGCGCATGAGGGTGTCTGCCCTTAGCAAGACAGTAAGGGAGAATGTCCGTTATATTATATAAAGATGTGAAAAGTTTGGTTTTTCCAGCGTCTCTTCTCGGTGTCCCCGACGGCCTACGGCACTAGGAAGAGACCTCTCGAGGGCACTACAGGATATTACGGAGGGAAGCGGTGGTCAGCTAATGGGGGACGTCCATCCCAGACGAAAGGCGTGTCCCCATTTCCGCGGGACGCGATGCGCGCGCACGGCTGGGGCCGCCTAGCGGGAGCTGCACCGAGCCGACCGGCGTCTCTCGTCGTCAGTGTGTGTCGCGCATGCGCCGGGTTTGTACCTAGCCCGCCTGCAGCGTCGCGCATGCGCCGTGGCTGCGCGGAGGCGCCAGTCCGCGATGCGCATGCGCGGCGGGCGCGCGCCGCCCGCGGCGCTGCTCTGCCTGGCGCTGGCGCTGCTGTCCGCCGCTGCCGCCTCCTGGCTGCTGGCGTTGCGCGCCGCGGCGCCGCCTCCGCTGCCGCCCCCGAAGCCGACGCCACCGCCGCCGCCGGTGCGCACCATCGTGGCGTACTCGCAGCGCCGTCTCCACGAGCTGGCTCGCCGGCCGCCCCTCACCTGCGACTCCGACATAGGGGCGCCGCCCCCAGTCGATCGAGTCGGCGATGCGTACAGCGCGGACGGGTGGGAAGAGCTCCTGGCGCCCGGGTTCAGCGACGCCGGGTGGCCGCCAGAGGCGTTCGGCCTCTCTGCGGCTGCACAGCCACTCCCCGGCGCTGGCGGACGCTCCACCGTCACCGAAGGGCGCGTCTATGACACAGCTACATCCGCAGTCGCTGAAAATGTCATCGAACGGGTGGAACGAACAGTGGAGCTGGGAGAAGTGCTGCAGGGCACTGTGTACAATTACAGTGGTTTTCCAACCAAAGACAGTGGTTATCAGTCCACAGCGGATGCCGACTTCGAGGTACGTCAGCAGCTGCCCAGAAGAGACAGCCTTGACGACGAGGGTGGTCTCGCCGACTATGGTGGTAAGAACCATATAACACAAAATTTTGTTCAATAAATAATAAATGTCGTGTGACTAGGGCAACCCGTCAGGTAGACCGTTCGCCGGGTGCAAGTCTTTCGATTTGACACCACTTCGGCGACTTGCGCGTCAATGGGGATGAAACGATGATGATTAGGACAACACCCAGTTCCTGAGCGGAGAAAAGCTCCCATCCAGCCGGGAATCGAAAGCGCGCCCTTAGGATTGACATTCTGTAGCGCTGACCACTCAGCTACCGGGGGCGGACATTTTATTCAATGCCAGCTGTATAATCTAAAAGCTCGCCTTCCAATAGAGCGTGTTAGGAATGTCTTCGTCTATCTTACATCTGCAACAAATGTGGGTTTCAATCTCAAGTGATTAGCCGAAATTAGTAATTATGATAACCATCGTTGTGATCGAGATTGTCGATAAATTACATACAGTGATATTAAAAGAAATAAAGTCATATGGCACTGTTGGCCGGAAGTTACCAAAGTTTCGACTGCCGAATCGGAAAGCTATTCTTTCTGTCACGCACAATGGCTTTTTTTATATGACAAATTTCCTCCTCTTGATTGCAAACTGTTCATTTACTTTACACAATCATGATTTCGGCTTAATACCCATTCTCAAGTGCATGTCGAAATGTTAAAATATGTCTGACCTATCTGTGATATGTCGTCGTCGAAAAAATATATTCCCGGTCTCATAGACCAGTTGGCACATTACAGGATAGCAGTGCATATGAGATACATAATAATATGGCTGACTTTGTGCACAGTGAAAAGCCATTAACGCACAGTATGACGTATCTAATAGCTAATATATTCATGTGACCAGTATTCGTCACTTCTGTTCATCGACTGACTTTAACGTATGTCATTTGATGAACAGAAGTGACGAATCCTGGTCACAGGAATATATTAGCTATTAGATATGCCATACTGTGCGTTAATGGTTTTTCGCTGTTGACAATGCAGCGAATTTATGTACTCGTATCCTGTCATATGGCAACTGGTCTATAAGACCAGAAATTTATTTTTTTGTCGATTACATGTCACAGACAGGTCAGACATTATTTAACATTTCTATATGCGCTTGAGAATAACTGTTTTAAGCCCGAGATCAGGATTGTGTAAAATAAATGGACAATTAGCAGTCAAATGGAGGAAATTTTTTTGAAAAAGTTCTATATGAATGTAGTCCCCCACGAAGGAAAGATCAATGACTCCTTTTCTTGCAGATATGCGAGGGAGGTGCTTTACGCGAATTTGTGAAATGTTGGTGAGTGTATTGTACCCGTGTATAGTGTGATGTTTTGTCTGTGCTGATAGTGACAGAAAGGAGGTGGTGAAATCCGGTGCCGGCACATAGGCAACATTCGCGAATAGCACCAGCTGGGCTGCGATATGCGTGAGGTTGAAGAATATTCCTTATTTCTGCGCTGAAATTCAGTAACTGAAGTTTTTTAAGGAAGTTGACGCGCGATGCATGGCGTATTTCTTCGAGCGTCTGCCAGTTAAAGTTTCTTCAGGGTTTCTGGTGCACCCAAAGATATCTGTGTACGTGATAGAACCGCTGTTAGTCTTAGTCCGACCTCGTATGAGTCCCATACAATATCAATGAGGACGTGCGCTATAATTGCTATTCAAAGTAGGTGCCGTTCTAATATCACATCGGGTACGACTTGCGAACGTGGCTTTAATTTCTGCGTTCTCCAAAAAATCCTTTTTTTTTTTTTTTTTTTAAGTGGCTGCAAACTGTCACAAAGCCTCAGCTATACATAGGTTGCCAATTAAGGGCTACCAGGACCAAAAAAAGATTGTTGCGCATCTTTTCGTATAATTATTGATCTCACTCAGTAATTTTAAATGTTGTCATAATCTGCTTAGTAAGAACTATAAGCCGGCCCCTGTGGCCGAGCGGTTCTAGGCGCTTCAGTCTGGAACCGCGCTGCTGCTACGGACACAGGTTCGAATCCAGCCTCGGGCATGGATGTGTGTGGTGTCCTTAGGTTAGTTAGGTTTAAGTAGTTCTAAGTCTAGGGGACTGATGACCTCAGATGTTAAGTCCCATAGTGCTCAGAGCCATTTGAACCATTTTTGAAGAACTATAACCTTAAGTTGAAGGCTTAACACAGCAAGCCAAGTATCAAAGCTATAAACTGTGTACATGTCTTGAGGCAGCGTTAACAGATTACCCTGACTGTATAGGGTGAACATTAACGACGAATTGCAGGTACGGATTCTTCACTTTAAATGGAAAGAAAAAGGTCCTACGAACATGTTTGCGGAAATGCATCGTTGCCACGGTGGATGGCGCTGACGAATGAAAGTTCCTCTGGCCAGGTGCCGTGTGTTCCTTTTGTGTCGCAGGCTGTGTGATTCACGCAGTGTACGACAAGCTGCAGAATGGTCCCGTATTTATGTCGAGATGGTGCCTATGTACGGCTAAGCAGATCAAAACGGCCCAGA
The DNA here is from genome assembly GCF_021461385.2 of Schistocerca piceifrons. NCBI lineage: Eukaryota > Metazoa > Arthropoda > Insecta > Orthoptera > Acrididae > Schistocerca > Schistocerca piceifrons. The sequence continues at coordinate 231,784,997 of NC_060139.1, forward strand.
GGCAGCACGGCTGTACCAAAACAAATAACTATAGACACCAACCATATCACGTAACATTTTAAGTTCTTTTTGGGCGTTTGTGTGATAGTGAATCCTGTCACATAGACGAACGTGCAGGGAGGTGGCGGACTGTGGTTAGATCTGTGATATCAACGTTCGATACCACACTTGTTAGGGGTTGCATTTATCGGCCGAGGTCCGTACTAGTATCGCTGGAACCGCGAGACGAGACTAGCGCCGCTTGCAACAAGTCTCTAGCGTGCGCTCGGGCACTCTTGCTTGGGGCGTCAAGTGGGAAAGTACCATTCTGCAGCTATCAGCTGATAGGAAGCAACCTCTAACAAGGCGCTTAGTTAAAGTATGGCCTATGTGATGCCTCTATAGCTCTCTGTTTGTAATTGTATTCCTCCTGACTATGAAGACTCCTGTACCACCAGGTAAGTACAATATATTATTTTTTACCAACGACTTCTAATTATTTTACTCGTTGTAGACGCAGACCATTCAGCCAGCTCCTTGTTGACTTCACTGACAAACCTGCTGTATATACAGAGAACAGATTTGTATGCTTCTATTTAGCATTGGCCACCAGTCATTCACATTGGCCACGATTTCGTTCGTCGTCATCATAACAGGATCAGACTTGGAGGACCGGCTCCTGCAGGATACTGAGACGAACCGTAGTACAAGCACGAGGCAAGTCTCCCGCCAACATGGTGTAAATCAAAGTAGGATTACACGTGTCTTACATGACATTGGTTCCCGTCTGTTGTGATGTGGATGCGATGCAGCTCTGTACTGTTTTCTGGGATGATTTGTTGTCGTTGCACGCACATCGGATCTATTGCCGGACACAAGTTCATAGGCTTTTTTTGCCCCATTTCCAGTCAGGAATCCGTACCTGCAGTTTGTCAGTTTTATTATTGTTCATCGTGCATTTCATCCAGTATTTGAGAATGAATGCACTAGTGACTTCCAACAAGCTACACACATAATGTCGATCGTTTTCGAGACTTTTTCTCGCCAACATCCCCTCCACAAAGCAAAGAATCGAAGAAGTTTATTTCTTATTGCACTTTCACTGTTCATGTCCTTCAGCATCAGGAATGACGTTTTAATGCATTACTTCTTTGCTATTAGCACTATTTGCAACACATTCCGCCGACAGTATCCACATATTCCAATGAATGTAACTGCAAAATTATATGATACGACACATAGTTCAGACGGTATGACGTCACAAACAATGATATGCTTGGAAAACTAGCTTTTCTTAAAACGGAGCAAAAATTACCCAGATTATACTCATCAAAGGATGAAAGCTAAAATAAACGGTGCTACACAGTGCACTATATGCCAAGGAGGTGTTAGATGAACTTGTAAAGCGCTTATTACGAGTTTGGGTAACCAGTTTTGGTTTTGACTTTTTCGTTAAGCTGTGGGTGAATAATCCTACAGTAATGAAATCAACACAGTTAGGGCTTTGTATCTCCAATCATATTAGTTTTTCACTCTTAAAATGGTTCAAATGGCTTTGAGTGCTATGTGACTTAACATCTGAGGTCTTCAGTCCCCTAGACTTAGAACTACTTAAACCTAACTAACCTAAGGACATCACACACATCCGTGCCTGAGGCAGGATTCGAACCTACGACCGTAGCAGCAGCGTGGTTCCAGATCGAAGTGCCTAGAACCGCTCGGTCACAGCGGCCGGTTTCACTCTTAACATCATATATTGAACACATTAACTGATTTCTAAAGTAATACGCTCCCCGACTCTTCCCTCGATGTATTCTCTCGCAATTTCAACAGTAAACCCATCCCTGATGGTCAATCCTTCCCTTGCAGCGTCTGCCCATGGAGTTGGTTGACCATCTCCGTAATGCTCTCCGTGAAAAAGACACGCCGCTCTTCGTTGCATCTTGCCCATCTCTTCTATTAACCCAGCCTGATAATAGTTGCAGACGAGCACTATTCGAGACTTGTTCGAGCAAGTGGATCGTAAGCCACTTCTTTGGTTAATGAATTACGTTTTCGCGAGATTCTTCCAATGTATTGGGATCTGCTTTTCCTACATTTTTCTCCTGTGCTCATTCCACTTTGGGTGACGCCAGATGGTTAGCTACACGTAGGCATTTCACTGCAGTTACCCTATTCAGTGATTTGTCACCAATAATGTAGCCGCACGGGATTAACCGAGCGGTCTTAGGCGCTGCAGTCATGGACTGTGCGGCTGGTCCCGGCGGAGGTTCGAGTCCTCCCTCGGGGATGGGTGTGTGTGTTTGTCCTTAGGATAATTTAGGTTAAGTAGTGTGTAAGCTTAGGGACTGATGACCTTAGCAGTTAAGTCCCATAAGATTTCACACACACACACACACACCAATAATGTAGTCGTAATGTAGTGGATTTCTTCGGCTATTTATGCGCCATAGGTTATGCTTATTCATGTTCAAGGTCAACTTCCCCTCCCTGCAACAACCATTGACTCTCTGCAGGTCTTCCTTCAATTCACTGCATTTTTATAGCGTGGCTGCCTTCTTATAGCAACCGCATCATTTGTGAGCAGCCTCATGGTGTCCCTCACTTTATCCGCCAGGTCACTTACCCGGTCCAGTCACATTAACGTGATAACCGCCTATGTTCGACGTCAACATACAATAACCACTCACAGACGGCAGCTGGCAGCAAAAACAGTGGACGGTATATAAAGTGTGTCGGAAGGTGGTGGAGAACAGTGCAGCCGTTGTCGTAATGCGGAAGCGGAGCGATTTATGACGTCCAAAGGGACATGAATGATATACGGTTTTCCGTGCCCTGTTGCCTTGGATGGATTGGACCAAAGGGGAATTGAACATCACCCGTGGGACCAACAAGTTTTAAAATACATTTATTAAACATACATCAATCAAATCAGTTAAAACACTAGGCTTCCTCTACATTGATTAGAAGGACTGACACAATATGGATCTCAAATATAGAGTAATGAAAGAGTGTTTCACATCAAATCACAAAACCAATGCTTTGATTTAAAACAATTAAGAAAGAACATTATTCAAAAGGTTAACACGTGCTTGAGCAACTAGTGTTCTTGACATTTGCTTGAAGAAAATCACTGAAAAAGTTACTGGTCAAAACAAGTTATCAAACTTAGTGAAGGACATAGCAAGAACAGAAAAATATGTACATAAGTAAACTCTGCCTGCAAGTAAGCCACTCAGTGGCTAATAAGATGACCAAATCTTGCCCAAACTTTCGGGTCGCCTCACAAAACGGTCGCCGCCAGAACACAGGCTCCGCCTCTCTAAAACATAAACACCAACGGATCACATACATCAACATTTACAGCCACTGCGGCATCCGCCCCGAAAAAATGGTTCAAATGGCTCTGAGCACTATGGGACTTAACATCTGAGGTCACCAGTCCCCTAGAACTTAGAACTACTTAAACCTAACTAACCTAAGGACATCACACACATCCCTGCCCGAGGCAGGATTCGAACCTGCGACTGTGGCAGTCGCACGGTTCCGGACTGAAGCGCCTAGAACCGCTCGACCACCGCCGCCGGTGCACCCGCCCCGAGATCCAGTTAGGTTTAATCGACAACACGTAATGAAAGCTCAATGGTCAGCGACTTTTCTTAAGCTCCAGACGGGAACAAAACAATTAGTTCCGACCTGATTAAATATGTCGAAGATATTCATAACGATAAGGCTTCGACTCTAAACATTACGGGACACCACAATGACAGAATTAACGTAACACTCGCAAATGATAAAGGCAAAAAAAGAATTTAAAGACCGGCGCCACATGCACCCAAAATGTAAGATCACGGCATTAATAATTAACTTAAGCCTCGGGAAGGAACAGTTTGTTTCGCAATTTTAACAGCTGAGAATTGCACTGCAGGCGAGAAACTTATTAATTCTTGTCAATGTTTATCGTCTTAAATGACGACGCAAGAAGGCAACACGAGAAAATAATTCACTCAAAGGCTTGTAGCATCTGTTAACTACTTTGTGCAAATCCAAGTAAGGCGACGCACATGACAACTAAACAGTCACAGATTAATTGATGTTGTTGTTGTTGTGGTCTTCAGTCCTGAGACTGGTTTGATGCAGCTCTCCATGCTACTCTATCCTGTGCAAGCTTCTTCATCTCCCAGTACCTACTGCAACCTACATCCTTCTGAATCTGCTTAGTGTATTCATCTCTTGGTCTCCCTCTACAATTTTTACCCTCCACGGTGCCCTCCAATGCTAAATTTGTGATCCCTCGATGCCTCAAAACATGTCCTGCCAACCGACCCCTTCTTCTAGTCAAGTTGTGCCACAAACTCCTCTTCTCCCCAATCCTACTCAATATCTCCTCATTAGTTACGTGATCTACCCACCTTATCTTCAGCATTCTTCTGTAGCACCACATTTCGAAAGCTTCTATTCTCTTCTTGTCCAAACTAGTTATCGTCCATGTTTCACTTCCATACAAATACTTTCAGAAACGACTTCCTGACACTTAAATCCATACTCGATGTTAACAAGTTTCTCTTCTTGAGAAACGCTTTCCTTGCCATTGCCAGTCTACATTTTATATCTTCTCAGCTTCGAACATCATCGGTTACTTTACTCCCTAAATAGCAAAACTCCTTTACTACTTTAAGTGTCTCATTTCCTAATCTAATTCCCTCAGCATCACCCGACTTAATTTGACTACATTCCATTATCCTCGTTTTGATGTGTGGTGAAGCAATTTTGAAAGTTAATTTGACTGGAAATTAGTCATGTGCTTCATTATGAGAGCTGCAACACATTGCCGACAATGAACATTGAATCAAGCCAATATCTTCAACCATAATATAATTCAGCAATGTTATGTATAACTGCTAATTAAATATATTGGCCAATAATTTACATTTACCTTTCTTCTCTAACTCAACATGAATACTGGCTCTGATTGCTACGCAAGACAAACTGTATGAAGCGTTTCTAATAGTGCATTTAATTAATTTATAAATAGCAAAACATTCTATCACACTGTTACTGTACTTGTTCAGTTCTTTGCTTTCACACATGGCACTCGCATTAGCACACACAGGAAAGGTTAGGGCCCTGTCTAGGTTAAAATGACTTAGGTTAAAGAACATTGTAGGAAGATGTTATTGTCTCACGTATTATTTGAAAAAAAAAAAGATCAAATTCAAGCCACTGGGTAATGCCGCACAGTTTCTACACAAAGTGCGTGATTTTATACTATCTTACAGTTTTTTGTAGTCATCTAGATTCTGCAATGTTGGCGTAGGCAATAGTGCTCCAACAACTCCAGCTGTGGCTAGCGCACTTGCTTTATTCACAGCAGATTCAGGGCCCGGATCTAGATGTAATACGTGTTTCCTTCATCTGCCCATACTTACGATGGAACAGTGCCTCCCAATATGTGTATTTTAAGTAGTGTGACACAAACACGCCCACACAGTGCGCGCTGCTTGCTGGTCCAACCACTTCAATCACACAGTGAAGATCTCCTACCTCGCTCGCTCTCTTACGTCACGTTCAACTGACCAGAGAGTATAGTCTGTACCTATGTGTTACTCTTTTATCGTTGGCGATTACGCAGTATCATTACAAGGTTTCACGTTATTTATTCTACACTAGGTAACACAACATTTGACGTATTTAAATCACAAATAAATAAAAATTTGTACAATTTCATATAATATCGATTACACAGTACTGGCGAAAAAATTACGCTACTGGCCATTAAAATTGCTACACCACGAAGATGACGTGCTACACACGCGAAATTTAACTGACAGGAAGAATCTCCCGTGATACGCAAATGATTAGTTTTTCAGAGCATTCACACAAGGTTGGCGCCAGTGGCGACACCTACAACGTGCTCACATGAGGAAAGTTTCCAACCGATTTCTCATACACAAACAGCAGTTGACCGGCGTTGCCTGGTGAAACGTTGTTGTGATGCCTCGTGTAAGGAGCAGAAATGCGTACCATCACGTTTCCGACTTTGATAAAGGTCGGATTGTAGCCCATCGTGATTGCGGTTTATCGTATCGCGACATTGCTGTTCGCGTTGGTCGAGATCCAATGACTGTTGGCAGAATATGGAATCGGTGGGTTCAGGAGGGTAATATGGAACGCCGTGCTGGATCCCAACGGCCTCGTATCACTAGCAGTCGAGATGACAGGAATCTTATCCGCATGGCTGTAACGAATCGTGCAGCCACGTCTCGATCCCTGTGTCAACAGATGCGGTCGTTCGCAAGACAACAACCATCTGCACGAACAGTTCGACGACGTTTGCAGCAGCATCGACTATCAGCTCGGAGACCATGGCTGTGGTTACCCTTGACGCTGCATCACAGACAGAAGCGCCTGCGATGGTGTACTCAACGACGAACCTGAGTGCACGAATGGCAAAACGTCTTTTTTTTCGGATGAATCCAGGTTCTGTTTACAGCATCATGATGGTCGCATCCGTGTTTGGCGACTTCGCGGTGAAATCACATTGGAAGCGTGTATTCGTCATCGCCATACTGGCGTATCACCCGGCGTGATGGTATGGGGTGCCATTGGTTACACGTCTCGGTGACCCATTGTGCGCATTGACGGCACTTTAAATAGTGGACGTTACTTTTCAGATGTGTTACGACCCGTGGCTCTACCCTTCATTCGATCCCTGCGAAACCCTACATTTCAGCAGGATAATGCACGACCGCATGTTGCAGGTCCTGTACTGGCCTTTCTGGATAGAGAAAATGTTCGACAGCTGCCCTGGCCAGCACATTCTCCAGATCTATCACCAATTGAAAACTTCTCGTCAATGGTGGCCGAGCAACAGGCTCGTCACAATACGCCAGTCACTTCTCTTGATGAACTGTGGTATCATGTTGAAGCTGCATGGGCAGCTGTACCTGTACACTCCATCCAAGCTCTGTTTGATTCAATGCTCAGGCGTATCAAGGCCGTTATTACGACCAGAGGTGGTTGTACTAGGTACTGATTTCTCAGGATCTATGCACCCAAACTGAATGAAAATGTAATCACATGTCAGTTCCAGTATAATATATTTGTCCAATGAATACCCGTATATCATCTACATTTCTTCTTGGTGTGGCATTTTTAATGGCCAGTAGTGTAGGTGGCACTCTGTATTACATACGTCACAAGAGCACCAGAAGGAGTTTACTTAGTCCTCCGGCCACCAAACTCACCGGATTTGTACTCAATCGAGAAGCTGTGGAACCACCTCGATCGGTCTGTACTCGCAGCACATCCTCGTTCGAGAAACGTGGAGCAGCCGGCCACAGCGCTGGACGGGGCGTGGCTTCGCATCCCTGTGGCTACCTCCCAGAACATCACTGATTGTCTTCCTGCACGTTTCGCAGCGGTCCTCCCGGTAAAAGCCGCTTATTCAGGCTTTCGACAGGTGATCACATTAATGTGAATGGACAGTGCATATAAATTGTAAACAATAACGTGCTACCCTAATACACATTTCGTTGAACCACATTTGCTTGTTAATTCTTGGATAGATTCAGGATCTTCAGTGCTGTTCTCGAAGAGTGTCCGAAGAAACGAAGCGGATTATACAGAAAGTATGTAAACATCAAGAACGCTTAATAAGTCATGCAGGATAGCAGGAAACGCAAAGGTTTGGCTCTCTGTCAACGTTTGAGAATGATCTTGATAAAGCTTCCTCAGATTGTTCGGAACTCCGTGTCACTATGCAATCCAGCAGCCACCTGCGTAACGTGGACGCACATACTGCGCCTAACAGATGCCCGGCAGAGATTGTACGAGCGTCCGCCCCTGGTAGCTGAGTGGTCAGAGCGACGTAATGTCATACCTAACGGCCGGGTTCGCTTCCCGGCTGGGGCGGAGATTTTCTCCGCCTTTGGACTCTGTTGTCCTAATCATCATCATTTCATCCCCATCGACGCACAAGTCGCCGAAGTGGCGTCAACTCGAAAGACTTGCACCCAGAGAACGGTCTGCCTGACTGGAGGCCCTAGTCACACGACATTTACATTTTTTATTGTACGAGCGAAAGCTCAATACTTTTATCTGACATAGAGCTGGCGTTGGTTGTAGTGATGTATGATTTTTGTTATAGTGGTACCTGAGGCACAACGACGTGAGCCAATTGAAAGTTTATTCTGTGGGGAAAAGAACTGCCGATTTTTAAAGTGTCTGTTTTTATGAATTAAGTCGAAAACTAGGCAGTCCTAAAATTCTGTGTTTCCATTTGTTGATCACCGACGGAAATTCATCCAAAGACGATATATGTATAAATCACGGAAGCTATTTACGTGCTAAAATTGGGCAATTAGAATTTCTTCTATATAGTGACCTGCGCACTGAGCCAATGCAGAGCTGCTCCCTGCCGCCGTTGGATAAGCAGCTGCCAGCAGCAAGTCGTATCCTCTTAGCTGACTTATTTGTTACATAGTTTAATTCTTAATTTCTTCGCGTGTTTTTGGGTACTTGCGCTGTTTAATTCATAAATTTCGGGCGTATTATAGTATTTGAGAGTTGTAGCATCGCGTTTTAGTACCTGAATAGTGTAAAATCGCATAGTCTCCTTCTGCCGCCGAGCAGTGTGTCAGCAGTGCGCAAGTAGCAGCATTACTGCATTTGCTAGGCAGTCTTGTATTTTAATAACCGTTTAAATTTTGTGTAGAATTGTTTGTGCTCTCTGTAGATTAGTTCAGACGTTCTTTGCACAACAGTATTTAGCATGGATATGGACTGCGACTGCTGTGTTCGGATGAGGGCTGAGTTGGCATTCCTTCGCTCCCAGCTTCAGACAGTGTTGGCTTCGGTCACACAGCTTGAGGCTGTTGCCAATGGGCATCACTGTGGGGGTCCAGACCGGGGTTTGTCGGGGACAGCCAGCTCGTCCCACGCATCCCCCGATCGGACTACGACTGTGGCTGCCTGGGATACTGCCCACATTGAGGCTGACCCCTCACCTGTGGTAGAGTGGGAGGTCGTCTCGAGATGTGGCAGGGGCGAAAGACATTCCAGAGGGCTGAACGGAAGGCCTCTCCAATTTGTCTGACGAACCGGTTTCAGGTTCTGTCTCCGGCTGATACTGATCTTAGGCCGGACATGGCTGCTTGTCCTGTTCCAGAGGTTGCCCCTCAGTCTGCCAGATCCAGGCGGTCGCAGAGGGTGGGCTTACTGGTAGTTGGGAGCTCCAACGTCAGACGCATAATGGGGCTCCTTAGGGATATGGCTGCAAGGCAGGGGAAGAAAACGAATGTGCACATCGTGTACATTCCTGGGGGAGTTATTCCAGATGTGGAAAGGGTCTTTCTGGATGCCATGAAGGGTACAGGGTGCACCCATCTGCAGGTGGTAGCTCATGTCGGCACCAAAGATATGTGTCGCTATGGATCGGAGGAAATCCTCTCTGGCTTCCGGCGTCTATCTGATTTCGTGAAGACTGCCAGTCTCGCTAGCGGGATGAAAGCAGAGCTCACCATCTGCAGCATCGTCGACAGGACTGATTGCGGACCTTTGGTACAGAGCCTAGTGGAGGGTCTGAATCAGAGGCTGAGACGGTTCTGCGACCGTGTGGGCTGTAGATTCCTCGACTTGCGCCGTAGGGTGGTGGGGTTTCGGGTTCCGTTGGATAGGTCAGGAGTCCACTACACACAGCAGGCGGCTACATGGGTAGCAGGGGTTGTGTGGCGTGGACTGGGCGGTTTTTTTTTTTTTGGTTAAATGGCCTCGGGCAAGTACAGAAAGGGCAACAGCCTCAAAGGGTGCGGGGCAAAGTCACGACATGCGGGGACCAAGCAGCAATCGGTATTGTAATTGTCAACTGTCAAAGCTGCGTTGGTAAAGTACCGGAATTTCAAGCGCTGATAGAAAGCACCGAAGCTGACATCGTTATAGGTACGGAAAGCTGGCTGAAGCCAGAGATAAATTCTGCCGAAGTTTTCCAAAGGCACAGACGGCGTTTAGAAAGGATAGATTGCATTCAACCGGTGGTGGCGTGTTTGTCGCTGTTAGTAGTAGTTTATCCTGTAGTGAAATAGAAGTGAATAGTTCCTGTGAACTATTATGGGTGGAGGTTACACCCAACAACCGAGCTAGGTTAATAATTGGCTCCTTTTACCGACCTCCCGACTGAGCAGCATTAGTGGCAGAACAACTGAGAGAAAATCTGGAATACATTTCACATAAATTTTCTCAGCATGTTATAGTCTTAGGTGGAGATTTCAATTTACCGGATGTAGACTGGGACACTCAGATGTTTAGGACGGGTGACAGGGACAGAGCATCGAGTGACATTATACTGAGTGCACTATCCGAAAATTACCTCGAACAATTAAACAGAGAATTGACTCGTGGAGATAACATCTTGGACCTACTGATAACAAACAGATACGAATTTTTCGACTCTGTAAGCGCAGAACAGGGAATCAGTGATCATAAGGCCGTTGCAGCATCCCTGAATATGGAAGTTAATAGGAATATAAAAAAAAGGGAGGCAGGTTTATCGGTTTAGCAAGAGTAATAGGAGGCAGATTTCAGACTACCTAACAGATCAAAACGAAAATTCTGTTCCGACACTGACAATGTTGAGTGTTTATGGAAAAAGTTCAAGGCAATCGTAAAATGCGTTTTAGACAGGTACGTGCCGAGTAAAACTGTGAGGGACGGGAAAAAACCACCGTGGTTCAACAGCAAAGTTAGGAAACTACTGCGAAAGCAATGAGAGCTTCACTGCAAGTTTAAACGCAGCCCAAACCTCTCAGACAAATAGAAGCTAAACGATGTCAAAGTTAGCGTAAGGAGGGCTATGCGTGAAGCGTTCAGTGAATTCGAAAGTAAAATTCTATCTACCGACATGGCAGAAAATCCTAGGAAGTTCTGGTCTTACGTTAAATCAGTAAGTGGATCGAAACAGCATATCCAGACACTCTGGGATGATGATTGCATTGAAACAGAAGATGACACGCGTAAAACTGAAATACTAAACACCTCTTTCCAAAGCTGTTTCACAGAGGAAAACCGCACTGCAGTTCCTTCTCTAAATTCTCGCACAAACAAAAAAATGGTTGACATCGAAATAAGTGTCCAAGGAATAGAAAATCAACTGAAATCACTCAACAGAGGAAAGTCCACTGGACCTGACGGGATACCAATTCGATTCTATACAGAGTACGCGAAAGAACTTGCCCCCCTTCTAACAGCCGTGTACCGCAAGTCTCTAGAGGAACGGGAGGTTCCAAATGATTGGAAAAGAGCACAGGTAGTTCCAGTCTTCAAGAAGGGTCGTCGAGCAGACGCGCAAAACTGTAGGCCTGTATCTCTGACATCGATCTGTTGTAGAATTTTAGAACATGTTTTTTGCTCGAGTATCATGTCATTTCTGGAAACCCAGAATCTACTCTGTAGGAATCAACATGGATTCCGGAAACAGCGATCGTGTGAGACCCAACTCGCTTTATTTGTTCATGAGACCCAGAAAATATTAGATACAGGCTCAGAGGTAGATGCCATTTTCCCTGACTTCCGGAAGGCGTTCGATACAGTTCCGCACTGTCGCCTGATAAACAAAGTAAGAGCCTACGGTATATAAGACCAGCTGTGTGGCTGGATTGAAGAGTTTTTAGCAAACAGAACACAGCATGTAGTTCTCAATGGAGAGGCGTCTACAGACGTTAAAGTAACCTCTGGCGTGCCACAGTGAAGTGTTATGGGACCATTGCTTTTCACAATATATATAAATGACCTAGTAGATAGTGTCGGAAGTTCCATGCGGTTTTTCGCGGATGAAGCTGTAGTATACAGAGAAGTTGCAGCATTAGGAAAATTGCAGGAAGATCTGCATCGGATAGGCACTTGGTGCATGGAGTGGCAACTGACCCTTAACATAGACAAATGTAATGTATTGCGAATATATAGCAGCAAGGATCCTTTATTGTATGATTACATGATAGCGGAACAAACACTGGTAGCAGTTACTTCTGTAAAATATCTGGGAATATGCGTACGGAATGATTTGAAGTGCAATGATCATATAAAATTAATTGTTGGTAAGGCGGGTGCCAGGTTGAGATTCATTGGGAGAGTCCTTAGAAAATGTAGTCCATCAATAAAGGAGGTGGCTTACAAAACACTCGTTCGGCCTATACTTGAGTATTGCTCATCAGTGTGGGATCCGTACCAGGTCAGGTTGACAGACAAGATAGAGAAGATCCAAAGAAGAGCGGCGCGTTTCGTCACAGGGTTATTTGGTAAGCGTGATAGCGTTACGGAGATGTTTAGCAAACTCAAGTGGCAGACTCTTCAAGAGAGGCCTCTGCATCGCGGTGTAGCTTGCTGTCCAGGTTTCGAGAGGGTACGTTTCTCGATGAGGTATCGAATATATTGCTTCCCCCTACTTCTACCTCCCGAGGAGATCACGAATGTAAAATTAGAGAGATTCGAGCGCGCACGGAGGCTTTCCGGCAGTCGTTCTTCCCCCGAACCATACGAGAATGGAACAGGAAAGGGAGGTAATGACAGTGGCACGTAAAGTGCCCTCCGCCACACACCGTTGGGTGGCTTGCGGAGTATAAATGTAGATGTGGATGTAGATGCAGATGTATATGATTGAAGTGGAAACTCATGTTCTTTGCAATCCCTGTCGCGACAATAGATTTGTGCCGCTATGTCCGGAAGAAACTCTACACCAAATAGATGGTGTCGCATCAGTACTGCTGGCCTTTGTGTGAAATATGTGACTCAGTGCAGTACAGTCTGCTGCTCTTTCAGTTTACTGTTTCACTTAGATTTTCTTTGTTTTCTGTAACTGCTGTCCAAGCTGTCAGCTTATCATGAAATGGGAAGGAGAAGCAGAGTAAGAAACTGGATCGGAAGTTAAATGTCTGTGGGAACTTTCGCACGAAATAAATAGCCAACAATACGAAAGCAGTAGAATAAGCGTCGGCAAACGAAGTTACATACACTGAGGGAACAAGTCTCCTCTTCCCCGGCGTACTGCACCAACTCGACGTAACATGGACTGAACAAGTCATTGAAAGTCTCCTGCTGAAATACTGAGCCATGTTGCCTCTCTAGCCGTCCACAATTGCGAAAGTGTTGCCGGTCCAGGATGTTGTGCATGAAATGACCTCTCGATTATATTTCATAAATGTCCGATGGGATTCATGTCCAGCCATCTGGTTGGCCAAATCATTCGCCCGAACTGTCCAGAATGTTCTTCAAACCAATCGCCGAACATAACAATTTTCAGTCAGTTTAGATGGACCGTAGGAGCCAGTGCATTCCACGTGAACACATCCCACATCGTTATGGAGCCACCACCACGTTCCACAGTGCCTTCTTGACAACCTGGGACCATGGCGTTTTGAGGTCTGCGCCACACTGAAACCCTGCCATCAGCTTTTTCGAGCAGATACCCGGACTCCTCTGAGCTGACAATGGTTTTGCAGTCGTCTAGAGTCCATCCGATATGTTCACGAGTCCAGAAGAGGCGATTGAGGCGATGTCGTGCTCTCAGCAAAGCCACTCGCGTCGATCTCTGCTGCCACAGCCCATTAACGCCGATTTTCGCCGCGTCGTACATCCTATTTTCGTCGTACGTCCTACATTCATTTCTGTGGTTATTTCAGGTTGTATTGCTTGTCTGTTAGAACTGAAAATTCTACCCAAACGCTGCTGCTCTTGGTCGTTAAGTGAAGGTCGCCGGTCACTGCCTCGTCCGTGGTGAAAGGTAAGGCCTGAAATGTGGTGTTCTCAGCACACTCTTGATACTGTGTGTCGCGGAATACTTACTTCCCCAACGATTTCCGAATTGGAATGTCCCATCCGTCTGTCTTTGACTACTATTCCTTGTTAAAAGTCTGTTTATTCCCGTCGAGCGGCCTTAATCATGTCGGACAGCTTTCCACATGAAGCACCTCGGTATTATTGACAGCTCCGCCAATGCACCACCGTTTTATATTGTGTGGGCGATACTAACGCCGTCTGTATATGTGCATATCGCTATCCCATGACTTTTGTCACCTCAGTGTACATTTATATTATTGCTTTTAGCCCGCCCCGTTTGCCGTGCGGTCTAACGCACGGCTTTCCGGATTGGGAAGGAGCGCCTGGTCCCCGGCACGAATCCGCCCGGCCGACTTGTGTCGAGGTCCGGTGAGCCGGCCAGTCTGTGGATGGGTTTTAGGCGGTTTTCCATTTGCCTCGGCGAATGCGGGATGGTTCCCCCTGTTCCATCTCAGCTACACTATGTCGGTGATTGCTGCTCAAACAAGTTCTCCACGTACGCGTACACCACCATTACACTACCACGCAAACATAAGGGTTACACTCGTCTGGTGTGAGACATTCCCTGGAGGGTGGGGGGGGGGGGGGGGGGGCGAACCGCACAGTAACCTTGAAAGAGTGGTTCGGTTCGGTGTGGGGCGGCGGAGGGGGTGAAGTGGACTGTGGTAGTCGTCATGGGTTGTGGACCACTGCGGCTGCAGCGGGGCTGGAGCCTCTCCATCGTTTCTAGGCCCCTGGTTAACATACAATATAATACAATAAAATTACTGCTTTTGATTACGTTTCACTTAAAAAATGGCAGGAAAAATCTTCTTCGATTTTGAGACTGAAAATAGATAGACCTACGAGACTTATTAGCTATACTTCGTGGCAGTGAGTCACGAAACGAGATGGAGGAGTCTTTATTAAAACCTACGGTGACCTCTTTCCTTGGCAGAACAGGTTTATTCTGAAACGGGAAACCACTGTCCAGCAGAAGAATTTTCATGCTCGCCTTTTGAATGACCTGTGAGTGAAAGAAAAGTGCTACGACTGAATTTTCGACAGGGGGAAATAAACAATTTTATGACAGCATTCTGACTGCCTAACATTTTCTGTAATAACTGACCACACTGCACAGCTCGACATACAACATACGAACGCTATTCTGAAAGTAAGGTCCGATGGGTCACGAAGTGGAAACCACAGTGAAAATCAAAAATGTTTTATTTCCAACAGTTTGTTACACTTTGCTGCTAATTCTCTATATAGTCGCCGCTCCGACTTACACATTTGTGGTAGCGTAGTACCAACTTTCCAATACCCTCGTCATAGAAGGCAGTCAACTGTACTTTTCGCGACGTCTCTACGCTTGTCTGCAGTTCGTTGTCTGTGCCAAAATGTCGTATGCATATCCAGTGGTTCATTTGTGCAGAGATTAGCGTCAGAGGGAACCACTTCCCACCGAAAACGTTGCCCATGCATTGAGCGGCCTAACTGTCACGAAGAAAGAAATGCATGACAGGTACGTCATGTGGGGTTGCATGGAATCAGGCGAAATCTCACAGCAGGGACCCACACTATACCTTTTTCTTACCATCTTTGCGTGCTCAGAACTGAAAAGAGCGACGTGACGCGATCGACAGGCACCCTGGAGACACTGCCCAAAACGTCTGTGCAAAGCTTCATCGTATTTTCACTGTTGTCTCTATTTCACAACCTATCGCACCTTACTTTCCGAATAGCCCTCGTAGATATTTACGGAGTTAAAAAAATTGGAAAAAAAATTCTCTCTAAACTGTTTTTCTCAAATGTGTTTCTATATACGCAAATATTCTTCGTGTTCAACATTTTAAAAAAGAATAAATAAAAAACTGTTTTAATTCGTAGAGCCACATACTTTTTTTCACTCTTCTGGAAAAAAACTGTTTTTGGCCTTATAACAATTGGCTTTTGAACTCCAGCTTTTGCAGTGTGCAAACCTTTTCTCATCACTTTATTTGTTCGCTAATAACAACAGTCCACGTATTGTTAAAATGTTTGTTTGTTTACACGTTTCGGGCATACTCCATCATCAGAACATAACTTAATAGGATTGCACAATAATACAAACTTAGCATTGAGTGTTAGTTTGTACGCATGTGACACAATACCATGTACTATGTCCTTAACTTCTGATGTGAGCTATGCGGAAAAGCGGAAAAAACAGATATCTTCAATGACAAGTGACCTGTTGTCATCAGCGACGAAATAAAGCGCTTAAACAAAGGAGTGCTTATTTTTCACATAATAGACGCAGGCCTCCTGCGCGACTTAATCCCTCAAGTTTATATAAAGTCCATTTCTTTACATCCAACAGTTAGAACGATAGTGCTTGAATTCAAACGTGGCCTTACTTCCATTAAAGACGATCCACTTAAAAGACGACCCAAAACTTCAACCGCAGGTGAAAACTTCTCGAAAATGCTCAATATGGTACAAACGAAATAGCTGACGTATAGTTGTATCAGAAAAAAAAAGTATGCTGTATAAACTTGATAAAGTTTGTAAAAAAATTCAGTTTTGTATTTTTCGTTGTACTCAGTGCTGGATACGACTATTTGCAAGGAAATTAGATGAAGTTTCTTCTAGGAGCAGGAATCATTTCGTTAAAAAATTTATACTTACCTTGTCCAATTGGATGTATCCTTCGTTGTCGTTTGACCTATGATCGCTGACTTTGGCTTATAGCTTCTTTGATCAACTATTGTGTGATAGCCCACTCAGTCTTACTGTGCCTGAGCAACGGTGCTTACCGCTCTTACAGGTATTCATGTTGTGAGCCTTATTTTCTGCTTCGTTAAGACTGTATTATGGCGTCACGTATAAATTTTCTTCCGTTTTCAGGTTAGCAATTACGTCTTCTTTCCTAGTTAAATAGCATGCATGCCGTGTGAAGTTGTTACACTAGACATTTTTCGTAAGAATGGTTAATTTTCTCCGACGAATAACTCTCATGAAAATCTAATGTTTCAAGATTCACAGATTTCAGTTTATTTCCGTTTTTGTGCTGGTTCTGTGATCATCGTTCATAATCGAAACGGCAACTAGTAAATTTATTGTAATTTATGTTTCTGGACTGGAGCGGCGAGTGAAAATTTGTACCAAGGCCGGGAATCGAACCTCAGTCTCTTGCTCACTAGGCATGTGCGTTAGCCACTACGCCACCTTCGCGCAGCCGTTCACATAACGGCACGGATTACTCTGGCACGCCTCCCTCCTCGATCCAGTCTAGTGTCGCACCAGTCTACTTTAAATCCCTCTTACACACGAACAAAATTGCAGAGACTCTCCACGTTCTGGAACAGCACCTCAGCATTGAACGTAAATGGGGGATCCAACCTGAAATCCAGGTGCAGGTATTTATACAAATGAAACTGACAAAATTTCAGACACTTTACTGGTGTCATATAGATATGAGTTTATGATATAGAATGAAGCTGCGAGTGAAAATTTGTACTAAGGCCGGAAATCGAACCCGGGTCGATTGTTTACTAGGTTTGCTTAGTGACTAATGCCCCTGCCTAGTAAGCAGGAGAACCAGGTTCAACTCCCGGCCTTGGTACAAATTTTCACTCGCCACTTCAGTCTATATCATAAAATCATATCTGTGTGAGACAAGTAAAGCGTCTGAAATTGTCATCTCAAATGTATTGTGAGACAGCACAATGTGCATCATGCATTTCTCCAAGGATATCGATGTTGTTGACACTTGCCTGAAAACAATTTTTGTTCACTCATCAAAACCTACAGTGTATGTCCCATCGGTATAGAACCACGAAATTTTTCAAGGAGAAGGTTTCGCAGTACAACCAAGTGAAAACAAAAAATCCGCAAATTGTCGGTTTGTAATTACATCACTCGAAAGAAAAGTATTTCTTTTATGATTTGTCATCAGACTGACTCAGTTTGTCCGTCTGTTAAATCCCCTTTTTCTCAGGAACGGGTAGACGTATCAAACTGATGTTTGTGTCACGTACTGAGGTCTGGAGTCCTTTGGCTGTGTAAAAATGTCAAGCTTCTAAGTCAGTGCAATCAAAAGTTACGTCCACTAATGTTATATATTTTGATACTTGTAAACTCACTGATTAAAACATGTAGAGTACACCCATGAACGTAGAGTCAAAAAATTTGACAAGAGGAAAGATTTCACAGCAGAAGTAAAAGGAAGAAAAAATAAGAAATTGTTAATTCTTAATTATATTACACAAAATATTACTTTTGTGTTTTGTTATCCGACTTCAAACTTGAAATTAAAACAGTCTCAAAGCCTTGGAATCCCTGGCACCGATATCTTCCCAGTATTAGTATCGACAACAAGCAGATCCTCGATTCAAGGAATGGATGAACTGTCCATATACAAAATTAAGTTTGTACATAGATAATTAAGTTTGTATGGAATGCTCAGTGCGCGAGTCATACTCGCATCTGGCCACTTTTTATGTATGTCTTGTAATTTTTGAGCATTCTTCTTCTGAACAACAAGAGGTAGTAGGGGGACAGGAAATTAACATCGTTTCATTTATCAGCTCACTGTAAAAAATGTCATGTGACTAGGGCCTCCCGTCGGGTAGACCGTTCGCCAGTTGCCAGTCTTTCGATTTTACGCCACTACGGCGACTTGCGCGTTGGTGGGGATGAAATGATGATGATTAGGACAACACATCACCCAGTCCCTGAGCGGAGAAAAGCTCCGATCCAGCCGGGAATCGAAAGCGCGCCCTTAGGATTGACATTCTGTCGCGCTGACCACTCAGCTACCGGAGGCGGACAGCTCACTGTGTACTTCAAAGTCATTCCTAAGACTTTTTAAGGTTAAAATGACTTGTTTACTGACAAATAATTAAATCTTAAATCCTTTCTTGCAAATTGTGGGGAAATAGCCAGCCAAGTACCAAAAGGGGTAAACATTCGACATTTTATGGTTCAAATGGCTCTGAGCACTATGGGAATTAACTTCTGAGGTCCTCAGTCCCCTAGAACTTAGAACTACTTAAACCTAACTAACCTAAGAACATCACACACATCCATGCCCGAGGCAGGATTCGAACCTGCGACCGTAGCGGTCGCGGGGTTCCAGACTGCAGCGCCTAGAACCGCTCGGCCATCCCGGCCGGTTCGACATTTTATGCTTTTTCAGTTTCGCAAGCGTAGTAAGGCAACAGTTGCTAATAAAAACATTTGCGATGTTCATCCAAGAACATTAGAAATTCGTAAATGCCAAAGAAATAATAGTTTTATAAGCTACAATCCGTTAATTTTGGTCTTTCCGACTTACATCGATCAGGAAGGTCAACAACTTTAGGGAAAGACTTGCTAAGTGCGGAAGTGGAAGCAAATCCCTGTCAGACAATCGATGAACTGTCAAACACTCTCTATGAACCTCTGTCGACCATCCAAGAACATTTGCAGCAGATTGGTAAAGCAAGCAGAGCAGGTGTTTGGGTGCCTCATAATCTTTCCGAAAAAAGCAAAGCACTTGTTGATTGCTTGGTCAGTGGAGATGACAAATGGGTCCTTTATGATAATTCAAGGCACAAAAGACAGTGGCTCTCTCCGAAGGAGTCGCCAAGAATTACAGCTAAGACGGATTTACACCCCAAAAAGGTGCCCTTGTGTGTTTGGTGGAATATTCGCGGAGTCGTTCATTTTGAAGCGTTGAAACCTGGTCAGACTGTGAATGCAGACCTTTACTGTGAGCAATTGGATCGAATAAATCAATCTACAATTGAAAAGTGCCCAGCGACATTCAACAGAAAAGCCTTTATTGTGCAACGGACAATGCAAGACCGCACTGCGCAAGACGAACCCTCTAAAAAAAGTGATAAATTGGGGTGGGAAGTATCGTTTCACCTTCCATACTCGGCCGATATAGGTCCATTTCCATTTATTTCCGACACTACAACATTTTCTAAGTGGCAAAAACTTCGAACATCCGATGATGTCCAAAATGCTATCTACACATATAGCACTCAAATACAAGCTGATTTTTATCGATTAAGCGTTTAAAATTTGCTCACTCGATGGCAAAAGTTGGGTGATTAAATAACTGATTAGAAATAAAAACTTGATAAAAATATACCTGCCTGAGTTTAATGTAAAAAAAATTACATTAGTTTCCGGTCCCCTAATACTTATGAATAACCCTGTATTGTATTGCAGTTCAATTACAGCACCAAGAGTATAAATCAGAAATAAAATATCCCTCTCAAAGTCAAGTCGATCCTCTTGCGGTTACAGACTCGCACCGCGCGTTCATCTAATGGGCAGCTCCGAGGATTGTCTGTGATTTGGATCGGATGGACATCGGTCGGCTGCGTAGTTCGGTGAGGCGTGAAACATAGAAAACCACAAAGCGAGAAATCCGTTCTTCCGCTATGAAAATTAATAATTATGCAAATAAACAGTGTTCACTGTCGTTACATTCTGTACACTCATTTGTTCTCCTTTATGAATTCCTCAGGAATAAATTACTTTGTTTCGGAGCACGCAAATACACAGAGCAGCTCCATCCAAGTCGACGTACAAATAGACAACCTCTAGCTCGACGAACGATGCGCATCTGAAGACTGGAAAGTTGAACAAGTCACACTAATACACACGAAAGTAAATAGAAGCAATGCATTGAATTACACAGCCACATCAGCTGACATGGTTTTTCAGTACGATTTTGGAACATACACTATGCTCGGCCATTATGAAATACCTAGAAGAAAACGATCTAGTGTCAGAAAGCCAACACCGATTCAATAAACATCGTTCGTGTGAAACACAACTAGATCTTGAATGGGATTTTCACTCTGCAGCGGAGTGTGCGCTGATATGAAACTTCCTGGCAGATTAAAACTGTGTGCCCGACCGAGACTCGAACTCGGGACCTTTGCCTTTCGCGGGTAAGTGCTCTACCAACTGAGCTACCGAAGCACGACTCACGCCCGGTACTCACAGCTTTACTTCTGCCAGTACAGTAGAGCACTTGCCCGCGAAAGGCAAAGGTCCCGAGTTCGAGTCTCGGTCGGGCACACAGATTTAATCTGCCAGGAAGTTTCACAACTAGATCTTCATTCGCACGAAGTAAAGTGTGCAATCGACAGTATAAGTCATACTTATTCCATATTTATAGATTTCGAGGAGAATTTTGACATCGTTTCTCACAAGTGTCTCCTGATCAAAACGCGTGCGATGGTATTCATGATATTCCATCAGAAAAGGTACAGTTTGTAGTAAATGATGGGAAGTCATTTGAGAAAACGGAAGTGATATCTATGGTTTCCCAAGATCCTCTGATAAGCCCTTTTCTGTTCTTAATCTGTATAAACCATGTAGGAGAAAATCTGTACAGCCCTCTTAGATTATTTGAAGTTGATACTGTAGTAGGGGAGCAATCAGAAGATTAAAAAGAATGGTAAAGTTACTGAGACATCTGCATGGTACGAAAAGGGACGATTGACCTTAAATAACAGAGACTTTGAGGTCCTCCTAATCAGTTTTTTAAAAAAAACATTAAATTTCGGTTACAAGAAAAGTCGCATAAATTTAAAGGATTCGTATAAATATCAAGGGATTAATTACGAACAACTTAAAATGGGAACACTACAATGAAAATGTTGTGAGGAAGGCGAACCGAAGACAGCGTTTTATCGGCAGCAAATCTAATGAAGAGGCTGCCTGCACTATGCTTGTCCGTCCTGTTCTTCAGTGTTGCTACGCAGTATGGGATCCTTACAAGATGCGACTGAAATTTCTCGTGTTGAGAAATGCGAAGAGGTGATCTGTTTTACTTGGTAAAAAAACTTTCTGTAGCCAAGATCGAAAAAATACTTATTTATTTTGGACAACCATTTTCGACAGGCTTTGCTATCATCTTCTGGTCTTCAAAAGTATTTTTTACAATACGTGTTCATTGAGAGTTGGAACCTCGTGCCAAGCTGTCATATTAGGGCAGGGCCGGCCAAACGCTGCACAGTGTGCAGACGTGCGGAAATGCTGCACATGTGCGCACGTGTGCGACAGCGAGCGACAGCGACATCTGTTATTAGACATGCGTCCTAAACGAACGGCGGCGGCTCCACTTCCCTGTTTATGTGGTACAAGCAAGAGCGTAACATACCCAGTCTCGTTAATCCCTGGTAACCGTAAACTTAACAGAGAAGTACTGAGAAATGGCAGGTACTGTGAAAAAGCAAAGGACGGGAGATCTATGTTCTCAGTCGTTTAAAAATGACTGGGAACTGCAATTCTTTTTTGTAGCCGTTGGTGAAAACTCACAGTGTTTGCTGTGCCGCCGAATAATAGGCGGCCAGCGTAAGTTTTCTATTGAAAAACACTACAATACATATCACAAAGACGAGTGTAGTGTACTCAACAGTGAAGAACGGCAAGCAAAATTAAATGTCCTTAAGAAAATGGATGAGACACATCAACTCGATTATCATTTCTCATGACGAGTGATAAACGTGTTTGGATTTATTCCTTTCATAATTAAAAATTATTGTTTACTAACTGTGCATTATTGCCTCATTCTGCTCCATGTTACATTATTATCAGGAAAGTTGGTCATTAAACCGATTGTTCCAATGTATACTTACATTTAGGGTGTTTTTTTTGTTTTTTTTATGTGTGAAGGGCTACGCTCAGCTGAAGTCGATAAAACATAACATTCATCTAATTGTCGGTTATTATGCAGATTACTGATGAAAGATATAGCAATAATGGTATTGAAATAACAGGTGATCATCGAGAGGTCTGCGGTTATGATTCTGTTCAGAGGTCAGTGAGACAGAAATGATGTGGGTGTAACTGAGGGCACGGAGAATTAGTTATAGGAAACCTTGCATTAGTTTAATGTTATTTGAAATCATGAATAAGGTTCGTTGGAAGTCGCTAAGTGCTCTCTTTCTTAAATAATAGATCAAAAACATTACGTGTATTTACGTGCCGTCAGTCAAGCTGCCAAACCCACGGTTGTTAACAGTATTACTTGTCTTACTGGGTTAAACTGTTACCATAAAAGTAGACGTCTCAATGAGTAGACTGTGACAGTATTTTAAATCTTTAATACGCGAAATACCTTCCCATGGTTGGCTTGCAAGCTGTGGAAAGAGCACTAGAATTCGCCGGTACAGAGTATCCCAACAAGTGGATAAAGCGGCATCTGTGCGTAGAAACACGCACTACATGAACGCTGACGGCTGCGGCGTGCACGCTGTGACCCGGAAGTTGCACATGTGCAGGAGCACCGCACGCGTGCAGAATTTCTGGCCGGCCCTGTATTAGGGGATAAAATGTAGCACAGTATGCAAAAGCTTGTCTGAAATAGAACATCTACAATCAAAAAGCCCCTTGTGAATATGGCGATGTCCACGCATGTTGTACTCACATATGATTGTTTAGTCTTAAAAACACAATATACTGGCAATATACCATCCAGTTCCCCTCCCTCCACCACTCTTCCCCCCGGGCTTCCCCTCCCCCTTCCTCCCCTGCCCGTGGCATCTCTGCTCTCCCCTCTCCCTCTCCCTCTCCCACTCCCCTTCCTCCTCCTCCTCCTCTGTTGGCAGGTCCCCGGACTCGCACACGCATAGTGAACATTCGCGCGCCGGAGATCATCGCCGTCAGTGTCTAGTGTGTGTGCTTCGTTTTGTGTTTCGTGCAGTTACAACTCAACTGTTCACATGTGCCGTCGCAGTTCTCCGTGTTTTGTGCGCCGTGTCAACAAGTGTTAATGTTTTTATCGTCCAACGTGAACGGCTTCTTGTTTTTTGTTTTTTTTGTACCTACTTTCTTTACCCGCCATTTTTTGTATTTTCTGAGTCACCTATCTCTTATTATTGTACCCCATAAGGCTGAAGAACGGCGTATTAAGCTGGTGCCAGCCCGCCTTGTATGAGGTGCTGAAAATTACAATAAAGGAAAAAAAAAAAAAAAAACCATCCAGTTGTACCCTATATGCCGTCTAAGGTGGTTCATCAGTGAATGGAACATGTCAGGTTAACGTAAACAGATGTGCTGTTGTACATTTTACTATATATTGTGTTTTTATATTTACCAATCATCTTTGAGCACTACACATACGAATATGGCCATTTGCACAAGGTGCTTTCTGATTGTAAACGTATATTTCTGACAATTCTTTGCACAATGTGCTACACTATATCCACGAATGTGACAACTTGGCATGAGGTTCCAACTCACAATTAACATGTTTTGTAACAAATTTCTAACAAATATCTTAGAAGACCAGAATATGACAGAAAAGCCTGTCGAATCTGGTTGTCGAAAATGAATTTGCATTTATGGGATTTTGGCTGTGGAATCTTTTTTGCTTACCAGATACGATTGACGGAGGACACTGTAAAAGTACAAAGAACGAAGATCACTACGTATAATAGTGAAGCATGAGAGATAGCGTCACGGTTTGCGCCAGTGCTTGCTATCCTTCAAAACGAAGTCATCATCTCCAAATCTCGTTCCGCGAAGGGATCAGTTCAGGTGGTAATCACACAGTTCCACATCAGGACTGTGGGATGGCTGCTTCAAAGTTGTCCTCCAAGCTTACTGGTCTCGGAAAACATCAAGCGAAAATCTTTTTCTCCTTTGACTGTCTCAATATTCTGCACACACCCGCTTCTCCTTTTCTCAGTCGGACTGACAGTTCATTGACTGTTACAGCCAAAATGAGGCTGTGAATAAGCTTCACGTAGTCAGGAGTTCGATCGACCGCTGTGATGGAGGTCCTGAGTATTGGTGCGCCCATTCTCACCACACAGTCTGCTTGTCCGACGGCTAGCTGTACTGCGAGCAACAGTGACTTCCCTGAGTCATCAGTCTTCTGACTTGCCTGTTGCGTCCCGCCACGAACTGCTCTTCTCCACCAACCTCTTCGTCTCTGAGCAGCACTTCCAACCTCCGTCCTCAATTATTTGCTGGATGTATTCAAATATTTGTCTTTCCCTACAGTTTTCACCCTCTACAGCTCCCTCTAGTACCATGGAAATTATTCCCTTATGTCTTAGCACATGTCCTACTATCCTCTTCTTGCCAACGTTTTCCACATGTTAGTTTCTTCTTGCCAATGTGTTCCAATGTTCCTGTCTTCACCGATTCTACGGAGAACCTCCTCATTCCTTATCTCATCAGTCCACATAATCTTCAAATTTCTGCTACAGCACCCTATTTCAAACGCTTCGATTCTTTCTGATCGGGTTTTCCAACTATCGATGATTCACAACCATGCAATGCTGTGTTCCAAACGTACATTCTTAGAAATTTCTTCCTCAAACTAAGGCCTATGTTTGATACTAGTATACTTCTTTTAAAGGTTCAAATGGCTCTGAGCACTATGCGACTTAACTTCTGAGGTCATCAGTCGCCTAGAACTTAGAACTACTTAAACCCAACTAACCTAAGGACATCACACACATCCATGCCCGAGGCAGGATTCGAACCTGCGACCGTAGCGGTCGCTCGGTTCCAGACTGTAGCGCCTAGAACCGCACGGCCACTCCGGCTGGCTATACTTCTTTTAGAGTAACCTCTTTGCCAATGCTGTTCTGCTTTTTATATCTTTCTTGCTTCGTCCGTCATAGGTTATTTATCTTATAAGGTAGTCAAATTCCTTAACTTCGTGTACTTGGGCATCACCAATTTTGACGTTAAGTTTCTCGATACTCTCATGTCTGCTGCTTCTGGTTCACTCTCAATCCATATTCAGTACTCCTTAGACTGTTCGTTCTATTCAACAGACCCTGTAGCTCTGCTTCACCTTCACAGAGGGTAGCAACGATATCGATACCCTTTCATCCTGAGTTTTCATCCCACCTTATTTTCGTTATTGTTTCTTCGATGTATAGATTGACAGCATCCCTGTCTTCCATCCTTTTTAATCTGAGGAATTCATTCCTGGCCATCAGCTTTCTTTTTTCTTTTAACTCTTGTACGCGTGTTCCCTATAGCTTACTCTCATTTTTCTCAGAATTTCGAACATCTTGCACCATTATATGTCGTCGAACGCTTTTTCTTCAGGCTTGCTTCTGTCATCAATTGCAACGTCAGAACCACCCCTCTGGTGCCTTTTCCTTTCCTATGCCCAAAGAAACCTAGCAGAGCCTCAATTTTCTTTTATTTTTTGTATGCTATTCTCATCAGATGCTTGGATGCCTGATGTGTTAAGCTCATGGTGCGATATTTTTCTCAGTTGTCGGCTCTTGCCATCTTCTGAATTGTGTGGATGATGATTTTTTGAAAGTCTGATGGTACGTCCCTTGCCTCATATATTCTACACGACTTGAATAGTTGTTTGGTTGACACGTCCTCCAATGATTTCAGGAATTCCAATGGAATGTTATCTATGCCTTCCGCTTTATTTCATCTCAAGTCTTCCAGAGCTCTTTTGAATACTGGTTCTAATAATGGACGCCCTAACTCTTCCATATCGACTCCAATTTCTTCTTCCGTCACGTCATTAGACAAGTCCTCCTCCACATAGAGGCCTTCACTGTAGCCTTTTCACCTATACGCTCTCTCCTCATCGTTTAAAGTGGAGTTTATATTCCACTCTTAATGTTAGCACCCTTGACGTAAATTTTACCGAAGGTTATTCTGACTTTTCTGTTTGATGACTCGGTCCTTGCGACGGTCATTTCATTTTCGATTTCTTCTCATTTTTCCTGAGGTCATTTAGCTTTCGCTTCCCTGCATTTACTTCATTCCTAAGGATAGTATGTTGCAGTATTCCTGCTTTTCCCTCAGCATTTCTGTGCTTCCTTTTTTCGTCGATGAACTGAAGTATTTCTTCAATCTACTCTCATCATTACTAAATAGTGATCTGCGCCTATATTTGCTCCTACGTATGCCTTAAAATGCATTATCTGGTTTCAAAATATCTGTCTGACCGTGATGTAATCCAACGGAAAATTTCCCGTGTCTCCGGGTCCTTTACAGGTCTACCTCCTCCTTTTTATTACAGAACTTAATTAGTTTTTCCCTTGCCTCATCCCTTCGGTGTCAAGCCCATATTCTTCCGTAATCCTTTCTGCTACTGCCTGCTCTACAACCGCATTCCATCCCCCGCCCCCCTCCCCCAAGGCCCGCCTACTACACTGAAGAGCCAAAGAAACTGATACACCTGCCTAATAACGTTTAGAGCCCCCACGAACACGCACAAGTGCCGCAACACGAGATGGCATGGACTCGACTAACGTCTGAAGTAGTGCTGGAAGGAAATTACCCCATTAATCCTGCTGGGCTATCCATATACCCGTAATACTACGAGAGGGTGGAGATCTCTTCTGAACAGCGTGTTGCAAGGCGTCCCAGATATGCCCAATAGTGTTCATGGCTGGGGAGTTTGGTGGCCAGCGGAAGTGTTCCTGGAACTGCTTCGTAGCAATTCTGGAAGTGTGGGTGTCGCATTGTCCTGCTGGAAATGTCCAACTCCGTCGGAATGTGCAATGAACATGAATGGATGCAGGTGATCAGACAGGATGCTGAAGTATGTGTCACCTGTCATTGTCGCATCTAGACGTATCAGGGGTTCCATATCACTCCTACTGCACACGCCCCACACCATTACAGAATCTCCACCAGCTGTAACAGTCCCCTGCTCACATGCAGGATCCATTCATTCATGAGGTTGTCTCCAGAACCGTACACATCCATCCGCTCGATACAATTTGACTCGTCCGACCAGGCAACATATTTCCAGTCATCAACAGCCCAATGTCGATGTTGACGGACCAGGCGAGGCGGAAAGCTTTGTCTCTTGCAGTCGGCTCCGAAAGCCCATATCGATGACGTTTCGTTGAATGGTTTGCACGCTGACACTTGTTGATAGCCAGCATTGAAATCTGCAGCATTTCTCTTTTGTCACGCTGAACGATTCTTTTCAGTCGTCGTTGTTCCCTTTCTTGCAGGATATTTTCCGGCCGCACCGATGTCGGAGATATGATGTTTTATGTCCAGACACTCTGTGACCAATATGGTACTGAAACAGAGGATGACAGACCAAAGACCGAAATACTAAATGTCTTTTTCCAAAGCTGTTTCACAGAGGAAGACTGCACTGTAGTTCCTTCTCTAGATTGTCGCACAGATGACAAAATGGTAGGTATTGAAATAGATGACAGAGGGATAGAAAAACAATTAAAATTGCTCAAAAGAGGAAACGCCGCTGGACCTGATGGGATACCATTTCGATTTTACACAGAATACGCGAAGGAACTTGGCCCACTTCTTGCAGCGGTGTACCGTAGGTCTCTAGCGTAGTGTTCCAAAAGATTGGAAAAGGGCACACGTCATCCCCCTTTTCAAGAAGGGACATCGAACATATGTGCAGAACTATAGACCTATATCTCTAACGTCGATCAGTTGTAGAATTTTGGAACACGTATTATGTTCGAGTAGAATGACTTTTCTGGAGACTAGAAATCTACTCTGTAGGAATCAGCATGGGTTTCGAAAAAGACGATCGTGTGAAACCCAGCTCGCGCTATTCGTCCATGAGACTCGGAGGGTCATAGACACGGGTTCCCAGATAAATGCCGTGTTTCTTGACTTCCGCAAGGCGTTTGATACAGTTCCCCACAGTCGTTTAATGAACAAAGTAAGAGCATATGGACTATCAGACCAATTGTGTGATTGGATTGTAGAGTTCCTAGATAACAGAACGCTGCATATCATTCTCAATGGAGAGAAGTCTTCCGAAGTAAGAGTGATTTCAGGTGTGCCGCAGGGGAGTGTCGTAGCACCGTTGCCATTCACAATATATATAAATGACCTTGTGGATAACATCGGAAGTTCACTGAGGCATTTTGCGGATGATGCTGTAGTATATCGAGAGGTTGTAACAATGGAAAATTGCACTGAAATGCAGGAGGATCTGCAACGAATTGACGCATGGTGCAGGGAATGGCAAATGAATCTCAATGTAGACAAGTGTAATGTGCTGCGAATACATAGAATGAAAGATTCTTTCTCATTTACCTACAATATAGTAGGTCAGCAACTGGAAGCAGTTAATTCCATAAATTATCTGAGAGTAGGCATTAGGGCCTTTGTTGAAGTTTCGAGAACCTTCACCGAGGAGTCAAGCAATATATTGCTCCCTCCTACGTATATCTCGCAAAGAGACCATGAGGAAAAAATCAGAGAGATTATAGCCCACGCCAAGAACAATACGAGACTGGGATAGAAGGGAGAACCGATAGAAGTACTCAAGGTACCCTCCGCCACACACCGTCAGGTGGCTTGCGGAGTATGGATGTATATGTAGAGATCCTATGTCCCATCGCTCGTGCGCCGACTATAACACCTCGTTGAAACTCACTTAAATCTTGATAACCTGTCATAGTAGCAGTAACTTAACTGCGCCAGACGCTTGTTGACTTATACAGTGTGTTACAAAAAAGGTACGGCCAAACTTTCAGGAAACATTCCTCACACACAAAGAAAGAAAATATGTTACGTGGACATGTGTCCGGAAACGCTTACTTTCCACGTTAGAGCTCATTTTATTACTTCTCTTCAAATCACATTAATCATGGAATGGAAACACACAGCAACAGAACATACCAGCGTGACTTCAAACACTTTGTTACAGGAAATGTTCAAAATGTCCTCCGTTAGCGAGGATATATGTATCCACCCTCCGTCGCATTGAATCCCTGATGCGCTGATGCAGTCCTGGAGAATGGCGTATTGTATCACAGCCGTCCACAATACGAGCACGCATAGTCTCTACGTTTGGTACCGGGGTTGCGTAGACAAGAGCTTTCAAATGCCCCCATAAATGAAAGTCAAGAGGGTTGAGGTCAGGAGAGCGTGGAGGCCATGGAATTGGTCCGCCTCTACGAATCCATCGGTCACCGAATCTGTTGTTGAGAAGCGTACGAACACTTCGACTGAAATGTGCAGTAGCTCCATCGTGCATGAACCACATGTTGTGTCGTACGTGTAAAGGCACATGTTCTAGCAGCACACGTGGAGTATCCCGTATGAAATCATGGCGGTGAATCGAGGAAGTACGGTACATACTGACGAAACTGAAATGAGCTCTAACATGGAAATTAAGCGTTTCCGGACACATGTCCACATAATATCTTTTCCTTATTTGTGTGTGGGGAATGTTTCCTGAAAGTTTGGCCGTACCTTTTCGTAACACCCTGTATAGGCGTTGCCGATCGCAGCGCCGTATTCTGCCTGTTTTTGAATACGCTTGCCTATGCCAGTTTCTTTGGCGCTTCAGTGTAAATTTTCATCTCTCTTTACTTATAGTATTACCCGTTCATCACCCTCATACTTTCTTTATCTCTTAATCTTCTGCTTGCGACGTCGTCATGCATATCTGAACTTTTGTTGTCGGTGTTTGTTTGCTGTCGAATCTGACGAGAGCAACCCTTCTCTAAACAGTTCATAGTAACTCCCTTTCTGTCCCATAACGAATCCTTCTCCCGTTACACTGCTTTCTGCTGCTGTTGATATTACCCTGTACTCATTTAACAGGTAATCCTTGTCTTATTTCCATTTCACTTCACTGACCCCCCATTATATCTAGACTGAGCCTTACTATTTCCGTCTTCGGATTTTATAGCTTCCCTGCTACGTTCAAATTTGTGACATTTTACCCCCCAACTCTTGGAACGTTATCCTTTCGTTGGATAGTCAATCTTTTTGTCGTCTCCCCCTTGGCAGTCCCCTCCCGGAGATCCGAATGAGGGACTATTCTGGAATCTTTTGCCAATGGAGAGCTCACATGACGCTTTTCAATTACATGCCGCATGCCGTACGGATACACATTATGTTTCTTTAATGCAGATGTTTCAATTGCCGTCTGCATCCTCGTGGAGTTGATCATTGCTACGGCCTTTTAGAGGCAGCTTCCTACCCCAAGGACAAGAGAATGCCCTGAACCTCTGTTCGCCCCTCCGCCCTCTTTGACACGGCCGTTGACAGAATGATGGGACTTCTTATGCCGGAAGTTTTCGGTCGTCATCGCTGATGATTTTTATTCAAAATGTAAGCAGTGGCTGGATTCGAACCCGGGACCGAGGATGTTTTGATTATCAGTCAAAGACTCTACACATTTACTTTCTTTTGTCAGTGTTTTTTCTTGTCATTTGGTCTGGACGGACGTCATGTGACATCTCTTCAAAGTCATCGATGAATATTTCATTCAATTTTGTAATTACAGGTTGCAGTCAGCCTCTGACCGAACACGCTGAGCCGTGCCTTTATAAACAGTGCTCTAGATCACGTGTCTTATAAAACCCCATATACCTCCTTCAATCACTTCTGTATATTTGTCACTGCCTCGTTCTCATAAGACAGAACTCCACAACAGCACGTTGCTTCAGGTGAACATCAAGTGTAGCAGCCATGTTGACGAAGTGTTGTGCCCTGGACTTGTGGTAACAGGTTGTTTCAGTGATATCCGTGAGTAGCATTGATGTAGAACAAAAATTCGAATTTTTGAAAAAAAAAATGTTGTGCATTTCATTTGGTGTGACTGTCGTGCAAAGACTCTATTTGGAAGGGCTCTCCGCAGTTGTGCTCCCCACAGCTATAATTACGCACAATAACCGTCTGCTTTGTTGGAGCTTAGCGATCTGTAACCTGCAAAACTGACAAGTGTATCTTTTCCTGCACGTTCTCCTGCGACATTGCACTCCCTCTTGGGTCACATCCGTATGCTTCGAATTAAATAACAAACCAGGGAGGAGTTTGGTTGGCCAGTAAGTCAGTAACAAACTCGTCTGGTAAAGAGAGACTATCTTGTTGAGACCCAGTAACCTCTAATTAGATCTTTTTACATAAGGTTAAACAGTACCTTAATTGGTATTGTCAAGAGAAATAGATAAAATGGCGGAGATTGTGAATTTTGAATGGTGAACAAATGTTTGATTTTTCTGATGACAATACTTCGAGGCCCGGACGTGGTTATACGACGACGAACAAAGATTTCGCCACTCCATTGCATCACTATTCCTTGCTGTAATGGTGAGCAGGGCTACCGTTTCGATCAAATTGTTATCTCCATAACATTAGAGTTGAAGGAGCCTTCACGGGAGACATCATTCAGAGTAATCGCCTTTCCAACGTACTCTCTACGGTCTCGCGAAACCCATGGGAGGCGACCGCTAATCACAAACATTGAACGAAGCCTGTTAAAATATTCTGCCACCCTGTGCCTTACTCATTAGATGACAGGGTATTTAGATACTGTTTAGAACCGTACAAATAACGATTCTCCACTTATGTCACATTTACACACTCAATCGGGCCGGCCATCAGTGGTTATCTGAACAGCACTGAGAATATCGTGCAGCAGTTTACAGTGGAGAGCAATGACAAAGTGGAGCAGCGAAAGCTTTGTTCATCATTGTCTAATCACGACTAAGCCTGGAAGTATTGTTATCGTAAAATCAAACATTTGTTCACCATTCAAAATTCACATCCTAGGTGATTTTAACTATTTCAGTTGACAATACCAATTAAAGTACTATTTAACCTTGTTACGCCTCTTAGATTCGACCTCCATCGGCGACATGGCTTGTGCTCGGCCACGATCGTCTTTAAACAATGGACATCGACGCCTGTACGTAAACTCTGCCCGGCGAGGCCTACGAGAAAGACAGGCCGCGGTGCGTACGTCACGAAGGTAGGCCCAGGTCCCTCGTTCTCTAGCTCAACTCAGCAGAAAAACTGCGTTTCTACACCTGTTAACTCGTAACTGGGTGCGTATGTACAACCGAGAATTGCATCTTTGGAATCCATTATTATGGAATCTTACTGTTCTTAGTCCTGCAATGATAGAACGTGCATTGGCCTGCTAACAATTTGTTATTGCTGTACTAGGGTACAATAAAATGAAAATCATGTCAAAATGATTATCAGTTGCATAAGGCACCACATCTTGTATGAAATGAGTACTGTTACGCAGAAGAGACTAAACGCTATAAACAAGCCGATATACCATTTATGTCGAGAATTGATCTTAGGTAAGACTTCATAATACTAGATTCCAGTAGAAGATGCAATTCTCGTTAGTACGTTCTCTCCCAGTTGTGAGTTAACAAGCTTCTTAAGCGAGCGATTGACTTCAGACTTACCTTCGTGACGAACACGCCGCGGTCTGTCTTCCTCGTGGGCCTCGCTTTCCGGTCTGTGACGTCACATTCGTCAGTTTTTATTAATTAACGATATCAAAATACTTTTATCAGTGGAGAATGTAGCAAATGCTCATTCCCACTCTGTTCAGCAGTCACGAGAATTTTACTACGTACATTTATCTTGGAAACAGTACAACTATTGACGAACTATTTTGCGTCTCCCTTTCTTCAGGGATATACACTAGTCCATTCCTGCAGACCAGACGGGTATCCCTTCACTCAAATTGCCTCTTTTCTTTTCACCAGAACTGTGTCTACAGGGCGTCCCAAAAAAGATAGTCAGTCTTTAGAGACAGGCTACTTACACCAAAATACGAAAAAACTCTAATAAAAAAGGGCTCTAAAATGCGTACCTTAAGAACTGTGAGCCCTTGTTCATACTCGATACAATGAAACAGATCTCTTCTACGACAAGGACTTCCCTTTCCATATTTTGAGAGGACGCAGTATGAACCAAAACAAGAAAAAGACTCTAGTAAACATGGGCTCTAAAAGCATACCATAAGAGCTATGAGTACTTGTTCAGAAGAAGACACTAGAGAAGGTGAGCAACTCATAGCTCCTAAGATATGCATTTTAAATCCCATGTTTACTGGACATTTTTTTCTTTTTTTGCCCCATACTGCCTTCTCCCAAAATACGGAAAGCAACGTTCTTGCCGTAGAAGAGGTCTGTTTCATAGTATCGAAGCTCACAGCGTTTAAAGAACGCATTTTAGAGCCCAAATTTATTAGATTTTCTTTCCTTGTTTTGGTTAAGGCACCTATCACTAAAACTTGTCGGTATTTTTTGGGGGGAGAGGGATGGGGGTGGGGTAGACTGTACGTGTGAACCATCTAGAAGGTTCGAGAAGTCACGCTGGAACCCCCACGTGATACAGCTACCACATACACCAGCTTACCGTTGTTTATATGGCTATTTTTCCTTACGCCCTCTGGAGTAATAGCAAAAATGGCAAATTTGTTCGACTTTGAATATTGCTTCAAAACTAATAGATATCAAACTATAGTTGCGATTTCTATATGGATTTTATCAATGAATTGGAAAATTTCCAATGCGTATTATCAACGTAACTCACTCTTTAAATGTCCTTACATTATTGCGTAATATTACAGTCGGTAATGGGCATGGTCTGAGAAATGAATTATCACTGACACATCCCACAAATTATTTAATGTATAGCATGAACACCTTGGCACCCAACACCCTTCTCTGTGACATTCCTGAACCTACGTTTATATCCAATGAATGTAACTCCATCTTCTGTCTGAAGTATTGAACTACGGCTGGTCAATAACCGATAAAACAATACCAATCGCCGTTATTTAGGTTTTATTTTTAGGCTACCAGTTTCCACGATACACTACGTCATCTTCACGCCCGCTTCAAAGGAGTAACCTTCGTGTTACAATATACGATTATTGCGAGCATGCGTGCTCCTTGGACAACTGTCAGCGACTCAAGTTGTGCAAGGAGCACGCATGCCCATAACCCTTACGAGACCAGTTAAAAGTGCTACAGTATTTTGTAACACGAAGGTTACTCCTTTGAAGCAGGCCTGAAGATGACGTAGTCTATCGTCGAAACTGGTAGCCTAAAAATAAAACCCAAATAACGGCGATTGGTATTGTTTTTCGGGTACGTTTATATCTATCGATGGCTCTCCATCCAAGACAACAATCTCCGTTCCCCCTACCAAGAAATCGTTACTCCTGCCACAAATCTCGCTTGATGTTACGACCATGATTTTGATAATAAGTGTGCCACTGAACAAAATTCTTTTCACAAGTCACGAAATCTGCTTCTGCTTGACTGTGTTGATCCACGACTTTCAGGAAGTCATATGAAACAATCGCGTGTTGGGTTTGAGATGATCGATGTTTTCGGAATCGAAGGTCGTCGGCATAGAGAAGGTCAATGTTTTCGATATACATCACAAAATATGTTCTAAGTTTCCGCAACAAATGGATGTCAAGGTAGTTTTGTGGATCTCGTCTACTAGAGGAGTGTACTTATGCTCTCTTCGAATCACTAGGCGCGGTTATTTGAGGATCTATGATATATCACGGTCAAAAGAGGGCTAACTCTCCTTTGCAAGAGGTCGGACGCCAGGTACAACAATTGCCAAGTATCACCAAGAACTGCAGACCTCCTTCAGTTGGCTGTCACTTCCAAAAATATGTCATACGTCCAATAGCGAAGAGATGAACGGGCGGAAGAGCGGCTGCCGTCGAAGACTGGTTGCAAGCTCTGAAAGTAGACCTGCAGCTTGGCTCTATAGTTGAATCTGGTTATCGGGACGTCCAGCCCACATAAAATACCCGACAGCAGTAATGTTCCCGACCAAGACTTAATTTCTGCACGTGACAGGAGACGCAAAGTAAGGAGGCAAATGTCTCGTGCATTCTGAGTCAGGCCAGAACTAAGGCTTTAGCCATACTGTACGCTGGCTCGCCGCTTAACGCCTGCTACGCAGGCAACACAGATAACACTGCTGTACCGCATCGGGCCACTGTGCCCCTTGGATTATAGCAGCGTCGAAATTCCCTTTACGAGGATTTTTTTTTTTTCCTCCAAAATTAGATCTGTCGCGGAATGTAAACCATAGTGAAATTGACTTTTTTCGCAACATTCATCTATACCTTCTAGCTATTTCTCTAGGTAGTCTCTGCTCCAACATACATTTTCCCTAGTGCGGTACCAACTTCCCAGTATCCTTGTCACAGAAGGCTGCTTTCTGACAATTTCCTACCCTGGCCTACAGCTCGTTGTCTGAGCCAAAATGCTGTCCACATAGCTAGTGGTTCATGTGAACGGAGAGATGAAAATTGGAGTCATCCATGTCCGGGCTGAATGGTGGGTGATCAAACACTTCCCGTCGAAAACGCTGCAGGAGCGTCTTTGTTGCATCTGCAGTGTGATTCTGAGAATTATCATGAAGATGGGCATGCAACACTGTTATGTGGGCTGCATGAAATCGGGATAATTCCTTTATCACGCACTTCGCACTTGTCGAGAGACAGTATTGTTTTAGGCATCTCTACGCAGTCACTGTGCGCTCAGAACTGAGAAGTTTGGCGTGACGCAATTGACGGGCATACTGCGCAACACATCTGCACAAAGCTGCATCGGATTTTTCACTTTGGTTTTAATTTAGTGACCGATCGGACCTTGTAAAAAAGGTATCGGGTTACTGCATAAGTTCGCAGTGTTTTCTCATAAGTTTCATAAACACAACAGATACACAAAACAGAGACAGTCGTCATCAATATTATACTCTCCTTCACTATTTTCAACAGTCTACCAACGCTGGTGTAACTTTTCGATTCGGTGACTGTAGAAATCGCGTGTTTTGAGGCGATGAACTCGTCGAACCATGTTCGGCGAGCATTCTGGTCCTGAAAGTAACTTTTAAGATGCCTACTCGCTTTTTCGTATCTACCATGGCCAAGTTTATCTCTAAAACCAGCTGTTTTGATTAACCACGGCGATTCAGACCAATGTTTATGCGGCACAGCTTAGCTTGGGCGTCTTACTCCCAAGGAACATGCAGCTGAAGACTAAAAATGGGACCATGTGCCTATCGGTACATGCCCTATCAAAAGCAACACACTTGCCGTTAAAAATCTTTCCAGACAGTTATTCCTAACAGATATGAAAAGTATTCGAAAGGAGACACTGACTGCATAGAACTGAAAGGCTTACTGTCTCTAGTACAATGCATGGTACACGTTCTTAACGCTTCTACGCACACGTACTGACGTTCCCTCTTACTTCGGCTTTTTATTTCTTTCATGAGGTACCCACAGCTTCTACCGATCTTTGCTAACGACTCGCTTCTAATACTGATGAGTTCTCAATCCCATCCCCGAACACCACAATGTTTAATGGGTTTATCGCACCTGTCACGCAACCCGGCCATGTATCGTCCAACCACGTTACGACTCCCCACTACTATTTGCTTTCCGCGCCATCCGTGACTGTTGGTGCCAAACCGAGCTTCTCGATCAGTGGGGGTTCCCATGGTGGCAGTGCCGTTGCCCTAGGCACTAAGT
Source organism: Schistocerca piceifrons (assembly GCF_021461385.2). NCBI lineage: Eukaryota > Metazoa > Arthropoda > Insecta > Orthoptera > Acrididae > Schistocerca > Schistocerca piceifrons. The sequence continues at coordinate 231,822,042 of NC_060139.1, forward strand.
GTAAGGTACAGATATAGATACTCAAGGACTAAGCATACCTGTAACCTTACAAGTTTCCTAGAAGGTTGCTCGATAGAGACTGAAAAAGGTCTCAGGGCGCTAGAACAGGTAAATAAGATGGATGCGGAATGACTTTCCAACCCAACTCCTGTACAGTGGTTTTGTCAGACTAGTACTATGCGAGCGGGCTTTATCATGGAGTAGCATCACTTCACGCAGTCTTCCTGGTCGTTCTTTTGGGACTGCGTCTGTAAGACGCCTCGTTTGTAGACAACAAATCTCAGCAGTGATGGTTACACATCCGTGAAGCAATTCTAGTACAAAAAAACGTCGCTGTTCCACCAGATGAATAATATTATCTATTGTCAATGTGCGCAGATCTTACGGGGAGCTGCTGCTTTGCTTGGGCTCAACCATTCCTTTCTTTTCCTTACGTTAGCATAGAGACATTGTTTCTCGTCAGCAGTGAGGATACAGGATAGGAATGGTCGGTGTTGTTCACGAGCCAATTGATGGCGAATAAGCAGAGATGCACGTATGGCCACCCGCTGATTTGTGTGAATTTGGCTTAGAGCATACAGTACCACTATATCTGATTTTTGAATGTCCCTCTTTACACGGAATTGTCACTCGATGGGGCAATGATCACAGTTCATCACATTTGCCAGTTCTCGAGTAAGCTGGCTTGGTTCATTGTGGATTAATGCGTTTAAACGATCTTTTTCAAACCCCGAAGTTCTCCCAGAACATGGAGTCACTAACGTCAAAACGATTCTGCTTAAAATAAGGGATACATTTTCTTGCCGTTCTCTGTCCATTGGCACTATGCCGATACACGGCGCAAACGTTTCTAGCCGCCTCTGCTGCTGTTACGCCTCTATTGAACTCAGAAGACTATGTCGAATGTTCCGAATTCTCCACTTGGCACTCCTTTTTCTATCGTCCACAGCTCCACTCACTATCTCCAAATAAGAAAATGACAATATGAAAACTCAAACATTGGAAAATCCAGGATGGAATGTATTAATATCACGAAAAAGGTAGTTGCTACTCACCATACAGCGGAGGTGCTGTGTCGCAGATAGGCGCAGAAAATGACTGTCGGAAACACTGAGCTTCCGGCCGAAAAGGCCTTTGCCGAAAATAGACAACACACACACACACACACACACACACACACACACACACACAGACGAACTCACACACCCATGACCACAGACTCTGGCAGCTGGAGCGTTGCGTTTGTGTGTGTATGTGTATGTGTGTGGTGTTTATGTTGTCCATTTTCGGCAAAGGCCTTGCTGGTCGAAAGCTCACTTGGTCGTTTTGATGTGCCTATCTGCGACTCAGCATCTCCGCTGTATGGTGAGTAGCAATTATCCATTTCATACTATGTAATTTCAAATAGCAAAAGTGAACTACAGATAAAAATTGACAGGTGACAAATAAAGCCATTGCAAACAGAATACGAACATAAAAAACAAAAACGCTACGAGCATGTGCACCAACGTAATGCACTATGTGATCAAAAGCATCCGGACACACCCAAAAACATACGAGTTCTTATTATGGGCATTGTGCTGCCACCTACTGCTAGGTACTCCATATCATCGACCTCAGTAGTCATTAGACATCGTGAGAAAGCAGAATGAGGCGATCCGCGGAATTCACGGACTCCGAACGTGGTCGGGTGATTGGGTGTCACACGTCTGTACGCGAGATTTCCACACTCCCAAACATTCATAGGTCCACTGTTTGCGATGTGATAGTGAAGTGGAAATTTGAAAGGACATGTACAGCACAAAAGCGTACAGGCCGACTACGTCTGTTGACTGAAAGAGAGCGCCGACAGTTAAAGAGGGTCGTAATGTGTAACAGGCAGCCGTCTATCCAGACCATCACACAGGTATTCCAAACTGCATCAGGATCCACTGCAAGTATTATGACAGTTAGGCGGGAGGTGAGACAACTTGGATTTCATGGTCGAGCGGCTGCTCATAAGCCACACATGACGCCGATAAGTACCAAACGACGCCCCGCTTGGTGTAAGGAGCGTAAACATTGGGCGATTGAACAATGGAAAAACGTTGTTTGCAGTGACGAATCACGGTACACAATGTGGCGATCCGTTGGCAGGGTGTGGGTATGGGGAATGCCCGGTGAACGTCATCTGCGAGCGTGTGTAGTGCCAACAGAAAAATTCGAAGGCGGTGGTGTTATGGTGTGGTCGTGTTTTTCATGGAGGGGTCTTGCACCCCTTCTTGTTTTGCGTGGCACTATCACAGCACCGGCCTACGCTGATGTTTTAAGCACCTCCTTGCTTCTCACTGTTGAAGAGAATTTGTGGATGGCGATTGCATGTTTCAACACCATTGACCACCTGTTCATAATGGACGCCCTGTGGCGGAGTGGTTACACGACAATAACATCCCCGCCGGCCGTTGTGGCCGAGCGGTTCTAGGCGCTTCAGTCTGGAGCCGCTCGAGCGCTACGGGCGCAGTTTCGAATCCTGCCTCGGGCATATATGTGTGTGACGTCCTTAGGTTAGTTAGGTTTACGTAGTTCTAAGTTCTAGGGGACTGATGACCTCAGATGTTAAGTCCCATAGCGCTCAGAGCCATTTGAACCATTTTTGAATAACATCCCTGTAACGGACTGGCTTGCACAGAGTCCTGACCTGAATCCTATAGAACACCTTTGGGATGTTTAGGAACACCGACTTCGTGCCAGGCCTCACCGGCCGACATCGATACCTCTCCTCAGTGTAGCACTCCGTGAAGAATGGGCTGCCATTCCCCCCGAAATCTTCCAGCACCTGATTGAACGTATGCCTACGAGAGTGGAAGCTGTCATCAAGGCCAAGTGTGGGCTAACATCCTACTGAATTCCAGCATTACCGATGGAGGACGCCTCGATCTTGTAAGTCATCTTCAGCCAGGTGTCCAGATACTTTTGATCACACAGTGTATATTGCTACAATGCCCGGAAGGTTCTTTGAAAAGGCAAGGCCCGTCCTTCAGCAATCCTAGCGCGTTCTGTTCCCCTAATGACAGCATCGTCTATGCGTCACTAGACCCTAATCACTAGATTTAGCTATTTTCTCATTACACTTAGCAGAAGTTTCATGTATTGTTGGGGTAGTAAATTTCATTACGACAGCAATTAATATACGATTGGAAGGAATGACTGTAGACGAAAGATGTGGTGCTCCAGGTTGGCTGCCGCCTGACGTGGGGACAGCTGTGTGGCCGGTGGCTCGCCAGTGGGCCAGGGTGCCGGGCAGCGGGGCGTGGCTGCTGTCTGCACACGGCGACCGCCGGCTGCGCGACTTCCAGTACCTGCGGCTTCTGGCGGTGGGCGGCCGCCGGCAGCAGCGCCTCTTCTGCCGGCTGCGGCTGACCGGGGACTCGGCCACCGTGCTGCTGGAGGCGCAGCCCACGGCGCTCTGGCCCGCACAGTGGGGCGACGGCGACCCCGACTCCCAGCCCTACTTGCTCTCCTGCTCGCTGCCTGCAAACCTCACCGTCGACCAGGTGCGTCTGCGAGTTAACTTTACATTTAAAGTTCTATTATTATTTATCGTATGGCTTTTAAAGTTCTATTATTATTTATCGTATGGCTTTACCAGTGCAACTGCGGTATTGACATCGAAATTTACATAACATAACATACGAGGGCTATCCACAAAGTACATTACGTTTTCGTTTGTGTCCGTTAGGGGCGGGGCTAGCGCGGCCATTTTGGTGTCATGGCATTCCGCCGCTCAGTCGGCATCCTGCCGTGCTAGTGAGAGGTTCGTGCTGTACTCCGTTGAGTTACTGTGACAGTTTGAAATGTCAGCGTTAATTGAAAATGCCACGAAGTGTGAAGTACGTGCTGTAATAAGGTTTCTGACTGCAAAAAACTGTACACCGATAGAAATCTATCGGCAGCTTTGTGAAGTGTATGGGGACAACATAATCACTGAAGGTGGAGTGCGTCAATGGGTCATAAAATTTAAAAATGGCCGAACTAACGTTCACGACGAAGAGCGAAGTGGAAGACCCAGCATAGTGATTGCCGAACTTGAAAAAGTCGATGCCGCGGTCCGTGAAAACCGTAATTTCACAATAACGGAACTCTCTATGAGTTTTCCACAAATTTCACGAAGTTTGTTGCACGAAATCATTACCGAAAAGCTTGGTTACCACAAGTTTTCTGCAAGATGGATACCAAATATTTTGACAGAGATTCACAAAAATCAGCGAATGGCTGCAGCGTTAACGTTTTTGGACGCTTACGAGAAAGATGGCGACTCATTACTCGGTCGCATCGTTACTGGTGACGAAGCATGGTTTCAGCATGTGAACTGCGAGACAAAATTGCAGTCAATGCAGTGGGGGCACACAAATTCCCCCCAAAAACCCAAGTAATGCATGCAGACAATGTCGGCAAGGAAGGTGATGGCGACTGTCTTTTGGGACAGAAAAGGTGTGATTTTTGTGGATTTCCTGGAAAGAGGCACTACAATAAACTCTCAAAGGTATTGCCAAACTCTGCACAACCTCAGAAGTGCAATACAAAACAACCGCAGGGGAAAGTTGGGCTTAAAGATCTTGCTGATTCACGACAACGCCCGGTCCCACACGGCAAATGCCACTCGTGAAGTTCTCGAATCTTTTAAGTGGGAGTTGTTTCCTCATCCGCCGTACAGTTCCGACCTGGCACCGAGCGACTTCCACTTATTCCCAGCAATGAAGAAGTGGTTGGCTATTCAGCGTTTTGATGACGACGCACAGCTTCAAGAAGAGGTAACCACGTGATTGAAGGCGCAGGCGGCCGAATTTTACGACGAAGGAATTTCCAAGCTCGTCCATCGCTACGATAAGTGCCTTAATTTAAATGGCAACTATGTAGAAAAGTAGTATTTAAGTGTGGCTTTCATCTGTATATAAAAAAATCCCAATACTTTATTTATTTTTAATTCCAAAACGTAATGTACTTTGTGGATAGCCCTCGTATAAATACAAATATACATGTACACACCTACATAATAATAGAAACAGAACAAACACCAGTCATTATTAAATCTGAGCAAAGTTGAAATATAATCACAGCTACAATTCGTCAAAAAGTTATGTCCAAATGTGACAGCCATTTAATGGCAGCAGGGCTGGTCTCCACGAAGTCTCTCTCCAGTCACCACAGAATCTTCGCAGTGGGCAATCTTGCACTAGATGTTGTAATGTTTGTTCATCAGTTTCACAGTCACACATTGGGTTATCATTGGCGCCCCATTTGTACACCATGGATTTAGTTCTCGCGTGTCCAGTTATCACACGGTTAAGCTGGCACCAGATTTTACGAGGAAGCTGCACTCCTGGGAGTTGTTGGCTGGGGTCCTCTATATTGTGTCGGTTAACGCCACTATTGTTCCACTTGGTTTTCCAGAATTTGTGGCAGTCATAGGTATTTCCTTGGGCAAGTGTTCTGTCTTCCCATATAGGCGCTCTTGATTTAAGGCGATATCGACAGCGGTCATCTAGTACTTGGTGTACCGGTAGTACTCTTGCCTTATCTGCATGATTTATTTTTTGCCATTCCTGAATTGTTGCTTGCTGTCTACGGATTTCAGGCGGAGTGATGTTTGAGAGGACATGAAGCCATTCTAGAGGTGTTCACTTTCGTGTCCCTGTTATTGTCCTCATGGCTTCATTGATCTGGGCGTCAATCTTCTTTACATGGGCACTCCTACTCCACACAGAGGCACAGTACTCTGCCGCGGAATAGACGTGTGATACTGCTGCAACACGTAGTGTATTTGCATCCGCTCCCCATGTGGTACCTGCTAAACTCTGGATGATATTTTGGGTTTTCAGTTTCTGGCTAGTTAGTTCCAGGTGTTTCTTGAAGATACGTGACCTGTCAAGAGTTATGCCTAAATATTTGGGAAATTTGTTATGTTTAATTCGTTTTCCGCGGAAAGTAATATTTAGTTCTCTGTCCGCTAGTCTGTTATTAAAATGGAAGGCGCAGGTCTCTGTTTTATTTGGGTTTGGGCACAGTCTCCATTTTTTGTAATACTGGTTTAGTACTTCTAGGTCAGCAATTAGAGCTCTTTCACCATCTTCTAGCCATTTGCTTTGAGTAACTATAGCCATGTCATCAGCGTAGCAAAACTTACTTTTCTCAGTGTCTATCATGTAACTGATGTAAAGATTACAAAGCAGTGGAGCGATTACGGATCCTTGGGGGAGTCCGTTTTTTGTTGTTTTTGACTTGCTGCTTTGTGACCCCAGGTTTACATTGAAATATCGGACTTTCAACATTTAAAGTAAAGACGCACCACCCAATAACCGTAGTTAGCCGCTTAACGTAGCTACACTGCTCAAAATAATTAGAGGACACGTACACCGAGCTGACGAAAGTCATGGGATACCTGCCTAATATCGTTTCGGACCTCCTTTTGCCTGGCGTTATGCAGCAACTAGACGTGGCATGGACACAACAAGTCATTACATGTCCCCTGCAGAAATACTGAGCCATGCTGCCTCTACAGCCGTCCACAACTGCGAAAGCGTTGCCGGTGCAGGATGTTGTGCACGAACTGATCTCTTGATTATGTCCTGTAAATGTTCCATGGGATTCGTGTCAGACGATCTGGTTGGTCAAATCATCCGCTAGAGTTGTTCAGAACATCTTCAAACGAAGCCCAGTGACATGACACATTGTCATCCATAAAAGCCGGCCGCGGTGGCCGAGCGGTTCTAGGTGCTTCAGTCTGGAACCGCGCGACTGCTATGGGTCGCAGGTTCGAATCCTGCCTCGGGCATGGATGTATGTAATGTCCTTTGGTTAGTTAGGTTTAAGTAGTTCTAAGTTCTAGGGGACTGATAACCTCCGATGTTAAGTCCAATAGTGCTCAGAGCCATTTGAACCATTCGAATCATCCACAAAAATTCCGTCGTCGTTTGGGAACATGGAGTCCATGAATGGCTGTAAGTGATCTCCAAGTAGCCGAACGTAAACATTTCCTGTCAATAATCGATGCAGTTGGACAGAGGACGCAGTCCATTCCATGTAAACATAGCGCACACCATTATGGAGTCACTACCAGCTTGCACAGTGCCTTGTCGACAACTTTTGTTCATGTCTTCGTGGGTCTCCGTCCCACTAGAACCCTACGATTACCTTTTACCAACTGAAATCGGGACTCATCCGACCAGATCACGGTTTTCGTATGCCCGCTGTTCATTGCACATGAAAACGTTTGTGGATGACAGGTTACGTTCGGGGCCTGAAGATAAGCATGCGAGGAAAAGAATAAACGACGTTAGCTTCAAATACAGGCGCTGCTTTTGTTTTCGTTATTCAAGTAGATTCGGTAACGCTACTCTGGGAGGTAACAGATTTGACAGTCGTACGGATCTTGCCTTTGTCATGGTCGCCTTACCATCAGGCAGTACATAGAACTTGTTAAACCACCCGGTGTCTGCTGCATGTTGTAGTGGCCCTGAATTGGTTCAAATGGCTATGAGCACTATGGGACATAACGTCTGAGGTCATCAGTCCCCTAGAACTTAGAACTGCTTGAACCTAACTAACCTAAGAACATCACACACATCCATGCCCGAGGCACGATTCGAACCTGCGACCGTAGCGGTCACGCGGTTCCAGCCTGTAGCGCCTAGAACCGCTCGACCCCTCCGGCCGGCAGGCCCTGAATTCCTTCTCATGCATGACAGTGCCAGAGCCCATGTTGCGGGCGTCACCACGGACGTCTTCCCAAGCCTGGACATTGAAGTAATGGAAGGGCTGGCGGTGAGTCCCTACTTAAACCTCACCGTATGTATGTGGTACATGCCTGACAGGCGTGTTTGTGGTCTTGCTGTTCCACCACGGACTCACCAAGAATTCTCATTGTCTCCCGTTGAAGAATGGGAACGTACATCACAGCGTGACCTCCGTAAGCTTTTACGGAGCGTGCTACGTAGGTGCCGGGCGATGATAGACGCTCACGGAGAGCCTACACGATACTGACGCTCTCAAAGTCCAATGAAAAGCACCCAGGTTGATAGGATAAATGACTGTTTCCCCTTTGTTTTACACGCCTGTCGGATATTTCAGTTCTTGTTAAGTACCTCGAAGATGCAAAGATGGCTAAGACGTTTTTATAATGATGTTTATTTGCGTACTTAACTTGCGAAAGATAGAGATATAATTTGGTAACGTACCCAGTCGTCAGTTATTGGGCAATGGTGTATGGCAGATGCTCAGACTGATGTTCAATTCTTTTGAGCAGTGTATATTAGGGAGCAGGGAAACTGGCGGCTCGGAGGGATAGTTCAGTTCTCGCACGCCTTACCTTCCCTTCGTTTGTAAGTTCCAATAGGTTCATCAATGGACTGTCGTCAGGTGTTCTGCTGAGTTGTTGCTTCCATTTTAAGGACAGCAATTCGACGATCGAACCAACCGTCTTTTTGCTGTATGTGCTTTTCTGTTATGTGTACTTGCTGCCATTGTTGTTCTCGTGCCATTTTATGTAACTGGTCCGCAACTCGTGGTCTTGTGGTAGCGTTCTCACTTTCCGCGTGCGGGGTCAGGAATTTTTCCTGGCTCGAGATGACTGGGTGGTGTTGTGTCATCTTCATCATCATCATTCATCCCCATCACGGTCGGAGGAAGGCAATGGCAAACCATCTCCGCTAGGACCTTACCTACTACGGCGGTGCGGGTCTCCCGCATCGTCCCCTACGCTCCACGGAGTATGGGACCTCATCATCATCTTATGCAACTGAGTTCGATTACCTCCGTGGCAGCGAGATACAGGCGTCCTACGAAGCCTGAGTACGACTTATACTCCAAATCAATATTCAGGCGGGGAAGAGGATCCGAGCTACTGTCGGACACTAACAGAACACATCACGTATGCAAATAATAACAAAGTCAGCGGAGAGGCGTGGTCGGCGCGGACTGGAACAAAATGTGGTCCGAAAGGTTTGGATAATCACAATCCAGCATACAGGTTGTAGTGTTGGCAGAAGAGCCAACACTGTGTTGCTAGAGGAAGTCGAAATGCACGCGTTTAATTACACGCTGACAGACGTGAAGTCTGGAACAGTTAAGGGAATTAATAGTAGCAAATAAAGTACGTAGTTGATATAATACTTAACTTTAATCCACAGCCGGCCGCGGTGGCGGTGCGGTTCTGGCGCTGCAGTCCGGAACCGCAGGACTGCTACGGTCGCAGGTTCGAATCCTGCCTCGGGCATGGGTGTGTGTGATGTCCTTAGGTTAGTTAGGTTTAAGTAGTTCTAAGTTCTAGGGGACTTATGACCTAAGATGTTGAGTCCCATAGTGCTCAGAGCCATTTGAACCAACCTTCCCGTAGCGGTCGTGCGGTTCCAGACTGAAGCGCCTAGAACCGCTCGGCCACCACCGGCCGTCCCGTATGGGAAGGTTAGTGCCTCCTTTGTTTAACATTAACAATCGCAAGCACGTTATGAGAAATGGTACTTGTCTGAAATAGCCTGTGATTTAAGATTAAGTAAATGTTCTAGAGCGACGATAAGCAGAATGAAACTAGTGTTACAAAGACGATGACGAATATGAGTGTGAATTCAAATATTGTTAAGTTGAAATTGTATGATAGTGGCTTTAATTGCAAATATTACTCGTACTTATCAACTGTTAGCTATAACTAAGCACATTATACACTGCCGCAAAAAATTTGCGCACCCTATTAGAGCTTTCCAATTCACTCAAGATTTGCTGTTGCAATAGTGCATATGGGATACATGAAATGATTACATTTACAGATGAATAGCCAAAGGGTTCTGAGATACCAGGTATCGGCCTATGCTGAAACACTCTACCAGTACGTGGTGTAGCCTCCACGGGTGGCAGTGAGGTGCTGCCTCTGGCATCCAGTAGATCGATGGCAGATACTGTCCTGCGTTACGCTATGCCACGTCTGCTCCACCCGTTCATGTAGTTCTGTGAGATTTGATGGTTGATACGAGTCATTTCTCGCGCCATTGTCATCTCAGAAATGAGAGTTTTTTTGGAGCTGAGCAACTGCGCATGTTAAAGTAGTCATTATGAGTCAGAAATTAGGAGCCGAAGGTCGAATATGGTAATGTGGCGCGAAGGCGGTACAGAGAATGTCAAATGAAACGACTTATACTGAATATAGTGATTATTGAACGTGATATAAAAGCCATTGGAAGGTAAGAAGTGGAAGTGCGATTAAAAAAAAAGGTAATGAACGGGGTCCTACGATATGTTAAAATACAGACAGAAAATACCCTTACCAAATGCAGTAAAGTTACGTTGGTAGTATCATGAGAATGGTAGCAAAATCCTCAAAGTAAATTGTAGTCGTAGATACACGAAAATTACGTGCATTTCGTAATTTCGATACACGTGCTCGACTAGAGACAAGTCCATATATCGTACTGGCCAGGGAAGTTGTGGCACGTCCTACAGAGCATGTTGTTTCACAAGTAGTGCGTAGGCGGCAAAAGAACGCTTATAACAACATTCTGCATCAACCGAATGCTGGGTAACGTCCCCTCCAGAAACACCGAAGGTAAATGAGATCATAAGGCCTGGTGTGGGGCCAGTATATTTGGACGAATGAGCTCTACAGGACAGTACTCACCAGGGCTATGTTGTATGTGCAAACGACCGTCATTTACCTACAGTCAGAATCAAAACAGACCATGGCGTGCCATTCCATCTTCCAAATGATCCTCTGACAGCACCAGTCAAGCAGTGCACGTCATTGCTGTGGGAAGTCGGGCTAAAAGTGTGCGTGCCCGCAGTCCCACTGCTAATAACCGGTTCACAACAGTTCCTGTTGACACACCTGAGCTCACAAGCCCTCTTATCCGTGCTGTGGTAGCTGTACGATCTGCCATTGCTGTCCTTACAATACGACGATTCTGGCTGGCGTCTGTGCTGCGTGGACGTCCAGAACCTTGTCTATAGGTTGCGATTGTAACTAAAAGTCACTGCCGAGTAGTTGCTCTTCCGAACAGCATCCCATACGAGCAAATGAGTTCCTCCTTTGCTTGATATTGCTCATACTTTCGGTACATGGGCTATGCACGGCTCTGTTTAAAAACGAATTCCTCGATGTAGTCATAGGGTCGAGCTTACATACCCTGCAGCTAATTCGCTGTAAATAATAACCTATAGCTGTGATCCTGCAGTCAGTCTATGCATAGGCTAAACTTGCGAGTTGCTAAAATACACATAAATACAAAATAAATGTTAAATGAATAATTTAACAACAAGGGCTCTGTTCTAATGCCTATAATTGATGAAATTATAACGTCTGTAATTGATGCAGACGGCTGAGAATTATGTTGAATAATGGTTATTCAAGGAAGGACATCTCAAATAATACAGAAGTGGTCCTACGATATGTTAAAACACAGACAGAAAATCCCCTTACCAAATGCTGTAAAGTTACGTTGGTAGTATGAGAATGGTAGCAAAATCCTCAAAGTAAATTGTAGTCGTAGATACACGAAAATTACGTGCATTTCGTAATTTCGATACACTAAATGTTCACCAGCTCAAAACAGTTGAGGTTTCAACATGATGATTTGCAAATTATCACTTGCAATACAAATAACAGTAACTCATGCTCTGTCTATACCCAGTTCCGTAAATCAAACAGCAACAGTTAGAATCGTACTAATGAGCACATTCAGACCTCTTGAAATGTAAATTAAAGTATGTTACCTGACGTCCACCACCCAGAATGTATCATCCACTCCATCAAAAACCACACGACACCACAGGCAGGTCTGCCTTCTTCCAGAACGAACATTGAGGATCTAACTGAAAGTGTCGTCAAAAGTTAAAATCTCACAACGGCTGTTCACCACCCACAGTCTATCACCTACACGTCTGAACCACGTGCATTACCACAGGCAGGTCTGTCTTCTTCCAGCACAAACGTAAAAGTTCCGGAATCGCTTCCATGAGCACTTCACTCTAAAAGTCCCAGTCTCCAACAGACTCCCTAGGGTGTTCCACTACTGTCTGCTTTTCCAATCGCTGAGGGTTATCCCCACCAAAAATATATCGATCTTACATGCTACAGACATGATTTGACTCCTCTCGATTACTTTCCAGATTAAACTAATATATTGCAACCATATTTATATAATGAAATGTTGTACACTTTCGATTACATTCAGACCATTTACAATAAATGCAAGTATAGTTGGTTCACAGATAAATAAGCCAGTATTCTTGCACAAGTGCACTCACATTAAATGAATACAGATTATAGCTAAATGTTATTTAAACAATTATTTATGCAAAAACTAGCAGCATGCTGCAGGTGAGAAATAGGTCTGCAACTTTTTTAATGATTGGTATAAATGTCTGTAGCTGTGACATAAGTTGCATTGATAAGGATCTGTCTTCATTTCTTGGTCCGCAGCTCGTGGTCGTGCGGTAGCGTTCTCGCTTCCCACGTCCGGGTTCCCGGGTTCGATTCCCGGCGGGATCAGGGATTTTCTCTGCTTCGTGATGACTGGGTGTTGTGTGATGTCCTTAGGTTAGTTAGGTTTAAGTAGTTCTAAGTTCTAGGGAACTGATGACCATAGATGTTAAGTCCCATAGTGCTCAGAGCCATTTGAACCATCATTTCTTGGTGGTGACTAGTTTCGGACACCTGCACCCATTTTCAAAACATCCGTATCGTATGTGTGACAAATACAGGCGATATCCTATGCAGCAAAATCAGTTCTCTGGTGTCTATCCTATGTGGCGTATTTACTGTTGTTTAGTTGGCCATAGTGTCACTTTGATCATCACTGTAGGGGCAGTTTTTCCAAATAGGCTATTGGATGTATTCGTCAGATGGATGCTTTGAAAATGGACACAGGTGTCCAAAACTAGTCACCATCAAGAAATACAAAAAGATACTTATCAATGCAACTTATGATGGAGCTACAACCATTTATTTCAATTATTATGCCTTCTTAACAGAAACGTCTTTTGGTTCTCTTTTCAGAAGTGGTGGCCGCTAAAACATGCGGCTGACCAATTTAACTCATCGTAGTTTTTTAACAGCACTTGCCATCAACATTTGAATGAGGTTACTGGCAAAATAGTAAACTTGACGTTAAATAAATACACAAGCATAACAAAGTATGGAGTATTCATTCAGTGTTCATTTGCTGCGTAATTGTGGAGGATATGATGTTCTGACAAACATTTGCATAGCGAAAATGATATAAAAGACGTGGTAATCAACAAATAAAATAGATACAGATAAATAGCTTTCAGGGATGATAGCTATAGCGCAATGCTATCATCTGAGATATCGTATGTTGAAATCGCTTGCAGCGTTTAAAAGTTGTTAATTCGGAGGTTCACTGTGAAAATGTTTATTCGCTGTGAAATGTTAAATTCTGTAGCTTCAAAGATATTAAAATACTGTTGTGCCATCGGACGTATTCATTTTTCTGAGACTGCAGATGTATTCAGATTCACTTTAATGTGCAACTTATTTCCTGTCGAAGTTCACAGAGTTGTAATTTAGCCTTCTTTAAGACTATCTGACACTCCGCCTTTCCTTCGAACATTGTCTGTCCAAAGTGACCGTCTGTCGCCAAAATTCCCCCTACTGGGCTCTGCCCACATCCGGCCCTTTGCTGGGGCACATAGCTCTCCTTACCTTCTACCAGTTCTAGGCGGCCAGTTCTCAGGTTACAACATGCAAGATCGCTCACGTGACCACAGATACTAGCGTTGCACAACTGATGCAGTGGATCCAACTCTTCTGGCAATTCTCCGGAAGGACCAACCCGCCACTCGAAAGGCCACAATTTGACCCGTTTCAAACTCGCTATGTTGGCTGTAGGAATCGCGAGTGCATCTCCATGGCCTTCTGGCTGTGAGCTTTCCCTGTTAAAGGGTAGATACAGATCGCGCTCTGGTAACTGTGCCACTATGCTATCCCTTGGCGGACGGCGTTAAAACCATTACCAGTACATCTGCTACCCATACGCCAAATGCCGTCATCGGATCAAAATCCAAGCTGCCTTTGCAGATGTACTAATTTTTTTGCAGCAGTGTAGGAATTTCAAAGTTAAACGCTGCAAAATTCAGGGTGTTTCAAAAAGAATATACGTATTACAAAGTATTATTTCGTCCAAACTATCGATCGCTGCGGCTCGGCTCGGCTATTGGAGAAACGAATACATAGTCTAGTTTGTATTAATAGCCGATAGATGTCAGCTGTCTTCGTTTCGCTTGGTAACCGTCACTTGTTTAAAATGGCTACTCCGCAACAGAAATCATTTTGTGTTCTCGAGATTGCGAAATGCAATTCGGTGATTACAGTGCAAAGGCATTTCAGGTTGAGGTACCAAATTGATCTTCCGAATAGGTGGAACATTCGCAGATGGTATCGAGAGTTTCTAGATACAGGATGTGTATGTAAGGAAAGATTCCTGGCCGCCCTCGTGTTCCTGAAGAAATTGTTGCACGAATTCAAACTGCTTTCCAACGTAGTCCTTCAAAATCAACTCGTCGTGCCAGTCGGGAGTTACCACTGCCTGCAACAATAATTTGGCGCGTTTTGAGACGGCGATTGGTTATGAGGCCGTACAAGTTAAAAGCTCTGCGTCCTCCTGACAAACGCTAACGTGTGGCATTTTGTAACGAGAATCTTGATGCTATTGACAACGATAACACGTTCGCACAACGCATCGAGTTCTGTGATGAAGCGACTTTCCACATGGTAAACAAAAACAATGTTCGAATTTGGGGCGCACAGAACCCACAGGCAGCCATTGAACGTGTACGAGATTCGCCCATAGTCAATGTGTTTTGTGTGATATCCCGATCATCTGTTTACGGATTATTCCTCTTTGATGGAAACACGGTTAACGGTCAGCAGTATCTCGCTATGTTACAAAACTGGTTGTTCCCGTGGCTGCACGAAGACAACTTCGTTTTTCAACAAGACGGGGCATCCCTCACTGGAGTCGCTAAGTGCGTGAATATCTGAATGAAAAACTCTACCGAACCGCCGGATTTGTCGTCATGGAGCTGGCGACTTAGGATTTCTCAGCTGGGCTCCACGGTCACCGGATTTGACACCCTCTGACTTCTTCCTGTGGGGTTTCGTTTATGTACCACCACTCCCACAGAACCTGGAAAAGTTGAAGAACCGGATCCGTACTGCCATAACATCAGTGATGACGGACATGCTTGCCCGTGTATGGGAGGAATTTGAGTATCGATGTGATACAGTTCGTGTCGCTGATGGAGGACATATTGAACGTTTGTAATCTGAGTTTGAGAAGTTCGTAAATATGTCTGTAAAGTTTCAAATTCGTATGCCTTAAAGTTTAATAAATATATGCATTCGAAATACGTATATTCTTTTTGGAACACCAAGGTCGAAAGCTAGATATAGGATTGGCAACAGACACAAAGTAACAGCTTTTAATCTTCCTTTGTTCACTTGTACGTAACTTCGTCATCCACAACAATAATATCCGATGACCTTGATTTACCTTCGACTGCTAAATAAACGTAATTAAATACACTAACGAGCCAAAACATTATGAGTGCCGTCCACAGCGAGATTCGACGCCAAGCACGATAGGCGGCGATCTCTGGCAGATCTGACGACAAAATAGAATATTGGTGCAGGCTCTAAGTGTTTAAGAGTACATCATTCAGCGGGGGGCTTCAAAGCAGACGACGTCCATGTCTTTCCACGTTCGCACAATGACACAGTAAATCATTATTCCAAGGCGCACGAGATCAATAACATTGGTCCGTGAATCGATGAAACCGTATCATCCTGTCCGATGAATTACGTTTCTTGTCCTACCAAGCCGATGGTCGTCTCGGGGGAAGCCATCAACCAGTCGGACAGCTTCTCGGAAGATGCACTATGCCACGAACGTAGAATGGTGAAAGCAGTATTATGATATGGGGCCATTCACTTCTGTTTCCGTGGGACCTGAGGTAGTAATCGACGGCACCATGACCGCAGTACACTAAAGTCAACATCACTGCGCAGCACCTGCATCCTTGTGCGCTTGATGTCTTCTGTAACTGCGATGACATTTTCCAGTAGGCTAACTGTCTATGTCACAAAGCCAAATCGTGCTACAGTGTTTCGGAGAGAATGGTAGTGAAATAATTGTGATGTCTTGCCTATCAAATTCGTCTGATATGAACCGGTGGAAAACGTCTTGCACTCTACCAGATGCCATCTCGCACCCACATACCGCCAGCTCAAATTTACGGGAATTACGTGATCTTTGCGTAGGTAGTGTGGGTCCACAATCCTCCAGAAATCTACCAATCCATGCCGCACTGAATCTCTGCTATATTACGCCCGAAAGGAAGACCAAGATGCTATTACACGGGCGGTTATAATGTTCTGGCTCATCATTTAGAGCAAGAGTGGGAGAAGTGTTACATCTGGTATTAGAATAAACGCTACGTACTCATCTAGCTTGCAATGTTCCTATAAGGGATTTCTTTCCAGCCTTCGAGGACTGTGCTGCTCATTCTTTCATAATTTTATTTAATGACGAAGGCACAAATATCCAAACAAATGTAGAGATGGTTTCATAATGTAAGCCATATATTTGGCTGTCTTTTCTATCTGAGTGAGTTGGTTTTGGTATTCTGGTGCAGGTGGCGTCAGTTTCGGTGACTGCTGACCAACCCTGCGCACCCTCCAGCCAAGAGCTTCCTCTGGAGCCACCACTCGTCCCAGAAGACCTCCCAGGAGCCAACAGGAGGGACTTCGCCGTCTGCCTCAAGGCTCTGCACTTCCCAGGTGAGATGAACACTGTGTGATGTTTCCGTTTGGGGCCACACTTCCTTCTCTGCTCATTTTTAGGGTTCCGACCGCAGTCGATAAAAATGGAATCTTTGTAGTGTGACTGACGTCTGTTCTTTCGGACATGTCCAAAAGAACAGACACCATGTATGATGTCGTCCAATGATCCCTTCATTGCAGATGCACATCATGCTTGAACTCTTACGAGAATCGGTGAGATTCCGCGAATAATGAGGTTATCCCCGTACCTGGAACATCCGTCTGTGAGGCGGTATAGACCTGGAATGAAAGCAAGTTTTCGTGGGTAAATCGACACCACACTACAACAAAATACCAAATACGGCTCCCGCAACTGACTAGAACCTTAGGACGATTTTCAATGTCTCCAGCGGAACAAACGTATCCGCCTCTCAGATGAATGTTGCATTCTAAGTGTTAATGAGCAGGAGCACTAAATCAGTAGTGTGTGGTATCGGTCTGACGGAAGGCGTTCTGTGGTAGTCCGTGCCGCTGTGGTGACCACTGTGTGCAGATGCCGCAGTGGTCCGCGCGTCTGCCTGGTAAGCAGGAGACCCGGTTTCGAATCCTGGTTCTCCACAAGTTTCCAACTTGCCCCATTAATATAGATCAATGCACATAGACAGCTAATCTCTATAATTACTTTGTGCCTTAAGACCGCTTTTTCTCAAGAATGGATAGAGGGTCGAGTTAAAATTCACGAGGGTAATCCCAAAAGTAAGGTCTCCTATTTTTTTGTAAGTACAGATCTCTGTTTGTGTGGCAGTTGGTCACACTGTTATGAAGAGTGCTTCACGTGCTGTGTGTAAACAAGCACACGCCGCGCTGAGGCGCCTAGTCTTGGCTTGGCAGCCGTTGAGAATGGAGCTCTCGTTGGATCTTACCGCCAAGTGCGAATTGCGCGCAGTTATTCGGTTTTTGAACGCAAAGGGCACTGCGCCGATTGAACTCCATCGCCAATTGGCGGGAGTGTATGGTGAGTCGTGCATGGATGTCAAAAATGTTCGTAAGTGGTGTACAGAGTTTGCAGCTGGTCGGACCGAAATTCACCACGAACAAGGGAGCGGGAGACCGTCAATTTCTGAGGAGACAGTGTTGAAATCGGTGGATCACCCTGGATGGAATGGTTCAAATGGCTCTGAGCACTATGGGACTTAACTTCTGAGGTCATCAGTCCCCTAGAACTTAGAACTAATTAAACCTAACTAACCTAAGAACATCACACACATCCATGCCCGAGGCAGGATTCGAACCTGCGACCGTAGCGGTCGCGCGGTTCCAGACTGTAGCCCCTAGAACCGCGCGGCCACCCCGGCCGGCTCACCCTGGATGATCTATGCACGTTAGTTCCTGAGGTTTCCCGAAGCACCGCTCACAAAATTTTAACGGAAACATTGAACTACCGGAAGGTGTGCGCAAGATGGGTGCCACGCATGCTGACTGAGGACCACATGCGGCAATGAGTTGATGATTCCCGCGCATTTCTTCACCACCTTGCAGCCGAACAGGACAACTTTCTGCACTCAATTGTCACGGGTGGCGAAACCTGGGCATACACCTGAGACCAAGTAACAATCACGCCAGTTCATAATTTTCTGAACAGCATGGCAGCGAGCTGGAATGACATCGGCATACAGAAACTGCCACAGCGTCTACAAAAATGCATCGACAGAAATTGTGATTATGTCGAAAAAGAGCTAAATGTGCAAGCTGTAAACTGATGTAAACCATTGTAGAAATAAACAGGTCTATGTACTTATAAAAAATAGGAGACCTTACTTTTGGGGTTACCCTCGTATGTCACATATTGACATCTTGGCGGCGTACAAAATTCAAGCTTGTAAGTCAATGTAATCAAAAAGTACAGCCATTTTTTGATACTCGCAAACTCATTCATCAAAGCCTATAAGGTACTTCCAGTTGACCTTGTATCATGAAATTTGGCAAGAAGTAAGATTTCACAGTGCAAGTAAAGAAAAAAATCTTAAATGCGTTAATTTGTAATTATATCATAAAAAATATTCTGCCATTACAGGCGTACATTACATGCGTAATCCGTCAAAAATGTCGGAAAGTACGATAGTCATTTTGTTCCGGTTTTCAGTAAAAGGTAGAGTGATTTGCGAAGCGGGTTTGTGTATACAATTAACAAATATTTCGTGCTAGTTGGCTCAGCAATGGTAAAGTGGAGTCCCCTGCCGCTGTGGAAACGATGCCTTTGCCATCTAACGGTAACGGGCGTTAAGGCAGACCCGCGCCGTCGCTAGGTCCTTTACGAACTACTCGTTCTGCATACGGACACTCCCTGACAGTCCAAGCCTACAACACGGACTGCACCTGTAACGATTCAGAGTAAAGTAATACTGGTAATTGGTGCAGGATTGCACTTCATTTGTTTCGGATGAGGTTCTGATATCCCACGAAATATCCGTTTTGCCATCTGTGTAATAAGGATACCCGTTTTCTTCTCCGGAGACTTCCGACAAATCTTACCAGTAATAACTACAGGGAAACAAGGAGAAGAGCAGACAAGGTCAACGCGTCTGCAATTGCCAGTCGGCATAGCATGTTAAAATAGCACCAAATTTAATAAAAATAAATGCAAAATTACAAGACCGAATGCGATATTACAGAAAAAATTGAACTTAAAGGATTCATAAGTCTTCATTCCCGGGTCTGACATCTTGTCCGTATCGATATCGATACATGAAAATACACTGCCAGTGAACTGGAAATGGTCACAGAATGAAAAATTCATTAAACAGCAACTGAGAACACGGACCAACAGCGTTGATTATGATACTTCCAATTGCAACAGTACACGAATGAATCAAACGAACTACGCGGAAAGAGAACAACTACCAAGAAACTAATTTCACGAGCTTGCCCCTACTGAGGACCTTGAATATCGTTTGAAAACCGAACGCCTATCAGAATCGTGGCAACCAAACCGATAAATAACTACGAAATCGAGGATGCGAACAGTCCTTGGCCGATACACGAATCAACAAACAACGTTCGTGTATTGCGACTAACACCCCTCAATACTGACTCCACACAACACAATAAGCACAAGTATACTACCCCATCAAGAGAATACACTAGCGTTGGTGCCACTGGATCACGGGGTCCCAAGTTCGATTCCTGGCCGAGCTGGAGATTTTCTCTGCCCTCTCTGGGCATTTGTGTGGTCCTGGTTCCTTTAAGACAGACGAACGAGCATGGAGACGGTGGACTGTGAGTACATCAGATTTGGAGATCCGGGTTCTTCAGGATATTGAGACCAACTGTAGTACCAGCTGCAGGCAAGAGGGCCGCCAACATGGTGTAGGATTATGTGTGTGCTGCATGATAACCGCTACTGTCCCTATCACCTATAATCCCATGGAGGCCACTTCGAATATTTGTTGTGATGTGGATGCGATGCAGCTCTGTGTTGTGTTGCAGGACCATTTGTTGTCGTTGAATGAACACTGTCCATTTTCACACTCATGTTCAAAGGACCTTTTTTCCTCCATTTGCAGCCAGGAATCCGTCCCAGCTGTTGTCGGTTTTACTAATGTTCACCCTGCAAATATACCCCATTATACGGAATCCTTGGAGCACGAGTCCTATTCACATTTGCCAGTTTTTTTTCAGTCATTAGTTTTTTTGGGTCACTAGTCTTCTGACTGATTCTATGTGGCCCGCTACAAATTCCTCTCTTGTGACAACCACATCATCTCGGAATAGCACATGCATCCTTCGTCCTCAATTATTTACTCGATGGATTCCAATCTCTGTCTTTTCCTACAGTTTTTACCCTCTGCAGAATGGAAGTAAAATGTCACATTGATATAAAAACAATATCAAGTACAGATTTCTAAGGAACAACCGATAGGTGCTTCAGTCTTCTTGTCAGACAGTGTAATTATAATTTGTTTTTATATCACCGTTTTTTGCAATCAAGTGTTGAAGAAGAGCAACCTGTGACAGACTGTGTAACAATCATAACCTAAGTGTTCGCAGGTACGTTGACAACAACTGACCGCACCATAATGAAGGTCTTTATTTGACAACATAATGAAACGTTAACCCCTATCATCATAACTCACTGATATCTAAAGTGCAGTTTGATATCAAACAACAGCTTCCTGCTACCAGTCTACTTGAATTCGTTCCGGACATCCTGGACAACATGAACTGCCATCTAGGAGAGCTAGAGACAAGTATAACTTTTACAATATACTGAAAATTTAGTGCATCACAGGAGTTTAACTGTTTTTCAACCATGATACAAAGAAGATGATAGGTTCTCAGTCAGCAACAGTGGTTCATGCCCTCATCCTACAGGGAAACACCGCGAGTGGCCGCTCCCAATAGGAATTTTTCGTCTAATATTACTGTCTTTTGTGTGGTTTTGTAAAATTTCTGTAGCTAGTCGATGGGTTTAGAGAGTATCTTCGATTTCCCACGCCTTCAGCGCTTAAACATTTTCGTAATTAGTGGTCTAGATGTTCCGAGAGAGAGAGAGAGAGAGAGAGAGAGAAGTTGAGATTTGCACACAGCAAGGACTGTCGGAAATGAATATTGTTCTAAGCTGGTGTGACAGTTGCTGTTTGTGGTAAGAAATTCTGTTTGGCGACTGGTAAACAATAGAGAACTTGAGTTGAATTCAAAAATTGGGCTTGATAATTCAATTTCATGTCGAGTGCAGAGGGAATGATGAACAAAAAATGGCTCTCAGCACTATGAGACTTAACTTCTGAGGTCATCAGTCCCCTAGAACTTAGAACTACTTAAACCTAACCAACATAAGGACATCACACACATCCATGCCCGAGGCAGGATTAGAACCTGCGACCGGAGCGGTCTCGCGGTTCCAGACTGTAGCGCCTGGAACTGCTCGGCCACTCCTGCCGGCGGAATGATGAACAGTAAAGTAATATTGGAAGGGGAGTAAACTAGCTTCAGTATTAATTGGCTAG
This sequence comes from Schistocerca piceifrons, assembly GCF_021461385.2. NCBI lineage: Eukaryota > Metazoa > Arthropoda > Insecta > Orthoptera > Acrididae > Schistocerca > Schistocerca piceifrons. The sequence goes on from NC_060139.1 coordinate 231,843,849, forward strand.
TTTATAGTAAGACGGATTGGAAAGATTTTAGATTAAGCCAGTAGAGGTCACGAATTGTGTGATAAGCTCTTCTACTCCACGGCAAATTGAAGTCCGTAACATACTGTCCAGACTCAAATCAGATACAGCTGCATAGCGATGAGGTGATCGGGATCCTATGAGTGGGCCACACTCGTCTTATTAAGAAATTAACGCCTTCATCAACGCGAGGAGGGGTTCAACATCTTATTTCTTCGTTAGTCGTGGGCCTCTTGAAAATTATGTGCTTTTTAACTTTCTCCAGAAATGGAAATATATTGCAGAAACGCAAACTAAGATCCAAAGGACACAGTTGTAACTACACAATTTAGTTGTATGTTTTCCTTGACCACAAATATTTTGTTAATTTCCGGTTGCTGTTTCAGCCACTGGCCATGCTCAAAACGGCGTGAAACAGACTGACAGAAAGCATTTCGTCAATGTTTCGGTACAAATCACAAGTGCAAACTCGTACCTCCGGAATGTCAACTGAATCAGCTACGCACATAAAAGGCAACCTATATTTCGACAAAATATCTGAAACACGATGAATCTTTATTGTTTGTCGTTCACTAAAAGCTGCTGTAGACGATAATCGTGTAAATTATCGCACAAAAAATATGTACGATTAGTCAGGAATGCTACAAGGATCAGTGTACCTTAGACGCTCACTCGGGTAACCATCACGTATAAACACTCTCCTTTTACCTGCAGTAAATTCCAGTTGAATGTAACTATTGGCTGCCAACCTCCAATTTAGATAAGTGATACCTGCGAGAAGCGATGAAACACCGTGTAACACGTGGCCACAGCATCACCTGCTCGTTTGTAGAAGCAGTCGAGTACAGTCGGGGTACAATCAACGGCTTCCTATGGCGTGTCTTTTACCTACCGTATATAATAACTCGTGCAGCAATTTTCACCTGACGGCAAATGCGGCGTGTAATATTCACACCGGAAAAATTAGGAAAATAACCATGGGCTGCAGATGCGGATAATTTATTCTTCCAACAAAATTGTTGCTAATAATGTATCTCAGCGCTCAGATAGCATTACAGTCGGTGATGTACATTATTAGTAGAAGAAAGCGGCCATAAAGATCTTCTTAAATGTTTATTGTTCTACGAAGCCTGGTATCGCATTGTATAGCAGAAGCTTAATAAGCGACTTGCGTGATGATATCCGTTAATCACTGCAGGTGAACTGATTGTGCATGATTTGTGTCTCGTGCTTTCTTCTCTCCCTCACTCTCTTTCCACTGTCCTTGTGTGTGTGTGTGTGTGTGTGTGTGTGTGTGTGTGTGAGTGTGTGTCTGTGTGCGTGCGGCGCGCGCGCTTGCTGTGTGATTCCGTACGGCTATGCGGTATCAGATGCCCACTTCCCGATAAGGATGCACAATTTGAAACATTCATTTTCTCGACTGGCGAGCGATAGCATATAAATTCCAACCACTGTGACTGTTTCCAGTATCGTCATATTTGAAAAAGATTCCAAGTTCTTATTCCGGTACACTTTATGTGAGTCTGAGTTCCTCATGTAAAAGTTAATATTTATCTCTTACGTTTGTTCGCTGCAGTTCATGTCATTCAGGATGTCAGGTATCGAATACATAAAGACCTGGATTGCTTAAAATAATGCAGGTAAATTTCCGCTTGAAGTAAATTTTTACTTTATACACTATGTGATCAAAAGTATCCGGACACCTGGCTGAAAATGACTTACAAGTTCGTGGCGCCCTCCATCGGTAATGCTAGAATTCAGTGTGGCATTGGCCCACACCCTTTATGACAACTTCCACTCTCGCAGGCATACGTTCAATCAGGTGTGGGAAAGTTTCATGGGGAATGGTAGCCGATTCTTCACGCAGTGTTGCACTAAGGAAAGGTATCGATGTCGGTCGATGAGGCCTGGCGCAAAGTCGGTGTTCCAAAAATCCCAAAGGTGTTCTATAGGATTCAGGTCAGGACTCTGCGTAGGACAATCCATTGCAGGGATGTTATTATCGTGTAACCACTCCGCCACAGGCCGTGCATTATGAACAGGTGCTCGATCGTGTTGAAAAATGCAATCGCCATCCCCGAATTGCTCTTCAACAGTGGGAAGCAAGAAGGTGCTTAAAACATCAATGTAGGCCTGTGCTATGATAGAGCCACGCAAAACAACAAAGGGTGAAAGACCCCTCCATGAGAAACACGACCACACCATAACACCATCGCCTCCGAATTTTGCTGTTGGCACTACACACGTTGGAAGATGACGTTCACCGGGCATTCGACATACACACACTCTGCCATCGGATCGTCACATTGTGTACCGTGATTCGTCACTGCAAACAACGTTTTTCCACCGTTCAATCGTCCAATGTTTACGCTCCTTGCACCAAGCGAGGCGTCGTTTAGCATTTACCGGCGTGATGTGTGGCTTTTGAGCAGCCGCTCGACCATGAAATCCAAGTTGTCTCACCTACAGCCTAACTGTCATAATACTTGCAGTGGATCCTGATGCAGTTTGGAATTCCTGTGTGATGGTCTGGATAGATGTCTGCCTATTACACATTACGATCCTCTTCAACTGTCGGCGGTCTCAGTCAACAGATGAGGTCGGCCTGTACGCTTTTGTGCTGTACGTTTCCACTTCACTATCACATCGGAAACAGTGGACCTAGGGATGTTTAGGAGCGTGTAAATCTCGCGTACAGACGTTTGACACATGTGACACGCAATCACCTGACCATGTTCGAAGTCCGTGAGTTCCACAGAGCGCTCCATTCCGGTCTCTCGCGATGTCTAACGACTACTGAGGTCGCTGATACGGAGTATCTAGCAGTAGGCCGGCAGCACAATGCACCTAATATGAAAAACATATGTTGTGGAGGGTGTCCGCATACTTTTGATCATATAGTGTATGAAGGTTTCTTCATTTATTTTCACAGCACACTGCAAGGTCAACTAAACACCCTGATTAACCGTAATATAAATATTTCAAGGATTATGTTCGGATAAAGCAAGCGGATTAAATGTGGGTGTTAATAAGTGTATATAAATGCCACCCAAAAATTGGAGCATAAATAATACCAAAAACCCACACACGTGCCAGTAGGACTTTTGCTCTGAGGATTCTGTAGATACTTAACTATAAATATAGATAGCATATCTGCAGGTTTTGATGAGTAAGTTTGCGAGTATCAAAATATGTTACATAAATGGCCGTATTTTTTTATTTTTCTGGCTTAGAAATTGAAAGTTTTTACGCTACCAAGGGACCATAGACCTTAGTATTTGACATAAATTTCAACTTGATACCTATACCCGTTCCTACAAATCCTCGTCTACCCCCATCCTCCGTTTTCCGTGAGACGGATCGTATCTCAACAATGTAATAAGGAACAACAGCAAAGATTAGACTCCTTGCTGCTTTCTGTCTGGGAACGAGAGTTGGTGTAGTCTCGCGTCCATTACCTTTCCTATGGTCTTACCTAAAATTCTGTCCGCTCCCGGTAGCTGAGTGGTCAGCGCGACAGAATATCAAGGGCCCGGGTTCGATTCCCGGCTGGGTCGGAGATTTTCTCCGCTCAGGGACTGGGTGTTGTGTTATTCTAATCATCATCATTGCACCCCCATCGACAGGCAAGTCGTCGAAGTGACGTCAAATCGAAAGACTTGCACCAGGCGAACAGTCTCCCGACGGGAGGCCCTAGTTGCACGACGTTTTACTTTCCTAAAATTCTCATTTTCCTACTCACAGAATTACATCTTGCCGTTGTGTAAAGAACACTCACTGTTACTACATATGTGCAAGGCAGACAGGCCTCAAACGTACGTGTCATATGTAAATTCGCCTCTTATACACTCCTGGAAATTGAAATAAGAACACCGTGAATTCATTGTCCCAGGAAGGGGAAACTTTATGGACACATTCCTGGGGTCAGATACATCACATGATCACACTGACAGAACCACAGGCACATAGACACAGGCAACAGAGCATGCACAATGTCGGCACTAGTACAGTGTATATCCACCTTTCGCAGCAATGCAGGCTGCTATTCTCCCATGGAGACGATCGTAGAGATGCTGGATGTAGTCCTGTGGAACGGCTTGCCATGCCATTTCCACCTGGCGCCTCAGTTGGACCAGCGTTCATGCTGGACGTGCAGACCGCGTGAGACGACGCTTCATCCAGTCCCAAACATGCTCAATGGGGGACAGATCCGGAGATCTTGCTGGCCAGGGTAGTTGACTTACACCTTCTAGAGCACGTTGGGTGGCACGGGATACACGCGGACGTGCATTGTCCTGTTGGAACAGCAAGTTCCCTTGCCGGTCTAGGAATGGTAGAACGATGGGTTCGATGACGGTTTGGATGTACCGTGCACTATTCAGTGTCCCCTCGACGATCACCAGTGGTGTACGGCCAGTGTAGGAGATCGCTCCCCACACCATGATGCCGGGTGTTGGCCCTGTGTGCCTCGGTCGTATGCAGTCCTGATTGTGGCGCTCACCTGCACGGCGCCAAACACGCATACGACCATCATTGGCACCAATGCAGAAGCGACTCTCATCGCTGAAGACGACACGTCTCCATTCGTCCCTCCATTCACGCCTGTCGCGACACCACTGGAGGCGGGCTGCACGATGCTGGGGCGTGAGCGGAAGACGGCCTAACGGTGTGCGGGACCGTAGCCCAGCTTCATGGAGACGGTTGCGAATGGTCCTCGCCGATACCCCAGGAGCAACAGTGTCCCTAATTTGCTGGGAAGTGGCGGTGCGGTCCCCTACGGCACTGCGTAGGATCCTACGGTCTTGGCGTGCATCCGTGCGTCGCTGCGGTCCGGTCCCAGGTCGACGGGCACGTGCACCTTCCGCCGACCACTGGCGACAACATCGATGTACTGTGGAGACCTCACGCCCCACGTGTTGAGCAATTCGGCGGTACGTTCACCCGGCCTCCCGCATGCCCACTATACGCCCTCGCTCAAAGTCCGTCAGCTGCACATACGGTTCACGTCCACGCTGTCGCGGCATGCTACCAGTGTTAAAGACTGCGATGGAGCTCCGTATGCCACGGCAAACTGGCTGACACTGATGGCGGCGGTGCACAAATGCTGCGCAGCTAGCGCCATTCGACGGCCAACACCGCGGTTCCTGCTGTGTCCGCTGTGCCGTGCGTGTGATCATTGCTTGTGCAGCCCTCTCGCAGTGTCCGGAGCAAGTATGGTGGGTCTGACACACCGGTGTCAATGTGTTCTTTTTTCCATTTCCAGGAGTGTAGATATGCATCGCTCTCCTGGATACATTGAGCGTATTAGAGTATTGTATCTGTATTATAAGAAAGTTAATTTTAATTGTTAAACATGATAATCACTGCTTACGACCGCCAAAATCAGCACTGTAAAAGTCTGATGTTTCGTTTTAAGCCTGCTGGCCGAAACATCTATCTGGCCACAGTTCTTCTGTAGACGTTCCTGTTGTTTGTGACCGTTTGTTTTTGACAACTTGAAGCACATAATGCAATACATGTATACTGTCGTTTGTTGGTATATATCTCAATAATGGTTCACATGACCTAACGATACTTGCAGTGCTCCGCTGTGGACGGGCATACGGCAAGATACAGGTCGCCGTAATAAATTCAAAATAAATTATCTCTGGCGGACTAGTTACAAAAAATGAAGTTCCCAAGTGCAATTACTTCAACATTCTGGTACATGCTGATGATGAAGGTGTAATACCTCATAAATAGATATTGATCAAAGATCTGTTTGTAGACTGCAGATTTTGAAATATGATGAAGAACGTTCAGTCCAAGTTACTGGAGTCATGCCTTTTAGAGGCAAAAAAACATTGGGCAAATATGATACTCAAAAACCAAACATAAAACCAAGTCACACATTTTATATATTTGGGGTATGATGAGATACTACATGGGACAGAAAAATACACTCAAAAAATTCAGGAAAAGTGAGGGAGGGTAATAAGAAAAGTTACAAAGCATATATTACTGATTTTCTATGAGGTTATGGCTTTTCAAGTTCACTGTACTGTAGTGAAACTTTGGTTATTGGAAGAATTATTTTTTATGGAAATTATCAAATGATTCCTAGCCTACAGGGAAAAAACATAGGACAAAGACCATAGGGCAAAATAAAACGTAAGACCAAGTCACACATTTCAATTATTTGGGATACAGAATGATACAACAGGATGTGACGTACCTTAATGAATGCTGAGTAGCTACTCTCTAACCAGCATCCCATACGACAAAACCAACTGCGACTTTACCTAATGTTGCTCGCATCGTTGTTAACTGGGGTGTGCACGGCCCTGCTTTAAAAAGAACAGGTCGATGATGTCGTAGGGTCGAGCCACACACGTCTGCTTTCACACCCAACAGCTAACTCGCTGCAAATAATAACCTGTAACTGTGATCCTGCACTCAGATAGTCTAACCACTGGATAGCCTTACGAATTAATAAAATATACAGAAATATTAAATACAAGATATATGAGTAATTAATAAAAAGTGTTCTATTCTGACTTCTTAGCTGATGCACACGACATCAGAGAATCCTTTTGAATAAAGTTTATTCAAAAAGTAAAATTTCAGCTAAAAGGAAAGTAGTCCTCCGATAACCGATTTGTATTACAGACAGAACGATAATCTTATTAAATACAGTAAAGTTGCTTTTTGTGAAAATGGTAGCAAAATCCCCAACTAAATAGTCATCACAGTCACGTGATAAACCAAGTCCTTTTCGTCACAACAATACACGAAATATTCACCAAGTTAAAATAATTCGGGGCTCGGTATAATGAATTACACGTAATACATGAGAGATGATGAGCAGAAACTTATACTCTGTCTATACTTAGTTCCAACACACAAACGGAAAAGTTAAAAGTTTTGCACTGGAGTTCATTCAGACCTCGTTATAGTTAGTCCCATCAAAAAAATAAAGTATTTTAGCAGCCGTTCACCGCACAGACTCTATCGCTCACACTACTGAATAAGACATGTTACCACAACATATTTTTGTTAAATATTGTTTAAACAATTATTTATGTGTGCCTGATAGGAGCAACTTTGGCACTCTTTTCGGTTCTGGTGTCAACTGACACGTGTGACAGACCACTTTTAGATTACATTTAAATAAAGTTATTGGCAAAATGGTAAGCTGTTCCTCAAATAACTACACAAACTACCGTTGTTTAGTTTCCCTGCGCTGGATTTTACCCGTTGCCTGTTGGATGCTGCTCGCCTTTGTATCTGGGCGGACGGGACCGTAACGCTGGCTTTGCTGGACCGACCGTGGAGCGCTCTTGGACTGACGATTAGCGTTCAGCCGTACAAAACGAATTTGCCTCACCTCCTACAAATTCTAGGCTGCCGAATAGCTCGTCCCCATACATGTAACATTACAGGGGGATAGAGAAACATCCCAGATATTTCAAGGAAAAAATGGGGATGTAATAACAATAACAATAACAATAACTCAGAAAGACCCTACTTCAACATACCATTATGATATATTCTTCAAAAGCACCATCATTATATTATATTATATTCCGAAACTCCTTCACCAAAGAAGATGAAGCAAATATCCCTGAATTCCAATGAAGAACAACTGCCAAGATGAGAAACATAGAAGTAGATATCCTTGGTGTAGCAGAGCAGCTTAAATCACTTAATAAAGGCAAGGCCTCCATACCAGATCGTATACCAGTCAGGATCCTTGTTGCTGATACAATAGCTCCATCTTTATCCATTATATGCAACCGCTTGCTAACAGAAATACCCTTACCTAAAGACTGGAAAATTGCTCAAGTCACACCAATAATCAAAATGGGAATTAGGAGTAATCAGCTGAATTACAGGCCCATATCACTAACATAGATTTGCAGTACGGTTTTGGAACATATACTGTGTTCGTACATTATGCATTACCTCGATGAAAATGATTCAGAAAATATTGTTCTTGTGAAACACAACTAGCTGTTTATACTCATGAAGTAATGAGTGCCATCGACAGGGGATGTCAAATTGATTCCATATTTTTAGATTTCCAGAAGGCTTTCGACACCGTTCCTCACAAGCGTCTTCCAACCAAACTGTATGCCTATGGAATGTCACCTCAGTTGTGCGACTGGATTCGTGATTTCCTGTCAGAAAGGTCACAGTTCATAGTGATAGACGGAAAGTCATCGCGTGAAACAGAAGTAATATCCGGCGTTCCCCAAGGAAGTGTTATGGTTCTCTATTGTTCCAGGCCTATATTAACAACATAGGAGACAATCTCAGTCCCCTCTTAGATTGTATGCAGATGATGCTATCATTTACCATCTTGTAAAGTCATCAGATGACCAAAACGAGCCGTTCGCAATGGCCGAGCGGTTCTAGGCGCTTCAGTCCGGAAGCGTGCTGCTGCTACGGTCGCAGGTTCGAATCCTGCCTCGGGCATGGATGTGTCTGATGTCCTTAGGTTAGTTAGGTTTAAGTAGTTCTAAGTCTAGGGGACTGATGACCCCAGATGTTAAGTCCCAGCCGGACAGAGTGGCCAGGCGGTTCTAGGCGCTGCAGTCTGGAACCGCGCGATCGCTACGGTCGCAGGTTCGAATCCTGCCTCGGGCATGGATGTGTGTGATGTCCGTAGGTTAGTTATGTTTAAGTAGTTCTAAGTTCTAGGGGACTGATGACCTTAGAAGTTAAGTCCCGTAGTGTTCAGAGCCATTTGTTAAGTCCCATAGTGCTTTGAGCCATTTGATTTTTGACCAAAACAAATTGCAAAATGGTGCGAAAAGTGGCAATTGACCCTGAATAAAGAAAAGTGTGAAATTATTCACATGAGTAATAAAAAAGTCTGCTAACTTTCGATTATGTGATAATTCACACAAATCTGAAGGCTGTAAATTCAACTAAATACTCAGGGATTACAATTACAAAGCACCTAAATTGGAATGATCACGTAGATAATGTTGAGGGTAGAGCAAACCAAAGACTGCGATTCATTGGCAGAACACTTAGAATGTACAACAGGTCTACTAAAGAGACTGGTTACACCAGACTTGTCTGCCCAATTCTGGAGTATTGCTGTATGGTGTGGGATCCGCATCATATAGGACTGCTCGATGACATCGAAAAAGTTCAAAGAAGGGCAGTTCGTTTTGTATTATTGCAAGATAGGGGAGATAGTGCCAAAGACAAGATATATGAATTGGAGTGGCAATCATTAAAACAAAGGTGTTTTTCGTTGTGACGGGATCTTCTCATGAAATTTCGATCACCAGTTTTCTCCTACAATTGAGAAAACATTCTGTTGGCACCCACCTACATAGGGAGAAATGATCATCACGATAAAATAAGAGAAATCAGGGCTCGCACAGAAAAATTTAAGTGCTCGTTTTTCCCGCGCACCGTTCGAGAGTGGAAAGGTAGAGAGACAGCTTGAAGTTGGTTCATTGAACCCTCTGCCAGGCACTTTATTGTGAATAGCAGAGTAATCACGTAGATGTAGACGTAGACTGCTGATTTTCTATGAGGTTACGGCTTTACCAGTTTTATTGTACAGTAGCGAAAGATGGGTGCTCGGAAGATTGAAATTGTTGGGGACATTGTTAAATAATTCCTTGCCAATTATTTGTCACTGAACTTCGTAAAGCCACATTAGGTGCAGACAGGCGAACAGGTTTCCTCCCACTACAAGCTTAAAACATAACGATAAACGGATAGAGGAGCTGATAACGTTAAATTCTTTGGATTACGATTTTATAGTAAAATCAATTTGGAGGAACATACGGTAGAACTACTGAGGTTCGTAAACATCTTTGTCACATACATATTGTCAGACATAAGGAACTAAAAATTTAAAAAAATGGTTTACTTTGCTTAGTTCCAGTCCATAATGATGTATGGGATCATTTTTTGGACGAAGTCATCAATCGAAACTAAGGTTTTCTAGTCAGTAGCGAGTAATACGAAATATTTGTGGTGCTAAGCAAGGAACGTCCGCTGGAGCTTGTTCAGCGGGATAGAGGTATTAACTACTGATTCCCAGCCTGTGTATTCCTAAATTAAAATTTGTCATAAATAGGGTATTTCTTTTTGAAACCAACAGCTCAGTTCATAGAACCAATATACTAGAAATAAGTATAACCTTCCAAAAATTTAAAATTACTTTGATCCAGGAAGATTCCCGTTACTGAGGAACGTCCTTCTTCAATAACTTTCCCAAAGCTGTAAAAAGTTTATTAGTAAAGTTCAGCTTCAGAAGAGCCTAAAAGATTTATTGGTAACCGATTCATTCTAGTCGATTGTTGAATTTCTACGCCGAATCAGTTGACATGCATATTATAAATAATATGAAATAACATGAATGCTATTAAAAATTTATTATCAGTGCAGAAATGTTATCAACGTAAATAAGTGTTGTGGATTTATTTTCTGTTTAATGATAACGACAACATCGCAGAAGTCATTATAAGCACCTCAGTGCATTATTCATTTTACAGAGTTTGTGACACGTTTTTTGTTACATTAAATATGTTTAAGATTTATTTTCACTTGTTCCACATCCATCAAAGCCGTTTCGCTTAGCATCTGAGGTTGCGACATTAGCATCCCTCTTTTTTTTAAAATGTGTTTTATTTATTCTTGTTTCATGACACGTTCTACATGCCTGAGAATCTCCCCGCTGTAGATCTATGTTTAAAAAGTATATGTAATCTGATTCAACCTGAAGAGAATTAAATGGTCCAGTAAATAACCTGATAAGTATCGAAAGAACTGGCCACAAAGTGCGCTGCTACAATTAAGGACTGGCTACCATGTGCAGCATTTCATTACTGGCCTAAAGTAAACACAAAATCCGAAAAAACCTAGAAAGATATATACTGAAACCGGTACATCTAATGTAGGCACATTAACCAATAAAGGGAGAAGAAGATGGAAGAACATGAAAAATTTACTCGAGAATTTCTCCTGCTCCACAGAGTAATACATTAACAGATAACTAATAGCTGCTTGTGTTTTCAAAATAAAAGTTCAAATGTGTGTGTGAAATCTTATGGGACTTAACTGCTAAGGTTATCAGTCCCTAAGCTTAAACACTACTTAACCTTAATTATCCTAATCAAAAACACACAGACAAATGCCCCAGGGAGGACTCGAACCTCCGCCGGGATCAGCGGCACAGCCCATGACTGCAGCGCCCCAGAACGCTCGGCTAATCCCGCGCGACCATGTGTTTTCTTACAATATACTCGCAAATCCTAAATTTTGATTTAGTTGAACATAATAATAGCATAATGAGGTCTAACTCCATCTGTTTGAATGGCAAGTATGTAGTCGTAGATGCACGGGAAAGATGCATCAGATATATTGACAAGTCGTAACAGATTGTAAATATGGGTAACAGTAAAAGTAATGAACCAAATAACTCCAAGGGATCCCTTGGGTCACATATAGTACATCATTTCACGTTACGTTCGTCCATTAAGTCCACTATATTTTGTATGAACACCGACTGTATCTTATTTGCTACAGTCTGATTACTTCATTCTTAGAATGATCATTATGTCATAATCTGTCGGGAGTAACCAGTAGTAACTGGTTTTCGAGAAGCTGAACATGGGCTCATGAAGGAAAGTCTGCTATTGTTGTTTCTGTTTCATTTCTTTCTACATCAATGCTAAAATGTTGTTAGTGGTTTCTAGCAAAGTGAAAGAAGGAAAGTTGATTTAATTTTTGTACTACGTTTAAAACATTGAATCTCTGAAACTACATTCATACACCCACCAGTAATTGGCAACTGATACCGTTTTACTCGATTTATTCATAGCTCCAATAATACTTAATTGTTCTTAGGATATGTATTTCTGGTTACATTATATACTGAAACCGGTACATCTAATGTAGACACATTAACCAATAAAGGGAGAAGAAGATGGAAGAACTTGAAAAATTTACTCGAGAATTTCTCCTGCTCCACAGAGTAATACATTAACAGATAACTAACAGCTGCATGTGTTTTCAAAAAAAAAAGTTGTGGATTGTTCTGCCATGAAATATTGTTTATTTCACACTGAGATAAAAGCTAACTTTCTGTGTCCAAGTTGCTTCAACAAGTAAGTGTGTTATGAAAGGACGTGCTACTAAGGTGTATATTTTGTTAAAACAATTTGAATAAGAGGACCATAATCCAAAAACTATGAGTCTTCTCATGTAACATGGTATTTGTTGTTTGATAGAAAAATAAAAGGAACCCACTAATATTGTGAAACATACCAGAATATGTATGGGTGAGAAAAGGAAATTTTGTGTTTACTCGAGGCAAAATCCTTTCAAAACATATTAATTTGCTTATTTTAGTCTATAAATATAGTTTCTGTAAGATAAGAAGTACACTGAAGCACCAAAGAAACTGGTACAGGCATGCTTATTCAAATACAGAGGTATGTAACAGGCAGAATACGTCGCTGCGGCCGTCAACGCCAATGTAAGACAACAAGAGTCTGCTGCTACAATGGCAGCGAGGGGACACAGCATTTCACACAGCATCTCCGAGGTAGCGATGAAGTGGGATTTTCCCGTACGACCATTTCACAAGTGCGCCGTGAATATCAGGAATCTTGCAAAACATGGAATCTCCGACATTGCAGCAGCTGGGAAAAGATACTACAGGAAATGGACCAATGACGAGTGAAGAGAATCGTTCATCATGACAGAAGTCCGCAAGTTACTGCAGATTTCAGTGCTGGGCCATCAACAAGTGTCAGCCTGTGAACCATTCAACGAAACATCATCGATATGGGCTTTCGGAGCCGAAGGCCCACTAGAGCACCCTTGATGACTGCACAACACAAAGATTTACGCCTCGCTTGGACCCATCAACACCGACATTGGACTGCTGATGACAGGAAACATGTTGCCTGGTCGGACGAGTCTCGTTTGAAATTGTATCGAGCTGATGGACGTGTACGGACGGATATGGAGACAACCTCTTGAATCGATGGACCCTGCATGTCAGCAGGGGACTGTTCAAGCCGGTGGACGGTCTGTAGTGGTGTGGGGCGTGTGCAGTTGGAGTGATGTGGCACCCCTGATACGTCTAGATACGACTCTGACACATAACACGTACATAAGCATCCTGTCTGATCACCTGCATCCATTCACGTCCATTGTGCATTTCGACAGACTTGGGCAATTCCAGCAGGACAATGCGACAACTCACACTTCTACAATTGCTACAGAGAGGCTCCGGGAACACTCCTCTAAGTTTAGACACTTTCGCTGGCCATCAAACTCCCCAGACATGAACATTATTGGACATATCTGAGATGTCTTGCAACGTGCTGTTCAGAAGAGATCTCCAACCCATCGTACTCTTACTGATTTATAGATAGCCCTGCAGGATCCATGTTGTCAGCACTACTTCAGACATTAGTCTAGTCCATGCCACGTAGTGTTGTGCCACTTCTGCGTGCTCGCGATGGCGATACACGATATTAGGTAGGTGTTCCAGTTTCTTCGGCTCTTCAGTGAATAACTGTATCAGAATAACAAAGTGATTGTAGTTATACTTGTAAAGGGGGAATGTTACCAGTTCACTGTTACCCAGATGCCCAATATTGCCTCAGCAGCAGCAGCTATACAATTCAGTACTGAATTCCTTCATACTGTAATCATGTCAGGGTTGTGGTCACCATTCATGTTAGGATGGTCGTCTCTTTCCCAGGATGGCGTGCAGGATGATGGGTTGTGTACTATCAGAGTAACATTGGGCATGGAATCAGGAGAACTGGGAATAACATTCTTTGTTCCATAAGACGCTCGTATAAAGGTTAAGCTGTCATCACACGGCACGAGGCAGCTAACGTTGGCGTGGATGGGACATCCCACGTTACGATATACAGTGCTGTCGGTACACTGGACGAGCTGGTTAACGTGATACTGCGCTCTCGGCGCTCTCCAGCGGCAGTTGTCGGCTTTGTTTGGCTCGCTAACCACACAGTTTGTTCACGAAAATGGACGCACATGAAAGTTCCTACATTAGCTCTATTAAAACGTGATTTCCTACATTAGCTCTATTAAAACGTGTAGTGTTGGCAGAAGAGCCAACACTGTTTTTCTAGAGGAGGCCGAAATGCACGCGTTTAATTACACGCTGACTGGCGTGAGGTCTGGAACAGAATTGCAAATAAAGTACGTAGATGATGTAATACTTAACTTTAATCCACAATTGTAGAACAACTCTCGTTACGGTACATGCTTCATAATTTAATTATCAATTGAATACGGCGCCTTGCTAGGTCGTAGCAAATGTAGCTGAAGGCTGTGCTAACTATCGTCTCGGCAAATGAGAGCGTATTTGTCAGTGAACCTTTCCTAGCAACGTCGGCTGTACAACTGGGCGAGTGCCAGTACGTCTCTCTAAACCTGCCGTGTGGTGGCGCTCGGTCTGCTATCACTGACAGTGGCGACACGCGGGTCCGACGTATACTAATGGACCGCGGCCGATTTAAAGGCTACCACCTAGCAAGTGTGGTGTCTGGCGGTGACACCACAAAACGCACATTTCCTCCTTCTCCATATGCTAGTCATGTTGTTCTATCTGTAATACACATAAACAAACACTTCAGTATGCATGAACGTGTAGTAAGACAGAAAGGAAAGATACACTTCGAGTGAGTAAATACATCAGCTTATAAAAGTTCACAAAATCGAACACTCACACCTGACACAGAGCACGCATATATTTACATAACATCAAATATTTCAGAAATTATTTCTGTTGGTATAATAAGAAAGTTCAACAACCTAGAAAACGCTAAGATAAAAAAAATTAGATAGAGCGCAACACGATCCCGTTACCCATTGTTTAGCAACGTGGAGCTTCTACACTGAAGTCCTGCATTGAGTGACCTTGTATTTTGCCTTAAGGTATTCTGAAGGGTCTAATTGCCGATACTTTATTAACTAACATTTAATTGTAACAAATCCTAAAAGGAGCACGTTGTTGATTAATATTCAATGTGCTGTTGTCTTAAAACAGCATACTTCCATAACACGCGAGTTATAAAAGAAAGTAACTAAAGACGAAAACTCATTAAACATCAATATGACGTTTCCCGTCATTTTATTACAACCAACCGTACCAATAACAACGC
Source organism: Schistocerca piceifrons (assembly GCF_021461385.2). Lineage (NCBI taxonomy): Eukaryota > Metazoa > Arthropoda > Insecta > Orthoptera > Acrididae > Schistocerca > Schistocerca piceifrons. Next base: position 231,859,028 of record NC_060139.1, read on the forward strand.
TTTCACCAGGCATTCAATGAGCTGGTGCTTAGAATCATAGTAATTTCATGGAGTGTAAGTTATGAAATTCAACAAATATTGGTTTCAGCTTAACACGACAAATACAGTATGGCGTCTTGCAAGTTCCGCATATTGACGTAAAGAGCGTTCTTGCTCCTTATTGTTGTGCCGAAATATCGAAGAACTTATTTTGTGTTTCACTTGACGAAATGGCTCCTCCACGTGAAGTAGCAGGAAATGACGTTACAAAACTCGTATATCGCCACGATAACGTTAGCTAACTTGTCCTGCGCAATGACAGTTTTAAGCTTGGTTCCGGGACAACCTCTTGAATCGATGGACCCTGCATGTCAGCAGGGGACTGTTCAAACCGATGGAGGGTCTGTGGCATGACGACTAATACGGTGGTGGCGCCATGTGCCGCTGTTTCCACACACTGCTGTCAAATTGTCGTGACACTGTTTTCAGTATGTCGACAGCTAGGATAATTCACACAGGCATTGGTGTTGTCATTCGGGTTATGATATCAGAACTGAGCAAGAATCCAATAAGAAGAGAAAGGACCACCAATGTTGGATTTGGAAATTGAATTTACGCACAGATAACACAGTGGCATGAAACTAATGGACGTAGCACTCATAAACGAAGACCCATATATGAAACACTTTTTTGTAACGAAAGCTAACTTCGAGTACTCGTAAATCTGTGATTCGATCTCTGTTAAAAAATTTGATAATAACACTAACCTTTCGAGACGAAGTGGTTTCATTTGAAGCCACCTAGGATTTGACCATTTCCTGGTATATGTACCGTTCACCTCTCCAATAGATGCTATCCATAGTGGCTCCAGATTGAATGACTTCATATGTTTCGAAGCTTAGGAATTAGAGGAGCAAATGTAGGAGCCATTTTTGTATGCTGTGCATGATCGTCTTAGTTTTTAAATCTTGATTGAAATTATGAGTATAAGGCATGTTTTTCGCATGGATTAGGTACAGAAAACTGTCCTGTTCAAATTTATGCACTGTGTATTGCAATAATAATTAAATTCATGTAGTTATTTTCGTGATTATTTTGGTGGTTCCTTTCGAAACCGCTGTGGCTCTAAGGACAGCAGGTGTAGCTGTGACAGGTTATTGTACTTTCAGTTTCACACGATGTACTCCAGCGGAATAACGGAAGAGGAAATTCTGGCGTGCCTTTCGGAAGGGCTCTCTTTTGTTGTCGATACATATGACACTAGCATTGAAAATGGAGATGAGGTGTTACCTGAAGACGGTGACCTCGGTTTTCGAACGAAACAATCATTGTTGTCTTGCATTATTTCAGAGAATGAGAGCAAGGAACCATAAGCAAAAAAAAAAAATAAAATAAAATAAAATAAAATAAAAATAAAAATAAAATAAAAAATTGTTTTTTCAATTGAAAAACATACAACACAAGCAAAACATCTACCAGTATGTGGCACGTCAAGGCAGTGTGTAGCCTGTGGTGTAAAGAAGGAACAGAAGCAAATGGAAGAGCACCCTGTCAAGCAGTCCTAGGACTAACTCCAGAAAGCAACTGCGTTTTTGCTTACCACCAAAAGTAACGGGTTTTCATGCACAGTGGCTCGATTTTAAATCAAGCTGTATGTGTTCAGTTTATGTATGAAACACTTGTTTTTCACATTGTTCTGTCTCAGTGTATGTCTAAGAACCCAGTAACAACAAGATAATTCAAAAAATTTAATTGTTAATATTTCGTGTCTGAATGGGTTAAAGATGAAGTCCTGACACAAGCGAAAGTAGAAGTGACCGATATTTGACATCTGGTGATTACATCTTTCAAATATTTATTCCTATAACACGTTCTCAAAACTACAATTTGAAAAATTTTGTGCGATATTCTGAATGCTATTTATGGTGCCCTTAAGACTCATTTAAAAGCTAATATATGGGTCATAAGCGCGTGACTGCGTGTGAGATCGCTCTCTAAGTTTTCATCTATTTTTGGTTTTAGATATATATTTTAACTGTTTTTGTGATAATATTTACTATATAAGTGACTTATTAGTGGTTTCTTCATTCACCTCTGCATTTCTTGTGTTGTGGCCTGATATTTGTGAGTGTTTCGTATCGAGCAACTTAACCTCTTACCCGTGTTTACATTCCGCGCTGACCAGTTGCAGCTGTAGCGGCGCATCGAAAGCTGAGTACTAATTAATTGTTTGTGTATAGTAGTTTATTTAGGAACTTTAGTAGTCTTCAACCGGTGTTCTTGGTGTTTTCCGGTGAAATAACTTCAGAAGAAATTTTTGCGAACTGCTTTCAGTTTCGTTACTGTCATTAGACGTTTGATTTTCTTTCTGTGTTAGTATTTTGTTATATTCTCATTTGTTGTTGATTAATACTGTCAATAATAGTAGTTACTTCCCTTGTAGAGCAAGTTTGTGATAATTGTAGTCAGTTTTTAACATCTTCTTATTGTAGTAGCGGAACTTAGATAAAGTTGTTTTCTTGTCTCAATAATTGTAAAATTTTACCACGAGTGAGAAGTGTGGGCTTTGCCGTAGGTTCGTGAGTAGTGGATTGCGGTGTGAGACTTGTTCGAAGTATTTTCACTGGGGGGAATGCAGTGGGGAAGCCAGTGGGCATTCTGGTGAGATCCTCTCCTGGAACTGTAGGTTATGTAGCAAGAGTAAGTTGATAGAGGAGCAGGAGCGTAAGATCTGTGCCCTTCAGGTGCAGTTGAAAAACGCACAGGAGGAGCTAGATAGGATGAGGAGGGAGAAGGGGGTTGGGGAATGGGAGCTGGCTGTTGGCAAGAGATCTGCTAGGAGAAGGAGATTTTCAGATAGTTTTACTATTGGTGTTTGTAATAGATATGACCAACTGTCAGAGTCTAGTGGAGAGGAATCTCTAGTAGCTGTAGATGTAGGAAGTATGCAGCAGACCTCAGCAGTTACGGTGGGTAGGACAGTTGCAAAGTCTAAGAGAAAGAAGAAGGTTCTGCTGTTAGGTAGTTCTCATGGTAGAGGTGTAGGCCAGCAGTTGCAGGAAGTTTTGGGGAGTGAGTACCAGGTCACCAGCACTGTGAAGCCTAATGCAGGATTGGCTCAGGTGACTTTTAACATAGGGGGGTTATGTAGGGATTTTACTGAAGAGGATCAGGTAGTGATTGTGGGTGGGGCTGGTAATAGTATTGATAGCGATGGGGAGTATGACATAGATGGTGACCTGGAAAAGATAGCCACTCAGACTGGCAACACGAATGTGCATTTCGTGGAACTGTTTCAGCGTCACGATCGGCCTCATCTTAATACAGCCGTCAGGCGTAATAACATGAGACTTGGGGGTGCGCTGATGACAGAAGGCATGAGTCACATTTCAGTGGTGTCGGTGGAGTCTATCAGTAGGACGGGTTTCACTAGACATGGCCTGCACCTCAACAGGTATGGGAAGGGGAGGTTGGCAAAACTTATAGGTGACAGCATAGGTGGGGGTGGTGGGATCACTCATGGGAAAATTCCGGTAGTTGTGGATGTTAGAGCTGTACCTTTTTTAGATTGAAGTCAGCTGATAGGTATTCCTGCTTAAGGGAAGTCTCTCTAACAAAGAAACCACTTTCTACAAAGCTTGGGTATCCGATTAATGAGGGAATTAGTATATTTCATCAAAATATACAAGGTATTAGAGATAAAGTTAGTGAACTGCTTATAGATGTTGACTCTGAAATTATTGGTATATCTGAACACTTCTTAAATAAGGAGATAATTCAGAGGCTTCCTTTACCAGGATACAGGTTGGCTGGCAGCTTTTCTAGGAGCTCTTTGCGGTGTGGGGGAGTAGCCATGTATGTGAAAAACGGTATCCCATTTGAGTCAATTGATGTTTCAAAGTACTGCACTGAAAAGGTGTTTGAATGTTGTGCAGGTGTGGTTAAATTTAGTGGAGCTAAACTTCTTACTGTTGTTATTTATAGATCCCCAGACTCCGATTTCACAACATTTTTGCTAAAGCTAGAGGAGGTTCTTGGTTCACTTTATAGGAAATACAAAAAGTTAGTTATATGTGGTGACTTCAATATTAATTGTATAAGTGATTGTGCAAGGAAAAGGATGCTGGTAGACCTCCTTAATTCATATAATCTTATGCAAACCGTATTCTTTCCAACGAGAGTGCAAGGGAACAGTAGAACAACCATAGACAATATTTTTGTTCATTCGTCATTATTAGAAGGGCATTCTGTTAGCAAAAAGGTGAATGGCCTTTCAGATCATGATGCACAAATTTTAAGTCTAAAAGATTTTTGTGCTGCAATACATGTTAAATATAGTTACCAACTCTTTAGGAAAGCTGATCCAGTTGCTGTACAGACTTTTGTAAACCTTATCAAGGAACAAGAGTGGCAAGATGTTTATAGTGCTGATACAGTAGACGATAAATATAATGCTTTCCTCAAGACTTTTCTCGTGCTCTTTGAAAGTTGCTTTCCGTTAGAACGTTCAAAACAGGGTACTAGCACAAACAGGCAGCCTGGGTGGCTGACTAAAGGGATAAGAATATCTTGTAGAACAAAGTGGCAATTATATCAAAACGTTAGAAACAGTCAAAATCTAAATGCAGCAGCCCATTACAAACAGTATTGTAAGGTGCTTAAAAAAGTTATTAGGAAGGCAAAAAGTATGTGGTATGCAGATAGAATAGCTAAGTCTCAGGATAAAGTTAAAACGATAAAACCATGATACTGACAAGAGGGAGATTGAGTTAATAATTAAATCACTAAAGACCAAGAACTCTCGTGGATATGATGGGGTATCTAGCAGAATACTGAAGTATTGTTCTATGTATGTTAGCCCAGTACTTAGCCATATCTGTAACTTGTCCTTTAGGAGTGGTCGGTTCCCTGACCAATTAAAGTACTCGGTAGTGAAGCCACTTTATAAAAGAGGAGACAGGGATAATGTTGACAATTATAGACCTATTTCTATGCCATCGGTGTTTGCTACAGTTATCGAGAGGGTTGTATATACAAGGTTACTGGAGCATTTAAATTCACATAATTTGCTGTCAAATGTACAGTTTGGTTTTAGAAATGGCTTAACAACTGAAAATGCTATAGTCTCTTTTCTCTGTGAGGTTTTGGACGGATTAAATAAAAGGTTGCGAACGTTAGGTGTTTTCTTTGATTTAACGAAGGCTTTTGACTGTGTTGACCACAAAATATTACTGCAGAAGTTGGAACATTATGGAGTAAGGGGAGTAGCTTACAATTGGTTCGCCTCCTACTTTAAGAACAGAAAGCAGAAGGTAATCCTCCGCAATATTGAGAGTGGTAATGATGTTCAGTCCCAATGGGGCACTGTTAAATGGGGCGTTCCCCAAGGGTCGGTGCTGGGACGACTGCTGTTCCTTATTTATGTAAATGATATGCCTTCTAGTATTACAGGTGATTCAAAAATATTTCTGTTTGCTGATGACACCACCTTGGTAGTGAAGGATCTTGTGTGTAATATTGAAACATTGTCAAATAATGTAGTTCATGATATAAGTTCGTGGCTTGTGGAAAATAATTTGATGCTAAATCACAGTAAGACTCAGTTTTTACAGTTTCTAACCCACAATTCAACAAGAACTGACATTTTAATTAGACAGAATGGGCATGTTATAAGCGAGACGGAACAGTTCAAGTTCCTAGGCGTACGGATAGATAGTAAGCTGTTGTGGAAAGCCCATGTTCAGGATCTTGTTCAGAAACTAAATGCCGCTTTATTTACCATTAGAACAGTATCTGAAATAAATGACATTTCAACACGAAAAGTAGTATACTTCGCATATTTTCATACGCTTATGTCATATGGTATTATTTTTTGGGGTAATTCTTCTGATTCAAAAAGGGTATTTTTGGCTCAAAACCGGCTGTTCGAGCTATGTATGGTGTAAGTTCGAAAACCTCTTGTCGACCCCTATTCAATAGTCTGGGAATTTTGACATTGCCCTCACAGTATGTATTTTCTTTAATGTCGTTTGTTGTTAGCAATATTAGCTTACTCCCAAGAGTTAGCAGCTTTCACTCAGTTAATACTAGGCAGAAATCAAATCTGCATGTGGAATGCACTTCCTTGACTCTTGTGCAGAAAGGAGTGCAGTATTCTGCTGCATCCATTTTCAATAAGCTACCACAAGAACACAAAAATCTTAGCAGTAGCCCAAACACTTTTAAGTCTAAACTGAAGAGTTTCCTCATGGCTCACTCCTTCTATTCTGTCGAGGAGCTCCTGGAAGAGATAAAAAATTAAGCAAATTCCAGTGTTACATTCTTGATTTTCTTTATTTAAACTAACGACTTGTCGCCTGAATATGTTTCTTATATTTCATTTTATCTGTTTCTACAATCGTGTTATAATTTCATGTATTGACTCGTTCCATGACCATGGAGACTTCTCCTAAATGTGGTCCCACGGAACAATAAATAAATAAATAAAAAACTCTTGCACCACATATCAGTTAAGTATGACGAATTATTAACTTTACACCCAATTTTGGAGCCACACTTCATGTGAATGCACTAAAAGACAATGTAATATAATTGATTTCCTTTATTAAAAGTTACACTCAATCTGAAATAATACTTCCATCAGAAATCTTGTTACTTCCTTTCTCAAATACGCTGCTCAAGAGTTTAAACATCGTTACAGTTTCCAGTACTAGAATCTGATTGTCTGAATATACTGCCAGCACTGAATTAATTTTCAACATTTTTAAAATAAAGTGAGCTACTGTGAAAGCATAAATCACCTTCCAGTAATTAAACAATACTTGATTACTCACCCACTGATTTTATCCATGTATCATACAGTATAAACTTCACATACTTTCACCACGTAAATCAGCCATTACGTGCTCATAACTACAATGGCATAAACATTTATGTACAAAAGTTGCACATCCTACCATTGTGGCCTTAATAAAACATATTCAGAACGATTCAATTTGGAGAGAACTTCAATGCAGCTTAAGTCTTGTGCTATGAGTGGGACAGTGCACAAATGTTTTGATTCATATTTAACTGGAAGAATGTAGAAGGTTGAAATTAACAGTGCAGATAGTCTGCAAAAATCAGCAGAGTCCTCTATTTGGGAATGATGTCCGATAGGATTCAGTCTTGAGTCCCTTATTGCTTTCATATATATTAATGACTTGCCACTCTATATTCATGAAGTGGTAAAGCTGACTATTTTTGCTAATGATACAAGTATAGCAGTCACACCCATCAAACAAGAATTAGCTGATAAAATTCTAAATAATGTCTTTCAGAAAATTATAAAGAGGTTCTCGGCAAATGAACTCTCACTAAAGTTTGAGAAAACACAGTATATACAATTCTGCACAGTAAATGGCATGACACGATTGATAAATATGGTCTCTGAGCAGAAGTCTGTTGCTAAGGCAGAATATTCAAAATTTGTGGGTGTGTGCATTGATGAGAAATTGAACTGGAAGAAACACATTGATAATCTGCTGAAACAGTTTGGGTCAGCTACTTATGCTGTTACGGTTATTGCAAATTATGGTGATAAACATACTAATAAATTAGCCTACTATGCCTATTTTCATCCACTGCTTTCATATGGCATCATATTTTGCGGTAATTCATCATTAAGAGAGAAAGTATTCGTTGCACAAAAGCGTGTAATGAGAATAATAGCTGGAGCCTATCCAAGGTCACCTTTCAGATATTTATTTAAGGAACTCGAGATATTCATAGTACCTTCGCAGTACATATATTCACTTGTGAAATTTGTTATTAATAACCAATCCCAATTTAAAAATAACGAAAGTGCGTAGCTACAACACTGGAAAAAAGGATGATCTCCACTATTCTGAGTTAAATCTGACTTTGGCACAGAAAGGGGTGAAATATGTTGCAACAAAAATCTTTGGTCATTTGTCGACAGCATTAAAAGTCTGACAGATAGCCAAACAACATCTAAAAACAAATTAACAGAATTTCTGAATAATAACTCCATCTACTTAAGAGATGAATTTTTAGATATGAAGTGGTAACTGCAAAAAAATAAAAATAAAAAACCCTTATGTTAAAATGACATGATCCACATCATTATGAAATGTCGTATTCATGATCTACGGAACAAGTATTAATGTAATCTAATGTAGTGTATCACGGAAAGAACATATTTCTGTAATATACAAGTTTAAATATGAAAACTATCAAATACGCCATGTTAGCCTCAAAGATAACGCTTCCTTCTGATGATAATTTGTGGTGGGAGAGGGAAAGTTGCATTTCAAAGTTAAAGCGTTTTCAACTTTTGTGGCATGTCTTAAAGTGACCTCTGTCGTGTGGTGCCTCAGGACTTTGGAACTCTCCACCCGCATCTTCGGTGACGCCATTTAAGTGAGGCAACGGTTGCAACGGCAGCGGCTTGTCAGCCTGTGTAGTCTCCTAGGCAGCGATTGTTACGTCAACACAGCATACAGCAGTGCCCTTGGATCTGGCAGTGCGATTTCACAGCGGTGGCTGTGTGGCTGTGAGCTGGCTGTGTGAAGTACTAGCAGCAGCTGGTGTAACCTTGCAGATGCAAAGCAGTTTGCAGGTGCCCGGCAGGCGACGGCCTACGGTGAATGGTTGGACGCTCTCAGTAGGTGGACAGATGCACGGACGTCCAGGCGTCGTACCAAGGACCTCATGGAGTTGCCCAGACGGGCATATGAAGACACCCTCCCCTAAAGTCGAAAGAATCAGCAATGAGCCGGCATGTTAGCTCAGCGTGCTCGGTGCCCTCTGTAATTAAAAAAAAAATGAGTTAATCGATCAATGACGAACTTAAAACAGATGTCTTACAACGTCCGCCCCGAGCAGATACAACGAACAAAAGCGAACAAAATGAGATTTTTTTTTAAAAAAGGTAGCGTCTTTGATTACTAATCAAAATTCCCTCGGTCCCATGTTCGAAACCTCCCGCTGTTTAAATTTTCATTAATGATCGGCATTGGCAGCCGAAGACTTCCAGCATAAAAAGTCACTCTCACCCAGCGAACGGCCTTGTCAAAGAGGGCAGAGGATCGGACAGAGTTTCAGAACAATCTCTTGTCCTTAGGGTGAGAAACTGCCCCTAAAGTCGGAAGACGGCATGAGGATGCAGAAGGCAATGGAAACGACTGCATTAAAGACACATAGCGTGCATACACAGGACATGAGACCTGTAATTGAAAAAAAAAGTGTCATGATGATCTCTCCATTGACCAAAGATTCCGAAATTGTCCCCCATTCGGATCTTCAGGAGAGGACTGCCAAGGGAGAGGTGACCATGAGAAATAGATTGAATCACCAACGAAATGATAACGTCCTAGAATCGAGGCGTGGAATGCAAGAAGCTCTTACGTGCTAGGGAAGCTAAGAAATCTGAAAAGGGGATTGCAAAGGCTCAATATAGATATAGTAGGGGTCAGTGAATTGAAATGGAAAGAAGACAAGGATTTCTGGTCAGACGAGAATAGGGTAATATCAACAGCAGCAGAAAATGGTAGAACGGGAATAGGATTTGTTATGAATGGGAAGGTAAGGAAAAGAGTGTGTTACTGTGAACAGTTCAGTGACAGGGTTGTTCTAATCACAATCAACAGCAAACCAACACCAACAACAATAGTTATACATGCTGACGTCGCAAGCTGAAGATGAAGAGATGGAGAAAGTTTATGAGGATATTGAAAGCGTAGTACAGTACGCAAAGGGAGATGAAAATCTAATAGTCATGGAGGACTGGAATGTACAGGGTATACAACTTTGCTTCTCCCCTTTTTTCCCCAACATTTGAGGCTTCAATGAAACAAATTAGTTACACATGTATCATTCAAAGTATTTTCCATCGCTGGCCACTACTTTCTCCCATCTTTCGGGCAGTGAACGAACCCCACGTCGAAAAAATAGTTCATCTTTTGAAGCGATCCACTAATCAATCCAGTTTGTGACTTCTTCATGAGATCGGAAGTGTTGGTCAGTCAGGTCATGCGGCATTGATCTAAACAGGAGATAGTCAGAAGGAGAAATGTTTGGACAACACGGCGGGTTGGGTAGGACTTCCCGTTTTAACGTTTCCAAGTTCGTTTTGACCTCTTTTGCAGAGTGGGGTCGAGCGTTGTTTATGCAAAATCACTTTATCGTGCCTCTCGCTGTGTTGCGGCCGTTTGTCTTTTAATGCTCTGCTCAAACTCATTAATTGCGTTCGATAACGAGCACCTGTTATTGTTTCACTTGGTTTTAACACCTCATAGTACACGACGCCGAGCTGGTCCCACCAAATGCAGAGCATTATCTTGGAGCCGTGAATATTCGGTTTGGCAGTCGACGTGGAAGCATGGCCTGGATATCCCCATGATTTTTTGCGTTTAGGGTTATCGTAATGAACCCATTTTTGTCCCCGGTCACAATGCGATGCAGAAATCCCTTCCGTTTTTGCCTCTGAAGCAACTGTTCACAAACACACAAACGTCGTTCAACGTCTCTTGGTTTCAGCTCACAAGGGACCCAAGTTCCTCCTTTCTGAATTACGCCTATAGCCTTGAGACGTTTTGAAAAGGCTTGCTGTGTCACTCCCACTAATCTTACCAATTCTTCTTGACTCTGACGCGAGTTTTCACTCAGAAAATGTCACAAATTCTGCATTTTCGAAAAAATCTCTCTTCCATCACTATGCCGGTCTACGACTTTAAAATCACCGTTCTTGAAGCGTTGAAACCACCCACGACACGTTCTTTCACTAACAGCGTCCTTACCTTACGTACTTGATAGCATTCGATGAGACTCAGCCGTTGTTTTCTTCATACTGGAACAAAACAGTAACACCTCCCGCAAATGACGAGAATTAGGCTCGTAAACTGACATTTTCAATCAAGAACAACTTTATGATGCAGAGACAAATCGACTGATGTTTGAATGAGGTTATGTTGACCGAGGTCCAAGCTAACTGCCTGACGTCTGCGATCTGTTTCTTTCGACCGCTACTTACCGTTGTCGCCAACTATCGGCAAACGCGGAAGCAAAGTTGTACACCTTGTAGTTGTAGGGGATATAGTAAAAGAAAAGCTTACTGGAGAATATGGGCTTGGGACGAGGAATGAGAGACGAGAAAGACTAATTGAGTTCTGTAATAAATTTCAGCTGGTAATAGAGAATACTCTGTTCAAGAATCACAATAGGAGAAGGTATACATGGAAAAGGCCGGGTGATACGGGACGATTTCAGTTAGATTACGTTATGGTCAGACAGAGATTCCGAAATGAGATACTGGATTAAAAGGCGTACCCAGGAGCGGATATAGTCTCAGATGTAGCAATGATGAAGAGCACGCTGAAGTTTAAGAGCTTAGTCAAGAAGAATCAATAAGCAATGAATTGTGATACGGAAGTATTAAGTAATGACGAGATACGCTTGAAGTTCTTTTAGGCTATAGATACAGCAATAAGGAATAACTCAGTAGCAATCACAGAAGCTGTAAACAAATTCTGCGGTTGATAATGGAAGAAAAATCAAGCAAGTTCATGGGCTTTATCGACATGTAAAAAGCGTTCGAAAATATAAAATGGTGCAAGATGTTCGAAATTCTGAGAAAAATAGGAGTAAGCTATAGGGAGAGATGGGTAATATACGTATTAGAGCCAGTAGGGAATAATAAGAGTGGACAACCAAGAATGAAGTGCTCAGAAGTAAGACAGGGATGTAGTCTTTCACCCCTACTGTTCAGTGTGTACATCGAAGAACTAATGATGGAAGTAAAAAAATGATTCAGGAGCGGAATTAAAATTCAAGATGAAAGAATATCAATGACAAGATTCGCTGATGACATTGCTATCCTGAGTGAAAGTGAAGAAGATTACATGATCTCCTGAATTGAATGGTCTAATGAGTAGAGAATATGTATTGAAAGTAAATCAAAGAAAGACGAAAGTAATGAGAAGTAGCAGAAATGAGAACAGCGAGAAACTTAAGATCAGGGTTGATAGCGACGAAGTAGATGAAGTTAAGTAACTCTGTTACTTAGGCACTAAAATAACCAGTGACGAAGAGAGCAGGGAGGACATCAAAATCAGACTAGCACTGGCAAAAGCGGCATTCCTGGCCAAGAGAAGTCTATTAGGATCAAATATAGGCCTTAATTTAAGAAAGAAATTACTCAGAATGTACATTTGGAGCACAACATTGTATGGTAGTGAAACATGGGCTGTGGGAAAACCAGAACAGAAGATAATCGAAGCATTTAAGATGTGGTGCTACAGACGAATGTTGAAAATTAGGTGGACTGATAAGGGAAGGAATGGGGGAGTTCTGCACAGAATCGGAGAGGAAAGGAATATGTGGGAAACACAGATAAGGAGAAGGGACGGGATGATAGGACAACTGTTAGGACACCAGGGAACGACTTCCATGATACTAGAGGGACCTGCCGAGGGCAATACTGTAGAGGAAGACAGATATTAAAATAAATCCAGCAAATAATTGAGGACGCAGATTGCAAGAGCTGTTCTGAGATGAAGAGGTTGGCACAGGAGAGGAATTCGTGGCGGGCGGCATCAAACCAGTCAGAAGATTAACAACTCGAAAAAAAAACAAAAAAAACAGAAAAAATCCATCATACAGATGTGGATGCCTTACTGTGGCTGATAAGTGACTCGAAGAAAAAGGATACCAACAACCGTAACTCTTCCTAAAATATTTATTATTTAAGCAGCCAGTTTCGATGCATCATTGGCGTCATCATAAGGCCCTATGCGAAAAACGAATGGAGACATCCAAACACTGCAGCTCACATAACATGTACTATATACACTACTGGCCATTAAAATTGCTACACCACGAAGATGACGTGCTACAGACGCGAAACTTAACCGACAGGAAGAAAATGCTGTGATATGCGAATGATTAGCTTTTCAGAGCATTCACACAAGGTTGGCGCCGCTGGCGACACCTACAACGTGCTGACACGAGGAAAGTTTCCAACCGATTTCTCATACACACAAACAGCAGTTGACCGGCGCTGCCTGGTGAAATGTTGTGATGCCTCGTGTAAGGAGGAGAAATGCGTACCATCGCGTTTCCGACTTTGATAAAGGTCGGATTGTAGCCTATCGTGATTGCGGTTTATCGTATCGCGACATTGCTGCTCGCGTTGGTCGAGATCCAATGACTGTTAGCAGAATATGGAATCAGTGGTTTCAGGAGGGTAATACGGAACGCCGTGCTGGATCCCAACGGTCTCGTACCACTAGCAGTCGAGATCACAGGCATCTTATCTGCATGGCTGTAACGGATCGTGCAGTCACGTCTCGATCCCTGAGTCAACATATGGGGACGTTTGTAAGACAACAACCATCTGCACGAACAATTCGATGACGTTTGCAGCAGCGTGGACTATCAGCTCGGAGACCATAGCTGCAGTTACCCTTGACGCTGCATCACAGACAGGAGCGCCTGCGATGGTGTACTCAACGACGAACCTGTGTGCACGAATGGCAAAACGTCATTGTTTCGGATGAATCCAGGTTCTGTTTACAGCATCATGATGGTCGCATCCGTGTTTGGCGACATTGCGGTGAATGCACATTGGAAGCGTGTATTCGTCATCGCCATACTGGCATATCACCCGGCGTGATGGTATGGGGTGCCATTGGTAACACGTCTCGGTCACCTCTTGTTCGCATTGACGGCACTTTGAACAGTGGATGTTACATTTCAGATGTGGTACGACCCGTGGCTCTACCCTTCATTCGATCCCTGCGAAACCCTACATTTCACCAGGATAATGCACGACCGCATGTTGCACGTCCTGTACGGGCCTTTCTGGATACAGAAAATGTTCGACTGCTGCCCTGGCCAGCAAATTCTCCAGATCTCTCACCAACTGAAAACGTCTGGTCAATGGTGGCCAAGCAACTGGCTCGTCACAATACGCCAGTCACTGCTCTTGATGAACTGTGGTGTCGTGTTGAAGCTGCATGGGCACCTGTACCTGTATACGGCATCCAAGCTCTATTTGACTCAATGCCTAGGCGTATCAAGGCCGTTATTACGGCCAGAGGCGCAGGATCTATGCACCCAAATTGCGTGAAAATGTAATCACATGTCAGTTCTAGTGTAATATATTTGTCCAATGAATACACGTTTATCATCTGCATTTCTTCTTGGTGTAGCAATTTTAATGGCCAGTAGTGTAGTATGCACTGGTTACTTTACCCTGCAGTAACACTAAAAATGACCACGAACTGTTACTGATGCCACCCCACCCCCTCCCACACAATGAAGGTTGCAGGGGACCTGTGCGTAATTGGCGAAAGCACTCTGGAAGAGGCAGCTCACCAGGTCTATGCAACACGCATGACAGAACCTACTCTCGTCACTGAAGACATCAGAGCGCCATTCCACTCTCCATTCCAGTCTACTCTTTCACGACACCAGAATAGCTATATTTGGCGGTGTGGTGTCAGTGGTAGCGTGACGAGTGGCACACGTATTGCTAATCCTGCTGCATTCAGACATTGGAATAACGATCACTGATGCCACGATAGGTGCAACATGTGCTTCATTTTCCTTCCCGGACAATGAATGTCAGGCCACTGCTGCTAGCACAATGCGCAGCGCAATATTGGACCACAACATGTGAAAATTTAGCTCTGCACTGCGATGGATGGGGTCTTGCACCGCGTTGTGCCAGCGGTTCTCTGATACCTGCAGAAGAATTCCATAGGCAGCTCGCCTGACAGTTTCTTAATAAGTTGGGAAGTCTGTAATGACAGTGCTGCCATAACAGTACAATTCCCAGCAAATTACAGAACTCAGATCACTGTCAGCTGGAGACATTCTTTTGTGTATCATTAGATTAATTATTCATTCGATAGACCCACAAAGGAAGGGATCCTCCTGGGTGTGGAACATGTCAGACAACACATTACAAAAATTTAACTAGAAAAATTTGAGTTTCATTGATTTTAATGATCCTCAGCCAATAAACAGTAAAATTATGTTCATGAATTAAAATTAAACTTCTAATATTTACAGGTTTAATACTTACATCAGCTTTCATTAAATCCATTTTTTCACACAGTAACTAGTTACTTGGCTATTACAACCAAGTATTGTCAAAAATTAAACTGAATTATTCATTTCAATGATCCTTACTTAAGAACAGTCAAATCATGTACAAGATTTAAAATTAAACTTCCACTATTTACAGACTTAAGACTTTTATCTGCTTTCCATACCTTCATCATTCACACAGTAGGTAGTCACCTGGCTGATACAACCAAGTATTGCCAAAAATTAAAGTATAATAAATTTTCATTAAAATGGTCTACTGCACTTGTTGAGGAATTCATGGATGGAATAGGAGTTGGCCACCAAAATTTCTTTTAAATTATGATTGAACTGTGCCTTATCTGAAACTAGACTCTTAATGGTTGCTGGTAACATATTGAAAATATGCGTTGCTGACTAGTGGACTCCTTTCTGGGCAAGAGTAAGTGATTTTAAATCTTTATGTATATTGTTCTTATTCCTAATATTTATAGTGTGTACTAAGCTGTGAGTTGGAAAAAGAGATGTATTATTTACAACAAAATTCGTTAAGGAATAAATATACTGAGAAGCTGTGGTTAGTATGTCCAATTCTTTGAATAGGTTTCGACATGATCTTCTTGGATTTACATTACACATTACTCTTATTATACGCTTCTGTACTCTAAAAAATTTTTCTCGGTTTGTGGAGTTACCCCAAAATATGATACCATATAATGGAGTGAAAATAAGCAAAATATGCCAGTTTTTTATATTTATACCTCCTATGTCTGACATCATTCGCATTGCAAACACAGACTTCTTTAGGCACTTTAGGAGTTCGTTAGTATGTCGCTCCCAACTGAATTTTTTATCAGTAATCCCAAGAATTTTACACTCTCAACTTCTCCTATTTCCATGTCATCATATTTTATACACACACTAGAAGGAAATGTCTTAGACGTTCTGAACTGCATATAGTGGGTCTTTTCGAAGTTTAATGACAGTGAATTAGCTATGAACCACTTATTAATGTCAGTAAACATTTCAATAGCTGCCCTTTCTAAATTTATATTTGATTTACTATCTATTGCAATGTCTGTATCATCTACAAATAAGACAAACTGGACATCTGGTATAGTAACAGATGACAGGTCATTAATATACACAAGAAAAAGTAGTGGGCCTAGTATGGAACCTTGAGGAACACCACATGTAATTTCTTCCCAGTCAGATGATGTCTGATTGCCTGCTGCTGAAGTGTTACGTAATGACACCCTTTGTTTTCTATTAGTAAGATGACTGAAACCATTTTCCAGCACTACCAGTGATGCCATAATATTTTAATTTACTTAAAGTATATAGCGAAAACGAACCACAACAGCTATGTTAGTGGCCGTAATTTTCGCCTGCCGAGCTATATGACAATGGCAAACAAAACAGATAGCTGTCAATTACTTTGCCATTCTGACCCAGATATAGCAAAACGTCATATACTCTCGTTCAGCTGGCTATGCCTTTCCGCCTTGATGTACTTCTGCCCTCGCTGCGCAGACAGGGAGGTGTCGGGCCGGCTGGTGTGGTGGGTGGAGGTGCTGCGACTGCTGGGCGCGCAGCACGTGTTCGCGCACGTGTCGGCAGTGGGCGTGGCCGCGCAGCGCGTGCTGCGCCACTACCAGGCTCGCGGTCTACTGACAGCGCAGCGCCTCGTTCTGCCCGGCGACGCCAGGGGCGCCACCTCCCCCACGGCGACGCTACTGCGGAAGCGCCGCATGGAGGTCCTCGCTTACAACCACTGCCTCTACTCCAACCTCGAGCGCTTCCGGTTCATCCTGCCGCTCGACATCGATGAAGTACGTCACGCCAAGTAACAGCACAGTATCTTATTAACATTCACATTGTTGTTGTGGTCTTCAGTCCTGAGACTGGTTTGATCCAGCTCTCCATGCTACTCTATCCTATGCAAGCTTCTTCATCTCCGAGTAACTACTGTACCCTCCATCCTTCTGAATCTGCTTAGTGTATTCATATCTTGGTCTCCCTCTACGATTTTTACCCTCCAGGCTGTCCTCCAATACTAAATTGGTGATCCCTTCTTCTAGTCAAGTTGTGCCACAAACTCCTCTTCTCCCCAATTGTATTAAATACCTCCTCATTAGTTATGTGACCTACCCATCTAATCTTCAGCATTCTTCTGTAGCACCACATTTCGAAAACTTCTATTCTCTTCTTGTCCAAACTATTTATCATCCATGTTTCACTTCCATACATGGCTACAATGCATACAAATACTTTCAGAAACGACTTCCTGACATTTAAATCTATACTCGATGTGAACAAATTTTTCCTCTTCACAAACGCTTTCCTTGCCATTGCCAGTCTACATTTTATATCCTCTCTACTTCGACCATCATCAGTTATTTTGCTCCCCAAATAGCAAAAATCCTTTACTACTATAAGTGTCTCATTTCCCAATCTAATTCTCTCAGCATCACCCGACTTAATTCGACTACATTCCATTATCCTATTTATGCTTTTGTTGATGTTCATCTTATACCGTCCTTACAAGACACTGACCATTCCGTTCAACTGCTCTTCCGAGCCCTTTGCTGTCTCTGACAGAATTAAAATGTCATCGGCGAACCTCAAAGTTTTTATTTCTTCTCCATGGATTTTAATACCTACTCCAAACTTTTCTTATGTTTCCTTTACTGCTTGCTCAATATACAGATTGAATAGAATCGGGGAGAGGTTACAACACTGTCTCACTCCCTTCCCAATCACTGCTTCCCTTTCATGCCCCTCGATTCTTATAACTGCCATCTGCTTTCTGTACAAATTGTAAATAGCCTTTCGCTTCCTGTATTTTAGCCCTGCCACCTTCAGAATTTGAGAGTATTCCAGTCAGCATTGTCAAAAGCTTTCTGTAAGTCTACAAATGCTAGAAACGTAGGTTCGCCTTTCCTTAATCTTTCTTCTTAGAAAAATCGTGGGGTCAGTATTGCCTTACGTGTTCCAACATTTTCTGATCTTCCCCGAGGTCGGCTTCGACAAGTTTTTCCATTCGTCTGTAAATAATTCGTGTTAGTATTTTGTGACTGTGACTTATTAAACTGATAGTTCGGTAATTTTCACATCTGTCAACACCTGCTTTCTTTGGGATTGGAATTATTATATTCTTCTTGAAGTCTGAGGGAATTTCGCCTGTCTCATACATCTTGCTCACTAGATGGTAGAGTTTTGTCACGACTGGCTCTCCAAAGGCTGTCAGTAGTTCTAATGTTGTCTACTCCCGGGGCCTTGTTTCGACTCAGGTCTTTCAGTGCTCTGTCAAACTCTTCACGCAGCATCATATCTCTCATATCATCTTCATCTACACCCTCTTCCATTTCCATAATATTGTCCTCAAGTACATCGCCCTTGTATATACCCTCTATATACTCCTTCCACCTTCCTGCTTTCCCTTCTTTGCTTAGAACTGGGTTTCCATCTGAGCTCTTGATATTCATACAAGTGGTTCTCTTTTCTCCAAAGGTCTCTTTAATTTTCCTGTAGGCAGTATCTATCTTACCCCTAGTGAGATAATCCTCTCTAGCCATCCCTGCTTAGCCATTTTGCACTTCCTGTCGATCTCATTTTTGAGACGCTTGTATTCCTTTTTGCGTGCTTCATTTACTTCATTTTTGTATTTTCTCCTTTCGTAAATTAAATTCATTATCTGTTCTGTTACCCAAGGATTTCGACTAGCCCTCGTCTTATTACCTACTTGATCCTCTGCTGCTTTCATTACTTCATCCCTGAGAGTTACCCATTCTTCTTCTACTGTATTTCTTTCCCCCATTCCTGTCAATTGATCCCTTATGCTCTCCCTGAAACTATGTACAACCTCTGGTTCTTTCAGTTTATCCAGGTCCCATCTCCTTAAATTTCCACCTTTTTGCAGTTGCTTCAGTTTTAACATTCACATTACTGATATCTAAAACTGATACTAGATACTGATATACAGAATATCTTGCCATTGGCTCGTTGAATGGCTAACAGAACCCGCTAAACCACAGTGTACAGGGAGTATTCGACAGAACCGAAAGGAACGTCACGTTTATTCTAAGAATTTGTAATAGGACCCTTAATGTTTTTGGTATATATTTTTCTTTCTTTTTGTCAACAGTCTTCTGGCTGGTTTGATGAGGCCCGACACGAATTACTCTCCTGTGCCAAACCTCTCCATCTCAAAGTAGCGCTTACAGCCTACGTCCTCAATTATTTGCTGGCTTTATTCCAATCTGTGTCATCCTCTACAGTTTTCGTCCTCTACAGCTCTCTTTCTAGTACCATGGAAGTCGTTCCCTGATGTCGTAACAGATGTCCTCTCATACTGTCCCTTCTCCTTATCTGTGTTTTCCACATATTCCTTTCCTCCCCGATTCTGCGTAGAACTGTTTCATTCCTTACCTTATCAGTCCACCTAATTTTCAACAGTCGTCTGTACCACCATGTCTCCAATGCGTCAACTCTCTTCCGCTGCTGTTTTCCGACAGTCTATGAATGCTGAACTCCAAATGTGCATTGTCAGAAATTTCTTCCTCAAATTAAGGCCTATGTTTGACACTAGTAGACTTCTCTTGGCCAAGATTGCTATTTTTGCTATTGCTAGCCTGCTTTTGATGTCCACCTTGCTCCGTCCGTCATTGGTTATTTTACTGCCTAGGTAGCTAAATTCTTTAACTCCATTTACTTCGTGACCAGCAATCCTGATGTTACGTTTCTCGCTATTCTCATTTCTGCTACATCTCATTACTTTCGTGTTTCTTCGATTTGCTCTCAATGCATATTCTGTACTCATTAGACTGTTTATACCACTCAGAAGCTCAGGTAATTCTTATTCACTTTCATTCAGAATAGCAATGTCACCAGCGAATCGTAACATTGACAGCCTTTCACCTTAAATTTTAATTCCATTCCTGAACCTTTCTTGTATTTCCATCATTACTTCTTCGATGTACAGATTGAACAATACGGGCGAAAGACTACATCCCTGTCTTATACCCTTTTTAATCCGAGCGCTTCATTCTCCGTCGTTCACCCTTATTATTCCCTCTTGTCTCATATATGTATATTGTATATTTCCCATCTCTTCCTATTTCTGACCCTAGTTTTTTAGAATTTAGAGCATCTTGCGTCATTTTACATTGTCTAACGGTTTTTCCAGGTCGACAAATCCTATGAACGTGTCTTGAATTTTCTTTAGTCTTGCTTCCATAATCAGCCGCAAACCAGGTAGGTCTGAGGTAGGACATCGAAAAAAGTGTGAAGAAGGGCAGCTCGTTTCGTGTTATCGCGCAACAGGGGTGAGAGAGTCACTGATATGATACGCGAGTTGGGGTGGCACTCACTGAAACAAAGGCGGTTTTCTTTGCGGCGAGATCTACGTATTTACAAAATTTCAATCACCAACTTTCTCTTCCGAATGCGAAAATATTTTGTTGACACCCATTTATGTAGGGAGAAATGATCATAATAATAAAATAAGAGAAATCAGAGCTGGAAAGGAAAGATTTAGGTGTTCCTTTCTCCCACACGCCATTCGAGAGTGTAATTGTAGAGAAGTAGAATGAAAATGGTTCGCTGAACCGTCTGCCAGAGTAACCATGTAGATGTAGATGTAGAATTGCCTCTCTGGTCTGGTGCCTTTACCTTTCCTAAAGCCAAACTGATCGTCATGTAACATATCCTCAATTTTCTTTTCCGTTCTTCTGTATATTAGGGTCATTTGGCAAGAAACGAGCCCGAGGCTGTAAAATGAAAACTGTTGAAGAGAAGGTAATGCCATTTTTCTGAGGAAGAAAGTGTAGTCCCTACGACAGCGCTGAAGTCCCAAACTAGGCGCTAAAGGGCACTCGGACGCGATCAGAGGGTTAGCAGGTGCAACGTTCAGTCGTCGACAGTCCACCGCACTGAGTTGTGCTGAAAACACCAACTGGAGCAACTTACGGGATTCAGCCAGATAATATTTACAGCGACCGCCGATATTTCGGCGGAAGTACAACCCGCCATTTTCAAGGCACAAACTGCAGTGGACAAGCGATGTTCAGGCATATTTAAAATCCCAGTTCTTGGAGTAATTCAGGGAAGATAACACACTCACACTGAACACTAGTGCCACCAAAGATGCCCAAAGTCAGAGGTATCGATAGTGAAAGACTACGAACTAGAAAGTGAGGTAACATCGCCTTTGTCCCTCTGTTTTTTGACAAGGGAGAGAGCAGGATTCCAAGCAGAGTTTAAACAAAAACCTCCGTCCCTGTTTACAAGATTGCTCGGTAATTTAATCTCAACAGCCTCCTTAATAACTCTGTCCCAATAGCTGGACGTGCATACCAATATCTTGGTATTGTTACATAACACAGGGTGACCAGTATCCAAGCCGGCCGCGGTGGTCTAGCGGTTCTAGGCGCTCAGTCCGGAACCGCGCGACTGCTACGGTCGCAGGTTCGAATCCCGCCTCGGGCATGGATGTGTGTGATGTCCTTAGGTTAGTTAGGTTTAAGTAGTTCTAAGTTCTAGGGGACTGATGACCACAGATGTTAAGTCCCATAGTGCTCAGAGCCATTTTTGAACCAGTATCCAAACAATGTTCGGCAATGGCAGATCTACTTGGCTGATGTAATCGTGTGTGCCGTTCATGCTCAGTGCATCGGTCCTCCACGGTCCTGAAGGTGTGTCCAATGTATGCCATGCCACAGCTACAAGGAATGCGATATACACTGCCCTTACGCAAACCAAGATCATCCTTAACAGAACCCAAAAGCACTCTAATTTTAGATGGAGGTCGGAAAACACATTTCACATCGTAATTCCGTAATACACGATCGATCTTGTTGGAAGTGCTTCCTACGTAAAGTTAAAAAGGCAGTAGACTTAGGTGTTGCCTCAGTATCATCATCAATCACCCGATGCACAGTTGGTCGATAGCGCAACGAACGTTCAATCTGTTTTTCACGATAACCATTTTGACGAAATGTAGCTTTGGGTCGGCTGAGCTGGCAAAGTCTTTGTGTCGGAAATGACATGTGCCCTGTGCACCAAGATACGAAGTAACCCTTCACGCTGAGCCGGATGGTGACAACTATCAGCCTGAAAATAAAAGTCAGTGTGAGTACGTGAGTACTGCACGTCCCAATGATCCATCAACCTTCCTCCCACCAAAACCACAAGAAAGGGAGGACAACCATCCTCTTCCACCTCCATCGTAAAACGAATGTTCGGGTGGTTTGAGTTCAGATGTTCTAAAAAGGCATTCAAATTCTCCCTACCATGAGGTCAAACAACAAAAGTATCATCAACATATCTGAAGAAACAGGCGGGTTCCAAAGGCGCCGACTCCAATGCACGCTCCTCGAACTCTTCCATAAACAAATTTGCAAACACAGGAGACAACTGGCTACCCATCGCAACTCCTGCTGATATTGGCATGCACGTCCAGCTTTTGACAATGTTATTAAGGAGTCTGTCGAAATTAAATTAGGAGAGCAATCTTGTAAACAGGGATGGAATCCTGCTCTCTCCTTTGTCAAAAAACAGAGGGACGGAGTCAATGTTACCTCACTTGGCTAGTTCGTAGTCTTTCACTATCGATGCCTCTGACTTCGGGCATCTTTGGTGGCACTAGTGTTCAGTGTGAGTGTGTTATCTTTCCTGAATTACTGCAAGAACCGAGGTTTTAAATTTACCTGTACATCGCCTGTCCGTCGCAGTTTGTCCCTTGAAAATGGCGGGGCGTACTCCTGCCGAAATATCGGCGGTCGCTTAAATATAGTACCTGGCTGGATTCCCCTAAGTTGTTTGAAAATTGTATACGCCAGGAGAAACTCGGGTCTCACAGAGAAATGGAGGCTTCAAAAGAAGAGAAAAGGGATGTTGTGCTTTATATTACAGCTGAACGAGCGCGGGGAACGGAAATTCGTCTAAGAATGACACAACTATACCGAAAGCACTGAATGTTGGTTGTAATTCCGATGCTCAGTCCGACCTTTGAGGCAATGGCTGTCTCCGCAACTCGCCGGTCTTCAGTAATGAGTGCATCCACCTGCTGGACCGTGGTATCGGTAACGCGGTGTGATGTTTCACATCGTGCACCATCGGTCAACGACATCCGTCCTTTGTTGAATCGCCTGTGTCTCGCCTTCACCTTTGTAACAGACATTAAGTACTCTCCCTACATTTCTGCTATTCTTCGAAGAATTTCCGTTCCCCGCACTCCCCCTGCTGTAAGAAAACGCACTACATTCTTTTGCCGTTCTTTTGAAGCCTTCAGTTCCCTGTTTCCAGCACGACTAAGTACAATGGGCAGACGGCGCTTGCGCGAGCTCGCTCTATCGTCACGGGCATGTGGGTCCGCGTCCCACGAGCGGGGATTCTGGAGCCACTTCTCTCTTAAACGAACCACATTTCTTCCGTAAATAACGGCATTACGGTCCGTTTAGCAGTTTTCATTCTACAGCTTCCGGTTCGTTTTTATTTGAATGACCCTAATACACATACGATTTATCATATAGAATCGGCACCAGTATAAGATTCTTCACCGGCAATATTGTCATCGACAGCAAAACATCATCACTCGATGGTCGTATGAAAAGCAGAAATACTTGGCCAATTAGCACTCAGTAGAAGTCGAAGAACTTTTCTTCGTGAATTTCGTATTTTGCACTGACCGCTGTTGCCACATGAAACCATTATGGGTTCATTAGAGGAAATAGACTATTATCCTCCAAGTCAAGACAAGACGTCTCAGAAAACTGTAACCACTTATAATGTAGGATGACACCGTCTGGGTTGCTTATTACGTTTTATTGGGAAAGCGAATTGGACTTTCGGTACAGGTTATCCTCAAATACATACATCTATGTAAACTGATGATAAGAGGGGGAGAAAGGATAGGAAAGGGATCATTGCTGTCGGCTGTCCGAAAGAACAGACACCAAGCATTCATAGATAAATGTACACCTAATTACTGTGAAACCCAGCTTATCAGTAGGATGAAGATTCAGTTAAAATTATGGAAGTTGTGTGGTTTTCACAACCTCCAACCTGCTCACAAGCTGTGTCTCACAGTAAAGCGATATACATAAACGACGATTACCTTTATCTAAAGTCGAAACTGGTTATCCTAATAAAAGATACCAACGTTCTTCATTCTCTTTGTCAGTGACTGAATCATCCAGGAAGAACCTTAAATGACGAATTGAAGATAAACACTACTGGGTGATTTGGCTGAGCCACGCTTCTTGTCAAACTACTTCTTCAACATTCCACATATCCACTGCCCTGATAGGATCTTCTTCTAAAATCTTCAGGGGTCCCCTGCTGGCTTAACTCGGGACTCCAGGTGACTCCTAAAGAAGATCCCACACCAGAGGGGGATGTTACCTTCAATGACAATGCTCACGAAATCCTGCACTCTTACATGAGGTGGCGAATGTTGATGCCAGCAGGTATGGTTGCCGACACGCGGCTGGTCGTGGCGCGGACTGCTGGCCCAACTGGTGTCCGAACAGAGGGAAGTGCTGGTGCGCCACGCGTCGCTGTCGGCGCGCAACGTCTACCTGGTGGGAGGCGGCGCCTTCTGGTCTGCGGGGGCGGCGGCCGCCAAGAGCCTGGTGCGCACCGCCGCCGCGCTGGCCGTGGCGCACCACGCCGCCTCCAGGCCCGCCTCCAGACTGCTGCTGCCCCCGCACCGCGCCGCACTCGCGCACTTCCGCGCCGCCTGCCCCCAACAGGAGGCTCCGGAGTGTCGATCACCACCAGCGCAGCTCCAGCAACCCCTGACACCCAGCCTCTCTCGCTGGCAGCCCAGACTCCGTCGCGCCGTTAGGAGAACACTACAGCATGTATTTCCCCTCGACCTGATCCAAACCTGAACGAAAGGTCTCAGATTCGACAGAGCATCACTCACCGCATACTCAACTTCACAATCTGCTGATGTCCAGTTTCACTTGCTGGTAGGCCAGGCACTGATGCACTTACAGGGGAACGCTGCACCATTTTCTTTCCTCAAAACCTAATGCATCCCTGAACACAAACAGTGAGACAAAGATAAGAGTGTAGCTCATCTCATTCCTAAATTCCACATTAGATGAAACCAGTTTCGCTTGCTGGCAGACTGAGTTCCGATGTACCAACAGGAGAACGTTGCAGCATGTAACGTCTTAGTCCTTATGGCAACCAGTTAAGGTCCAGGCCTCAGGGTATCGCCCAACTCGAGCATAACATCACGCCCATCCTCAATCACTTGCTGGCAGCCCAGGTTGCTGTTGTGTGGTGGTGGGAGAACGTTGCAGTATGCACTTTCCCCAAGACCTGCTCCATCCCTAAGCACAGCCAGTGTCGTAAGGGTATCAGAGGCTCCAGAGTATCGCTCACCCCACCCTCCACTCCAGAATCAGAAAACATCATTGTTCCAGCCCTACTCAGAGCCAGTCTGGTGTGGGTCTCAGAGGACTCAGAATGTTGCTCTTACAGTAACTCTCAACCTCTTCCACAAGCTATCTGGCATCCAAATTCACCTATTGCAACTTCAAGTTATGGTATGAAGGTCTGATGGGTTCCATTCACCTTCAGAACTAGCTGACACCAAGCCTCACTTTACCATATATTTTGAGAAGTTAGTTTATTTTATTTTGACACCCAGCTTCAGTATTTCAGTACGACATCTTCAGGCTTCAAATGCAATTCATGTATAGACATGCAGATATATCGATATTAGCATACTCAACCATCAGTATCTGGATACTGTGAATTCATTATTACAGTGCTTCCTTCGAAGGCTTGACAACAAGCCGCACTTGTTGGCAGACCAGGCACTGATGACCCAGTAGTAGAATACTGCAGCAAGTAATTTCTCAGGACATGCTCCAGCCTTCATCACAGTTAATGGTGATGCATGTCTTAGAGCTTCCAGAGTGTCGCTCATCACTGAGTCAGCCCTAGAACTCAGTCTCGCTCACTTGCAGCCCAGGCTTCAAAGTACTATAGCCAGGACACAGCAGCATCTACTTCTTCCAAGACTTTGTCCACGCCTGATTCCAGCCAGTAAGATGAAAGTCTGAGAGACTTCAAAGTGCTGTTCTCCACCAGCATCAAATGGTATTTATCCATGTTGCAGTCACCGAAGCAGAGCACAGGATGATATCTATCCTTGCATTATAGCAGCCCAGGCTCCAAAAAGCCATCAGGAGGACGTTGCAACACGCCCTCTCCTCTCTGCTCTAGGCATTAACTCCACGTCACAGAAGCCCCATAGTGTCTCTCACCAGAACTCCCAGACGAGTACCAGGTGACGCCTTCCATTACACAGGGGCACTCCAGGCTGTGAAGTGCTTTTGAGAGGTTGTTTCACCCTATTCTCTACCAAGAGCTGCTTCAGCTATGGTCACTCTCACGCATGTTAAAGGCTCGTCACAAGCTGAAGACCGAGTGAGATGGCGCAGTGGTTAGCACACTGGACTCGCGTTCGGGAGGACGACGGTTCAAACCCGCATCCGGCCATCCTGATTTGGGTTTTCCGTGATTTCACTAAATCGCTTCAGGCAAATGCCGGGGTGGTTCCTTTGAAAGGGCACGGCCGACTTCTTTCCCCATCCTTCCCTACTCCAGTGGGACTGCTGACCTCACGTTCCAACGCACCATTAGGAGAAAACTGAAACATGCCATCTTGCAGGATGTTCTCAAATCCTGAACACATGCAGCCTTTTACAGCTCGGAGGACGCAGGGTGCCGAACTTTACAAGCTCACCACCAACACTAGCACATACTGGGTTCGCCACCTATAGGAACCATTCCAGCATTTTCCCACAGCTGCTTAAGAAAACCTAAATCTGGATAATTGGACAATCATTTGAATTTCAGTCCTCAAAAATGAGAGTCCAGTGTTTTAATTATTGCGTTATCTTTCTAGGTAGTAATGGCAGCAGCGATGGATGCACTGTGAGAGTATCCCAGACTTATAAGTGGGCCTGGTTCACAAACACCACACTATCCAATGACCTCCATTCATTTCTACAAGGTGCCAATGAATGTCAAATGGCCGCATGTGTTTCGTCATTGAGGAAGCAAGTGACAACATGTATTCGCATATGATTGGTTTCTTGGTTGGTCTCTCAGTCAGATCAAGAGCGTAATTACCAAGCTAATTTGAGAGGTATGTTACTAAAATGTTAAAATTGTGTTTGAAAAGATGAAATACGAAACAGAAATTTGATAACTCTGCTCTCCTCTTACACTCTCAATCTACTGGCAGTTGGTAAAATCCATTATTGAAATACCCAGACTAAAACTAAAAAATAGCTAAAATAATACAACGAGGAGTTGTGACTTGCTGATCACTGGGAAAACAGATGAAGCAGTCTTTCTGAAAAGGCATTAAAATCTTATATCTAATAACATAAGTAGGTCAGAGCCTACACAGAATCTTAGATAGCAAATCACATTCGTTTCTTCGTCACCTGAAGTAGAGGGCAGACCAGCTGGTAGGCCGGTTACAGCTCTCTTATATCTTCATATGAAACACATTCTGTTTGAATGCCGTGTACAGGGATCTGTACACCGAAAGCTCTGCACACCGGTGAGCCCTATGAGAGGACATGTTAAAAGTATTCCCTCACACATCAGCGGCCGGAAAGAGAAACGTCACGTTGTTTGTTTCGCTTGTTGCAGTTTGTTGTTCCTCAACTACAACTCGTCCCACAAACGCATGATCCTGTTTCATGTATGGGAAAAGAACAATGGGAACTTGTATGTTCCATATAGGCATGCTTAGCTGCTTCATTGCCCCGAATTTTTATATGCCCTGGTAGCCAGCAGAAGACACGTCATTGGCGTTCCTCTGTATGTAAAGAAGAGGGCCGTAAATCTGTTGCATATATGTGATGCGTTGCCTGAAAAGCACCTGGGGAGGCAGTGTATGATTAGTCCCCATCTTCTCTATTTTAAGCTTAGTACACCACAGCCAGACAACCCACACTATCGGATGCCACACAGCAACTGATTTACTCATAACTGCCGATGCTCGACAGTCTCTCATATATGTTCGCGCAGTTGCACATACGTAATGGACAAACCAGTACTGTACTGCTTTGCGGACGTATCAGCAATCTTGTGGACTTTAACAGCGCTTGTGATATCGAGGAAAACTTGCAGAAAATTAATGCTAAGTGTAAGCTAATGTGTATGCAGACAGATAAAACCATCCAGTCACTCTTCAACATCTTTCGCGTATTTTGGAATTACTACGCTCGGAAACACGTGATATAATCATGTGTCTCTGAGGCTGGCAAAGGCATACCATTCATTGGGATGATTCTGAGTGGAAGTAGTATATTGGCGAAAGACGTAGTGTGCAACTCGTTTACACCACTTTTGACTATTGCTAGACTGGCTGGAACCCTTGCCACCCCTCAATAGCAAAAAAATAAAAAATAGGTCGGTCAAATGTTTCGTGTAGTGATTTGTATAAAAGTAAGAACTAAAACAGATCAAGGAAACATTTGACGAATGTAATGATTTCGAGCGGCATTCAAAAGCGCGAAAAATATTTCTCTAATCTATTTTATTTCTTACTCTTAGACAAATTATTTAGTGAAAAATTTGACAGATGGCCTTTTCATTTTTTTAATTTCCAACTTTTTGTTCAAAACGCATGATACTACTGACACATAATTTACCTTCCTAGCGTCTTCTGTTCTCGAAATGTGCTTAATTTAGTGCTTGTTTCTAAGGAAACCACTTTGATAGTTAAATATCACAGCAATGCAACTTTGTATGTGCAAAATGACTAGGTCTTAAAAATGAAAACGTTTTGACATCTCATTTGTCTCCCTAGAGTCTGTCGTTCTCAAAATGTCTTGTATTTAGTACTTGATTCGAAGGAAGTCATTTTAAAAATCAAATATCACTCCAAAGCAACTTTTTTACGCAACATAGCTACACCTTGAACAGATGAAATTTTTGACCCATAATTTGCCTTCTTAGTGCCTATTGTTCTTGAAATGTCCTAAATTTAGAATTTGGTTCGAAGGAAGCCTTTTTGACAGCTGAATATCACATCAGTGTAACTTTTTATGCACACAATCGCTAAGGCCTTGAAGAAATGAATTTCTTGATGTTTTATTCACGTAGCTAGCTGGCAGCGTTCGTCAAATATTTCACTTTTCCCTCACTTTTGCTTAATTACCTTGAGTACTTTAAAGCAACTAAATATTTTTTGCGAAACTAGACCACACGCTGCTCAATTTGATTCTTTATTTTTCTATTTTCCACTCTTCGTTTGGCTACGAAAATTCGGACAAAATTTTTCCTTCAATCACTCATTAATTCTTTCTTAAGTGGGGTAGGACGTCAAACGGGACGACTTGGAGTAGGAGAGGCATCACAGGACATTTTAATTTCCACTGTCTATACTTTTACAAATAAATTCATAAAACTTTGTCAGCATCACCAGGAAGGATTCAGGATTCACACTCATTGCAGTGGAAGATCGAAAACATAACAAATAAAATTTTTTTACGTGTGAAATTTCATCAATTTTTTGACTTACTATTGGCAGCATTTGTTGCTATAGGTACACTTTTCTTCATAAGTTAGAGATTCTTCGATGAATTTTGCACAGCATACAAACCATACTTACAGGTGTATGAAACTCTAGAATTTATTTAATTTGTGAAATAACGAATGAGCTGTTATATTTTAAACTTCATGTTTAGAAAAAACACAAATTTTCTAGTTAATTACCTCAATTTTTACCACAGCTTTTAATAGTTTTGTAAAATTCTAGAGTTTCATACACCTTTGAGTATGGTTTGTATGCTGTGCAAAATTCATCGAAGAATCTCTCTTACTTATGAAGAAAAGTGTACCTATAGCAACAAATGCTGCCATTAGTAAGTGAAAAAAATGATGAAATTTCACACGTAAAAAATTTATTTTGTTATGTTTTCGAACTTTCACTGCTGTGAGTGTAAATTCTGAATCCTTCCTGGTCATGCTGACAAAGTTTTATGAATTTATTTGTAAAAGTATAGACAGTGGAAATTAAATTAAAATGTCCCGTGATGCCTCTCCTGCTCCAAGTCGGCCCGTTTGACGTCCTACCTCTCTTAAATGGCTTCTTATTCAAGCAAATAAACCCTTAAAAAAGAAAAACTCGGGCTCACCCTGGTCTACTTAACACCCCGTTTCTCCGTTTTCCGCCGGCCGAAGTGGCCGTGCGGTTAAAGGCGCTGCAGTCTGGAACCGCAAGACCGCTACGGTCGCAGGTTCGAATCCTGCCTCGGGCATGGATGTTTGTGATGTCCTTAGGTTAGTTAGGTTTAACTAGTTCTAAGTTCTAGGGGACTAATGACCTCAGCAGTTGAGTCCCACAGTGCTCAGAGCCATTTGAACCATTTTTTTCTCCGTTTTCCGCTCTTTGATTGGCTATGAAAATAAGGACAAAAATCCGTTGTATAATTTATTAGGAGTCTTGTTTTCGTTCTGTTAAAACATTTGACCAAACATATACCAAGAAGTGCTGCAGTGTCGGAAGAGTGTCAATGAAAAGTCGAAGTGTTCGTGACTAGCTCTAAAGGTTTAGTGAGAAGAACGTAGCGCCCGATAGGCGTGATAGAAGCACAAGGTTGGTACGCAGCTCTGTTACGAATGATCAAGAAATGCGCAGTCTGTGCCGGCTCAGTGTGACTTATAGGTCACCATTACCGAAATACTCCACTCCTTCAAATGGGTAACCTAACAATGAAGTCGTCGGGCACTGCAAGCTCTTCATTTTATTAAATCGTATTTAAAGATTATTCAAACAATTTATTATTTTTCCTAACATATGCATGGCACAGACACAACACAGACAAAGAGAAATACTTTACAAGTAAATTAGCGTTTCAGGGCAAGTTCGTCGCTCGCAACAACAGTCAACTGAAAAGTTTGTGGGAAGAAAAGGAAAATTAGAGCTTAAAGTCCAGAAAAATAACGACAGATGACATGCAGAACAACGTACAGTTTTCTGGTCTTGCACGGAGATGGGGTTGGCATGCTTGAAACATCGTTTTTATGCTCTTGGGACGCGTTGTACAATATTATAAATCGAGTGTCCCCCTTGAACTCCGATATAGTATTGTTTATACGACTGATTGTAGTAGTCAGATTTGCGTGTTTCGATCAAATGAATATACAGAAATACAGCGCAGGCAAAAATTAGTTTTTCTCCGGCGTTTTATTCCCAGTGGTAATCCAGTCAAAGTCGGTGAAGTTTTATAAGAAGTATATTCCTTCATTTTCAGTGAGGGAATTTCAGTGTGGCCGTACTTGACGCTAATTAATTTGGAAGAACTACAACCACAGACGAAAACACCGTGAAAGTGTACAACGTTGTTTTGGTGAATCTGCTTTTAAAGATGTATGAAATAGCTGACACTACCGACACACATAAAAGAAGAGCACGCTTCAGTCTGCGTGAATTTACTATGTGAAAGTTTTGTGCGAGTTGGCTGCCGAAGTTGTCAAAATTTGAGTAAAGAACGGCAAATGTGAAAACGGATCGGTGAGTGATATGTGCGCCAACAATTAAAAGGTTTCTAACTTCGTACGCTGATTTAATACCGTGAGACGTTGGTCCATCAAGTCACACTGAACGCGAGACGAAAATCAAGACAGTGGGCGGAAGCCGGTGGATCTACAGAGAAAAAAAGAAGTCGATTGCATCTGTCAGGAAGGTTATTGTTATATTTTTCTGGGGTGTAGAAGGGATTCTTGTCATTTATTGCTTTTCAAAGGTAAATCCATAACTGGTGAGTAGTGTGTAAGTCTGCTGGGGCAACTGAGTGATGAAATACTTGAAAAGATAAATGAGTTACAAAAGAAAACAAAAGAATCATCTACCTTCAAGGAGAAT
Organism: Schistocerca piceifrons; assembly: GCF_021461385.2. NCBI lineage: Eukaryota > Metazoa > Arthropoda > Insecta > Orthoptera > Acrididae > Schistocerca > Schistocerca piceifrons. The sequence continues at coordinate 231,891,012 of NC_060139.1, forward strand.
GTATCGGTTGCGGAAGGTACTTTCTCAGTTTGAAACATACAGGATTAATGAGCGGTTTGTTGCCCTCGTGACTACTCCCAGATAATTTAGTTGCAACTGGGTTCACAACCACGATAAACTTTTGAAAGAAATGCGCAATGCAGGAGACTTATTGCTTTCAAAAACTGCTCCCATAACTGAAGGACTTTGTAGCTGGAGAACATATTGCCTCCGATGAAGAGGATATGGCCGTCGTATGTGTGTATTTCGAGCACGTTCCACAATCGCACTTTTGGGACGAAATCTACTGAATGTAAAAGCGAGGGACGAAAATTGTTCTTATAAATTGGGCTGCGTAGATTAAAAGGTGTGTGCGCTTTTTTTTTTTTTTTACTTAAAAGGCAACGTCTTTCGGAAGGCATTTGACCCAGCCTTTGCTAAAACGCATATCAAATAGCCTTGTGGTTCGTAGATTGTACGTTCGGACGTATGTATCGATATACATAACCACGGAATCCACATGAAACGTACGGTGCCATATTTTTGCAGAATATTTAGACTTCTGAGAGGGTGAAAACTGAGGTCACCAGTTTCTGTAAGTCACACAAAAACTACTCATAAATTTTCAGAATCATTTTGTATGTGTTAATATGAATCATTTTTAGTGATATTCATAGAGCACGGTATGCTTGTAAACTTACGGATGATAGGCAAAATAATGTAAACACCTGCACTTACTTGGGAATGGTTTATTAATAGGGGGTGGACCCCTATTTGCACGTAATACAGTTGCGATTCTTCTTGGAATAAGGGCATATAATGATTGAATAGTCTCCAGTGGTATGTTGTGTCACTCTTCGATCAGAACCTCTTCTAACTCCTGTAATGACGAGGGAGGAGGAAATCTGCCCCAGAGTCTGCGCTCCAATACCGCCCACAAGGGATCGATACTGTTCGAATCCGGGGGCTGTACTGGTCGGGGAAGCCGCTGCAGTTCAGTTGCATGTCCCTCACACCACTATTGTACTGTCCTGGCTGTGTGAATGGATGCATTATCGTCCTGGGATATGGCATCGTTGTTGGGGAACAACATCTGAATCATAGGGTGCACCTGATCACCTAAAATGTTCACATAATCGTTGGTTGTAACACGGCCTTTGAGAGTAATGATGGGACCAGTAGAATACCATGATATGGCTTCCCACGCCATCACTCTCCCACCTCCATGCTTAACCGTTGGAATCAAGCAATCAGGATTGTAGGTTTCTTCTGGCGTTCTCCAGACTAAACCCGGCCCGATGTTGGAAATAACGAAAACGTTGACTCGTCGGACCATACGACGTGTTTCCACTGATCAGTCGTCCAGGATTTATGCTCCTGACACAGTTTTTTACGCTTCTTTGGGTTGGTTGTCGACACTAATGGCTTCGGTACAACAACTTACTTATCCATGAATGGTCGCTATATGTTGATAGATACAGGGTCTCGAAGATGGCTATTGAGCTCTGCAGTCACTTTAGCCGCCATAGTTTTGTATTGTTTTGACACAATTCGTGTTAGCGTATGACGATCTGTGCCATTTAATTTCGATTTGCACCCACTATTACATTTACACGATGATGTCTTTCCATGTTTTGTGTAGGCTGTCAAGAGTGTTGAAGTAGTTGCTCTTGAAACGCTCAAGAAGTTGGCTGTCTTAGTTACGGTTGCTCCAGCTAATCGGGCCCCCACAATCTGCCCTCTTTGGAACTCTGTTACGTCTTTCATTGCCCGTCGACCTTGGCCTCTAAATGCAAATACGAAGTGTGCACTATTCGTAAAGAACCTGCACTGACGCCTAGTCCGTACTGAACACGCACACTCCAGCGCGACACGTGCCTTACCTGCACTGTTGACTGTTAAACACAACCATCCCGTAACTACCACTGTTCACATTATTTTGACTATCCACTGTATATGCCACAGCTAAACAATGCGCTGCTGCGAAAACTGTGCATTCTGTGAGAATGCCACTTGAACCACACCACCAGCTCCCTCATCGTTTTAGGGTTTGGAGGATTTTACCGGTATATCATGAACTTCACTGAAAATATAACTACTCTGTGTGATACAGTAAAGATAAGAGGAGATTACGTAATGACAAGTACTGACCATTTGTGTGGTCCATCTGGATGGTATATGACGTTCTAGTGTACAGCGAGTTATCTGATTCTCAGTATTCGCTCAGAGGGAGAATGTAATATCTCCTGGACAAAATGATCACTATAGAGGAAAATTTCACTTGACAGACACAGAAGAGGAAGCGCACATGAATAATCTACCTGCATTCCTCTATTTTTCACAAATACCACTCAGGACCCTATCAGGGCGATTTACTGACAAACGCCGCTAAAATAAAAAACGAGTCCATGGCTGTAATAATTAGGCCACCTCATCAGGAAGATCTATTACGCTCCAGTTTTCGATATGTGTAGCATATTATTTCCAACCCACTTTAGTGACTAGAGTTACAGATGTTGCACCAGTCGTAAAGTTACTGACAATCGTCCAACGTTGTTCTTTAACCGAGTTTTTTTTCTTCTCACTATTTTTGAAAATTGTACGCTGCCACTGTGTTCTAATTCCTTAAGGTGCATATTTAATGACATTAAAGTGGCGAAATGCCTTATGGATTTTGTAAATAATTATTCATAAGAGACCTCTGTATTTGCTAAGCAAATGGCTCTACATAATTAAGAATGAATACAAATATTTTCTGTTTTGAGAAAATCGTGTACTGCTTAATAAAAAAGAATCATTTTAAAAAAAGATGTTCTCATTTCAGCAAGTCCTTTACACAGGTATTACTCGTCGTAGCCATTGCCGCTGTATCTAACGATCTCTGCTCTTCTTCCCTTGCTTCGCACGGCGTCATGCAAGGAACGCGAGATACCTGCGGCAATAATCGTAAAGGGAAACTTGAACGTCGTCTGATATTCTGGGAAAGGAGAGTGGCGTTCTACAGAAATTTCAAAAGTCGTAAGACTAAAGACAGAGTTCATACGTCTGAAAGAAAAACCTTTTTAATACTACACTACTGGCCATTAAAATCGCTACACCAAGAAAAAATGCAAATGATAAACAGGTATTCATTGGACAAATATATTATACTAGAACTGACATGTGATTACATATTCACACAATTTGGGTGCATAGATCCTGAGAAATCAGTACCCAGAACAACCACCTCTGGCCGTAATAACGGCCTTGATACGCCTGGGCATTGAGTCAAACAGAGCTTGGATGGCGTGTACAGGTACAGCTGCCCATGCAGCTTCAACACGATACCACAGTTCATCAAGAGTAGTAACTGGCGTATTCTGACGAGCCAGTTGCTCGGCCACCATTGACCACTTTTCAACTGGTGAGAGATCTGGAGAATGTGCTGGCCAGCGCAGCAGTCGAACATTTTCTGTATCCAGACAGGCCTGTACAGGACCTGCAACATGCGGTCGAGCATTATCCTGCTGAAATGTAGGGTTTCGCAGGGATCGAATGAAGGGTAGAGCCACGGGTCGTAACACATCTGAAATGTAACGTCCACTGTTCAAAGTGCTGTCAATGCGAACAAGAGGTGACCGAGACATGTAACCCATATCATCACGCCGGGTGATACGCCAGTAAGGCGATGACGAATACACGCTTGCAATGTGCGTTCACCGCGATGTCGCCAAACACGGATGCGACCATCGTGATGCTGTAAACAGAACCTGCATTCATCCGAAAAAATGACGTTTTGCCATTCGTGCACCCAGGTTCGTCGCTGAGTACACCATCGCAGCCGCTCCTGTCTGTGATGCAGCGTCAAGGGTAACCGAAGCCATGTTCTCCGAGCTGATAGTCCATGCTGCTGCAAACGTCGTCGAACTGTTCGTGCAGATGGTTGTTGTCTTGCAAACGTCCTCATCTGTTGACTCGGGGATCGAGACATGGCTGCACGATCCGTTACAGCCATGCGGGTAAGATGCCTGCCATCTCGACTGCTAGTGATACGAGGCCGTTGGGATCCAGTACGGCGTTCCGTATTACCCTCCTGAACCCACTGATTCCATATTCTGCTAACAGTCATTGGATTTCGACCAACGCGAGCAGCAATGTCGCGATACCATAAACCGCAATCGCCATAAGCTACAATCCGACCTTTAACAAAGTCAGAAACGTGATGGTACGCATTTCTCCTCCTTACACGAGGCATCACAACAACGTTTCACCAGGCAACGCTGGTCAACTGCTGTTTGTGTATGAGAAATCAATTGGAAAATTTCCTCATGTCAGCACGTTGTAGGTGTCGCCAGCGGCGCCAACCTTGTGTGAACGCTCTGAAAAGCTAATCATTTGCATGTCACAGCATATTCTTCCTGTCCGTTAAATTTCGCGTCTGTAGCACGTTATCTTCGTGGTGTAGCAATTTTAATGGCCAGTAGTGTAATATTGTCCGTAAAATATGACATGCCATTTTATTATTCATCACCCACCTAAGATTAGGGTAAACCACTGCCATAGACAAGTATAACGATCGAGACGAGTAGTCAAGCACGAGCAATACATAAGCTCTCGCACATATATTTATTCAATCTCGATGCAAAAATGGCTGGTCGCCAGTCCAAAGTAACGGACAATGAAGTTGGACAGCTATTCTGAAATTATGGTAATATTGTTGTGCTTCTGTAAGCAGGAATGTTATAAGACCAGCTTCGGTGTGCGTAAATACACGTTAACCAACAGCAATACCGCGTTACTGACACGAAAAGGAAGAAAATTTCCAGATAAACAAAATATTCCTTCTGTCCATAAAATTCTTCAAGGCGTGTGACCACACTGTCACTACCTGAAATTCTCCGACATTTCGGCCACAGTTTCAGATCGTCTTCCTCAGGATGTTTTGTTTACTTCTTTCATCAGTTACGAATAAGTGCGTAATTCTATAAGGGACCGTCCTAATGAATTAGGTGACACTTATAGTAACCTATACTGTTTGCAGACAGCTAGACCCCTTTTTGTAGGAACCGGAGCGTGGGGTAGCCGCGCGGTCTATGAGGGCCTTGCCACGGTTCGCGCGCCTCCCCCGTCGGAGGTTCGAGTCCTCCCTCGGGCATGCGTTCGTGTGTGTGTGTGTGTGTGTGTGTGTGTGTGTGTGTGTGTGTGTGCGTGCGCGTGTGTGTGTGTGTTGTCCTTAGCGTAAGTTAGTTTAAGTTAGATTAAGTAGTGTGTAAGCCTAGGGACCGATGACCTCAGCGGTTTGGTCCCATAGGAACTTACCACCACCACCACTACCATTTGTGCGAACCACATTCAGCAATAGCTATTTTCATTCAGTTCTGGTGACATCAGCAATAAACAATATCGATACAATTCCTTTTCACATCACACCAGAAAAACATGTTTGTTAGAGATACACTTAGAAGGTTGAACTGCATAGTAGCAATTACTGCAGTTATTAAATTGTTTAAAACAGGTATCTTTCGTAGTAACCACTAATATGCTAGATTCTCAGTACATTTATGGATCAATTAAGGAACCTCATATACGTAATAGGGTTCCACTAGAGAACTTGTAACGTACCCATTATTTGTAGATAAGGGCACATTTTAGTTTATTCCCAGTTTTGCTATTTCATATATGTGAAGTGTATGTACCCCGCTGAAATATCTGCAATATGATGCAGAAAACACTTGTGACGTCAGCAAACAGATTCGTAATGAAAACAAATTTTTTCTGGCTCGAATCGAGTATTGTTATTAATAAATATTCGCTACCAAAAATCGCCTTTTGCCCCTCTGACATTAGGAGGAGTCTATGGGTCATAAATACTAGCTTTCAATAATTTTACAATGCCAGGAAGCGTTGATATTAATAAATAAATGAATAACTTTGGCATAACCGAAGACGTACGATCTTATACGAACTATACCGATTGTACGACCAAGTTACAGACTGTGCGCCCTAGTCGGGAGTCGTCTATAGGATGCCTTTCGATCCAGTCGTGCGGTAGACCATGCTCTCGTACCGTTAGTAGTTAGCTCGTAATCAGTGTGAATTTCGCTTTACGGCGATTTCTTAAATAAACGCATCATAATGGCATCCCTTGTAAAAATTATTTGCACAGAAAAGAAAATTCCTTCGCGCTCCATTACGTAAACCGTAGACAGTAGAATTGCATTTTCAGAATCCGACGCCACTGCTACGGCTCTGCAAGGGGACATGAAACTACGAGAACATCTCCACATGACAGGTAGGAAGAATTCCCATGTGGCGGCTCACTAAGTCAGTTCAAGGACGGACTGACTTAACTATCTCAAAACTCTGGAGGGAAAGCGTAGACAGTTATACTGTAAGCACGGACTCACCGGCTAAACTGAGATATTTCTAGAGATTTATTTAGAGTGGGGGGTTCTTGCAAAATTATTTGCAAAACTTCACTTAATTAGCATATTAACAGAGTATAAGATTCTCTAGTCCTGTCTTTTCACGAACCTAATGAAGTCACAGTGCCACTGGCTGCGATGATGTGCGCAGGCAATCGCAAAGGTTTCTCCGAAGCTAAGGTGTATTTGTGACGTTTGCTCCTCGCTCCACACACAGATACAACTGAAAGATGTCAATGAGACTTTATAGTGGCAACATCCTTCCATCCGCTGCACATCAGAGGAGCTTAAATGCTGAGCCACTCCACCAGTTTCGTCACGAAAATTTTGACACGCTTAGAAGCGCCAAACACACGTGCTCCATTCAAGTGCTGCCGTCCGACTTCTGGTCCGCACCCTGCCTACTTGCTACACTTTGATAATCCCATTTACATCTATGTAACTACTCCACAATTCACAATTAAGTTACTGGGAGAGGTTTCATCGAGCCAGCTTCAGACTATTTCTCTACCGTGCCACTCTCGAATGGCGGGCGGAAAAAACGAACACTTAAATCTTTCCGTCAGAACTCTGATTTCTCTTATTTTATTATGGTGATCATTTCTCACCACGTAGGTGCGCGCCGACGAAATATTTCACGCTCTGAGGAGGAAGTTGCTGATATAAATTTCACGAGAGGATCCTGATGCAAGGAAAAAGGCTATTTTTTTTAATGTCTGCCACCCACATTCGCGCATCACATCTGTGACACACTCTCCGCTCAGGTACCTGGTTCCCCTGTTGTCTACTCTGTCTCTCACAGATTAATTACATAATTCAAGTACGATCTATCTAACCGGGACAAGGTACAAGTGGCGATAATAAATTCACTATGAGATTTTTCAAAGTAAGCAATTTGCAATGTGAAATACTTTATACAGATATTTAAAATTAATGAAAAGCAGTTGATTTATTCGTAGAAAGTGTGTCGTGTTGTGTGTACTTATGTTAAATGATCTAAAAATTATACTGATTTCTACATGAAATAGCTGCGTGGAGTGGCCGTGTGGTTTGAGGCGCCATGTCATCTGCATCTACATCTACATCTATACTCCGCGAGCCACCTTACGGTGTGTGGCGGAGGGTACTTATTGTACCACTATCTGATCCCCCCTTCCCTGTTACATTCACGAATTGTGCGTGGGAAGAACGACTGCTTGTAAGTCTCCGTATTTGCTCTAATTTCTCGGATCTTTTCGTTGTGATCATTACGCGAGATATATGTGGGCGGTAGTAATATGTTGCCCATCTCTTCCTGGAATGTGCTCTCTCGTAATTTCGATAACGGACTGCGAGGCCCCTCCCGCCGAAGGTTCGAGTCCTTCCTCGGGCTTGGGTGTGTATGTTGTTCGTAGCATAAGTTAGCTTAGGTAGTGTGTAAGTCTAGAGACCGATGACCTCAGGAATTGGGTCCCATAGGAGTTCACACACATTTGAACATTTCTACATGAGATTAGAAAACTGGTCGATTCTCCAGCTACATAGATGGGACTCACTTACGCACACCGTTACATCATCTGTTTCTTACCTACTTAAGTATACATGTCGGCATGCAAATCACTAAGAAAATATTTTTGCCATCATTTACTTCTCAGCGTTTGTTAGTTTTAGCACTACAAGTTACGGGTAATGCAGGAATACGACTAATTATGAATAAGAAGGTAGGAATGCAGGTGAACTGCTGTGAAGAGCATAGTCAACACATTATCGCAGTGAAGACAAACACAAACTGAAGATCCATCATAGTAGTACTAGTGCACAGATGAAAAAAAGTATTATGAACAGCTGCATAACAGCATGCTGCTCCATCCTCGGAACGTAATACCACAGCTTCTCCACGTCCCTTTTAGTCCTCAAGTCCTCGGACATATGTGGTACTTCATCTCTATGCATAGATCACGAAATTGCGTACAGTAGTATCTAGGCGCCGAGCTGACGCCCGACAGAGACCTATACGTCTTCAGCCGGGTTCACATCACGCGAAGATGGTGGAAGAGATATCAACGTGAGTTCACTTTCGTGCTCCTCAAACCACTGTAGCACGATTCCGGTCTCGTGAAACGCACAATTATCGTGCTGTAAGTAAGATGTATGAGACAGGCGAAGTACCCTCAGACTTCAAGAAGAATATAATAATTCCAATCCTAAAGAAAGCAGGTGTTGACAGATGTGAAAATTACCCAACTATCCGTTTAATAAGACACAGCTGCAAAATACTAACGCGAATTCTTTACAGACGAATGGAAAAACTGTGCATTGGGGCTTAATTAAATAGAATGCAAATAATTTTAATTTTAGTCGCTGTTTGTCCGGTTACACAGTCTCGTAATCGGTTGGCCCTGACTAGTATTAGTACGCAATCTGACTGCATAGAATAACAACGAGGACTGAAAGGAAATTTCTGTTAACACAATTAATTAATTAAGTCCCCAGCAACTATAAAAGCTACGAAACAAAAACTAAGAAACAACAAAGCACAAGTGTAGCTGTTCTGTGTGTGGAAGTGTGATTCAGCGTACACATCTGGCACGGTTCTTCCTCAATACGACAAGATGCTTTAAACGCCATTTGCAATGGAGTAACAAAAAAAAATAGAAATAATTTCGTGACTATTATTAAAAAAAATAATAGTCACGAAATTATTAAAAAAAATAATAGTCACGAAATTATTTCTGTTTTTTTTGTTACTCCATTGTAAAAAAAAAAAAAAAAAACAGAAATAATTTCGTGACTAGTCACGAAATTATTTCTGTTTTTTTGTTACTCCATTGTAAATGGCGTTTAAAGTATCTGAAACCAGAATTACACTCTAATACATGAACACAAGCCAGATGCTTTGTCGACTGAACCTGTGACCAAGAGGCATTGTTAGTTAGGAAATCTAAAAAAATAAAATAATGTTTTTTACCTTCATATATATTGACTAAAAATACACTCTGATCATTACAACATCTCCATTCGAACAACATCTGCTGTCTAGCCCATCAAAACAACTGCACACGACATGGCCTCAAAAATACAGCTATCAACATCCTTTCAGCAAAGCACTAACCACCACAACTTCTGAACAAGCACTGCCAGTGGAGGCGGCGGAATAAAACTCTTTGGCGCAATCTCTGGCGCTGTGACTCAGTGTAGCCACCTTTCATATGCCCCTCCTCCACGGGCTAGAATTTGATGGTATTTTTGCCAGCATTGGTGGTGAAAATACCACCAAATTCGTCAAAAAAAAACAGACAAAAATAAAAGATAATATTAATAAGTAAATATCACATAACTAGATAAATTTTCGCTTTGCACTGACCCTTCAATAACCTAATATAAAATACAGTAGGGAATACAAATGTGATTTACCTAATAGTTTACACAAGTATCATTCAATCAATGGCACCAGCAATGACGAATAGGTGTTGGTAAGAGTCTTATAACATTTCATAAACAGTAAATACACAAAAAATCAGTTTATACAAATATTCACATAAAATCCTTTCAATAGTTCAATAAACAAGTAGCACTCCTCAGAGTAGTTCATAGTTCCAACAGTAGTACCCAGCAATTGTCAACAGGTGCAAATAGCAGTCTCATTACATTTCATCAGCAGTATTTAAACAGCTCCAACAGTGGCACCCAGTAATGGCGAGCAGGCGCAGACACCAACAAGTGACATTATGTCAGTAGCAGCAGTTCCATCAGTGGGGCCCAGCAATGTTGAACAGGTGCAGACAGCAACAAGTGACCTCATCAGTAGTAGCTGTTCCATCAGTGGCACCCAGCAATGTTGAGCAGGTGCAGACACCAACAAGTGACATAATTTCAGTAGAAGCAGTTCCATCAATGGCACCCAGCAATGTTGAGCAGGTGCAGACACCAACAAGTGACATCATTTCAATAGAAGCAGTTCCATCAGTGGCACCCAGCAATGTTGAATAGGTGCAGACAGCAACAAGTGACCTCGTCAGTAGTAGCAGTTCCATCAGTGGCACCCAGCAATGTTGAGCAGGTGCAGACACCAACAAGTGACACCACTTCAGTAGAAGCAGTTCCATCAGTGGCACCCAGCAATGTTGAGCAGGTGCAGACACCAACAAGTGACATCATTTCAGTAGAAGCAGTTCCATCAGTGGCACCCAGCAATGTTGAGCAGGTGCAGACACCAACAAGTGACATTATGTCAGTAGAAACAGTTCCAACAGTGGCACCCAGCTATGTTGAGCAGGTGCAGGTGACAGTCCATAATATTCACTATCACTAAATAGACAGTTCATCAGAGTTCCTCAGCAGAAATTAAACCTTTCTAAGTGGCACTCATCATGTTGAACAAGTGTAGGTAACAGTCCATAATATTCACTATCACTAATCAGACAGTTCATCGGAGTTTATCAGCAGACATTAAACATTTCCAAGTGGCACCCATCATGTTGAACAAGTGCAGGTAACAGTCCATAATATTCACTATCACTAATTAGACAGTCCATCAGAATTCATTAGCATAAATTAAACATTTGTAAGTGGCACCCATCAATGTTGAACAGGTACAAGCACGAACAACAGTTTGAATGCACACACAATTGCTTTTACAAAATTATTGTCAATGCTCTTACACTAAACATACAAATTATAATAAACACACAAATGATATCAGATAATTGTCATATTAAATATTACAAATACACGAATAACAGTAAACCTATAATATTTGTGGGTGTCAGTGCAAGCCACAACAAACAAGTAAGATAATATTTAGGGGATAGATCAGTACCAATTATTTGGGATTAGGAAAGGAAAACACACAAAACACACTCACTCATCTTTCATCCACACATTAAGTATTACTGTGTAATTGAATAGTGTTAACTGTGTAAATGCAATTCTGTCAAAATTTGATGTTCAACATGTGTATCAAGTAGTAGTGGCAACAGTGTATAACAGTCAATAATAGTTAGTCAACGTCATAGTCATCATGTCAAGACCAATGTTTGCCAAGCCAAATCAAAATGTACGGTTGCTGAACAACTGTCAGTGTGCCAAGATATGCAATTACTTCCTCTCTCCAAAAAAAATATATACTGCTTATTGATTTAACAAAGTGTGTGTGTAGACAATCTTCCTTCCACTTGAGTGTTCTAGTCTGCCATCTTCATCCTCCTTGTTCCATATAAACCAACAAAAAAATATGCTCCTCACTTACTTTACCTCTTATCCACCAAAACTCCAATAATCATCAGCATCACATAAACTTAATACTTCAATAATACTTCTTACGTCGATACATATAAACCTTATCATCAATATCATTTACCTTACCTCTTGTCCACCAAAACTCCAATAATCATCAACTTCACACAATCTCAATACCTCAATAATACCTCTTCAATACGTCGACACATATAAACCTTATCGCCAATATCATTTCACTTCCATAACAACTCTTTCCTCTAGTCAGTCTCCTCGAACAAGTACAGATAAAATCCTAGTGCAAACTTCAATTCATCATCCCATACAACTGAAGACCCAATGTCGACACAACCTCTGTGTAATCCATCTGACCCAAATCTTCTACTCCTTATGAATTATAAAATACATTTTGGTTACCTTGTCCATCATTAAATAAAAGAAATGCATACATGACTTCTAACAGCCTTTAGTTTGAATAACTTTCAGTAAGTAAGTACGAGTACGGAGTGTGAATGATAGTAATAACTCACAGTGTGTACACTACTTCAAGAATCACGGCAAAACAGAAGCAAACATGTGGAGTATTTCTTGTGTCAAGTGTCAATTGCTATTTCAATTGCTCACGAAGAATGCAGTGTAATAGCTGTCAATGGTCTAAACCTAGTGTTGGTATGTCATGTCGTTAGCTTCCTTCCTATTAGCATAAATTTATACAGCTTCCATAAAACCTCCAGCTCATGTGACTTCTATGAAGTTTCTTGTACTAATGTCGTTCGTCGAATTATAGCAGTTCATTTTCTTATCTTAAAAATATAAGGCACTGCGCGTAAGCAAAACATGCAATAGCGAGTAAATATATCAGTGGAGAACAGAATGTCAACAAGTGGATGCAGCACAATTCCTACAACGAGGCTCTGCCAAGCGAACAATCTATAATTAATACCATAGTGTGACCTAAACTCCATGTTCATACACCGCATATCAGCATTTCTATATACCAAATTAAAGAGTCGTTATGACAACAAACAGAAATGTATATATATGCAATCCATACGCAAAGCAGCAAATATGTATCTTACATAATAAACAGGTCATTAGCATCATATCAGCATAAGCAAATAAATGTTCATATGTAATCTTAATAAGTAAACATGAAGGCGCAAGCAGATAAATCACAAAGTGTAACCTACATACATAACCACATCAGCACAATTAATCAGGTGACAATTATAATTTAAATAAATAAGCACAGCAGACACATAATAGAAAAATATGACATCAGTGAAAAAGCAGTGCAGCCAAGCGATGCATAATATACACAAGTAACAACCCTGTTCATTAATCAATCATTGTCAATATCAGTTAACACGAAGTATGAATCACGTAATCGCGAGCAGCAAATCACGTCTAAAGTACGTACCAAGTGGAAATATGTTACCTGAAAAATAAACTCAATTAATAGTTACCTTTTTAGTCTATTAGTTCTTCTTCGAAATTACATTCTTCCTGAAATTTTCTCGATAGCAAGTCCTCTTAACGTCGGACATACACAGAATTTACGCGAAGTTCTTAAATATTTTATACAACCGTATCCTAAAAAATACTGAACGTTAATAACATAATTTATCAAGTCACTATAGCTTTATACTGAATTTAATCGGAGAAATTAGACTGTGTATTTGTTTACGGCTGTCAGTGCATTCGCACTGAGCGCTCGATCAGCTGTAGGTACGCGTGACGTAGGAAGTAATCGTTTGCGGTCAACGGCTGCCTTGTGCGGCGCGCAGACTTGACTGTTGCTTTGAGTATGTGCCGCCGCCAGAACACGGCACGGTATCCTTGTACTCTCCGTGTGTTTACGTATAACTGTTAGTTTCTCAAAAGTATGTCATTCCACAAAAATTTTAACGTTCGATATATGATGTATTCCCTTAGAGCGCCGAGATTTAAGAGTTTCTACTTCGACAGTGTTATCATGAACGATTTTGCGAACGCTATATGGACCGTTATAAAGCAGAATTTCCTTTGTGAGACAAACGGTGAGACTTAATTAACACCTTTTGACCAACTGACAAAGTTTTTAAACAACCAGGACGCTTAGCTGATTTCTCTCTTCTAGCAGCCGCAGATGCAATATTTTGTAGAGCCAGGTTGACACCTTCAGAATGCCACAGTTTCCGTGAAGGCGGAAAAGGAACGATTTCAGAAATGCGATTTGTCGGTGCATTATTTTTTAATATCAATATAGGCGGTGAAGAAGTTGAATCATTAGGGAGTTCATTCAGAATGTTTTGAAAAATATGAAGATACTGTGATTCTGATGACAATAAATACGACACAATTTATTGATTTCCTTCATCCATCTCTCTGAAGCGTTAGATTGAGGGTGAAAAAGTGAAATGAAAATTGGTTTAATCTTACGACGCCGTAGAGTACGAAGCCAAATTTTAGAGCCAAACTGTGATCCATTATCTGATATAACTTTATCAACATGACCCACTTCTTTAAGAAAATGTTTTATGAAAGCATTAGATACTGAACAAGCTGTTGCTTTGCGTAAAGGTGTAAAACACACATACACTCCTGGAAATGGAAAAAAGAACACATTGACACCGGTGTGTCAGACCCACCATACTTGCTCCGGACACTGCGAGAGGGCTGTACAAGCAATGATCACACGCACGGCACAGCGGACACACCAGGAACCGCGGTGTTGGCCGTCGAATGGCGCTAGCTGCGCAGCATTTGTGCACCGCCGCCGTCAGTGTCAGCCAGTTTGCCGTGGCATACGGAGCTCCATCGCAGTCTTTAACACTGGTAGCATGCCGCGACAGCGTGGACGTGAACCGTATGTGCAGTTGACGGACTTTGAGCGAGGGCGTATAGTGGGCATGCGGGAGGCCGGGTGGACGTACCGCCGAATTGCTCAACACGTGGGGCGTGAGGTCTCCACAGTACATCAATGTTGTCGCCAGTGGTCGGCGGAAGGTGCACGTGCCCGTCGACCTGGGACCGGACCGCAGCGACGCACGGATGCACGCCAAGACCGTAGGATCCTACGCATTGCCGTAGGGGACCGCACCGCCACTTCCCAGCAAATTAGGGACACTGTTGCTCCTGGGGTATCGGCGAGGACCATTCGCAACCGTCTCCATGAAGCTGGGCTACGGTCCCGCACACCGTTAGGCCGTCTTCCGCTCACGCCCCAACATCGTGCAGCCCGCCTCCAGTGGTGTCGCGACAGGCGTGAATGGAGGGACGAATGGAGACGTGTCGTCTTCAGCGATGAGAGTCGCTTCTGCCTTGGTGCCAATGATGGTCGTACGCGTGTTTGGCGCCGTGCAGGTGAGCGCCACAATCAGGACTGCATACGACCGAGGCACACAGGGCCAACACCCGGCATCATGGTGTGGGGAGCGATCTCCTACACTGGCCGTACACCACTGGTGATCGTCGAGGGGACACTGAATAGTGCACGGTACATCCAAACCGTCATCGAACCCATCGTTCTACCATTCCTAGACCGGCAAGGGAACTTGCTGTTCCAACAGGACAATGCACGTCCGCATGTATCCCGTGCCACCCAACGTGCTCTAGAAGGTGTAAGTCAACTACCCTGGCCAGCAAGATCTCCGGATCTGTCCCCCATTGAGCATGTTTGGGACTGGATGAAGCGTCGTCTCACGCGGTCTGCACGTCCAGCACGAACGCTGGTCCAACTGAGGCGCCAGGTGGAAATGGCATGGCAAGCCGTTCCACAGGACTACATCCAGCATCTCTACGATCGTCTCCATGGGAGAATAGCAGCCTGCATTGCTGCGAAAGGTGGATATACACTGTACTAGTGCCGACATTGTGCATGCTCTGTTGCCTGTGTCTATGTGCCTGTGGTTCTGTCAGTGTGATCATGTGATGTATCTGACCCCAGGAATGTGTCAATAAAGTTTCCCCTTCCTGGGACAATGAATTCACGGTGTTCTTATTTCAATTTCCAGGAGTGTATTTTGATGTCAATTCCACTGCCACCGAAATGTACGCAAAACCATTAGTAGAATGAACCACTGGACCGAACAAATCGACTGCAGCCATCTCCTTTAATTTCGCTGGAATGATAGGAAACAACGGTTCTCTGTGAGAAGTAGTTGGCGGCTTAGCCTTTTGACATAATTGGCATTTGGCAAGAACAGATCGGCAATAGTTTTCTGTACTACAACGCCGTTTTCTTCTATCTCTTGAAATAAATGTGCACCTAGGCCTTTGTATGATGAGTCCGTCGCCAAACAAAAATCTTTAGATAAATCCGGATGTGAAAGAAGTGGAGCAGCAACTGAAGCATCACGAAGTTGTTCAAATTCTGATTGAGCTTCCTCATCCCAACACCAATTAGAATTCTTTCCAGATAGTTCACATAAACGAGGTGTGGCCAAATTGTCCAATCTAACAAAGCGTCTAAGAAAATTACAGACACCAAGGAAACTACAAACATCACATTTTGTGGTAGGAACAGCAGAATTACAAATAGCGTCTAGTTTCTCTGGATGCGGAAGAATACCTTCTGTAGAAATAATGTGACCAAGAAATTTCACCTGAGAACGACCAAATTCAGATTTTTCCAAGTTCACTGTAATGCCAACTCTTGCAAAAATACGTAATAATGAATCCAAAATTTTGTTGTGCTCACTCCAAGAACGTTTAGCAATAAGAATATCGTCAACATATGAAGTAATATTATCACGAAGATAAACAGGAAAAATTTCGTTTAAACTACGAATGAATGCTGCTGAGGATACAGTAAGTCCAAATGGTAAATTCCGAAATCACTTTTGGGTAAAATAGTCATATCCGCTTATTCTTTACCGACTCTCTAGATAGATTGATAGTTGAAGAGTTGTTTTGATAGATACAAAAAATAGTAAAAGAGTAGACAGCAGTGCAGAAAACTAAAAGGAAAATAGCACTACTACAGCTCTGGGCCCTGTGCACTCTACGGCACATATTCACTTAGTGTAGTGAATCCCCTGAGGACATTTACATCTTCCGGCTGAAACAATGTGTCTTATCGATTGTGGCAGCTTAATTAAACAAATGCGAATTAATTCAGTCGGGCTATAAGGGTTGGAAAGGAATTGATTCTTTCGAATCATGTCTTCAAAGTATTCTGCCGGCGTGCGGAACTCTGATTGTTTAAAATTACGCTGCATAATAAGACTGGGTTTGACTCTGTCTTGCGTGTTTTCGGACCAATATGCCGATAGAAATGCATGATAAAAATCATTTAAATTATTACAATCTCTAATAAGTGCGCGCATGCGCGTCGCCGGTTCGTTTTCTAAATATCCACACATAAATTCCAGCATGTGACTTAGTGGCCAATTTGGTGGAAGTGCGTACATAAATTGATCTAACCATGAACATGGATGTATGTCATTCTTATAATTGCGAAAGATCTTAAATTTCCGAACATTTAAAAAGTGTTTATAGTCAAAGTTTTCGCCTCGTGGCGACAAAGACCTACCGCGTCTGTCCCAGTCCGAATGTCGATTATTGTCAAGTTCGCGCGCCTGGGGCGCTCTTCTTGCATGTCGTAAATGAAATAAATTATTTTCTTCAAAGCCCTCTGCTATCCGTGATTCTAAATTTCTTCTGCTGTCTTTTCCTACGATTTCGCTTTCAATTTGTTTGACTTGCTTTCGTAACGCCTCAAATTCCCTTTTAACGCGTTCGTTAAATTTCCGTGATTTTCAACATGTTTATTTTTGTTCTGGTACTCTTCGGTTTCTACAAATGGCAATGGAGCTGTATCATCTGAATCTCTGTCCCCATGTAAACTAAGATTTGTCAATTTATCTGAAATCTCCTCAACTCTTTCCGATAAGTCACCTATTTTTTCTTTCTGTTTATTTACGTCTTCCGTAAGTGTCGCGACTCGGGTTTCAGTATTGACACAGTTAGTAGTTAACTGTTCATATTGTTGTGTTAGGTTATTTATTCTGTCATTTGGTACGGATTCCTCGATTCTTTCAAATATTTCTTCCTTATCGTGTGCACGTTGTAAATTTAACTCTGAGAATTTTTGTACTATCACGCGATCTCTTTCTTCCTGTTCTGTATCCTGTTCCTTTTGTCTAATTTCTATTGAAATTAATCTATTATTGTGAGAATTCAGAATCGGTTGTACTTCTTCTCTAATTTCTCTCTTTAATTCATCTTTCATGTTTTTAAAGCATGTCCCTATTCGTGAGTCTAACCGTGTTTCCATTGTTCCCATATCAGTTTCTAACCGTGTTGCCACTGTTTTTAATTCAGATCCTAACTGTGATCCCAGTGAGTCTAACCGTGTTTCCACTGTTCCCATATCAGTTTCTAACCGTGTTGCCAATGTTCCCATATCTGTTTTAATTGTTCCTATTTGTGAGTCTAACCGTGATCCCAAATTTAATATTGCACTCATCAACTGCTCCATATTAAGTTGTTCGAAATTCTTTTCGCCCCTAACATTTCCCGCAAAATCAACTTCTTCCGTCAAAGCTGCAAAGCTATCTGTGTTCGACACTATTCCAGAATCTTCTGTCGTTAATATTGTATTCTCAAAATTTTTTGATTGTCAAAAATTTTGAACTGGTTCCGGACTATTTTCCCGACTTATTAAATTGTTTTCTACTTCATTAATCATCATACTGTTCTCCTGTGTTGGCGAGTTCGCCTTGTTACCAATTTCGTCATTCTCACTATTCATCATTTTTGCCTGTTTCATCGATCGCGTAATCATTTACAAAATGTACAAAACTCGTCACTATACGAAAATTACACACAATATAACACTTTATCACCAACAATACCATTCACACGAAATGCTTCCCGACAAACACGCCTAACGAACAATTAAAACCTTCACAATTGCACAAAATTGTCAAACGCGTATACAAGACATCAAAAATTAAATTCTGCAAAAATACCATTAGAAGAAAGACAAGACAACTACAAATGTTCAATTACCAAATCAACACATGCAATATAGACTACAATTACTAAACTACAAATTACTACAACAATACTTCGGTCTGCTATTTTTACTATCAGAAGAATTCCAAGGGACGATCCTGGCATGGTCGCCACGTGCATGGGGGCTTAATTAAATAGAATGCAAATAATTTTAATTTTAGTCGCTGTCTGTCCGGTTACGCAGTCTCGTAACCGGTTGGCCCTGACTAGTATTAGTACGCAATCTGACTGCATAGAATAACAACGAAGACTGAAAGGAAATTTCTGTTAACACAATTAATTAATTAAGTCCCCAGCAACTATAAAAGCTACAAAACAAAAACTACGAAACAACAAAGCACAAGTGTAGCTGTTCTGTGTGTGGAAGTGTGATTCAACGTACACATCTGGCACGGTTCTTCCTCAATACGACAAGACGCATTAAACGCCATTTACAATGGAGTAATAAAAAAACCCAGAAATACTATGATTGCGCATAGAAACCAGAATTACACTCTAATACATGAACACAAGCCAGATGCTTTGTCGACTGAACCTGTGACCAAGAGGCATTGTTAGTTAGGAAATTTAAAAAAATAAAAAATAAAAAAATGTTTTTTACCTTCATATACAGGGTGATTCAAAAAGAATACCACAACTTTAAAAATGTGTATTTAATGAAAGAAACATAATATAACCTTCTGTTATACATCATTACAAAGAGTATTTAAAAAGGTTTTTTTCACTCAAAAACAAGTTCAGAGATGTTCAATATGGCCCCCTCCAGACACTCGAGCAATATCAACCCGATACTCCAACTCGTTCCACACTCTCTGTAGCATATCAGGTGTAACAGTTTGGATAGCTGCTGTTATTTCTCGTTTCAAATCATCAATGGTGGCTCGGAGAGGTGGCCGAAACACCATATCCTTAACATTCCCCCATAAGAAAAAATCACAGGGGGTAAGATCAGGGCTTCTTGGAGGCCAGTGATGAAGTGCTCTGTCACGGGCTGCCTGGCGGCCGATCCATCGCCTCGGGTAGTTGACGTTCAGGTAGTTACGGACAGATAACTGCCAACCTTTTTCGTAGGACTCTCCATACAGTTGATTGTGGAATTTGCAGCTCTCTGCTAGCTCTGCGAGTCTATTTTCCTGGGCTGCGAAAAAATGCTTGCTGGATGTGTGCTACATTTTCATCACTCGTTCTCGGCCGTCCAGAACTTTTCCCTTTGCACAATCACCCATTCTCTGTAAACTGTTCATACCAACGTTTAATACACCACCTATCAGGAGGTTTAACACCATACTTCGTTCGAAATGCACGCTGAACAACTGTCGTCGATTCACTTCTGTCGTACCCAATAACACAAAAAGCTTTCTGTTGAGCGGTCGCCATCTTAGCATCAACTGACGCTGACGCCTAGTCAACAGCGCCTCAAGCGAACAAATGTACAACTAAATGAAACTTTATAGCTCCCTTAATTCGCCGACAGATAGTGCTTAGCTCTGCCTTTTGCCGTTGCAGAGTTTTAAATTCCTAAAGTTGTGGTATTCTTTTTGAATCACCCTGTATATTGACTAAAAATACACTCTGATCATTACAACATCTCCATTCGAACAACATCTGCTGTCTAGCCCATCAAAACAACTGCACACGACATGGCCTCAAAAAATACAGCTATCAACATCCTCTCAGCAAAGCACTAACCACCACAACTTCTGCCGGCCGGTGTGGCCGAGCGGTTCTAGGCGCTGCAGTCTGGAACCGCGCCACCGCTACGGTCGCAGGTTCGAATCCTGCCTCGGGCATGGATGTGTGTGATGTCCTTAGGTTAGTTAGGTTTAAGTAGTTCTAAGTTCTAGGGGACTGATGACCTCAGATGTTAAGTCCCATAGTGCTCAGAGCCATTTGAACCATTTGAACCACAACTTCTGAACAAGCATTGCCAGTGGAGGCGGCGGAATAAAACTCTTTGGCGCAATCTCTGGCGCTGTAACTCAGTGTAGCCACCTTTCAACTGGTAGAAGCCTACCTCGGGGAAGATCAGTTTGGATTCCGTAGAAATATTGGAACACGTGAGGCAATACTGACCTTAAGACTTATCTTAGAGAAGAAAGATTAAGGAAAGGCAAACCTACATTTCTAGCATTTGTAGACTTAGAGAAAGCTTTTGACAATATTAACTGGAATACTCTCTTTCAAATTCTAAAGGTAGCAGGGATAAAACACAGGAAGCGAAAGGCTATTTACAATTTGTACAGAAACCAGATGGCAGATATAAGAGTCGAAGGATATGAAAGGGAAGCAGTGGTTGGGAAGGGAGTGAGACAGGGTTGTAGCCTCTCCCCAATGTTATTCAATCTGTATATTGAGCAAGCAGTGAACCAAACAAAAGAAAAATTCGGAGTAGATATTAAAATCCATGGAGAAGAAATAAAAACTTTGAAGTTCACCGATGACATTGTAATTCTGTCAGAGACAGCAAAGGACTTAGAAGAGCAGTTGAACGGAATGGACAGTGTCTTGATAGGAGGATATAAGATGAACATCAACAAAACCAAAACGAGGATAATGGAATGTAGTCGAATTAAGTCAGGTGATGCTGAGGGAATTAGATTAGGAAATGAGACACTTAAAGTAGTAAAGGAGTTTTGCTTTTGGGGAGCAAAATAACTGATGATGGTCGAAGTAGAGAAGATATAAAACGTAGACTGGCAATGGCAAGGAAAGCGTTCCAAAAGAAGAGAAATTTGTTAACATCGAGTGTAGATTTAAGTGTCAGGAAGTCGTTTCTGAAAGTATTTGTATGGAGTGTAGCCATGTATGGAAGTGAAACATGGACGATAAATAGTTTGGACAGAAAGAGAATAGAAGCTTCCGAAATGTGGTGCTACAGAAGAATGCTGAAGATTAGATGGGTAGATCACATAACTAATGAGGAGGTATTGAATAGACCGGGGGAGAAGAGGAGTTTGTGGCACAACTTGACGAGAAGAAGGGACCGGTTGGTAGGACATGTTCTGAGACATCAAGGGATCACAAATTTAGCATTGGAGGGCAGCGTGGAGGGTAAAAATCGTAGAGAGAGATCAAGAGATGAATACACTAAACAGATTCAGAAGGATGTAGGTTGCAGTAGCTACTGGGAGACGAAGGAGCTTGCACAGGATAGGGTAGCATGGAGAGATGTATCAAACCAGTCTCAGGACTGAAGACCACAACAACAACAACAACAAGTAGCCGTCACCGTTGGGGAAGATACCAAGCAAGAAGGGATGCTTCATGTAATCGGCAATAATGTTCACGTAATCCACAGATGTCATGGTGCCTTACTATCCAAGTCCCATGGAAGCCCAAGTGAATGTCTCCTAGGATAAAGCCACAGCCTAACATAACAGTCGCGACACTCCGTCTCGTTTTTGTTACCTACAGCGATGGGAGCGCCCCAAGCGGCCAGCAAGCTACACTTTTCAATACGATATCGGGTGAGCGCGAATACTAATGCCAATATTGATTTGTAATATAGATTTGCAGTTCGAATTGTATGTGTCATAACAATCGATAATAACTAATAAATATCACCACATTTGTCATTCTTTAATTTCCTGAGGACTCCGAGAGGTATGCAACGAAACATTACAGTACAGTTTTTTTACGATTTTCTTGTAAAGTACAGACATTTACTGAATAATGTTGTTTCCCTTTAATAACAAAAAACTGCTAGAAAACACCAGAATACCTGACCTTTTGCAGAAAGGCATCGTATATCTATCCAACAAAGCAGAGGTTTGTTCGCTACACTTTCAGCCAAATCATTGAATGTGGAACGTAGAAAATCTATATGGAATGTAATACCTACATTATTGAACGTGCCAAATAAGCCTCCACAACTGTAGCTTAAGGGAAAACCACAAAGACGTGCTAATAAATCACCAAAAGCAATAAAACATTATCCCAACTCAGCAAAACCAGTTCCACAATTGTTGCTAAATGTGAGCCACAAATGGCAAGAATGTTCAACACACTCGCTTTGAAGCACACTTTTACAAACATATTTATGTAACAGAAAGAGGATGAAATGGAAGAATAGGCGAATCATTAGATCACATAAAAATGTTTAAGTGTCAATGAAAGTGCCTATTATAATAACAACAGAAAATAACAGAAATATATGTGTTTCATGCATGAAATATGTTTGTATTCTCTTGCTTTCATCGGAATAAGCTGTGAATATACTCATATTCGAAAGTATTTCTTCATGAATATGTTGCAGCTTATATTACTGAATCAGTGTGACTCGTCTGTTTTTACATCTATTTCTCGATAATTCATGTCATTTGGTAATTTACCAACGCATGGAACGCAAAAATGTAACAACTATTTTGTTAATTGAGTAGAAAATAATTGCAAACAAACTTTATCCTTACGACACATGTGACTATCTGCTTTCTCACCGCTTGGAGCGCCAGTGTCGCTCCAACTGTCAAACGGTTACGACTTTCGCACCAGAGAGTGTCGTGACTGTATGTATTATATTGTGGTAATATTGCCCCAACCGGTCAGTGTAGGTCCCACGGAAGCCCAAGTGAATGTCTCCTGTAGCATAATACTACCCCAGTCGGTCAGTGTCCATGGTGCGGTGCATGTTTTGAGCAGCCGTCGCTTGGGTATCAGAGTGACCTGGGGTCACATGAACAGTTATTTTCAAATTTTATTTTTGTATGAGTCCACAGACTAACGTGTTTTGAGAATGAAAACAAGGTCCAAGTAGGCTGCATTCTTTTTATTACCTGCGTGATCAGATAATTCCAATCGTGGGTCTTCTTCTAGCACGTATCTTACGATTTCATCTTCATTTTGCATTGTAATACATCGCTGGTACATTTGCACAAAAACGATACAATATTGCTCGTGGTTACGTCCATTAGCCGTTATTCATCCAAGCAGTTGATTTCCAGTAGTCTCAATGATCGCTTTACAAGACGCCAACTTCGCTAGGGATATCAATGCTAAGATTCACACATGACGTTGCTATCCTCAGTAAAAGTGCAGGAGAAGTACAGGATCTGCTGAATGGAATGAATTGTCTAATGAGTGCAAAATAGGAAATGAGAGTAAATCGAAGGAAGACGAAAGTAATGAGAAAGGAGTAGAAGTTGTGAGAAACTAAACATCGGCATTGGTGATCACGACGTAGACGAAAAGGAATTCTATTACCTAGGCAGCAAAATAATTCATAAACGACGGTGCAAGGAGGACATAAAAGGCAGACTGACACAGGAAAAAAGGGCATTCCTAGATAAGAGAAGTCTGTTTGTATCAAACATGGACCTTAATTTGAGGAAGAAACTGAGAATGTACGTATGGAGCACAGCTCTGTATGATAGAGGACCACGGACTGTGTGAAACCCGCAAAAGAAGAGATTCGAAGCATTTGAGATGTGGTGTTACAGAAAAATGTTGAAAATTGGGTGGACTGACGAGGTAAGAAATTAAGAGGTTCCACGCAGAATCGGTGACTAAAGGAAAATATGGAAAACACCGAAAAGAAGAAGGGACAAGATGATAGGACACCAGTTAAGGCATCAGGAAATAACTTCCATGGTACGAGAGGGAGTAGGAGAGAGCAACCACTGTAAAGGAAGACAGAGATTGGAATCATCCAGCAAATATTTGAGGACGTAGGTTGCGACTGCTACTGCAAGGTGAAGAGGTTGGCACAGGAGAGGAATTCGTCGCGGGTCGCAGGAAACCACTCAGAAGACTAAGGACCTAAAAAAGCAGAAAAAGAAAACCTGACCACGGACAACGTTGTAAGTGACCGGCGACCTTCACTTAACGACCGAGAGCAGTAGCGTTTGCTCGGACTTGTCAGTACTAACCAACAAATGCGTAAAATAACCTTAGAAATCTATGTGAGACACACGAAGAAGTATCTGTTCGGACAGTGCGACGAAATTTGGCGTTAAAGGGCTATGGCAACAGACGACCGACACGAATGCCTGAGCTAACAGCACGACATCGCCTGAATCGCCTAAATTGGGCTCCTGACCATATCGGTTGGGCTATAGACGACTATAAACCCGTGGTCTGGTCAGCTGAGTCCCGACTTCGGTTGGTAAAAGCTGATGGTAGAGTTCGAGCGTGGTGCAGATCCCCATGACGCCATGGACCCAGACAGTCAACAGGTCACTGTGCAAGCTGGTGGTGGTGTGGGCCGTGTTTACATGGACTGGGTCATCTGGTCCAAATGAACCGATCTTTGACTGGAAATGGTTACGTTCGGCTAGTTGAAGACCATTTGCAGCCATTCCCAAACAACGATGGAAATTTATGGATGACAATGCACATTGTCACCGGGCCACATTTGTTCGCGATTGGTTTGAAGGACGTTCTGATAACTCGAGGGAATGATCTGGCCACACACATCACAAGACTTGAATCCTATTGAACATTTATGAGACGTAATCCAGATGTCACTTCATGCACAAAATCCTGCACCGGCAATACATTCGCAGCTATGGCCGGCTACAGAGGCAGCATGGCTCAGTATGTCTGCAGGGGACGTCCAACGACTTGTTGAGTCTATGCCACGTCGAGTTGCTGCACTACGCCAGGCAAAAGGAGGTCCGACACGATATTGGGAGTTCCCACGACTTTTATCACCTTAGTGTATTCGTCTGTTTCAGTTCGTTAGAGGAGTGATAGCAGCTGAGGCAGCCAGGAATATTTGCGCCGTTTATTGAACAGAACATGGCACGAAAATGGTTTTCGCCGGCAGGGGTGGCCGAGCGGTTGTAGGCGCTACAGTCTGGAACCGCGCGACCGCTACGGTCGCAGGTTCGAATCCTGCCTCGGGCATGGATGAGTGTCATGTCCTTATGTTAATTAGGTTTAAGTAGTTCTAAGTTCTAGGGGACTGATGACCTCAGAAGTTAAGTCTCATAGTGCTCAGAGCCATTAGAACCATTTTGAAAATGGTTTTTCGATGTTTGATGAAGGTCGCTTAAGGGCATTAACCCACAATGATCCTCGCAAGTATACTTGAGAACTGGCGAGTGTGATGATCTGTGATCATTCTACCATCGTGCGACAATTAGGTGCAATGGGAAAGGTTAAAAAATCCGGCGTGCGGGTACCGCCTGCTCTAAGGCAAAATCACAAAAATCAGTAGGTGGCCATGTGCGTCTCTCCTTGCACATCATCAACTGGTTTGTAACCAACATCGACCATTTCTATTCTGTATACTGATGACTAGAAATAATGTCTTAATGCTAATGTAAGAAAAGAAAGGAATGGTCGAAACCAAACAAAGCAGCAACTCCCCGCGACAGTGTGGTGTAATAGGAATGGCTTCCCCGATGTGTACCCAACAATGCCGATACTTACTGTCAACTAATGAGACGTCTTGCAGACACAGTCCAAGAACAACGACCAGGAAGACTGCCTGAAGTGATGCTGCTCAACGGTAAAGCCCGTCCGCATTCTGCTGGACTAACAAAAACAGGAGTCGAGTTGGGAATTTATTCCGCACCTACCTTATTCACCTGATATCGCGTCCTCAGATTTTCTCCTTTTCCGATTTCTACCGAACAACGTTCAAGGAACTTCCTTTGGGGATGAAAATGCGCCCCGAACAGTGTTCGATGAGTTCTTCGCCTCAAAACCACGTGATTTCTACAGTCCCGGATCGGAAAGTTACCCCATCGTTGGCAGACTGTTTTAAACAGTGAAGTAGAATTTATTGTTGATGACCGAACCTCTGTGTATCTGTTATGTTTATTAAACGTATGGATAAGCACTTCAAACTTGTGCACCACCCTAATATCAATAGTTGTAGATTAGTTTTATTATTTGGGGAGCAGAAGAACTGATAATGGCAGAAGTAGATATGATATGAAATACAGACTGAAAATAGCGTCGGTCAGCCGTTGTGGCCGAGCGGTTCTAGGCACTTCAGTCTTGAACCGCGCGCTACCGCTACGGTCGCAGGTTCGAATCCTGCCTCGGGCATGGATGTCTGTGATGTCCTTAGGTTAGGTTTAAGTAGTTCTAAGTTTTTGGGCACTGATGACCTCAGCAATTAAGTCCCATAGTGCTCAGAGCCATTTGGACCATTTTTTCTGAAAAAGAAAAAGTTATTTACATCCAGTATGAAATCGTTATGCAGAGTGGTGGAGGCTTGCACTGGATAGACGAATACGGACAGCTTGCATCAGACCAGAGTTTCCACTGAAGACTGTAACTAAGACGGAAGACGTCACTAAAATGCGCGAATAAGGAGAACTGAATGCAAAATCTCAACAGCTCAAAAAATGTTATGTGCCCCATCCTTTATTTGTACACCAGAAGTACCGCCAACACACGTGTTAGGATCAGAACTACTGACGTTAATGTAGTTGCCGTAGAACAAATGGAAAGGATTCTCTAAGTTACTTTTTGGGACATAACTTTGGCTAGCTGGCAATGGGAGTAATATCAGGATCTGGAAAAGATTTAGCGTTTTCATTTCGTGGAGGCCTAGAGTTCATCCGGTACTTGCCTCGCGCCGCTCGTAAATATCACACACCGTAATTACACTGTGAAGCGTCTCCGTATTTCTCGTACATGACGACCTTTTTTTATTGCCGTGCAGACTGTTCATTAAGAACGCCGCGATGAAAAGCGCAGGAAGTTAGAAATTTATCACTTGCCGTACTGCGGCTGCAGGTCGGGTTCCCGCTGTGTGGGAAGACAAACAGTTGCCAGTGGAGAGCCGGGAGACCCAGCAAGCGTTACCTGTGCCCACACACGACCTTCCCTCATCCTCCCTGCCACGTATGTCTCGCAACGGAGACGGGCGGGAAGCTGCTGTTTGACCGATGATCATAACGTCAGTGACAAGCCTGGTACCCGTGGTCTAGGGGTGTTGTGTGATGTCCTTAGGTTAGTTAGGTTTAAGTAGTTCTAAGTTCTAGGGGACCTATGACCATAGAAATGCCGGCATGGTAGCTCAGCGTGTTCGGACAGAGGGTTACGTACCATCTATAATAAAAAAACTGAGTTAATCGATCATCAACGAACTTAATCGGATGTCTTACGACTTCCGCCCCGAGTAGATACAACGAACAAACGCGGACAAAATGAGAATAAAAAAAAAAAAAAAGGGGGTAGCGTCTTTGATTCATAATCAAAACGTCTTCGGTCCCGGGTTCGATCCCCGCCACTACCTAAATTTTGATAAATAATCAGCATTGGCGGCCGAAGACTTCCGGCATAAGAAGTCAGCCTCATTCTGCCAACGGCCTTGTCAAAGAGGGCAGAGGAGCGGATAGAGGTTCAGGGCACTCTCTTGTCCTACGGGTGGGAAATTGCCCCTAAAGGCGGAAGAATCAGTAATCATCATCAGTAAATGGTCATATAAATATCTGGAAATGGCATTACAGTGTGATAAATAGTAAAGTATGTTCATTCAATAAAGGGTTTAATATTGGAAATATGGTGATTGCCTTTGCTTCTTCTGGTTCTCAAAGTTTCGACATGTAGTACATTGGGGTGAGGAATGCTTCGTATTCTATATGACCTGCGTATAGAAGCTCAAATTTACTGCATCTACTTTTTCCTCTGTTGGATAAATAATGTGTGCGTACTAATATCTTCTGTCCAATGTGAAAGTCACGGCGTGTACAAACCTGTTTTTGCTGTCTTCTCCGGCGCTCTGCGGCACGTTTGATGTTGTTGAGCGCAATGTCAATTATTTCATGGTGGCGTAGTCGACTAGATTTAGGAAAGGATACCAATTCTTTAATTTTGTTAGGTGGATCAACATTTTTCAATATAACAGTCGGAGATAGCATAGTAGATTCATTTGGTATGGAGTTAATTACATCCTGGAATGAGAGTATGTGTGTATCCCAATCAATATGTCTTTTATGGCAGTATATTCTACATAGTTTATCAATTTCTTTCATTAGTCGTTCAGAAGGGTTCGAAGAAGCGTGATACCTGGATATATAGATCGGAGAAATGTTTCTAGCTCGTAACATACGTTTCCATATCACAGATCGAAATTGTGGTCCATTGTCGGAAATGAAATAAAAAATGTTTTACAAATGCATTCGAAACAGATTTCGTAGTGGCTTTGCGTAACGGAGTGAAGGTAACAAATTTCGAAGTGAGTTCAACAGCGACAAAGATGTAACAAAAACCTTTATTAGATCTGGGAATCGGACCAAAAATATCTACAGCGGCCATGTGTCTCAATTTAACGGGTACAATGGGATGTAACGGAGGAATATGTGAAGTCGTGTCTGATTTAGCTTTCTGGCAGATTTTACATGACGCTAAAACTCATCGAATACGTTTCTCCATGTTGGCAAAATAACAGTTCTATCTCAGTATAAGAAAACATTTTTTGGCTCCGTAGTGTGCGTAACTTAGATGAGTATACCAAATTAATTTGTTAATAAGTTCATCAGGAATACCTAATAACCAGTTGTTGCTGTTAGGGTGAGAGCGGCGAAACAGAATGTTCTTGCGTACAGTATGATCGTTTCCATACGTTGTCTTTGTTCTGCTCTTGTGCTGTGTCTCGTAATGACAACGAAATGAAATTTTCAAATGCAACCTGCTGAATATAAATGAAGGTAGAATTTGCTTGGCAGAAGTTGGCTGCGATGTCTTGCTGATTGTTGCTGAGAGAACGGGATAATGCGGCTGCTACAATATTTTGTGTACCGGGAATGTGAACAATTGTAAAATTAAATTCCTGTAAATAAAGTTTCCATCTGCTTAACCTGTCATGTGTAAATTTAGCGGAAAGTAAAAACTGTATGGCGCATAGGATAATGTTTAGTTTAAATGTGTCATTGTGTTTAACTTGAAATTCATACATAAAACCGGATATAGTACCATGGATGTTGTCAAAAACTGGAGCTTGCTGTAAAAGAATTTTGCGTAGCTCTGTACGTTCGTCGTCTGTATTTGCATTGCTCTGTTTTACTTTTTCAGAAATCATTTGCATAACGTCATAGTCGGCTTCGTCTGGTGTATTGTAGTTGTGTACGTACGTATCTGTGAACAATGTGGAATAACAGTTTGTGTAACGCGATGTAGAAATTACGTCTGTTCGATTAACTACGTGTTCATCTGCAGATAAAGCGTGCTGAAATTCTAATGCCAGTTGTACTTTTTCATCTTTTAACATTAAACAAGAATTTTGAAAGGCAATAATTGCGTCACGTTGTACCAAAAAATTCGTACCTAAAATAACGTCTGTTGTCAATAAGGGAACAATCCAAAAATTTGAGTGGAACGTATGACCTGCAATACGAAATGATAAGTGTGTTAGTAATTTTACATCAACTCCTGTACCAGATACTGCACCTTTTACTTTAGTTTTGCCTAATGGTAACGTAGGATAGATGTTCTCTTTGTTACATTCGTTGAATGTTTCTTCATTTATAACTGACATAGGTGATCCGGAATCAATTACTGCTGAAAATGTGGATGATCCAATCTTTACTTCAATGACAGGGTGAGAAATGGTTCTTTGAACAACTGGTTTTTCATGCAAATATGTGTCTCGGATGTCGTCAAAGGTAACAACATTTTAGTGAACAAGAGTCTGTGTGTCAAAAGTATTGCTTACGTTGCTGGAAGATTCAATCTGTACTGTATCTAGTCAAATTCTTTCTGACGTGCTATTATTTGCGGGAGGATGCTGTGGCATCTCGACTATTTGTTCTGTTATTTCTTCCTGACGTATTAGGCTCGGGATGATACCGACTGTCTGGTTCATTCACGATAATCTGTTGTTGTGGTTGATTCTGCTGCTGGTAAGACCTATAGTTATTAAACGTACGCTGAAAACTGCGCTCTTTACTTTTACCTTTGTCATGATATCATTGCTATACGGCGCATTGCGATATGAGTTGAAATGATGTGTTTTCTGTACGTGGTGATTTCCTTGTTGCTGTGCGTTACTATTTGGTGGAGCCGACGCTATACGTGTAGGCGGCGAAACATTAAAGCTTGGTTGACCTTGCAGACTACATTGTTGGTTAGGTATGCGAACCGACTGGTTTTGTTGATGTTGTGAGGAAAAGCCTCTATTGTTGCCAAACTGTCTTTGATGTTGCTGATAATTATGAGGATACTGATAATTAAAATTTTGTCTGTTATTAAAGCTCTGGTGGTTGTCATTCCTGGACCGTCTATCACCTTTGCTATTAAAATAGCGTGGCCGATCGTAATTGCCTTATGCATTTTGGCCTTGGTTATGAAGTGAAAAATTTTTGTTTATGAAGGAATAGTCTGACTGCTGAACTTCCAAAAGCTTAACAGATCTCGAAATGCCGAAATATTTTCTTTCTGCTGTCCTGTTAAAGGTGATACTCTTAACGATCGTGGTAATTTTGAAATACATAATTGGATAAGTGCTGATTCACTGTATGACTCACTTAAGTATTGGTTTTTTTGGACCATGTGTTCAAAAAATTGCGTGACAGTGGGAAAATTTGAGTTCTCATAATTCGGTAAGCTAATTAATTGATCCTTGATTCCGCGCTGTGTCGTCTTCGACCAATACGCTGACAGAAAAGCATTCTGAAATTCTTCCACGGAGTAGCATTGTCTCGCGATCGGTCTCATACGAGTTGCCGGTTCGCCTTCCAAAAAACTGCAAATAAATTCAAGTTTATGTGTTACGGGCCAAGTTGGTGGAAAAGCAAAGCTAAATTGTTGAATCCAATTCAAAGGGTGAATCTGTGTTCTGTCAATTTTAAATACCTTAAATTTCCCTACAGATAGAAAGTGCTTGTAATCAAAATTATCGCATCTGAGTGTCTGAGCAGGCTCAGGATTGTATGATAATCTGTTTGTCTGTGACTGTTCGGAATCAAAGTTATACTGGCTGTGTGAGTGTGACAAATGTTCAGAATGTGGCATATGCTGTGACGTGTTAGAGGCTGAAGTATTTTTCATCTCCGTCACTTCGTGCTGTAAAGATGACAATTTTCTACGTAATGTATCATTCGAAGAACCTATCTCACTGATCGTCTGCTGTAAATTTTGGAATTCGGGTGTTTGATTGAAAGAAATTGGTGACGTAACATCTGATTTGGTGTCATTGTTATTTTCGATAATGTCAATACGACTGGCCAATTCATCAAATTTTTTAGTCAGTGCTTTTGCCTGATCGTCATTTTTAG
Source organism: Schistocerca piceifrons (assembly GCF_021461385.2). Classification (NCBI taxonomy): domain Eukaryota; kingdom Metazoa; phylum Arthropoda; class Insecta; order Orthoptera; family Acrididae; genus Schistocerca; species Schistocerca piceifrons. The sequence goes on from NC_060139.1 coordinate 231,922,783, forward strand.
TGTCACAAACATTAATTTGTTTTTGGATTTTACGTGTAGTTTTGTTTAATTTCTTAACGTCTGCTTTAATGGCATCGGGATCCTGTATTAATTCCAATTGTTCAAGTCTGCAGGTCACTGTCTGAAAGTTTACTGTGTGTGTGCCTGTTTTTGTTTTAAGATCAGAGATTTCATCATGCAATTCGGTGTTCATCTGTTTGATGGTACTGATTTCGTCTGATACTGTAGCAATGTTGTTGTCTACTTATGTTTTTGCTTTCGTAAACAACTTACGCTTATCTTCCTGTTTCTGTGCAGTAATAGCTTCCATGACTTGTTTCTTTACTTTGTTCTGTTCCTGTATAAATTTACAGTAACGCGTTTCACTGTTTTGTAGGTGGTGATTAAAACGTCCGTCAATTTGGCTGTTTTGTTGTTCAAATTTCTTGTCGACTTTCACATCTAGTGAGCGCGAAAGTTCTGCTGACATTAATTTAAACTCGTCGCGTAACTGTGTTGCGTTTTCAGAACATTGTTTAGCGACTGCACTAATTTCATCTGTAAGTTATTTCGTTGTGGCTGCATGTGCATTACTTAATTCATATGCAACAGATCTAATTTCTTCACCACTGTTCCTAGCACAAGCCTTAATTTCCTCACTTGCGTGGCAACGGCTGTAATCTGTTCACTAAGTTGTCTGTTTGATTCATTAAGTTGTCTAAAATTGTTGTCTTGTTTTTCATTCGACTGTTTGAGATTTTCATTTAGTTGTTTGTTCGATTCATTAAGTTGTTTGTTCGATTCATTAAGGTTGTATTTTTCATTCAACTGTTTGAAATTTTCATTAAGTTGTTTGTTCGATTCATTAAGTTGTTTATAATTGTTGTCGTGTTTTCACTGAGTTGTAGCAATAATGCCACAACTTGATCCATGCCAAAATTAGAGACTCTATTTTCTGTGCTGTGTGATGGGGTATCTGAATGTGTCACGTTTTGTGTAACCATTTCGTCATTGTCTGATTCACAAAAAGGTTTGCTAATCGAATGCGCACTGTTCGTCACTACATCGGAATCAAACAAATCTGACGTATTTTGAGTACATTGTTCACCTTCGTTAGGAACATTTATTTGTTCACTATGTTAATTTTGCAAATCAGATGTGTCCAACTGGGCAGCGTTCATTGTACCGAAACGTGTCGCGCCATCAATTGTCGTTAAATTTAGTGTGGACATAATTGAATTTATTTGTTCATCACTTGACATAAAATCATTACTTGTGGTCGGCACGCACTGATTGTCTGCAATTGGAGGATTATCATTAAGACACTGAGCGTCGTTAGTATTATCGGTCAAATTATTCAATTCGACTTTTTCATTCATTGTGCATCGCGATGTACTGTTAGCAGTTTTTCGCGGCATTTTCATAAGTCAAAGGTAGGCACAAAATCAAAGACAAAGCAAAACGGAGCAAATACAATAACAACAAAGAGCAATAAATGGTTGATTATCTGTGAAAGAAAGAGTGACAAATTAGTAAATACGTTGCGCCAGATGTAAACTACATTTAACATTTGGTAAATAAGAGCAGATATATGACTACTTTTCAGAAATTCACAAAAATACGATCCTGGCCGGTTGTCGCCAAGTGTAACCTCCCAACAGAAAAATTCCGTAACCTCCCACCAGTAAAAATAATATAATTATTTATATCATTGACATTCAGCGTAACCTACCAACGGAATAATAAAAATGTGACTAATCTCTCAATAAAATAGCGGCTCACTTATAACCTGTCAATAACTGACTGTGAATTTAAACTGGTAAATTTTGGACGTCATGGCCCTGAAAATTCATTCTGAATAAATCGAAAGTTCTTACCTCAATAAGGTCGTCGGATAACGCATATATATCTGCTCCTATCAGAATTTTTTCTGGCACAGTCCAATGCAATGCTGACCGATAGATTTCTCATGTATAAAATGAAACAACTGATTTTTTTTTACAATAATCGGGATGACCATGGATTGGAGAAAATAGTAAATTCTTTAAATTGAGATGAATGATTGTCAAAAAGTTAATTTTTTATAAGAAAGATTATTATTAAGATTTTTTTTAAAAAAACATTTACATGTGACTTGATATAACAATACTACATATGCACGACGCTGCTTTTACCTTATACTATTGTGCTCAGGCACCGCCATCGGTCCACACGACCGGCCCAGCCAACTTCATACACACGACTGTTCGCTACTACTTACTCCTACTGCTACACAGTTCCTACTGCATAAAACACTGCTCTCTGGTCTGAGATTCTCTTATAGCTTACATACCGCAGGCAGCGCGTGAGCAATCCATCGAAATTACATCTGCTCGAGTGCGCTAGCAACAAATTCCTCAGTCAGGGACCTCTTACAAGGTGTAACTGTTTACGCATTGTTGTTGTTGTTGTGGTCTTCAGTCCTGAGACTGGTTTGATGCAGCTCTCCATGCTAGTCTATCCTGTGCAAGCTTCTTCATCTCCCACTACATACTGCAACCTACATCCTTCTGAATCTGCTTAGTGTATTCATCTCTTGGTGCCTCAGAACATGTTCTACCAACCGATCCCTTCTTCTAGCCAAGTTGTGCCACAAACTTCTCTTCTCCCCAATCCTATTCAATACCTCCACATTAGTTACGTGATCTACCCATCTAATCTTCAGCATTCTTCTGTACCACCACATTTCGAAAGCTTCTATTCTCTTCTTGTCCAAACTATTTATCGTCCATGTTTCACTTTCATACATGGCTACACTCCATACAAATACTTTCAGAAACGACTTCCTGAGATTTAAATCTATACTCGATGTTAACAAATTTTTCTTCTTCACAAACGCTTTCCTTGCCATTGCCAGTCTACATTTTATATTCTCTCTACTTCGACCATCACCATTTATTTTGCTCCCCAAATAGCAAAAATCCTTTACTACTATAAGTGTTTCATTTCCTAATCTCATTCTCTCAGCATCACCCGACTTAATTCGACTACATTCCACTATCCTCGTTTTGCTTTTGTTGATGTTCATCTTGTATCCTCCTTTCAAGACACTGACCATTCCGTTCAACTGCTCTTCCAAGTCCTTTGCTGTCTCTGACAGAATTACAACGTCATCGGCGAACCTCAAAGTTTTTATTTCTTCTCCATGGATTTTAATTCCTCCTCCGAGTTTTTCTTTTGTTTCATTTACTGCTTGCTCAATATACAGACTGAATAACATTGGGGAGAGGCTACAACCCTGTCTCACTCCCATCCCAACCACTGCTTCCCTTTCGTGCCCCTCGACTCTTATAACTGCCATCTGGTTTCTGTACAAATTGTAAATAGCCTTTCGCTCCCTGTATTTTACCCCTGCCACCTTCAGAATTTGAAAGAGAGTATTCCAGTCAACATTGTCAAAAGCTTTCTCTAAGTCTACAAATGCTAGAAACGTAGGTTTGCCTTTCCTTAATCTAGCTTCTACGATAAGTCGTAGGGTCAGTATTGCCTAACGTGTTCCGATATTTCTACGGAATCCAAACTGAGCTTCCCCGAGGTGGGCTTCTACTAGTTCTTCCATTCGTCTGCAAAGAATTCGCGTTAGTATTTTGCAACCGTGACTTGTTAAACTGATAGTTTGGCAATTTTCACATCTGTCAATACCTGCTTCTTTTGGGATTGGAATTATTATATTATTCCTGAAGTCTGAGGGCATCTAGCCTGTCTCATACATCTTGCTCACCAGATGATAAGAGTTTCGTCAGGACTGGCTCTCCCAAGGCTTTCAATAGTTCTACTGGAATGTTGTCTACTCCCGGGGCCTTGTTTCGACTCAGGTCTTTCAGTGCTCTGTCAAACTCTTCACGCAGTAACATATCTCCCTTTTCATCCTCATCTACATCCCCCTCCATTTCCACAATATTGTCCTCAAATACATCGCCCTTGTATAGACCCTCTATATACTCCTTCCACCTTTCTGCCTTCCCTTCTTCGCTTAGAACTAGGTTTCCATCTGAGCTCTTGATATTCATACAAGTGGTTCTCTTTTCTCCAAAGATCTCTTTAATTTTCCTGTAGGCAGTATCTATCTTGCCCCTAGTGAGATAAGCCTCTATATCCTTACATTGTCCTCTAGCGATCCCTGCTTAGCCATTTTGTACTTCCTGTCGATCTCATTTTTGAGACGTTTGTATTCCTTTTTGCCTGCTTCATTTATTGCATTTTTATATTTTCTCCATTCATCAATTAAATTCATATTTCTTCTGTTACCCAAGGATTTCTACTAGTCCTCGTCTTTTTACCTACTTGATCCTCTGCTGCCTTCACTACTTCATCCCTCAAAGCTACCCATTCTTCTTCTACTGTATTTCTTTCCCCCATTCCTGTCAATTGTTCCCTTATGCTCTCCCTGGAACTCTGTACAACCCTGGTTCTTCCTGTTTATCCAGGTCCCATCTCCTTAAATTCCCACCTTTTTGCAGGTTCTTCAGTTTTAATCTACAGCTCATAACCAATAGATTGTGGTCAGAGTCCACATCTGCCCCTGGAAATATCTTCCAATTTAAAACCTGGTTCCTAAATATCTGTCTTACCATTATATAATCTATCTGAAACAGTATCTCCAGGCTTCTTACATGTATACAACCTTCTATCATGATTCTTAAACCGAGTGATAGCTGTGATTAAGTTGTGCTCTGTGCAAAATTCTACCAGACTGCTTCCTCTTTCATTTCTTATTCCCAATCCATATTCGCCTACTACGATTCCTTCTCTCCCTTTTCCTACTGCCGAATTCCAGTCACCCATGACCATTAAATTCTCGTCTCCCTTCACTACCTGAATAATTTCTTTTATCTCATCATACATTTCTTCAATTTCTTCATCATCTGCAGAGCTAGTTGGCATATAAACTTGTACTATTGTAGTAGGTGTGGGTTTCGTGTCTATCTTGGCCACAATAATGCGTTCACTATGCTGTTTGTAGTAGCTTACCGGCACTCCTATTTTTTATTCATTATTAAACCGAATCGTGCATTACCCCTATTTGATTTTGTATTTATAACCCTGTATTCGCCTGACCGAAAGTCTTGTTCCTCCTGCCACCGAACTTCACTAATTCCCACTATATGTAGCTTTAACCTATCCTTTTTCCTTTTTAAATTTTCTAACCTACCTGCCGGATTAAGGGATCTGACATTCCACGCTCCGATCCGTAGAATGGCAGTTTTCTTTCTCCTGATAACGACATCCTCTTGAATAGTCCCCGCCCAGAGATCCGAATGGGGGACTATTTTACCACCGGAATATTTTACCCAAGAGGACGCCATCATCATTTAACCATTCAGCAAGGCTGCATGCCCTCGGTAAAAATTACGGCTGTAGTTTCCTCTTGCTTTCAGCTGTTCGCAGTACCAGCACAGCAAGGCCGTTTTGGTTAGTGTTACAAGGCCAGATCAGTCAATCATCCAGACTGTTGCCCCTGCAACTACTGAAAAGGCTGCTGCCCCTGTTCAGAAACCACACGTTTGTCTGGCCTCTCAAGAGATAGCTCTCCGTTGTGGTTGCACCTACGGTAAGGCAATCTGTATCGCTGAGGCACGCAAGCCTCCCCACCAGCGGCAAGGTCCATGGTTCATGGTTACGCATATACAGAGTAAATTCGATGACTTGCGCGACATGTGTATTTACTCATGACACGATGGTTGTGCCCATGTTTTATTGTCCAGTTCTGCTTAAGCCGTCACTGCAGCATTTGTTTGGGGCTACGTGATCCTACACGGTGAACACCCTTTTACATGAGCGACTTTCTTTTTTCAGTTGACTAGCCTAGTGTGTGTATAGGTGCACCTGTTTATGCATACACAGAGTCAGTTCGATGACTTGCCCAACATGTGTATTTACTCATGACGCGATGGTTGTGCCCATGTTTCACTGTCCGGTTCTGCTAAGCCATCCCAGCAGCAACTGGTTGGGGCTACGTGACCCTACGTGGAGAGCACCCTTTTACACGAGCGACTTTATTTTTTCAATAGACTACTTTTGACAAGTGGGAACTGCAACAGGCCTGACGTTTTATTCCCGTCGTTACTGTCGCCTGTCACGAATGGTCGTGTTATGAAAGCTGCACACCGTGTGGTTTGATACCTGAACGAGGAAAGTGAGGTTATGAGGAGTCATCGCTTTTACAAAAAAATATCGACGTAAACCAAATGTAACAACAAGAAACGGTAACAGAGTTCAATATCAAAAAATTCGTAGTAGAAATTCTTCACAAATTCTCCACACTCCTGACAACTAACAAAAGACGAAGAGTGTCCTCCAAATATTTCGAAACACCTGCGCTTAAACTGCGGTAACTTACACGATGAGTAATTTTTGCATGCTGCCCACTAATTTTTTATAAATAAAATAAAAACTAAATAAGTAGCATGCAAAAGGTGTCTTTATAAATGAAATACCAAATTAATGTGTAGCACGCAAAAAATGTTTTTCTTGTAACTACTGCAGTTTTGCATACAGTAAAGCTACTGCGGAATATGGTCGCCATATGAAACTTTTCATTTATATTTTTATTTTCTCGAGGAACTAGATACTTTCAAATAACTCTCCAGGCTTTCCTGGCGAGATCTTGTCATGTGGAATAATCGGGTTTACTGCCGGATGTTTATGTCGCTCTCGCACAATATGTCGTCCATGTAACTCGTTGCCTTCTTCAGGTGCTACCTGAGACTGCCGTACTGGAGTTTTTTTTCCCCTGAGGGGACAGAGCGGGCTGTTTTAGGGCTTGCTATTTGCCCTTTTCAACCATGGGTTTATACACTTTATTTTTAGACAATTTTTACATTTCTCTTGCTACATAGTGCAAGATTTCTTTTGGTTATTAACAATTACAATGATAGTTTAACAATTACAATGATATTTTAACAGTTTCAGTGATATTTTAACATTTTTCCTTCAATTAATTTTACAATGCAATTTGTTCTTTGCCATTAATAGTTTATAATTACAGATATTTTATAATACGGGTAACTACTTATGCTACTATACATATGCATTTATTTTACATTTGTTATTTAGTGTGCAGAGCGAGGGAGGAGGAGTAGAGGGAGTTGGGTTAAGTATACTTTGATGGTTCTTTTGTGGGCCATGTTCTTGTGTGCTTGGTGGTGTTTGTGTTTTATTCTTTAGTTCTTTCGCCTAGGTGTGGGAGGATGGTGGTATTTGTTGTTAGTGGTGATAGGATTGGGGCGAGATCGGGGTACGTCTTTGCTGTGTTGTGAGCGATTGTGTGGAAGGGTGTTGTGTATTTAAATTTAGGTTTCCTGTTTGTTCTGTGGTTGACTGTGATTATGTCCTCCATGTCCGGTCTTTTGTTCAAGATGTATTTTCCGTATCTGGCTCTCATTTTGGCTAATCTGGTTTGTAGTGGCTCCATTCTGGTTGCCTCATATACTTCATTGCTGGGTGTTATATACGGTAGGCTTGCGATACTTCGTAGGAGTCTGCGTTCCGTGCTGAACAGTCTTTTTGCGATCGGTGCATGTATGCCTCCCAGGGGGGCTGCTGCATACTCCATGACTGGACGAATGAAGGTTTTGTACGTATGTATTTCTGTTTGGGTGTTGCAGCCATGGAAGCGTCCTTGCACTTGTCGTATTAGGTTTTGTCTCAGTCGGGTTTTGTTAAGGAGGTACGTCAGGTGGGTTTTCCAGTTGAGATGTTTGTCTAGGTATACTCTGAGGTATCTAGCTGTGTCGTTTAGTTGTAGGGGGCTATTCCAGAGGGTTAGTCGGATGTCATGTTCGTTCTGTTGTTTCTTTTTTGTTAAGTGTCTGTGTCTGAAGAGGACTGTCTGTGTCTTGGTTGGGTTAGGTCATATCCTCCATTTTGCCATCCAGGTTTCTAGACAGTGGATGTATGTGGACGTTTTTCGTTGCAGTGTCGTTGTGCGTAATTCCGCACACTAGTAAGCCGTGTCGTCTGCTTATGGTTCGATTTCTTCGTGGGGAGTCGTTACGGTAGGTGTGTCAGCAGTGTAAAGTGTGTACAGTAGTGGGGACAAGATGCTGCCTTGGGGGACGCCAGCTTGTGGGGTAAAGGCTTCTGACACCTGACTGGCGACGTGCACTCTGCAGGTCCAGTTGGTGATATACGTTTTGATTAGCTTTGCTACTTTGGATGGGATGCCCATGCTGATTAGCTTGAACAGCAGGCCCTGGTACCATAGTTTGTCGTAAGCCCGTTCTATGTCCAAGAACACTGTGAGTGTGCAGTGTCCCTGGTTGATCCCATTGGTGATGCTGTGTGTCAGTTTGAGGAGGGGGTCATTAGTCAAGTGGTTGTGTCTGAATCCTGCTTGTGTGAGGGGAAGTAGGTTTTTCGTCTCGACGTAAGTCCTTATGCAGTCAGTTATTATTCGTTCGTATGTTTTTCCTATCATGTTCAGTAGGGATATGGGTCTGTATGATTTTGGGTCTGTCCTAGGTTTGTCGGGTTTGGGGATCATGATAGTCTTGCTCGTCTTCCAGTTTGTTGGTATTGTCTCATTGTGTAGGCAGCAGTTAAAGATAAGGGTTAGGACGGGGATTATGATGTGGAGGGGGGCTTTTTGTAGGTGGATGCGTCTGATTTCATTCTGTCCGGAGGCGGAGTTGCGTCCTGAGAAGATTGCGTCTTCTATTTCTACGTCTGTGATGTCTTTGGTGAGGGCCTGCTGTTCTTCAGTTTCAGTTGTTGGGGCGTTTATCAGGGTTTCTAGTTGCATGTCTACGTGTTGTCTGCCGTATTGGAGGATCTTGTCCAGTATTTATGCCGAGAGGGCGCTGGGCGCTGTGTTTGCCGTCCGTGCCCGCCTGGCGCTGCTTGTAAGTTGTTGTCTCTTCCCCGGTGCTCCCTCGGACGTCCGCGCTAGAGAGCCTGTATAGGGAGACAGTGGCCAACCGGACGATACGGCGGCCATTTTTCTGCCAAACTGCGGGCGGGATTTTTGAATGGCCAGTAGTAGAGTAGTGGAGTACACACTCACCGAATCAAATGCACAAGACAATATCGCGAAATCATTCGTTAAATGCCTTTCTTTACAGCTATAATATACTCATAGTAGTGTACTACGTACAACACAGGAAAATTTGATACAGTGGCTGTAAAAATTATTCGTTACTTGCATTTATCTCCTTTAAAGGTCGTTTACTAGACATATTGCAATGAAAGTAACGTAAATAAAAAAAATATAGTGTATAGCATTCGTTTTGTATCGGAAGTGCATAACGCTAAAGATTTAACGTACCTGTATTACGTCAGATGAATGAAAGTCGTAAACAACTGCTTACGACTTTATATATATACCTCTCGTAGATAACGAACGAAAAAGATTACAAAAATCAGGTAATGTTAAATGTAGGCTACTGTAATAACGACCAAATGTAACAAGAAAACTACCGTATCCCTTCTACCCCACAGTAAGTAGGCCTATTAAAAACTATCTTCAAGAGTACCTACAATTATTTACTACGAATAATGTTTCACCAACCACGACAACAATGAAGACAGAAATCTGGGAAACTTCCTGCCCTAACAGCATTCGTGAAATAGTTATAAAACTACAGATTACCTGGAATTTCTAACAGTGGCCTAGAAATCAAATGACACTCGTGGAAATCTTCAATACAGTACTGTTAAAAACACCTTATAACACGAAGGACGTAATTATGACGTCTGCAGCTTAGCAAAATTCTTACACATTAGATACACAATCCCATTTTAATTCTATGTTTATAAGAATAATGTGTTATAATAATTTTCACACAGACAATTTACAGGTCTGTTTTCAAATTTAACTATGTATATTGCAGTTTGTTTTATACGTAGTAAAAAGCAAAAACGACTTCCTTCGCATAGATAAGAGTACTTGGTTGGTTTCTACAAGCCTCCTGTTCGATTTATGTCAGCCCTGTTGACTGCGACTGCCCACTGCTTTCGTTTTTCTTCACAGCGTGGAAATGTTAACATGCGAAATCCACCTCGCCTCTATTGGAACAACCAAATGCAGCACAACCTTGCATCGTTTACGCACGTCTGCAGAACGATTTACAGATGTGAAAAACAATACTGTACAATTACTAACGTGTTTACTTCAAACATGTAGGCCTACCGACTTCATCACAAAACGCTTCATTATTTCAACTCGTATTTAAGATCGCAAACGCTAATTACGTACTAAAAACGATATACAAATAAATCTAACATGCATGCACAACGCTTAACAAGTCTATCAATAATTCAAACACCTTTTAATCGTTTCCAAAAGTCCTCTGAAATTCAACTCAAAAGCACGGCGAACATAAAAAGCGCGAGAGACGTTTGGCGCCATTTTTCTGCCAAAGCTAATCAACCAACCACGGGCAACTTCATCTATGGCCACTCTCTGTGTATACAGGCTCTCTAGTCCGCGCCCGACTTGGTCTCTGTTGTGACTTGGCGAGACAGCCAAGCCACTATGAGATAGCCGAAAAGCACACGTTTAAGCTTACGCAGGCTGGCGTGGGGTCTGGAACAGTTAAAGGAGTTGAGTCTAGTAAAAAAAGTACGTAGCTTCTGGAATACTTAACTTTAATCCATAATTGGTAAACATCGGTCTGACGGTACATGCATCACAAGATAAATAGCAAATGATAATGGCGCCTTGCTAGGTCGTAGCAAATGACATAGCTGAAGGCTATGCTAACTATCGTCTCGGCAAATGAGAGCGTAATTTGTCAGTGAACCATCGCTAGCAAAGTCGGCTGTACAACTGGGGCGAGTGCTAGGACGTCTCCCTAGACCTGCCGTGTGGCGGCGCTCGGTCTGCAATCACTGATAGTGGCGACACGCGGGTCCGACGTATACTAACGGACCGCGGCCGATTTAAAGGCTACCACCTAGCAAGTGTGGTGTCTGGCGGTGACACCACAGTCTCCATCTGTGGCAGCTCTCTGAGGCCCGTCATGTGTCGGGCGCTCCGTTCGCGGTCCGCGCCCGCCAGGTGCTGCTCCTGAGGCTTTGGCCCTTCCCTGGTGCTCCCACGGACGTCCATGCCCGGCTCGTCCACCATCTGTGGTCGTGGCAGCTGTCTGGGGCCGGACTTCAAATACATCAGACAGTATTTAGAGCACAGTAAAAAGGGCGTTTTTCCTTCATACGTCATATCTTGTGTTCTTTCGGACTGCATGGAAAATAATTTTTATCATTAAACAGATCTGACTTTTTCACTATTGAAATAACTTTCGTTAGAAAAAACGTTTAACTGCTTACTTTCTTATTTATACATAGTGTAGGCTTTTTCTTTACCTGGATACTGTAAAATATAAATTGTTTTTCGTTTTCAGATACGTCGTCTCTCTTGTGGGAAAATGCTAGTAAGAAAATTACCAGGCTATCGTGCAACCTTTGCATTGTGTCTCATAAACAAATCAAGCATTACAACAAAGCTAAGTAGACACAAAAGCACGAAACCCATTACCACAATACGAGTGAGCTCGGCGACAATAGGTTTACCACCGATAAAATGAAATGAGCATAGGGCGTCGTTGGACAGGAGGCCCCATCCGGGGAAGTTCGGGCGCCAAGTAGACGACACATTGGGCGACTTTCGCGCCAGTGATGAGGATAACACAACACCCTGTCCACACCATTATGAAGCCAACACCAGCTTCCACAGTGCGTTGCTAACAACTTGGGTCCATTTCGTCTTAGGATCTGCGTCGCACTAGAACTCTGGCATCAGCTATTACCAACGAAATCGGGACACATCTGACCAAGGCACGGTTTTCCAATCGTCCAGGGCTCTAGACCAACCGGTATGCTCACGAGCCCAGTAGAGGTGCTGCAGACGATATCGCGGTGTTGGCAACGGCACTCGCATCGGTCGCCTGCTGCCATAGCCCATTAACACCAAATTTCGCCACACTGTCGTAACGGATACGTTCGTCGTACGTCCCTCATTGATTTCTGCGGTTATTTCAGGCAATGTTGCTTGTCTGTTAGCACTGACAACTTTACCCATGCACCATTGCTCTCGGTCGTTAAGTTAAGGCTGTCGGCCACTGCGTTGCCCTTGGTGAGAGATAATGCCTGAAATGTGGTGTTCTCGGCACACTCTTGACGCTGTGGATATCTGAATATTGAATTCCCTAACTATTTCCGAACTGAAATTTTCCCTGCATCTAGCTCCAGCTACCATTCCACGTTCACGGTCTGTTAATTCCCGCAGTCTAGCCATAATCACGTCGGAAACCTTTTCACATGAATCAGCAGTGTACTATTGACAGCTCCGGCAATGCAATGCCCTTTTATACCTTGTGCCATCTACATCTACATGGATACTCTACAAATCACATTCAAGTGCCTGGCACAGGGCTATCAATACTATCGCCAACTGTATACGTGCATGTCGCTATCCCATGACTTGTCACCTAAGTGTACATACTAATTAGTAAATACATGTTATTTCCTAAAATGTTGCGGATTTAATGGAAAAAAATGTAGGTTGTCAAAGTTACTACGGATTTTTGGGATACGTTGACCGGCCTATTTTTCCACCATAACTGTCAGCTACTGTTCCATTTGTGGTCAATATTTCATACACACAATGGTACGTTGACTATCCAGAAAATAAATACATTGATCTAAAATTTTCTTAAGTGCTCCATTAAGCCTTAGAAAAGAAAAAAAAAGCTAGTAGGCCACATAAATCAGTGTGACCCATCATCAAACTTTCAAATATAAAGAAAGGTCCTGAGGTGTAGTACCACACAGATAGCTCCAAATTTAGGTGAGCATAATACCCTCAATTTCATCCACCTTCGACATAAATCCTCCTTTCAGAACATTCACTGCAGTTCGAATTAAAGTTATCTGGTCTTCAGTTATTGAAATAATTTTCGCATTTGTGGCCAAACAAACTTCGCTCTTTGTTTCCGGAGGTGTTTGGCATTATTTGTTGTACCTGAATCACTGCCTGAAGCACTACAGCTTGCAATTTGACGAATATATGATTGACATTTGTTTTTCTTAGTTGTAGGCACATTAACAATTACAAATGAGCCTTCGTCTATATACCGATGGTTAACGTATGTATTCTTCAGTTCCACACTGTCGTTAACACCAATATTGTTTAATAAATCGTATATCTGTAATCCTGGGGAAAATGAGCAGTGCTCAAAGTCACTTCGAAACAGACAAATCATGCACATGACCCCATAAATCCTAATATAGAGGATACAGTATGCAAAAAAAAAAGAACCGATCTGTGGTCTGTTTTGAGAATTAATAGAGTAACAAAAATGATGTTGTGAAAACACCAACCACTTTGCAGTGAAACGATATCAGTGCATTTTTTGTAACCTGATTTTAACATGTGTTTCTGAATACAGTTGTAAGTTGTAACAGATTCGCAAACTGTTGCACAAGAAAAGCGGCACTACAAGTCGCTTTTTAGCGTATATTGATGGAACTTTACCACAAAGCGGTAATACTAAACACCCAACTGAGAGCTAGCACAGAATTGTAAAACACATGTAGTATGGGTGGTCAAAGTAACCAAGGCGGTGAAAATATACTCGTTTGACGGTACTCCAATATTTGTCCCACAGTTTAGTAGCAACACGATGAAGAAACTGCACAAATATTCAGTCAGATCTTGATAAGATTCAAAGTGATGCAAAGATCGGAAACTCGCTTTACGTGTTCAGAAATTTAAGATGTGCACTTCTCAAAATGAAAAAAAAGTCCTATAATTATATCAGTGATTCACGACTAGAATCGATAAACCCACTCAAATATCTGGGTGTAACGCTTGTGGGGACAAGAAACGGAACGATCACAGAGTCTCAGTCTAGGGTAAAGCAGGTAGCAGACTTAGATTTATTGGTAAAATACTAGCGAAATACAATCAGTCTACAAATGAGATTGCTTACAAATCACTCGTTAGACCCGTCTTAGAATACTGCTCAAATTTGTGGGACCCGTACCAGATAGGACTGATGAGATATTGAACGTATACGGAGGAGGGCAGCACGAATGGTCACATGTTTGTTTCACCTGCGGGAGAGTATCACAGAGATATTGAAAGAAATGAAATGGTAGACTCTTGAAAATAGACGTAAACTATCCCGAGAAAGGCTACTCACAAAGTTTCTGGAACAGATTTTGAATGATGAATCGAGGAATATACGACTACTCCCTACGTATCGCTCCCAGAGGGATGGTGAGGACAAGATCAGATTAATTACAGGACGGCCAGAGGCATTTAAATAGGCATTCTTCCCGCGATCCATATGTGTGTGGAATACTTCCCGCTGTTACAAAAGTCAGAGACGTGACCGGAAGAATGAAATTAATGTCCTTACAGTGTGGAAGGTCAAAAACTAAATTTCTTATCTTGTTAATCACATTGTAGCAAGAAGAAATTCCCCATTGTCTTATGCTCCATCACAAGACACAGATATCGTTGCAGCAGCACAGACGTGACTCACATCGTAGATGCAGCATGAGTGTATGTCTTTGCATTTCCGTTACTTCTCTGGAACCAGTGGTTCAACAAACTAGCAACATCTCGACTAGAGAGTTTATCAATTTTTAAACTGAGAGTTTTTAGAGCAGAGATATAAGGTTTGGTCAGTGTTTTCCAGTGTCTATCCCTCCCACTATACAGGCGAGCACATTACCTCAGTAACAAGATATTCATATCATTATCTCCTACATAGTAACAATCAACATTACTACTTAACCTAGACAACAACGTTTTATGGTGCTGATATAAAAATGCATTTACGTCGCGCTGCTAGTTTAGCTGTACTTGCCTCCTTCACAGCGCTTCCCCCGGCGCACGTTTTTACGGACAGCTGTGGGAACACAGCCTACGTCCTGCTAGAAGAATCCGGCAGCCGGCCGCTGGCTCGGGCGGCCTGTTCTGTAACCCACACCCAGCATCCAGACATACTCCATAAATTCTCCCGTCCCCAGAACTACGAGGATTCCCACGTTTCTTCCGTTCCGTCCGCTTCTCCACGCTCAGCGGACCCCTAGGTTGTGAGTTCGTTCTAGCGATACTATTCCAGGATTCTCGTGGACTTTTATTTCCTTAGGTCAACAGCATTCTGACTGGTTTGATGCGGACCGCCACTTATTCCCGCACCCTATTATTCCGTACTGACCCGAATATAAGTCGCTCTCCTCTTTCAAAATTCAGCCACGAAAAATTAGGATACGGATTATCGCTATGTTACAAA
Source organism: Schistocerca piceifrons (assembly GCF_021461385.2). Classification (NCBI taxonomy): domain Eukaryota; kingdom Metazoa; phylum Arthropoda; class Insecta; order Orthoptera; family Acrididae; genus Schistocerca; species Schistocerca piceifrons. The sequence continues at coordinate 231,938,046 of NC_060139.1, forward strand.
AAAAAAAAAAGCAGGTCAAAGGTCAACTTGCACTTTTAATCATGGTTCTCTTTCAACAACCGTAAATAATTTTCAACATAGGAATCACAGTTACATTGCGAAAAAGTAATGGTCAACGTTCAGCGCAGATGCGCTCCAGTCAAAAAGGCTGGAAAGTGTTTAATCTTAATGTTTGACTTGAGAATATCTGCTCTAAACTTTGACCATTGCCTTCTCGAATTGTAATTTTACGGTTTCTTATAATTTCATTTTGATGAAGACATCCTTGGAGGTGTCGAAACCTAGGTCATTGTACCATACAGTTATTTGCAGCCCGTTGGCTGTGTGATTCCTTATGCAGAGGTCAACTGCTGAAAATCCAAAAGCCTCACATGTCATATTATTTACTGTGTTTCACATCTTATGAGTTTATTCTTTACTTTTACTGCATACTGAATATCGTTAGTCATGCAGCAGTAGCTGGTTAGCTGTGTCTAGGGCTGGGCAAACGATAGTCGCATTCGAACGGGCTCGAGATTTCCCCCGATACACCGCAAAGTTCGTCTCAGTATCGAGCCTATTCGAAAACTTACGTGACATTCGCCTAGTGACTCGAGTGAGAGAGATATGCAACTAACTATAAATCAGACACAGCAATGAGCTACGGCTCTAATTAAAATCTGATAAAGTCATGAAACTCCTAAGGAAATAGAATGAAATCTCACCACAGCACAAACTGCTGCCGCATTCGAACACATTTGCAATAAGAGTGCTCATACAGAACCGGTATGTATTCATACATAAACATTTATGCTGATTTAAGTAAACGTAACAGGCAAAGGCGAAAATGCTTTGCTCCAAAAAAAAAAAAAAATTATTTTACAGCGCCTAGTATAATGTTTTATTAGGTTATGATAGAATAATGCTTTACAAAGTGGGTTGCAAAGTAGCATGTCAATACTTGTTTACACATTATAGTAACAGTTTATTATTGTTTTAATTAATTTATTTATTTAAGAAATTTGTTTAAGAAAATTCTCTGCTTCTTATTTATTTTTGGTATTTTTAGTTATGATTTCCAGTGGTTTTATTTAGGTTTTAGCTTCAGTCTTTTAAAAGCCGAAGAATATAAGTCTTTGGTTTTAAATACCACAGGAGAGCTAGATATATGTCCCGCAGCGTCGATCTCGCTGGTACTTCTCGTCGGAACTGCTCCACCTGAAATCTCTAAAATGTTTATTTCGTTACGAGGATCGTTCAGCACAACTAGGTGCTATGTTGTATGATGCGTATGGAATGATGTATCCAATTTTTTTATCAACGAAAAGTTTATTGTTTCTGAGATATTCTCTGGAAGAATATTGACCGTGAAAAGATGCAGGCTCGCACCACCATTCCACACTGCACCTCCGGTTGATCTACGTCTCGTGATATCTGAAGAATGTTTGTCAAATCTTTTATAAATTGATAAATACACACCTTGAATGCGTATTATTTTCTTTAAAGTGTTTGTTGTGCTATCAACTAAGTAAACATTCAAAATGGAGTTTACTGGCGTCGCACAACAATAGCAAAATCTCTCCAACATACAACACGTCCTCAAATATACATCTTTGGTTGGTAATTCCAGAGAGATGCGTCCGTAGCACGGAACGTCCAATTCTCGCAGGCAGTTTATACTACTCTCGGCATTAATAACGTGCCGCAGATGCTGTAAAGTTTTTTACCTGGTACGATCCATTGCAACAGGCGAATTCGTTATATCATTTTAATAAGTTTGATAACACCGTGAGAATTAATTACAAGGCCAAGACCAATCTTGGGGACAGATCCAGCAGACGTCACTAGCTTCAGAATAGTTAAATGGTTCAAATGGCTCTGAGCACTATGGGACTTAACATCTATGGTCATCAGTCCCCTAGAACTTAGAACTACTTAAACCTAACTAACCTAAGGACAGCACACAACACCCAGCCATCACGAGGCAGAGAAAATCCCTGACCCCACCGGGAATCAGAATAGTTATTGCTGGCTCTTATTTATTTATTATTTGCCGTTGTTACAAACGATCTGTACCCTAGATATTTTAGTCCGTGTTTCACAGTTATTTTTACTATTAAAACCCACAATGCATTAGAAAGCTAAGACTGGTCGTGGCCAAAAATAGTGTTAGGTGGCTATAATTTCGCACCTTACAAGCACTCATCTACATACTGTGCCCTTTACAACCGGAATTAGATATCATTTGATAGTCTATACATCGTATATATGAATATTTAAAGAAGACTGACATTGTCACGTACACCTTGTAAACATTTGTTAACGCTTATTGCATGAAAGATGATGGTGCATCTTTATTATCAAAACGGTGTAATGAAATGGTGGCAATGAAACGGCAGGCGTAACTGAAGCCCTGGGTCGAAAAGGTCCGCACAGGTGTGATGGTCCTGCTTAAGAGAGGAGTAGCCCTTGCCGGACGTTCGGGGCACCTGAGCGCTGAAGTACAATAGAGTGGCGGCTGGCCGGTGTTGTTGCTAGGCAGGAAGGATAACCGAAAACTCTGAAAATCATGGACGCAGCAGAGAGGAACAAGGAACCGTTACCTCGGAAATCACGCAGGCTGGGTTATTTCCGATGATTTTTACTCTGAGAAGCGTACCATTGTATGCATTCATAATTAACTGAGATAGGTATTTCCTAACAAACTTTCCGCGGCGGACAACAAAAGACTAAAATATGGTTGGTCGGCGTTCGGAAGAATCTGTCGAGAGGGAGAATATTCCATGGTTTCGAAAATATGATTCGCCTTCTGCAGTTACGAGGATGGGGAGCCGAGCTTTGCTGGGAAGCCAGCGGTGGAGAGAATGAGGTCTTCCATTCTGAGCGCCCGTATCTGACGATCGCTCAGTATCAGCTTTTGTTGGTACAGACGGACTTGCTGTCTTTGCTCTCAGAAGATTTTATAGTTAGAACGGTCAGGCACTGTACTGTTGCGAACTTATACGATTCTAGGGTTCGCCTCCGGTTACGGGGTCGTAGTTGAGTATGCAGCATTCAGTGATTGAGAGCACTTCTTCTGTCTATACTCACAAAGAGACGTTATCTGAATTCCGTCCTTGTGGCTGGGGGTTCGCGTTTCTTGTCAGTAGAACACAGAGAGGACAAGACAGTATTAGATTATACTAGTCAGATGACCACCTTCTGCCGTCCTAGTGTTTGAAAGAGTTTATTTTGTAGCTGGAGTTCTTCCATCGTCGCAGACGTGTATGAGAACCATCACTCCGACACATCAGATGTAGTACATAAGATGATACTGTTAATTGCTTCGGCTTATTAGGGCTGTAAGACTAAACAACTGTGATCACGTAAGTTTTTTTTCCACTGTGGTTGCACACCATTGTAGATCATCTTTGAAATGTCAGTCACCTCGCGTTATTTATATTAGATCACGTGACCATAAAAAGGGGCAGATTTGGGCAATTGATCAATAATATTAGTTAGGAATTTCATTTGTATCTCTTTATGTCCACTGGACATTGATATATAAACATTTGTAATATATAAATGGTTTTTAATCTACAAGAAATGTATAAGCAGAAACAGCATTTGTCATTTTGTAGTTACTAGTTCCCTTAACCATTCATTTATGTAATTTATACGTTAAAGAGCAAGAATCACTCCGTCTTCAGGCCACAAGTGGCCCATTGGGACCATCCGACCGCCGTGTCCTCCTCAGATGAGGATGTGATGGGAGGGGCGTGTAGTCAGCACACCGCTCTCCCAGTCGTTATGGTGGTTTTCTTTGACCGGAGCCGCTACTATTCGGTCGAGTAGCTCCTCAATTGGCATCACGAGGCTGAGTGCATCCCGAAATATGGCAACAGCGCATGACGGCCCGGATGGTCACCCATCCAAGAAAGAGCAAGAAGGAGGAGATAATATCACCATAAGGACATCCTGAGATCTGCTTCAGGGGGTAGTCAGACAGGCCCAAATCTTCATTTTCGTGTTCAGTATTTTCCTTTGCGCACATTAGTTTTTACACCCACTTGCAGTAGCATCTTGGAATAGGCACAAGGTCGTGGGCTGATGAAAAGATGGAAAAGAGCCCTAGTTTTCCCGAACTGTGACGTAAACTGTTCGAACAGTTCGTATCGTGTTGGAACACAGCCCTGGCTGTACCCAGCAGCAAAAGTAATATTTTCAAAATGCTTTATGAATTACTGTTGTTGTTCACGATGCGCGTGCGCTGGGCGTAATATTTGACACAGGCAGTGTATCGACAGCGCAGAGGCGTTGAAATGTCTTTCGATGTAATAGGGACGAAATTGCTCCCATCCCGAGATTATGTTCAATTTGACCGTTCACGCCGTGTTTACAGTAAATCCGAAGTTTCAGTGTGAAAAAATTTGTAACGCGTTTTGGAAGATGTGATTTTTCTTAATGGAAGTGTAGCTCAAATTTTTTTGACGAAAGAACAATTGCGACAGTAAAAAGTACAGACAGTGATGCATAATCTTTTATAGTCCGTATCGTAGAACCACTTGTATGAATATCAAGAGCTCAGATGGAAAGAAGGGAAAGCAGAAAGGTGGAGGGAGTATATAGAGAGCCTATACAAAAGCAATGAACTTGAGGACAATATTATGGAAATGGAAGAGGATGTAGATGAAGATGAAATGGGAGATACGATACTGCGTGAAGAGTTTGACAGAGCACTGAAAGACCTGAGTCGAAACAAGGCCCCGGGAGTAGACAACATTCCATTAGAACTACTGACGGCCTTGGGAGAGCCAGTCCTGACAAAACTCTACCATTTGGTGAGCAAGATGTATGAGACAGGCGAAATACCCTCAGGGTTCAAGAATAATATAATAATTCCGATCCCAAAGAAAGCAGGTACTGAGAGATGTGAAAATTACCTACCAATCTGTTTAATAAGTCACGGATGCAAAATACTAACGCGTATTCTCTACAGACGAATGGAAAAACTGGTAGAAGCTGACCTCGGGGAAGATCAGTTTGGATTCTGTAGAAATGTTGGAACACGTGAGGCCATACTGACCCTACGACTTATCTTAGAAGTTAGATTAAGGAAAGGTAAATCTACGTTTCTAGCATTTGTAGACTTAGAGAAAGCTTTTGACAATGTTGACTGGAATACTCTCTTTCAAATTCTGAAGGTGGCAGGGGTAAAATACAGAGAGCGAAAGGCTATTTACAATTTGCACAGAAACCAGATGGCAGTTATAAGAGTCGAGGGGCACGAAAGGGAAGCAGTGGTTGGGAAGGGAGTGAGATAGGGTTGTAACTATCTCTGATGTTATTCAATCTGTATATTGAGCAAGCAGTGAAGGAAACAAAAGAAAAATTCGGAATAGGTATTAAAATCCATGGAGAAGAAATAAAAACTTTGAGGTTCGACGATGACATTGTAATTCTGTCAGAGACAGCAAAGGACTTGGAAGAGCAGTTGAACGGAATGGACAGTGTCATGAAAGGAGGGTATAAGATGAACATCAACAAAAGCAAAACGAGGATAATGGAATGTAGTCGAATTAAGTCGGGTGATGTTGAGGGAATTAGATTAGGAAATGAGACACTTAAAGTAGCTATTTGGGGAACAAAATAACTGATGATTGTCGAAATAGAGAGGATATAAAATGTAGACTCGCAATGGCAAGGAAAGCATTTCTGAAGAAGAGAAATTTGTTAACATAGAGTATAGATTTAAGTGTCAGGAAGTCGTTTCTGAAAGTATTTGTATGGAGTGTGGCCTTGTATGGAAGTGAAACATGGACGATAACGAGTTTGGACAAGAAGAGAATAGAAGCTTTCGAAATGTGGTGCTACAGAAGAATGCTGAAGATTAGGTGGATAGATCATATAACTAATGAGGAGGTATTGAATAGGATTGGGGAGAAGAGAAGTTTGTGGCACAACTTAACTAGAAGAAGGGATCGGTTGGTAGGACATGTTCTGAGGCATCAAAGGATCACCAATTTAGTATTGGAGGGCAGCGTGGAGGGTAAAAATCGTAGAGGGATACCAAGAGATGAATACACAAAACAGATTCAGAAGGATGTAGGTTGCAGTAGGTACTGGGAGATGAAGAAGCTTGCACAGGATAGAGTAGTATGGAGAGCTGCATCAAACCAGTCTCAGGACTGAAGGCCACAACAACAACAACATCGTAATCCGCTACTGAACGTAATTTATTACGAGGAGCGTTCAATACTTAATGGAGCATATTTTTTTCTCAGGTAACCTCGGTTTAAAAAATGCAGAAATTGTTGTGGGACATTGTGGAATATTCACGCTTCAGCCCCTATAGTTTTATGAAGTTTCGATTGGTGGCGGCGCTGTACGTAGCCACCAAAATGGCGTCTGTAACGGAGGTGCGTTCCAAGCAGAGAGTTGTCATTGAGTTTCTTTTGCAGGAAAACCGCAGCATCGCAAATATTCATAGGCGCTTGCAGAATGTCTATGGAGATCTGACAGTGAACAAAAGCACGGTGAGTCATTGGGCGAGGCATCTGTCATCATCACAACAAGGTTGCCAAACCTGTCCGGTCTCCCGCGTGCCGGTCAGCCGAGTACAGCTGTGACTTCTGCAGTGCTGGAACATGCGGACACACTCATTCGAGGTGATTGACACTCCAGCTGAGATACTAAAAGGTGAGAGCGCTCTGGGTGCCCATAAAGAGCAAAGAAGGACCATCAGTACGGAAGCAGTACATGGACGATGGGGAAGTTATTGATGTAGCAAGAAACTGGTTCCGACTCTAGCAGTAGAGTGGTAGCATGCGGCCATGCAGGCCTCCCAGTAAGGTGGCATGAGGACATCCCACTGAACGGACTTCCGTAGCCAAACGTGTGAGGAATAATATCGTGTTTATCCTGAATAACACCAAACTGCTTTCAGGAAAAAATAATTGTTGTACTGCTTACTGATCACCTCTCATATTTCAATTTCTGTTGGTCCAACATGGACAGGGGACATCGGCTGGTTAAATAATTGTCAATGACAAGGAAATTCACCAACAGCCGTGTGACTTAAGATGTTATTTTATTTAATTTTGAAGGCTACCAGTTTCAGCTTTTCATAATGCATCTCTTCAAATGAACGAAAATGTCATATAGAGCCATAAATCTCTGGATGTCGTGAATTCAATCGCTACACTAGTCCTTCATTCAAAGACTTGATAGCAGTTGCTGTGTGAGTGAGTGTGTGTGTGTGTGTGTGTGTTTGTTTGTTTGCTTATTTTAGAATGAACGATGAAGCAAATTGCAGTGCATTGCAAGTTCTACCCACAATCCCTTCTCAGATAAGAAAGCTGACTATCCATAGTGCTACAAAACATACTCCCCCTGCATTACTCCTCTCCACTTCCTTGACCTGCTGACTGCAACCCCATTTAAAATCAACCAAGTTCAGATATGTACACTATGCTTACTGTTTGTTAATTACTTGATTGCTGAACTCCTTACTTCTGAACTGTCACGAATTGGACCACTTGTTGTCTAACCATCTAATAATAATAATAATAATAATAATAGCAGATGACCTTGCAATCCGCACAAATAATAGAAAAGAAGTCACTAACGCCATAGAGAAGTTACACGAAACTGCACAAAGAACTGGCCTGCAAATCTCGTATGAGAAAACCCAGTACATAGAAAGAGTGCCACAAGACAAATTGCCTATTGTGACAACCCATGGGAAACTCGTAAAAGTACCACATTTTAAGTACCTGGGAGAAATCATCCAGCCATCAGGGATCAACTAAAGGCCACTGAGGAAAGAATAAAAAAACCATAGAAAGCATATAAATTCACGTGGAACTATTATAACAAAAATTCCATATCCATTAACGCAAAATTGAGGCACTACAATACTATCGTACTTCCGGAGGCACTGTATGCATCTGAAACAACACAAATAGGTGGGCAAACTAAAATCAAAGAAATAGAGAAACAAGAAAGGAAAATTCTCAGGAAAATTTTTGGCCCTATACAAGAGCAAGGAGTCTGGAAGAAGAGACCAACATCAGAATTATATAAATACACAGACAAGACTATGGATACAATAAGGAAAAGAAAAATGCGGTTCTACGGACATATCCACAGGCTGAATGAAAAAAGAGTTTCAAAGCGAATTCTTAAAGTCATCAACTCAGGCAGGGGAAAAACAAAATGGATAAAAGAAGTTGAAGAGGACCTCAGACAAGCACACATAACAGTACATGATGCAGAAAATATAACCGAATTCAGGAACATCATCAAAAAACATTGCTAAGAAGGAGTTGTGCGACATAAACGAAAGTCAATAGCTCTGTTCCTACATATGAAAGATGAGGTCTATTCAAATTTCGCGCCAGTCGCGTAAGTATGACGCTAGTAGTGCCACAGTGACACAACGAACTGTTACAAATCGGTTACGTCAAGGACAGCTCCGAGCCAGACGCCTTGTAGCGTGCGTTCAACCCATCCCAAACCACCGCCACTTGCGACTTCAATGGTGTCAAGCGAAAGCTCATTGGAGACAAGATGGAGGTCTGTAGTGTTTTCTTATGAAGGCTGGTACTACCTCGGTGCCAGTGATGGCCATGTGTTGGTTAGGAGGCCAGTTGAGGGCCTGCAACCAACCTGCCTGTATGCTGGACACACTGTATCTGCACCCGGTGTTATGATCTAAGGTGTGATATTTCGTATGATAGCAGGGACACTCTAGTGATTATTCCACGCACACTATCTGTAAAATTGTACATCAATCTGGCAATTCGATATGTCGTACTGCCATTCACGAGCAGATTTTCCAGGGGAGTTTTCGAGTGGGATAACGCTCGCCCACATGCCGCTCTTTTAACGCAAGATGCTCCACAGAGTTTCCACATGTTGCGTTGACCTGTTCGATCACCAGATCTATCTCCAATGGACCACATATGGGACATCATCAGATGACAACTTCAGCCATCCACAAACAGCATTATCTGTTCCTGAATAGCCAAGTACAACAGGCATGGGACTCCATCCTACCAACTAACCATCCAGCACCTGTGCAACACAATGCAAGCACATTTGGATACTTTCATTCAATAGTCTGATGCTTACGTTGGTCATTAATGTACCAGCATTTCACATTAGTAATGGCTTATCTTGCGCTTACACTAACCTGTGACCTTGGAATGTTAATCACTTAAATATTTTACCTAGCCAAATGTACTCCCAAAATTTTACTGCTCTTTATTAATTTTTTTTGGTGTTGCGATTTTTTTCTGTTAGTATATATTAAAGCACTACGTGTACTTCTGTGACTGTGATGCGGGGGATGCATTGGCTGGATAGAACGCAGAAATCATTTGCATGAATGATAGTGATGAAATATTTTATTGTCCTATTCTCCGCCCTAGTGATATTCACAGCTCTCTTTCTATATGCTTGCAGTCTCTTAGTTATCCACATCCAACATCACACTTTCTGTGGTGGCAACACATCAGGTTGGAAGCGACACCTGAGAAATACCAGAAAATACAGTCTGCCCATATGACATAAAAGAAGGGTCAGGTCCATCTTATGTATTTTATATTACATGGTGAATGAAATGAGAATTCAATTGAGGAAGATAGCCATTTAGAAACTATGAGATAATTAGAACCTGGCATTTTCTCTCACATAATCTTTCGTTTCATGAATTGTAATATGTTTGATTATTACTCACATCAACTATAGCCAGTGCAATTAAATTATTATTGTTTGCCTTTATATCGATCTTACCTATGTGGCCCGCCTGGTGAAGTGGATAATTCGAAAATTCAGTGTCCAAATAACAACACATATTCCAGTTAAACGTATAAAAGACAACATTACCAAATGATGCAGGCTCGACTTTAATAACAAAATGACTGATGGTAGAGTAGCTAGAGCTCGTTCTTTTCCTCATCAGATAAACCACTTGGAAATTCGTTAATGGCAGTTCGTGGGATTTAGATTCCTTTCATTACTGTTGGTGGAAATGAATCCAAACATTATAAATGACGAATGCCTGACTGTAAGACAACGGAACTACTATTCAGCAGGTAACTAATCGTGCAATGACTCGTACAATGGCACTGGAATGCGCAGTCATAACTTACCCCCTTCAGATTCAAGTTCTAGAAGAAGATAAGACAAAATCTGCGGTGAAATTACATTTCAGTAAGCTGATTGCAGAGAGACGATTGCGACAGAGTTAGAAACAGGCACTTGCGACACCCATTACATGGGACTGCCGTGCAGATATACATATCAGCAAAATTTCTATTTTTATACATGCTATTAGATTGTCGTATACTTTGTTTCACATATGAATGTTACATTGCCCCAATTGGGAAAGACTGGTTGCAAAGTAAATAGACCTTTCGCCATTCTATAGTTCTTTGTGCACCTTGTACTCAGAACAAATAATTAGAAATTGTCTTTATTTACAGATCATGAAAGGCAATTAAGGTAAAATAACAGTGCATATTCTTTGCCCCTTTGTAAGCTACATTGGAAGCATCACCTCAGTTTTGTAAAATGAACTCTTATGAGTAGCAGGATAACCTTTGTTCTGAGCCAATTAGTTAGTGCAGGTTGCATACAGTCAGGGGCAAACATACATTCCGGCACAAAGTTGATTGCTTTATGGCCGTAACCTGTTGTTTGGCTGATTGGTTTATTATCCTTGATGGTTGATTTATGACCCCCTGGGGATAATCCCTCATTCTGAGAAACACCCTACTCCTCCCATCTCCTTTCTCTCTCCCCCCCCCCTTCTGGGAAATCCTCTTGCCGCTACAAGTACATCATTGATATCAAATTACTTGACTAATTAATAAATTGATAATTGAATTACCTCTCCCTCCTGGTAAATCCCTCCAGCCCTCCCATCCCACCCCATCCTCCCTCTCTATCTGTAAGTTGGTGGGAAAAGGACTCAGTCTATGTTGGAAAGGAAGGATCTCATGACCGGAAATTCAATTACATAGCAAAAGATGCACTGTTTATTTATGAAATTCAATTCTCAGGGCTTGAATCTCTTTATTTGGTGGGAAAAGTTCACATCCAGCAACTACATGTCCTAGTTACGTAATTACACTGTAGATTGGAGGTGTTGTCTTGTTGGGAAATTTTCGTGTGTATGCTCGCCTTGACAAGCAGCAAACGACTGAGGTAATGCACAGTGCCACCATCAGAGGATGTCCCAGCCTCACCCCCCACCTGTTACCCCATCCCTCCCCTACCATGCCAGAAAAAAATTGGTGGGAAAACGACTCACTCTGTGCTGGAGAGGAAGAATCTCACAACACGAAATTGGAATCAGTGTTAGTTATATACTGATGCATATTCTTTATTTAATCAGTTTGCAGTAGATAGGGGTCGCCCACTTGAGTAGATCTCACGTCTGCACTCCTCCCCACTGGTATGTGCAGATTCAAGTTCTAGAAGAAGATAAGACAAAATCGGCGATGAAATTACATTTCAGTAAGTTAATTACAGAGAGACGATTGCGACAGAGTTAGAAACAGGCACTTGTGACAACCATTACATGGAATTGCTGTACAGATATACAGATCATCTAGGCGCTGCCACGAATTTCAAAACCCACCCACTGTCCTACTTACAGACCATGATACTGAATACCACTGACCATGGACTGGCTATGAGCCTCCTGTCATCTTGCAGCTTCCACACAAAGCATCAAGTGTCTGCATTCTGTTGATCAGGAAATTCCACTCTCGCTCCCTGTCTCTGTATCTCTCAAGAGGCTACTTCCTATTTTCTGTGTGAACAACACCTCCAAACACACAGACGGAAGTTTTCATGTCTCCTCAGAATAATATGTTCCTATTGGCTAATGCTGGGGGCAAAGGGAGTGCTAACGCAATTTCGGTATCATAAATAGAGGTAAATAGTCCACTTGCACTTCCCTATAAAATTACCTGTTTAACGGTTCACAGGAGTCAAATAGATCACTTAAAACACTTACAACCGCCTTACAATGATCCTTCTTCCTAATAAAACATATTTTCAATATTTGAGAATCACACACAAAAATTATACGAGTCAAGTAATGAAATTTCTAGAACAAATAGATCACAGCGCTAAATATATCTGAGATCTCGTATGCACCGATGTTTGAGAACACAAGCACCCTCCTCCAGCGCAACGTTTCCACTAAACATATCAGGTGAAAAAATTTAACCAGGCACATAAAATCGCGATCGCAAAGAGTGCGCTGTCTGCAGCCCGGGGGAGCCACAGTCGTACCATCTACCACCGGAAGGGAAATAGCATTGCCTCGCGAGCTCCAGTGAGGAGAGACCTTCGCATATGTGGCTATGCTAGCTGCTGCACGCCCATCCCCTGGCATCTACAAATCCACCGTACCGAACGCTCAAGAGGTCAGAGAGAGACAAGCAGTCAGCCAATCGGCTAACATGGGTGGAATAATCGTCCAGCACAAACACCCATCGTTTTGAATTTTCTCACGCAACACACAAGTTCACTTCTGTTGCTACTCACCCAGAACGCTGATCACTTCACTAGCCCCCACTGCTGCGTACAAGAGCAGACAGCAAGGCGCATTCTTTGTACCTAACCGCCCATCACAGGCTGAGCTAATCCATGACTTTCGGTCGCCGAGTCCACACTACCACTCCTGCCATGGCACACCGTCAGTCAAAAAGAGGCGTCTTGGATGAATATAGTAATTCTAAACTATTCCACCCCAACGTAAATACCACAGCTGAAAGAAATCCAGTGATGTTGACCATACACCTCGAATTTCTCAGGCGAAATGTAGATTTCTCCCTTTTATACAAGTTATTTTCAAAGACAGAAGAATTGGGAGATACACGAGGTTTCACATCGCTAAAGTATCGTTACTTGTTGTGAAAATCCTGTACCAGTATGGCATAAGCTACGCTACTGGCCTTTAAAATTGCTACACCACGAAGATGACGTGCTACAGACGCGAAATTTAACCGACAGGAAGAAGATGCTGTGATATGCAAATGATTAGCTTTTCAGAGCATTCACACGAGGTTGGCGTCGATGGCGACACCTACAACGTGCTGACATGAGGAAAGTTTCCAACTGATTTCTCATACACAAACAGCAGTTGACCGGCGTTGCCTGGTGAAACATTGATGTAATGCCTCGTGTAAGGAGGAGAAATGCGTGCCATCGCGTTTCCCACTTTGATAAAGGTCGGATTGTAGCCTATCGCGATTGCGTTTTATCGTGTCGCGACATTGCTGCTCTCGTTGGTCGAGATCAAAGAATGGCTCTGAGCACTATGGGACTCAACTGCTGAGGTCATAAGTCCCCTAGAACTTAGAACTACTTAAACCTAACTAACCTAAGGACAACACACACATCCATGCCCGAGGCAGGATTCGAACCTGCGACCGTAGCGGTCGCGCGGTTCCAGACTGTAGCGCCAGAACCGCTCGGCCACCAGCAGCCGGCTGGTCGAGATCCATTGACTATTAGCAGAGTATCGAATCGGTGGGTTCAGGATGGTAATAAGAGCGCCGTTCTGGATCCCAACGGCCGCGTATCACTAGCAGTCGAGATGACAGGCATCTTTATCGGCATGGCTGTAGCGGATCGTGCAGTCACGTCACGATCCCTGAGTCAACAGATGGGGACGTTTGCAAGACAACAACCATCTGCACGAACAGTTCGACGACGTTTGCAGCAGCATGGACTATCAGCTCGGACACCATGGCTGCAGTTAGCCTTGACACTGTATCACAGACAGGAGCGCCTGCGATGGTGTACTCAACGACCATGGCTGCAGTTAGCCTTGACACTGTATCACAGACAGGAGCGCCTGCGATGGTGTACTCAACGACGAACCTGGGTGCACGAATGGCAAAACGTCATTTTCTCGGATGAATCCAGATTCTGTTTACAGCATCATGATGGTCGCATCCGTGTTTGGCGACATCGCGCTGAACGCACATTGGAAGCGTGTATTCGTCATCGCCATACTGGCGTATCACCCGGCGTGATGGTATGGGGTGACATTGGTTACACGTCTCGGTTACCTCTTGATCGCATTGACGGCACTTTGAACAATGGATGTTACATTTCAGATGTGTTACGACCCGTGGCTCTACCCTTCATTCGATCCCTACATTTCAGCAGGATAAGGCACGGCCACATCTTGCAGGTCCTGTACGGGACTTTCTGCATACAGAAAATGTTCGACTGCTGCGCTGGCCAGCACATTCTCCAGATCTCTCACCAATTGAAAACGTCTGGTCAATGGTGGCCGAGCAAGTGGCTCGTCACAATACGCCAGTCACTACTCTTGATGAACTGTGGTATCGTTTTGAAGCTGCATGGGCAGCTGTACCTGTACACGCTATCCAAGCTCTTGTTTGACTCAATGCCCAGGCGTATCAAGGCCGATATTGTGGCCAGAGATGGTTGTTCTGGGTACTGATTTCTCAGGATCTATGCACCCAAATTGCGTGAAAATGTAATCACATGTCAGTTTTAGTGTAATATATTTGTCCAATGAATACCCGTTTATCATCTGCATTTCTTCTTGGTGTAGCAATTTTAATGACCAGTAGAGTATATTTCAAAGTACTCTCTTCTCAAGTAAAAAATTCTTTTCTAATCAGCTTAATATCTGTATCACAGGACTAGAATATTAAATTCAATTTTGCCACATGATGGAGCACTAAGATCTACCTCTGTCACAGGATGCCTCCTCACTACAGAACTCCCTTAAAATAACCAAATGCTTCCCCACATGCAAAGTTCCTTAAGGTAACAGCACAGAGAAATAATAAATATCAGGTTCATACCACGCATCACTTCATAAATTCGGTAATGCATCTGATTTTATTATGATGGTTGTCTCTCCCAGCGTAGGTGAGAGATTGAAATTTGTTAAAAGATATCGCTGCAATGGAAAAACGCCTGATTACCACTCCAGCTCCTAAATCACATCCGTGGTGTCCTAGCTATCGCTTCAACCCACCAGATGGCAGTCATTAACATCAAATTGATTAATTAAATTGATCATGAGAGTTTGCAAGGCAAGTAATTTTTTTTTTCAGCAGTCGAATTTACACTCACTGGGCAGCTCAAGTGGGAATTCCCTGAGGGACGACAATGTTCTTTTCGAGGAACACTATTGAGAACCACCGTTTGAAGCTTGAAGCTGATCGCAAAAGGATTCTACCGCCAGCAACATATATTTCACATAAGGACCGTGCTATTAAAAACACGATCACAATGAGTATGTTACTGTCACCCATCATAAAAACCAGTCTTTGTTGTACAGGCACACACAAGAGTCGCTGACAACATCCATTGCTAAAAACTATACATTTTTTATAAATAGCAGTATGTATTGCTTCTGAATGAAGTGGTCTTCCACACAAATAGCGCGATATTGAAGACAGACGATGATTTCTGGGGTGTGTAACAACAGATCGAAAGTGCGGGTGCACGTCGCCAGCTTTGTAAGCCCAGGATGAAATCATCCTCACCGAATTTGGAAAGTGATTAGGGTAAGGAACGTAGTTAAGCTGATATTTGCAACTCCCTAATGCTGCTGCTAGATATTCCTCACATTAATAAACAGCATCGAAATGCTTTCTATCTCGATGCCATGTAGACAGTGTAAGAGACATTCTGTACCATATCCACAGAATTACAAGCAAGGGGCGATGATGGTCGTTTGTGAATGATCACATACAATAGATGGCGTGCTATGTGAGGAATCACTTTAAAAAAATACAACACTAGATTGAAGTTGACAGAACAGCATAAAATCCTATGTCCAATACACCATATTTTCAGATCTATAGTGCTATGCTTTCTGATAGATATTCTATCAGCGATTTGGAATCAAGTCTCTCCATTCTACCACACATTTGTGTTGGAACCTATGGAGATGTCTTTTAACGATTACAGCCACTGGTGAATCATATCTGTGGCACACTCATATCTCAAAACGAGTCACCTTTTTCGAACCAATCTGCTAAATGCCCCATACAGCAAAACTCCAGCATGGTTTTAAACAATCTCTCTTCATCTTGTAAATGTTCCTCAGTCTCTGTCCTGCCCTCCCTGTGGTTTTGCTCATATGGTTGTTCCAATTAAAGTCGGAACCAAGCAGAAGCCAGAGAGTGCTATTTGTGCCACCTCCTGCATCCCATGGAGAAACAGGGGTTAGCTGAGTTAGTGCGACAGGATCGTGTTTTGACTACTCGGTGGAAATGGGAACATATTGTTGTAGCTCCGCCAACGGTGTACAATGTGTAAAGCCAGCGCCAAACAGAGCTTTCTCCTGAAACACGAGATAAGAGAAAAGATAGTATAAGCAGTTACTGTGCTGTTTCTTGTTGGGAAAATTAGGAAGACTCCATATCATACAGGGCATGGAAGAAGGACTAGGATTTTGCTACTGCATTGCAGTATGTCTCAAAACTACATACAGGTACCGCAGCCCGAAGGAGATCTGCATATCTCTCAGGGTTCATTCATGTCTGTCACCCAAACATTCCACTCTCCCCCATCCTTATTCTGTACCATCCAACAGAGAAAAACTATGAACTATAAAAACTTCGCGAGCATCACCCGGTGGAGATATTACCATGTCCCTCTTCTCCAATGTAGCGAAAACAAATACCATCTGCATGCTGACATCGAGCATATGTGGCGATCCTATTAAATACACAGGTTGCGTCCATTGGAGCAGTTGGCCAGTGACAGAGTCGCTTGCACAGACCAGCATACAGTTTCGTCGCGCATACTATAGGAGAAGCGTAACCCACAGACTATCGACCACAAGAGAGGGTTCTTATGTTGTTCTTTCCTAAGCAGTTTGATACATTGTTTTTCTGCTGTAACACGTCCAAGCAGTGTGTGACTACAGCCTTGTACACTGCCATACATTTTGCATTTCCAACACGACTTTGAGGTCTGTGCTAAACTGACGTTAACACATCTCAATCCACTGGCTTTCACAGAAAGCTGGACATTGCATGGTGTAAACTACGCTGCTCCCACACCATACAGGATGGTTGAAATAAAAAAACATAGATGGTGTTTCTTATAGACATAAATATGGAGGACATCGCAACGTATGGAAGCTGGAAAAGTTTGTGGCAATATGGAGCTTTTCAAACAGCTGTTTCAAAAAGGATCAAATGGCTCTGAGCACTATGGGACTTAACATCTGAGGTCATCAGTACCCCAGAACTTAGAACTACTTAAACCTAACTAACCTAAGGACATCATACACATCCATACCCTAGGCAGGATCCGAACCTGCAACCGTAGCGGTCGCGCGGTTCCAGACTGAAGCGCCTAGAACCGCTCGGCCACAACGGCCGGCCTGTTTCAAACAACCGGGCTCTACATTTAAACTCATATTCTACAGTGGCATGGTATAAGATGTCTAGGTGTTCCATTTTCTAAGAGACCCTGGGCATTGATTCTTCACATTGCACCCATGTACATGACCAGCGTTTCGGTGCAGGCCATCTCTGGGAGATGTTGCTCCCTCCAAAGCTCTCTCCAACTCAAACAAGTTGTGTCTGTCAATCACCATGTGGTAATCAACAGTATGCCAGTGGATGGATGATATGGAAAAAACACTGTAGATATGGGACAATGTATTGTAATTAGCACCACGGATAATAGTGTGATCAATTTTAGCAATTTTGCCACTTTTTCCATAATTTCAACATCAACCAATGACACAGCAGCACGTTTTCCAACTTCTGTATCACCGCTAAGCCACCCCTCACTACTTTTCGAGAACCATACACTACATCGCAAATATAGATAGATGACTGTGTGATAAACCCATTAATGATTAACACTCAGACATATACACCAAAGTATACCAACAGCGTCCTATACCCATGCAGTCAGGTTATCTACACACTAACACTTCGATCGTAGGCAGAATTCACGAGTACAATAGCCTATCTTTCCCTAAGTGGATGAGAGTCAAAGAGTATTTTCGCATTCATAGGACAAAGAAGGAGATTCAAAGATCTCCCCGCATTGTGTTTGACCAATCTTTTCTGTGACGCTGTAGCCAATTTAATTTACAGCTGACCAGAAGTAGGTTATGCATGCCAGGGTTCTAAATGGACTGTGTTTGAAGCATTTTATGTAAATCAACCGTGCTAATAATTCTGAAGTATTGTCCCAGTGACTAGTGTCCATACCAAAAAGGTATCAGAAAGAGAGAAATGGTCGTGGAAAGAAATACATTCAAAAAACTACACGGTTCTGCACTTAAACACGCTGTAAACACGCTGAAATGCTAGAGCTGTGTAGTTTCTGACCTATCAGTCGTGTGGAATACAACGCTCTTAATACTCTAATGAAGGACATGTATGTTTAACATCTGTTATATAGTCTCCCTGCAAGTTTTTCTCCGATAAATTATGCTGACAAACTGTAAGGCGATAAAACAGCTACCTTGTATAACAAAGTAAACACCGATTCTTTGTAACACAAACACTACATAGGTTTCTTAGAGTTGTATGACACCTGCTGTTAACGAAGCTAGCCGGCCGCGGTGGTCGTGCGGTTCTAGGCCCTGCAGTCCGGAACCGCGGGACTGCTACGGTCGCAGGTTCGAATCCTGCCTCGGGCAGGTTAGTTAGGTTTAAGTAATTCTAAGTTCTAGGGGACTGATGACCTAAGATGTTAAGTCCCATAGTGCTCAGAGCCATTTGAACCATTTTTGTTAACGAAGCTAAAGCCTGACTATGTCTCGGAAATTATGATGTGTTCACAACGGTCCTATAAAAATTATCGTCAACAGCTGAAAACGACATCTTACGAGAAAATAAACACCACGATCAGCAGGCAGAGGAAATGTAATAGTCTTATTGCAGTTTGCCACCAACCACGGTAACGCTACTTTTGCACACAGAAGTTATAGTCCGATGTCGGGTTTTATTGCTGATGTGCGGGATAATATGGCCTTTTCACACCGACACCACATCTTTAGAGCACCTCCTCTTCCCGCTATTAGGGTGTGCATTTGTAGCATCAGTCCAGAACACGCAATTTTGTTTTCTGTCAGAACTCATTTCATGGTATTTTTTCTCTAACTTTATGTATTCTTAGTCAAATTCCGTAATTTTGATAGGTTTTCGCGATTTTACATATTTCATCTATTTCCCTCAGTTTTATGTAATCCATCAATTTTTCGTGATTATACCAGTGGATTTTACCGATGTTATGTCAGTTTTCATATTTTTTCGACAGTTTTCTGCATGTATGTGGTCAAATTGCTGACATACCAATGTGTTGTTTGATTTTCTACGAGAATATTTGCGAGTCTTATACACCAACCTACTAAAAAAATGCTAAAACATCCCCTCTTCCCAAAGACCCACATGCATGCATTTTCGATAAGACGAACATGAAAATATAATATCACTTAGTACCTATATGAGCTGACGGATGTATTGAGAATTCGAAGCTAGGAAAAAAATTCCCGTGTACTGCTCTGACTCATCAGAGAGCCTGTCTGCAGACTCATGTAATATTCCAATTGATGGAAACTCGAAGTTTCGAAATAGTTCTACATGTTCATTTGACTTGCGCTCCATCATGTACGGATCTGCAATAGGGAGTTGACATGTGTACAGAGCGGATTTCTGTTGCTGCTCGGATTTTTTTCCATAAGTATATGTTCTGATTGCTTACCAGATATGCTTCGTTATTTCTGTTTATGCCTCCCAAATCTGATACATACCCATAACCCTGTCAGCACCCTTTTGGGTATTTATTTTTATTGGCCCAGAATAAGTTATTCGTTAATTGACAGCGTGTCGACTACAGGTAGCATCTTGGGCCATAAAATTTTTCCATCTCTGTCTCTCTCCCTCTCTACCTACAGAGAGTGTCTCCCCAGCAGTGCGATTTATAGACGAACAGTTAGCAAGTTATGTGTTCCAATCACAACCAGACAACCAGCCACCGCTGACAGCTCTACACACATATACATAGAGAATCTGCACACATATTACCAATCGCAAAGTCTCGATTTCAACCACTTCTACATCATTTTCGACAATTCTACGGCCCTACAAATAGCAAATACTCTTCGCAAACGGTACTACAGTGGATGTAAGCACATTTAAATTCATCCTGCTAAAGAGCAAAAGAGCATAGCGTCTTTGACATAATTTATATTACCAATATTCGTAACAAGGTTGTCTAGATTACAACGAACCAAGGCGTCCTGCTGCACTAATCACACGTCCTTTTATACCCTAAATACCCACAGTGACGGTGAATGACCACCCCAATCACACGATTTTGTGTGTTAGATGTCAGTTAGATGAAGGAAGACGGCCCTTCATGAGTATCATTCTTATGCACAAGATAGAACAGCACATTAGTCGGGTGGTATGGCACAGCAATGTACTTGAATGCACTATCCACTACCAATAACATGCATTTTATAGCTATATTCCATAGCACAAAGTGGGTACCTTAATAAAATCATAGATTCTAGTTAGTCGAAACTACGTTTACAGCAGCTCCTGTGTCAAGTATGATCGTAATTGGGATATTGCCTACAATTGCATTCACAGCAGCCTCTGATACAATATTACACTCTTCACTACACTTATAAAAAAACTGAGCACAGCTTATCTCTAATTTCTACCCCATTATTACAGTGCAGTATGTGTACCTGATTGTTATCATGGTCCCCACTCCATTCAACGAAAAACATTCAAGGGCAAAATAAGGCTGTTTTCTGTTTACTATGTTCAGTGCGGTTTTCAGCCGTCTCAACCACAATGATGGCCAGGTTCTGAACACACCAATTCTGATTGGTATGGCTGTTCTACACTAAAGAGCCAAAGAAACTGGTATAGGTATGCGAATTCAAATACAGAGCTATTTTGTAAAGTAGGCAGAATACGGCGCTGCGGTCGGCAACACCTATATAAGATGACAAGTGTTTGGAGCAATTGTTAGATCGGTTACTGTGCTACAATGGCAGATTATCAAGATTTCAGTGAATCTGAACCTGGTGTTATAGTCGGCGCACGAGCGATGGGACACAGCATCTCCGAGGTAGCGATGAAATTGGGATTTACCTATACGACCATTTCACGAGTGTACCGTGAATATCAGGAATATCAAATTTCTGACATCGCCACGACCAACGACGACTGAAGAGAATCGTTCAACGTGACGGAAGTGCAACACTTCCGCAAACTGGTGCAGATTTCAGTGCTGGGCCATCAGCAAGAGTCAACGTGCGAGCCATTCAACGGAACATTATCTATAGGGGATTTTTGGAGCCAAAGTCCCACTCATGTGCCCTTGATGACTGCACGACACAAAACTTTACGCCTTACTTGGGCCCATCAACACCGACATTGGAGTGTTGATGACTGGAAATATGTTGCCTGGTCGGACGAGTATCATTTCAACTTGTGTTGAGCGGATGGACGTGTACGGGTATGGAGACAACCTCATGAATCCATGGACCTTGCATATCAGCAAGAAATTGTTCAAGCTGGTGGAGGCTCTGCAATGGTGTGGAGCGTGTGCAGTTGGAATGATATGAGAGAGCCCTGATACGTCTAGATACGACTCTGACAGGTGACATGAACAGAAAAAAAGACATTCTGTCTGTTCACCTGCATCCATTCATGTCCATTCCACATTCCGACTGATTTGTGCATTTCCAGAAGGACCATGCGACATCCCACACGTCCAGAATTACTACAGAGTGGTCCAGGAACACTCTTCTGAGTTTAAACACTTCCGCTGGCCACCAGACTCTCCAGACATGAACATTATTGAGCATATGTTGGATGCCTTGGAATGTGCTGTTCAGAAAAGATTTACACCATCTCGTACTCTTACGGATTTACGGACAACCACGCTGGATTCATGGTATCACTTCCCTCCAGCACTACTTCAGACGTTAGTCGAGTCCATGCCAAGTTGTGTTGCAGCACTTCTGCGTGCTCGCAGGGGCCCTACACGATATTAGGCAGGTATACCAGTTTCTTTGGCTCTTCAATGTAGATTTGATTATAGTTTTGCCAGTTACTTTTTATATTCAACTGATTTCCTGGTTACTGTGGCAAGTAGAACCATGGTGTAACATTCCTCCCATCTTTGAGAGATCCAACCACTGGATCGTGAACTGTCTGTAGCTTTCATAAAAGTCTAGACAACATATTCCATACTTTGACAAATAGGTACTATACAGATTGATTCAAAAGTAACTGTACACACTTCATCCAATGTAGTGTATGCATCAAAATAAGAGTAAAATGTTAAATAAAGTTTTATCTGAAATTACTTTATTTCCGAGTGATGATGCATAATGTCATTTGTGGTAGGCATTACATCATGGGCCACTACAGGCTTTTGGCATCTCGTGTTCACCTGCAAATCAACTGATGTTGCTTTGTACACCCCTCTACATTGCTTGGTTGGTTCTTGTATAAAATATCTATGTTTACATGACTTCGTTGTGGTCTGTTGTACTTTATGGCGCTGTGGAGCACATGTGAGCATATAACAATCCTCGCATAACTACAATAAGAGGATATCAACATCGTTTTGCAGTGAACGTTTGGTGTGGTACCGTGGACAATGAGGTACTCAGACCACATGTTGTCCCACAACGTCTTACTGGCAGAGTGTATCACTGCTTTTGGAACACAAAATGGGTGATCTGCTTCAAGATGTTACACTTGCTACACAAACCATCTTAACAGTTTATGCACGATGGTGGCCCTGCACATTTCAGTCAGGAGGCAAGAGAGTGTCCCAGTGTTGCTTATTCTGATGAGATGATAGTGTGCACGCCCAGTTGCTTGTCCCTCCTGATCTCTGCCTCTTAACCATTGGGGCTGTTTCAAGGAGCTCATGTTTGGTGCTGGAATCGAGAATGAAGCACGTCTACCAGCACTCAACAGATACTGGCTACGCAACTGTCCAGAATGAGATGAACGGAGCCTGCCTGCAACATTCTGAGATCGGTAAGACGTCGAACACATCCCAGTCTTCATCTATATGGGTCCCATTTTGAACAAGTTCTGTGGTAAATGTACAGTTTATAGCTTTGTTCAATTTCTGGTCCCTTCAAGTTGTTGCTTTCTGAGAAGAATTAATTTTGTGTTGTTTGTGTTGCACTTGTGGTTCCTACACTGCTGCTTAACTCTGAAATAAAGCAGTTTCAGACAAAAATTAATTAACATTTTCTGCTTGTTTTGATGAATATGTTACACCAATGAAGTGTGTGCAGTGACTTTTGAATTACCCTGTATACAGGGTGATACAAAAAGGTACGGTCAAACTTTCAGGAAACATTCCTCACACACAAATAAAGAAAAGATGTTATGTGTACATGTGTCCGGAAACGCTTAATTTCCATGTTAGAGCTCATTTTAGTTTCGTCAGTATGTACTGTACTTCCTTGTACTGTACTTCCTCGATTCACCGCCAGTTGGCCCAATTGAGGGAAGGTAATGTTGACTTCGGTGCTTGTGTTGACATGCGACTCATTGCTCTACAGTACTAGCATCAAGCACATCAGTAGGTAGCATCAACAGGTTAGTGTTCATCACGAACGTGGTTTTGCAGTCAGTGCAATGTTTACAAATGCGGAGTTGGCAGATGCCCGTTTGATGTATGGATTAGCACGGGGCAATAGCCGTGGCGCGGTACGTTTGTATCGAGACAGATTTCCAGAACGAAGGTGTCCCGACAGGAAGACGTTCGAAGCAATTGATCGGCGTCTTAGGGAGCACGGAACATTCCAGCCTATGACTCGCGACTGGGGAAGACCTAGAACGACGAGGACACCTGCAATGGACGAGGCAATTCTTCGTGCAGTTGACGATAACCCTAATGTCAGCGTCAGAGAAGTTGCTGCTGTACAACGTAACGTTGACCACGTCACTGTATGGAGAGTGCTACGGGAGAACCAGTTGTTTCCGTACAATGTACAGCGTGTGCAGGCACTATCAGGAACTGATTGGCCTCCACGGGTACACTTCTGCGAATGGTTCATCCAACAATGTGTCAATCCTCATTTCAGAGCGAATGTTCTCTTTACGGATGAGGCTTCATTCCAACGTGATCAAATTGTAAATTTTCACAATCAACATGTGTGGGCTGACGAGAATCCGCACGCAATTGTGCAATCACGTCATCAACACAGATTTTCTGTGAACGTATGGGCAGGCATTGTTGGTGATATCTTGATTGGGCCCCATAATCTTCCACCTACACTCAATGGAGTGCGTTATCATGATTTCATACGGGATACTCTACTTGCGCTGCTAGAACATGTGCCTTTACAAGTACGGCACAACGTGTGGTTCATGCACGATGGAGCTCCTGCACATTTCAGTCGAAGTGCTCGTACGCTTCTCAACAACAGATTCGGTGACCGATGGATTGGTAGAGGCGGACCAATTCCATGGCCTCCACGCTCTCCTGACCTCAACCCTCTTGACTTTCATTTATGGGGGCATTTGAAAGCTCTTGTCTATGCAACCCCGGTACCAAATGTAGAGACTCTTCGTGCTCGTATTGTGGACGGCTGTGATACACCATTCTCCGGGGCTGCATCAGCGCATCAGGGATTCCATGCAACGGAGGGTGGATGCATGTATCCTCGCTAACGGAGGACATTTTGAACATTTCCTGTAACAAAGTGTTTGAAGTCACGCTGGTACGTTCTGTTGCTGTCTGTTTCCATTCCATGATTAATGTGATTTGAAGAGAAGTAATAAAATGAGCTCTGACATGGAAAGTAAGCGTTTCCGGACACATGTCCACATAACATATTTTCTTTCTTTGTGTGTGAGGAATGTTTCCTGAAAGTTTGGCCGTACCTTTTTGTAACACCTTGTATTAAGTTTTCCTTATCCGAGCACATTTTAAACCTCATTCGCTGAGTACTTAATTAATTCTTATTTTTGTAATGTTAATACAGTCTACTGCCAATTAATGTACCAGGAATTCTGGCAGGTGGGGGATTTTCTGCCTAACATACATGCAAGTTGCGCAAAGTACAGTCAGAACCACAATGGTACCAGAAATTGAGACACTCATCATTACAATGTTGCGACGTTGATCAATATGGGTTTGCTGCACATGCTGCAGCATCTACCCTGCAGTAGGTGGTTGGTTCATGCACTCCTGCTGACTGCTGCTCATCGGTGGCAAACGCTGGAAATGCACGCCAATACTACAACTGGGCGTCCACTGAGTCGCGACAAGTGACCTCCTCAGATGAATCACTTTTTGTACTCCATACGACAGAAGGCCGTTGGTGTGTATGACCGTACAATAATGGTCGTAAGCGTCTGGGCCGGAGGAAGGAGCTTCATAGTCTGGGGAATGTTTTCATTACATTCCCTGGCTGATCTCATCGTTGTGGAAGGCACACTGGATCAACACAAATACACCATGCCATCACGAAGTTTGTTTTTTTCCCTATCCCGATGGATCTACCAGCAGGTATATGCAACGCCTCACACAGCGGACGTGCATTGTTTGAAGAGCACGAGGATGAGTTTACTGTATCCCCTAGCAACCAAATTACCAGGATTTAAACCCAACTGAGAATTTATTGGACAGTCTCGATCAGGCTGTTTGCACCATGGATCCTCAACCAAGAAACCTGTTACAGCAGTAGCGCCAGCATGGCTCTACATCCATGTCAGCACCTTCCAGAACCTCATTGACTCTCTTGTTGTACAGGGCTATTACAAATGATTGAAGCGATTTCATAAATTCACTGTAGCTCCATTCATTGACATATGGTCACGACACACTACAGATGCGTAGAAAAACTCATAAAGTTTTGTTCGGCTGAAGCCGCACTTCAGGTTTCTGCCGCCAGAGCGCTCGAGAGCGCAGTGAGACAAAATGGCGACAGGAGCCGAGTAAGCGTATGTCGTGCTTGAAATGCACTCACATCAGTCAGTCATAACAGTGCAACGACACTTCAGGACGAAGTTCGACAAAGATCCACCAACTGCTGACTCCATTTGGCGATGGTATGCGCAGTTTAAAGCTTCTGGATGCCTCTGTAAGGGGAAATCAACGGGTCGGCCTGCAGTGAGCGAAGAAACTATTGAACGCGTGCGGGCAAGTTTCACGCGTAGCCTGCGGAAGTCGACGAATAAAGCAAGCAGAGAGCTAAACGTACCACAGCCGACGGTTTGGAAAATCTTACGGAAAAGGCTAAAGCACAAGCCTTACCGTTTACAATTGCTACACGCCCTGACACCCGATGACAAAGTCAAACGCTTTGAATTTTCGGCGCGGTTGCAACAGCTCATGGAAGAGTATGCGTTCAGTGCGAAACTTGTTTTCAGTGATGAAGCAACATTTTTTCTTAATGGTGAAGTGAACAGACACAATGTGCGAATCTGGGCGGTAGAGAATCCTCACGCATTCGTACAGCAAATTCGCAATTCACCAAAAGTTAATGTGTTTTGTGCAATCTCACGGTTTAAAGTTTACGGCCCCTTTTTCTTCTTCAGAAAAAACTTTACAGGACACGTGTATCTGGACATGCTGGAAAATTGGCTCATGCCACAACTGGAGACCGACAGCGCCGACTTCATCTTTCAACAGGATGGTGCTCCACCACACTTCCATCATGATGTTCCGCATTTCCTAAACAAGAGATTGGAAAACCGATGGATCGGTCGTGGTGGAGATCATGATCAGCAATTCATGTCATGGCCTCCATGCTCTCCCAACTTAACCCCATGTGATTTCTTTCTGTGGGGTTATGTGAAAGATTCAGTGTTTAAACCTCCTCTACCAAGAAACGTGCCAGAACTGCGAGCTCGCATCAACGATGCTTTCAAACTCATTGATGGGGACATGCTACGCCGAGTGTGGGAGGAACTTGATTATCGACTTGATGTCTGCCGAATCACTAAAGGGGCACATATCGAACATTTGTGAATGCCTAAAAAACTTTTTGAGTTTTTGTATGTGTGTGCAAAGCATAGTGAAAATATCTCAAATAATAAAGTTATTGTAGAGCTGTGAAATCGCTTCAATCATTTGTAATAACCCTGTATGTGTGCGCTGGAAAAGGTGGTTACTCTGACTCTTGACATGTGATCACATTAATGTGACTGGACTGTGTATAACGAAGCAAATATCATTTCATGTTCATCGCCCGCAAAATAAACTAAACAAATCCTCAATGTGCAATAACTTGCATAAATACCCTACTACCCACGACATAAAAATTTGTCAAAGTCACCACAACATTAATCCCCCCCACACACATCAGTGCACTGTAGCACAAGATCATATCACTCAGAACACCCAAAGAATCTTTATCGGAATCGATTAAGCAAGAACTTTCTGCAAACGTGACATCATTTTGAAGTCATGCGTAATGTCGATGCCTGCATGGTCGTCTATCGACTTTGTGACAAGAAAGAATATGAATGTTACTGCTCCTCGATTCACTCACAGCAATTTCAGTTGTCCTCTTAGGTTCCTGGCTAACTACACACTCGCAAATTGCCACATATTCGTAAATAAACAGGAAGAATATTGTCATGTAGAGGAAGGTGTAAGCAGATGAATGACGAACACTAACTTCACGTAACAAAGGTTTATTCAGCACATGCACAGACAAGAGCGCGGAGCGAACTGCCTTCGGCAAGAACACATACGGTATATATATATAGCTACAGAACAATCCAGTACAATGATTCTTGCCATTTGTGGATACTTCTAGAATGTACTCGAACCGAAGATAGAAATT
This sequence comes from Schistocerca piceifrons, assembly GCF_021461385.2. NCBI lineage: Eukaryota > Metazoa > Arthropoda > Insecta > Orthoptera > Acrididae > Schistocerca > Schistocerca piceifrons. The sequence continues at coordinate 231,965,848 of NC_060139.1, forward strand.
AAAACGTTTCGGTTCAGGTGGGTTTTAAACTCACGACCCTCCCTGCAACAATCTAGTATCATAACCGCTACACTACGGCGCCTGCGCTACTCGGCTTCTGCTGCGACATTGCTCCCTCCTTATGAGAACAGCGTCTCAGTGTTACATCCTCCTAGACCGGAAACGAGTCATTGGTCCTGCATACTCCGACTCCCGATGACTGATGTTCGTCCTGGCAGTGGTCTTCTTAGAACTTCCCTTGCCGCTACGTTCTTCGCTACCTTTCCGCTTGTTGCCTGTCGCTGGAGCTTCGAATTTACCCTGAGTTTCAGGATCTTTATAGGGCTTCATTCGAAGGACGTGGATCGTATCTCCGATCTTTCGCCGTCTTGTGTCGGGGACGAAATCTGCAACTTCATAAGTAACATCAGACAATTGTCTTACAACCTTATAAGGTCCTAAGTAGCGGCTGAGGAGCTTCTCAGAGAGACCAACCGTCCGGACAGGAGCGAAGATCCAGACGAGGCCACCAGGCTGGTAGACAACAGAATGGTGGCTCGCGTCATACCTTCGGCGATCGTTTTCTTGAGCCTGCAGCGTGTGGATCGAGCCAACTGCCGAGCTTCCTCAGCTCTGAGTAACACCTGGCCGATGTAGTCGTCGTCCACGTCATCAGGATGTAACGGAAACACAGTGTCCATCGTCGCCGTCGTCTCAGACCCATGCACCAGGAAAAATGGCGTAAAACCTGTGTTGTCTTGTTTGGCGGTGTTGTAGGTAAACGTCATGAAAGGTAGCACCTCATCCCAGTTTCCTTGCTCAACATTGACGAACTTTGATAGCATGTCGGCCAAGGTCTTATTAAAGCGTTCAGTAAGCCCGTTAGTTTGCAGATGGTAGGCAGTCGTCATATGATGAGTAATGTTGCACCGACAGTTTATCCCTGTCACAAGATTAGATTGAAAAACTATACCTCAATCCGTAATTAACGACCGTACATTAATACAATGTCTTCTACGATGAATTTGGCTACCTCGAATGCTTCGGCTGTTTTCACGGCTTTTGTAATGGCATAGCGCGTCAGATAATCAGTGAAAACAATAATCCATCTATTGCTACTAGCAGACATTGGAAATCGTCCGAAGAGGTCAATCCCAACACGCTGAAAAGACGTTTCGGCTGGTGGAATTGGTATGAGTCGGCCAGGTGGTTTCTGAGGAACTGCCTTTCTCCTCTGGCACTCTCGACAGTGCGACACACATTGACGGACGCTCCTAAATAAACCTGTCCAGAAAAATCTCTTGCAGATCCTATCACATGTCTTAATAAATCCTAAATGTCCGTCCTCAGGTGCGTCATGGATTTTCTGTAGAACATCTAAGTGCATGTGTTTAGGAATCACTGGAGCCACCTCTTTCCAAATGGATCAAAGTTTTTCTTGCAAAGTAATCCATTAACTAAATTGTCCTTTCACATCCTGTGACCGATTTAAGGCAAGCATAATTTGAGATATCTTGGCGTCCTTCTTCTGCTCAGCAGAAAGATTCAGAAGAGTTGCGAGACAGTCACTATCTTCAAAAGTCTTCATGGTCTTGCACAGGGTTTCTTGAAAGACAGTCGGCATCTTGGTGTTTTCGCCCACCTGGCGAGTCGTCGGGTTGGATCCTTAAGACCTGTCAACCAACAAAGTGAATGGTGGTCTGTAACAACTGTGAATGGCCTTCCATAGAGATATTGTCGAAATTTGCACATGGCCCAGATCACAGCAAGGCATTCTCTTTCTGTAGTTGAGGAGTTTCTCTCGGCATTTGTAGGTGTCCGAGAAGCATAGGCTATAACTTCCTCTTTTCCATCGAAAATCTGCACCAGAACAGCACCGATCCCATACCCACTGGCATCTGTATGTAGCTCTGTAGGTGCTCTTTCATCATACAGACCAAGTACAGGGTCAGTCTTCAGAGCTTTTCGCAGCACATCGAAAGAATCTTGTTGAGCACCACCCCAGATAAATTTAGAATCGGCTTTTAACAACTATTGGAGTGGCCTGGCTTTGATACAAACGTCTTTGATAAAACGACAGTAATAAGAACACAATCCAAAGAAGCTTCTCACATCTCTAATGCTTTTAAGACTAGGAAACTCCGTTATAGCTCTCATCTTTTCTGGGTCTGGCCGCACACCTTCGTTTGACACAAGGTGTTCAAGTATTTTGATTTCTTTTACTCCAAAGAGACACTTTCTTGGATTAAGTTTCAGTCTGGTTTGTTGGAGACACTTAAGAATGGCCCTCAGCCTTTTTATGTATTCATCAAATGTCTCTGAGAACACTATAATGTCATCTAAATAACAAAGACACATCGTCCACTACAGGTGCCTTAGAAGATTATCCATCATTCGTTCAAAAGTTGCTGGTGTATTACACAAACCAAACGACATTACCTTAAACTCATACAGGTCCTCAGGGGTGATGAATGCAGTTTTCTCACGATCAGCCTCATCTACTTCGATTTGCCGGTATCCCTAGTACATGTCCATGGTTGAGAGAAACTTAGCCCCCTTCTGACAATCTAGTGTATCGTCAACTCGTGGAAGAGGGTAAACGTCGTTTTTAGTTATCTTATTAAGCTTCCTGTAATCAACACAAAAACTGCAATCCTTCTTCGTGACGAGAGCCACTGGTGACGACCATGGGCTCTGCGAAGGCTGAATAATGTTATTCTTCATCATTTTTTCTACCTCGTCGCGAATTATTCGATGTTCCGTTGCTGACGCATGGTATGTTCTCTGCTAATTCAGTGCTTCACCGCTGATTTGTCTAATTTTCTCTTCACCTTTTCAGAGAACACTTGAAGAATGGCAAGTAGCTTCTTCTGTTGTTCCTTAGTGAGATCTGGTGATAGTCGAGCTAGAAGACCTTGTCTCCTAGTGGTAGCGCTAATTTCGCCCACAGACTCAGCATGGGAGGTTTCTATGATCTATTAACGGCTCAGTGTTTGCTATGCACATGCGTCTTGGAAGGTCTGCGGTTCTCGGTGACAGTTAACTATTCACAATTCACCGAATCCTTCTTGAACGAGACGACAGAGGCTGGTATGACCATGTTATTCTTCAGTGGTATACTTCTATTACATTCCACTACAAGATTCATGGGTTGATGCATGGCATGACACATGACAGCTACCTTCCTAGAGCTGGCTGCAGGAATGATCACTTCATCTAGCACGCGTAGTCTCCACACAATCAGATGCGCATCTTCCTATCCACAGTATCTCATCTCGTCTAGCATAATCTTCGAGCGACCACAATCTACAATTGCTTGAGACGCTTTCAAAAAGTCCCATCCGAGAATAACATCATGGCTACATTCTTGTAAGATGATGAATTCTAAAGGCTGTGTATGGCCACTTGTACCCACACAAATGACACACCTTCCTGTAGGTTTTGCATACTTCCCATTAGCCACCTTCAGCAGAGCTGTTTTGCTGTCGACAAATATGGTTTTCTGCAACTGGCAACGATACTTCTCCTAAATGACTGAATATGATGCTCCAGAGTCCACAAGAGCTGGGACTGGTCGGCCAGCCATGAGGATATCGACGTAGTTTCCTATCATTTTTGTAGTGATCGACGGCGTAGGATTTTTCTCTTCAGCGACCTCACCTCCAAGCAAGCTCGCACCCTATAGTTTCCCAGTTTGCGATGGGTGATCGACTGGAGCTTCTAAACGACGGTGGAGACCTTGATCGGCGTGTTGGAGAGCGTCTTCTCCAGCGGCTAGCTTGCGGCGATGGTGACCTATGCTGTTCTGCAGCCACATCTTCGTGTTCATCTTCGTCGTCCTGGAGTTGGCGTCAGCTAAGATCGATCTGCTGTCTTCTGGCGCGGGTGTCATCAAATATCCGCCGCCTTTCTCGACAATAGCGCACCACATGTCCCGGTCGTGCGTAGTGGAAACGAACTGGTTGGTTATCCTGGGTCCTCCAGATATCAGTCTTCCTTGGTGCCCAAACAGGTTCCTCATGCGGCATTGTAGGAACGTAACTTCTCCTAGTTCTCGACTTTTTTACCGTTTTAAAGGCAAATGAAGGACGAGAGATTGAGTTCAATGACTGTTCCACATCCTCCCTTATGACCTCTTGATGAGTCCGTTTTTTGCTCGCCATGCAGTCCAAGTGCCTTCTAAACTTCCTCTCTCACTACCTGACGAAGAACACTTGTGAAATCAGTTTCTTCCTCCATCGCAGACATCGATACGAAGTTTGGAAGCCGTTCAAACTTCATGCGTGTAATTCTTTTTTGATGCATTGTCTCGATATACTGGCACCATTTTATGAAGTCGTCTGCTGTCGAAAACTCCTTCAGGAGTAGGGCTTGATACATATCCTCAGCAACACCCTTCATGAGATGTGCAACCTTATCTTCCTCCTTCATTCTAGGATCCACTATTTTACACAGCTCCAAGACCTCTTGAATGTAGGCTGCTGTCTTTTCTCTTGGACGCTGTGCCCTGCACTTTAATTTACCTTCAGCCTTGTACTTCTGTTGTTGTGTGTCGCTGAAATACTTGCGCAGTTCCGCCTGGAATATTTCCCAGCTTGTGAACTTCTCCTCGTTGTTCTCATACAATTGCTTGGCAGTGCCCTCCAAGTAGAAAAATACGTTAGCCAAACACTCGGTATCATCCCATTTGTTAAATTTGGCTGTACGCTCATATACCTTCAGCCACTTCTTTGGATATTGGCCATTGTCACCAGAGGACCCAGAAGGATGTCTCATGTGGTGGCACACAGTTGCTGTCATTGTGACGTCCTCTTCTTCTTCTGTCTCCGATGGATTTCAATCTGTTGAATACGGCTCGAACTCGGGTTTCTCGCCACGTAAACGGCAGCTCTGTCGTGGCCTGATGGGAGCCACTGTGTCGTCGATAATGTGCGGTGTCACAAGTTCCAATACCAAGCTTCTCCATCAGAATAATGTCGCGTAGAGGAAAGTGTAAGCAGATGAATGACGGACACTAACTTCACTTAACAAAGGTTTATTCAGCACTTGCACATACAAGAGCGCGGAGCGAACTGCCTCCGGCCAGAACACATACTGTATATATACAGTTACAGAACATTCCAGTACAACGGATCTTGCCATTTTTGGATACTTCTAGAATGTACTCATCTGAAGATAGAAATTAAAATGTTTCAGTTCAAGTGATTTTTGAACTTATGACCCTCCATGCAACAATCTAGCATCATAACCACTACACTACTTTTTTTTTTTAATCTCATTTTGTTCGCTTTTGTTCGTTGCATCTGCTCGGGGCAGACGTCGTAAGACATCCATTTATGTTCGTTGTTGATCGATTGACTCAGCGTGTTTTTTTTTTTTTTTTGTTTTTTTTTTTCTTTTTTCGCAGAGGGCACGTAACCCTCTGACCCAACACGCTGAGCTACCGTGCCGGCTGCACTACGGCACCTGCGCTGCTCGGCTTCCTCTGCGACATTATGAATGTTATTTAAGCCATCCTCTCAGGTTCCTGCCTAACCACATACTCGAAAATCGCTGCTCGTTTCAGTCGCAGCAATTAAAGTTGTACTCTTACGTTCACGCCTAATGTACCCTTAGGCTTCTGCCCACTGTACTCTGTACTCTTAGGTTCGTGTTCGTTTCACTCGCAGCAATTCAAACTGTCTACTTAGATTGGTGCACGCTCTAGAAAGGCGGCACGTATTCGGAAATAAAATAACTAAATATTTGTGAGAACGAAGAATATGAATTTTATTGTTGCTCGTTTCAGTCGCACCAATTCAAGCTGTCCTCTTAGGTTCCTGCGTAACCATTCACTCGGAAATCGGTTGTGTATTTATTTATTGCCTATTAAACATTCCGTCATGGAGAAACATACTTCTACCATAGATCGCAACAAATGTTCACGTTAACTACAATGACGATTCTTCTGATAAACATCGCCAACACAAATTCACACACACGAAAATAAAATGCCAGTAGACAAAGTTCTCGCATTCTGTAACTGATTTCTCGCAATCTCTCGTTTAACACTTGCATGTGTAGATATCATTGTATGCGACGAAAATATGGCGTCCAATTGTTCTATGAAATCCTGATCAAAATGAGCAATTTGCCCACAAGGAGGCTGTGGGTTACCGATTACCGCGGAGGCACAATGAAGGGAGCTATCGATAGGTCGATTATCAAGCAACTGCAAGTGGCGTTGAGTGTGTCCCCCCACCACCCTTCCAATGTTTATTTTCATCTGGTTTAAGTGTAGGTCACATGGCTTTAGCTAGATGTGTGTTGGAATTTGGGCCCTGAAGTTTGGTTTGTGTTTTGTGTGGTTTCATGTATACGCTTCATTGAGGAGGTGAAGGTTTCTTGCAACATTTAAGAGTCGACTCATGGATACGACTTACTCCTCGCATCAGTAATCTGCCTAACGGAAGGGAAAAGAATGATGGAACCAATCGATGCATTTTACCGTCTTTGTGAATGTTTAAAAACTGATAATAAAGTGGAAGAAGTGTCGAAGATGTTTTCATCTTTCGAAAGAGATAGTAACCGTGTGTCATTCGCAATGGAATTGCTGAGACAGTACAATATTCTGACTTTACCGTTGTGCCTTAATGACAAAAAGTCTGATACCATAGCAGCAGAATATAGGATGCAAGGCAATCGCGCTTATCAACAGAAGGACGATCGTAAAGCACTCAGTTTGTATAACAGAGGCATAGCTTTTTCTCCAGTTGTTCAGTTAGCAGACACTGACGGAGACAGTAACGAGCTATCGTTAGGGTTTGCCAACAGATCAGCTGTTGCATTTTCGTTAGGCGACAGTGCTTCATGTCTTAAGGACATTGATCTAGCATTTAAGTATAGATACCCTGCTAATTTACATTACAAACTACTAGAAAGGAAGGGTAAATGCTTTCTGAGAATGAACAGATTTGAAGACGCATTCGAAACTTTTACGGTAATTACAGATTGTATTGCCTTTATAACAAAGTGTCCCAAACTTTGGAATAAATAAACTTTCTCTGAAATATTTGTAGGGTGCATTAAAAGCTCTGGAACTAGCGTCATTGCCTGCAGAGAAATGCCAGTCTGTAAAGAAACAGATAATTGAGTTGCAAGGAAAAACAGAGTCTAGAAATGCAGCAACTGAGAAGCCCTACCTGTTTAGTCTCCAACAAAAGTTACCAAGGAAAACATACCAAGAAAGTAATGAAATTGTTTGTGCTTGTGATGCAGTTGAAATAAAATACAGCCAAGACATGGGGAGGTACATCCAAGCATCAACAAATTTAAATCCTGGTACAGTTGCAAGTAAAATTTCTTTTATTGCCAAATTTTGTCTCTAATAGTCCCATAACTGCTGCTCACCGTGCTGCATCCATATAATTTTACTTACCACTTCTCTTTATGTTCAGTCTCCCTAGTTCACTTTTTTGTTTTTAAACTCCTTTATTGAACGTACATTCCATGTGGCTGTGTTTTTAACAATGCTGGATTGTAAAACTGATTCTTTGTGCATAATGCATAACATAATGTATAAATATAACAAACACATGTAGGTAACAGTCAAGAGTAAATGGGGAAGAAATGTGAACAAAATTACTGGAGAGGTAGGAGAAATGAAAGTAATCTTTTGGGAAAAAAAAGAAGATTGTACTCATAAATGCATTTTACAGGTTCAGTATTTGAATTTTTACATTGTGGAGAATATGACAAACAGGAAAATTATTAATTATGATTCCTGTATTGGAAAGAAAATGAAAATTTCATTACTGGACTCTTTTAATGTACTGTTTGATTGTATTTGTTGCTTTTGCTTGACATTTAGGTTTTTGAAATATCAAAACTGTTCACTTGTCCACCAAGTTTCTCAGAACAGCATTCTGTACTTTCTATTTTCTAAATTGAAGTATTTTTGGCTCACACATTGCTGTTGTGATCACTGAGTGGCAAATCAAATAATTTTAAGTTCATTCTGGTATATTCCGCTGTGTTGTGTTAACATTTCTGATAAAATGTGGTGTTCAGTATCACCTATTAGCACTGATCTGCTACATCGTACCAAGCCCTAAGATGCAACACAAACTTTATTTCAAGATGGTGACCAATAGCCTTAAATGTATCCATGGCACAAAAATATAAACAAGTACAGCATCATACTAATTCTTAATAATTAATTGTAAAGCTATTAGGACTACTGTGGGAAAGTGGGAATTTTGTGCAGGAAAACAACTAAAATCTAACATAGGCCTAATCCCAAAATCACATTGACAATAAAACAAAAACAAAATGCAACAGTGCTATAAGCAACGAAGCAATAGTTTTAGAAAACAAAAAAAACAGAAACAGACAGTAAAAGCAAATAAACTGTAACTGGTATCAAAAACATCAGTTAAGCTACACAGCTCAATTTAAGAGACTGATACTACAAGGGTAATCCCAAAAGTAAGGTCTCCTCTTTTTTTTTTTTTTTTTTTTTTTTTTTTTAGAATTACATAAACCTGTTTATTTCTACAATGGTTTACATCAGTTTACAGTTTGAACATTTAGCTGTTTTTCAACATAATCACCATTTCTGTTGATGCATTTTGGTAGATGCTGTGACAGTTTTTGTATGCCCATGTCATACCAGCTCGCTGCCATGCTCTTCGGAAAGTTGTGAACCTCTTCTTTCACCTCGTTGTCAGAGCTGAATCGCTTGGACCACAGTTAATGCTGACAGGTACTGTGAGACTGAAAAAACTCAAACGGACAATTCAGAACCAGAGAAGAGGAATGTTGAACAAGGGCGTACACATTCTCCATGACAAAGCTTGCCCACACATCGCTCGGCAAACCGTTACTCTCCTGCAACAATTTCAATGGAACGTAATCACCCACCCACCCTATAGTCCTGACTTGGTGCCCAGTGGCTATCACCTCTTCCCTAGGATAAAAGAACATTTGGCCGGAAAGCAATTCAGCTGTGCTGACGAGGTGAAATAAGAGGTTCATAACTTTCTGAACAGCATGGCGGCGAGCTGGTATGACATGGGCATACAAAAACTGCCACAGCGTGTACAAAAATGAATTGACATAAGTGGTGATTATGTCGAAAAATAGCTAAATGTTCTAGCTGTAAACTGATGTAAACCATTCTAGAATTAAATAAGACTATGTACTTATAAAAAAATGGGAGACCTTACTTTTGGAATTACCCTCGTACTATAAAAAGGGATCAATGACCTCAGCAGTTTGGTCCCGTAAAACCTTACCACAAATTTCCACTACTGTAAAAATACTAAAACAGATCATACTATGCATAGCCAAAGAGGAAGACCAATACATGTACTGAGAAATGGTGAAAACTAACAAATGGCAGTATTGACTACATCAGTTGACCCATATAGCTCACCTCATAAGACTGATACAGTTCAAAAATTATAAATCAAGTCACTTGATATTTTCAAGGTAATTATCAACACACAATGACATAATCAAGAAATTGCAGTAACACAAATTCTGATGTACAAGAAACACACAATTATGTACATAAACAGATATACTATACATTCTACAATAAAAAAATTAAACTATAAAAGTGTACTTACCACTAAAGTAATTTGACACACATACCTAGTGATAGCAAGAACAGTACGTCATCAACACAATCTCTCAAACCAGGCACCCCATTGGACAGATTGCCATACGTTGCCCCGTAGACAACACCACACAAACTGGTGCCTGAGCTGAGACACAGCAACATTAGCCAGTGTCAAACCTTCTTTACAAACACAACACTTCACATACTCAACAAATAACTGTAGGAATTTAATCATGCTCCTTTCATCCCCCACTGCGGCTTGCCGGGACCTGACTTGTGACTTTGTGCCACATCCACAACCACCAATACATAAAATAAAATCTTAAATCGTATACAATACACCACACTAATTACTACAAATCTGAAGATGACTCTATCACCAGTAACTGCCAACATCAGAATAACTCACTAAGAAACTGCTACAAACTATCCATTATTATCATAATTGTAATCACAGACAGTACTTGAGTTAAATACCACTAACAATACTTGCGAGCAGTTTAGAAACATAAACTTCGACACTAGAGCATGCCACCACATAGTCTAACATGCTTTGTGCATACATGATACATGTCTCATATGCTGCACTATAACGACACCAGACAACACAGATACATCACAGGTCAAAGCAGACAAAAAGTATTGAATGCTCAAGTTGAGCCAGCATTTCCTTATGCTCATTTTCTTTGCCTTCATATTTATCAGTATGGAACAGTGTCATTTTCGTTATACACATTATGTTTTGATGGTGAATTTTGTTCACAACTTTTGTACAGATTTAGGTAAGAGTTACATAGTGTGTTCCTCCATCTTCACTCTTTGCATTTTTCATAGTTGATGCATGATCTGTGCTTATTATGCACGCTAACATTCACATTGGAGATTTGTCTTTTGTACACTAGAGCTCATCAGAGATTGGTCAATTGTATGCTACAGTATTTCTGAATTTACCTTTCAGCTTTTGTTATTCAAAATGAAAAGTGCATTAGATATTGAGTAGACTGATAGGAAAAGACATGAGAATGTTCTCTGCAGAAAAGAAAGGAAAATATGGAATACAGTGACTAGGATAAGGGACAGGATGATTCCACTTGGGTTAAAACGTCGTGGAAGTCCATGATATTTAGAGGATGCTGTAAAGTGCAAGTATGTTCAATAAATAATTGAGGGCATTAGGTGTAAGTGTTGTTCTGGAATGAAAAGATTTTCTGTGCTAGTTATGGCTGCTCCAGTTGAGGTATCACCAAATTTTGTGATTGCATAAAAGGCAATTCTTATTTATTGAATAATTTAGAGAATGTCACATTGGAAGCAGTATACTACAGGTGCAATACAAAAGGTGCACATACTACAAATTCTGGTCATCTCTACAGGTTGTTGACTGCACCATAATTAGTCTCCAAGCTCTTATAGACGTAACAGGACTGATATCAGTGGTAGCAAAACAAAAGGAGAAGTGTTGAACTGTGTTTTCAAATGCTGCTTTAGATAAGATTATCCTGGTGCACTGAATGTTCAAGACAAAAGGGAAGTTTTTTTGTACAGGCAGTGAAAGATTGTGTCCATCAATCAGAAGGAACTTTTTTATGTTGTCATATTTAAGTCAATTTATCCAATGTGTTTTTTATTTGCTTTAATTTTTTTTTAATTTTTGCATAGGCTGCATCACTGGTGTGTCATTCTGGAAGGTTTACAAAATAGCCACCTACAACTGCCATAACCTCTTCATTTTCCTCACAATTTTTAAGTCACAATTTTTCTTAGAAGATAAAATGTGTGGAAATCATAGGATGACAGATACGGGGAAAATGCCAATATTCCAGTAACTTCTGATTTAAATCCCAGTTTTCTTATTGCTAAAGCAGTTTTTTTTTTTTTTTTTTTTTTTTTTGGGGGGGGGGGGGTGCATTTACCTGTCTAAATGCGATCTTTCTCATTTGCAGTAATGTCTCTTTGTGCCTGTTTTTTATGCAGTTTGCTCAGAAGGCATGTTTAGTATTCACTAATTATTATTTTCTCCTTTTCTGTGTAATCAGCAATATGCGCTTCCAGTAAACACTGACTATAGCCTTCGTAGGAAGTAAAATTGACATTTCCAGTTTCCACTCATTACTTGACTTGCTGTTACATTTTTAGTGTGAAGCTGTGTACTTAAAGCTTGTTTACAGTGGAAAAAGTTCGCTTCTTTTTAAAATTAAATGATTCAAAATGAAAAAGTGTGCAAATTACTAAAGATTCCCCAGACAGACCAGCCATACTGATGCCCTGCACTATGTTCTTCAGAAGGCTTCACACAGTCATTCATCCTGCCCAAAGTTTTCTTCCATTGGTCCATATAATCATTTTCTGGTGCTTGTGTGAGCTCTTTAGTCTTCTTCAGGTAGCTTCTCCTTCGCCAAAGTTGGGACATGCAGTAAGTGTATCCATTGGGGAACCTTACTGCCTTTCACGCAGTTTGTAAATTCAACATATGTGCAGTGTAAGAATATTATTAAAGGGAAAGTTGCTGCACACCATATAGTGGAGATGCTGAGTCACAGATAGGCACAACAAAAAGACTTTCAGAAAGTGAGCTTTCGGGCAGCAAGGCCTTTGTCGTAGATAGACAACATGCATACACGTGACTGCCATCTCTGGCTGCTGTGGCCTCAACAGCCATAGATTGTGGTCATATATGTGTGAGTTACATTTGTATGGGTATATGTGTGTACATTACCTATCTCCGACAAAGGCCATACTTTCTGACAGTATTTTTCTTGTGCCTATCTGCGACTCAGCATCTTCACTGTATGGTAAGTAGCAACTATCCTTTTCATAGCACTGTTACATTCTGTCCTGGATTTTCCATTATTCAGCATCTGTGCAGGATTTTCTCCTGACATTTGATAGAGCAATTTATGTCATGAGCTTTACAAGTGAAGTGAGTTTGACTCATTCAATAATAATTATTTATGTGTTATTCAGTGCAAGCATATACAATTGCAGACTAGCACAGTGCAGAAGCTGAAGTATGCAAATAGAAGTGCTTGCTGCCTATGTGGTATGCCTATGTTTGCGAAGTAAGTTGTTTATCCTCTGGACCTGCTGCTTAAGCATCTCACCGTGATTTATTAAAGTGAATGATTGGTTAATTGATGGCGTTACTTAACTAGGTTAGTGAGTCTGTGTTAGCATGCATCCACTTCAGTTGAGTCTGCCAGGATCCTTTATTTTGCAGATGGAATGGTGCACTTGCTTCTTTTTCCTGTCACATAGTAAGAATGATATTATTTTGGTGAGACTAGTGTTCTCTGCTACTCTGGAAAGTTTTTCAGCTAGGCTATTATGTCAATGAGTACCGCACCTGTTACTTTCCTCAGTTCTCTATAGATTGGATAAGGTGAAGTATTTGTGCTGTACATGATTTATCTCCCATGAAATCAATTCGGCTACTGGTTTGATCTGTCAATTTATACATTCAGAGGTTTTGTATGCTAGAAGTGATATTAGTCAATAGCTCTTAGGATTTGCTGAGTCTTTTGTCAGTTTTAATAGTGTGTATACTTCAGCCTTGAGCCATGGAAATGTTTTCTCTGTCCATTTAATATCTCATCTTTTCCAGTAGCTTTACCACATCTAGATTTGATCACTGCTGCCTCCAGTTAATATCTTGTTCTTTTAGTGTGATACATGTTTTTCTTCCTTAAATTACCACCTTTAATTTTTTTCCCATGAGAAGCAAGAAGTTGCAGAGCCATTTTATCTGCAGTGACATTGAGCTATTCCTAGATTTTGTTGGGTCTCTGTTTTGATTCTTAATCAACCTCTAATTCTCACAACTTCTTAATTTGTACTTTCAACAGTTGTCATACACTTTCCTTGTTTACTGTTTTTACTACTTCAGTTATGACTTTTCCTAGTTTGACAGTATTTCATTGAAAGGATCCCGTACATATAATGAGACACATTGTTGTAACAGTTTGCTGGTTCATAGTTCATGGCAAGTAGGCATGTAGTTCTACAGTCCTTTGGGATTTTTTTCCTATTTTTTGTGATGATTATTGAACATCTCTCATAAAAGTCTATAACTGTATGGCAGTGATTTGATGTTTGTTACAGCTGTGCCAATATCTGTTCAGAAAATTCAACCCAATTTGCTGTCTCAAAATGTAATCTTATTTTAAACAGGACAATTGAAAGTCTTACTGAGGCAACAGTTTGGCAGACTAGCAGCCCATGTTGTATGTTGGCACTTATTTTCAGAGACAGAAATTAAGTTTGAGTAGTAGCCACGTATCTGTGAAATTAGGAAAAACTTTAGTTTTCATTTAGTTATTTTTATTTTTTATTTATTTTGTGTTCTGCAGATCCAGGTAGCAAGTAAGTTGCAGGGATATGTAACATGGCAAATTGTACAGAGTTCAAGTATAACTTACATGACAATAACAATATAATGTAAGTAAAATCTCGAATGGAAGGATACCTGAATACAAAAACCAATTACTCACTTGTCTATGGTAGTGCCCAAAATAATATGAGAGTAGTAGAAATTAAATATGGGTCTTTAAATATGTCTGCTTGTGTCTGTATGTGTGGATGGATATGTGCGTGTGTGCGAGTGTATACCTGTCCTTTTTTCCCCCTAAGGTAAGTCTTTCCGCTCCCGGGATTGGAATGACTCCTTACCCTCTCCCTTAAAACCCACTTCCTTTCGTCTTCCCCTCTCCTTCCCTCTTTCCTGATGAGGCAACAGTTTGTTGCGAAAGCTTGAATTTTGTGTGTATGTTTGTGTTTGTTTGTGTGTCTATCGACCTGCCAGCGCTTTTGTTCGGTAAGTCACCTCATCTTTTTTTATATATCATCTTTTTTTTATATATAATTTTTCCCACGTGGAATGTTTCCTTCCATTATATTGATAAATTAAAACTTAACATATACGTGAGGAGACAATGAAGATGAAAAATGTGACACAGACATTACAGGTTACATTGTTCTTGAGTGGAAGAACACAACCATGTTTAAAATAGAACTTCTGACATAAAATTGATCAGAACTAGTTCCAAAACAATTGTAAAGTTACCAATGGCAAAAAAGATGCAGACATTATACACATTGTTAAGTTGTGCATCACAACTGTGTTTAAATTAAATATTCTGGCATAAAATTCATCAAATCTTGTTCTAAAATAATTGTAAGTTTAGCATTATGCTCATTGTGTCTCAGAAATTCATCAACCATATAAAAAGATTTCTCTATTACCTACTCTTTGAGGATTTCTTTGAATTTTGGCAGTTGTTCATGAAGACATCTAATATGTGATAGGAGTGCATTAAGAGTTTATGTTCCTGTACTCAGTTTTCAATATTTTCACCATTCTTATCAATGTCAGCCCATGCCTTATTGTAATGCTAAAATGCCGCTATCACAATGTTGATATCTGATAGCTTAAAAGATGTGAGACTAGTAAACTGGAATGGGATTTTAGTTGGTTTTGTGTACAAAGATGACTCTACAATTTTTTATCACTGTTGGAATGATCATCTATGTTGGTACTACCAGCTCGCACAACTTCAGTCTATGGTATGATGGCACTTCCAATTCTTCAACAAAGAGATTCTTCAGTGTGGTTCATATGTCAGAGAGATTTGTTTGCACCTCTTGTTCACATAGAATATCACATGTTTCAGTAATCCTGTTTTGGGATTGTGTGTAATCTTTGGATGAAGATGATTCCCGAGTGTTAATTGACATCATTGTCACAGATGGTCTACAGAAGAATTGTCCTGGCACCTGATGATGCATTGCTCATGTGGTAGAGAATTTAGCCAGTGAAACACTCAGTGCCAGGGGCACCACATGGAGGTTTCCTCTATGCTCCAGTTGATTATACATTGACCACCACCTCTTGCTGAAAATGTACCAGCAAGATTACACGAATCATTAGCTGTTTCTTCCAGATTGGTTCAGACACTTAGTCAGAACAGTATTGCGCTTCCATTCTTCTTCATTACTGTAATGGATGTGAAAGTAGGAATGTAAGGACAATTTGTACTTCATTTATTGACCACTGACTCCGTACATCAGTATAGTGGTTGTTGTCATGATGGAGCCAGCAATCCACAGGCAATGTGTGACATTCATATGGCTGAATGCTAAAGCAGCTCAACAGCAGCTGGTGACAACAGTGCCATTGCTGATCCAGTAGTATGTCAGCTACACAGCACAGCACAGTAAACAAGCATTTGGTGTACACTGCCTGTGGCCTGTGGCAGCTGGTGGAAACATGCAGCTGTCCTGGATTGAACTCGGTATCCTCGGAGAGTGGCTGACATGTCACGTGATAGTGGCCACCATGCTGGAGGACCACGTTCAAAATCAACAGACTGGCTTGCAGCTTGTAGACACCTCTGCTCAGAGAGGGCCAATGTGGACTAGACAGTACGGCTGACCAATGACTGATCAGGAGAGAGTGCCAGTAAAAGCATACTTGTGATGTCAGTGTATTTTCTCTTGTGTGCTGGATTTGTTAACTGTTTACAGGATGAATGATGGAAAGTGAACACAACAGATTACACAATATGGCAGAATCACTGAGAAAATAGTTTTTATAAGTGCTGTCATGATGTGAACTGTATGAAATTATGTGGTGGTATAATGGAATATATAGTGCAGAATCCTGATATGTAAAACAGAATATTATGTAAAATTTGAACTGTACTGCTGGGTTCCTGCTTAACCAACATCAAAGATATCAGGACATTCTGAAAATACGACGCAAGTTTTATGCTACAATTCAGTGCATCAGTCAACCACTTTTCGTCCAGTCACATTCGTTGGCTTTGCCAACTCACAACCAAGCTAACATTTCAACCTAAATTAGACCGTAGGCTATGCTACAGATCAACCCATCATCACAGCCACTTTTCCTTGGCTTCACCATCTCTCAAACTGTAAACAATTTCGCAGTAAATCCTGTCATATCCTGAGAAACAAACCAGACAAGAAAACCAAATTTCAAGAACAATAACCAACCTTGTTAACCATAATAGCCGAATCAGTAATTGTCAATGTCATGCTCTCTATGTTTGTGTCTTCTACCAAAACAGGTTGTTAGATTCAGAGATTTTCATTGGCTACTGCATACTATTGCCTGATTAGCTTCAACCAACAGCAATGGCAGCACACAGCAGAACAATCACTGGCACCATAAGTGCAGTTTAGCCAACTGTGATTGTAGCCTGCATGATACCAAATAATTTTGCCAACTGGGCCAAGAATATTTATACTACACAGTGGAGTTTATTGTTACAGTAGGCAGGCTCCAGTCACATACTTGACTGTGGAATGACACACTATGCTACATTGTATACCGGTATGGTAACTGAATACAGTATTGTTGGTTTTCTAGTGGCCTGACAACAGTTTGCAGCAGCATTATTATGACATCCAGCTTTAGAATTGCAACTGCAGTTGACCTGCATACAACATGGCTGGTTGTTAAGGCTGTGTTGCAGCTTGACCCACAACATTCCTTAGGGATATGACTGCTTCATGTAACATGCGCGCTAAAAGAGGTAAATGTTCACCTATGAGACCGCAGCACATCAGTATCTATAAGCAGTGTGTGTACTGCAAGGAAATGTACTGGTTAAATATGTCTCACTTTCATCTTGAGGTACACTGCAGAAGAGTGCGTCATCCGGGAAACAACCTGGAGCAAACTGTTAAATCTAATGAGTTAAAAAAGAAAAGAAAATTAATAAATAATCAAAAATTTATGGGAAAGTTACAATGTGTTGTACAGATTAGTCTACGCCAAATTGATTTTGAGATTTACTGGAGGCCATTGCGAGGTAAGCATTACAGTGAAGAAATAGGGGTAGAGGATATTTCGTTCACACATAGTTCACTTCAGTGTTAGATATAACTGGTACACTATGCAGAACTTTACGGCAGTTTAAACTATTGCCTCTTACAGAGTATTCACAACCAGTGTCAAACATCTTGTCTGTTAACTTTGGGATTTGTGGCAGGTGACACAGTGGACTTCCGCTGGGTATACTTCAGTGTAAGACCCAATTCCTCACACTCCCTGCCCTGTTCCTCGTTTGTGGGTGGCATTTTTCAGGAGTGGTAAATATCCAGTTGCATTAATACAAAGTTATAGGGTTTCCAGGTGAGTCACTTTGTGTAAATGACACTACATTTTAATGAGTCTTTCTCCTATCATCATTTAATCTACTGGTAAAGTGTTGAAATGTGCTTGGGCAGTCTTTATGTAGGGGTAGCCGAGGTGGGGAGTGGTCGGGCCCTCCTAGTGTCATAGGGCAGGCGGCAGGATCTGAGCAAAGGATTTGTCAATTCAGTGATGGTCTTGGCTGCAGATTTCTAGTCCTGCATTATCATTTGGGGATTTGTAGGACCCCCCTTGGATAGGTCAGGATTGCACTACACAAAGGAAGCACTTCTCGAGTTGTGGAATACTTGGGTAGTGCACATGAGGGTTTTTTAGGCTAGGGAGTAGTTTGATGTACTCTGATGAACACTTGCTAGTTGATACGCAGCAAGGGAAGTCTGACAGCATTCTTAATAAAGACACTTTGACTGCCAAAATTTTATCAGTAAATTGTCAAAGTATTCATAACAGAGTTCCTAAATTTACTGCCCTCCAGGAAAGTTCTTACACTCAAATCATTCTCAGGGCCGAGAGCTGGCTGAAACCTAAATTGGAAAGCTCTGAGACATTTAGCGAGTCATGGAAAGTATATCAGAAAGACAGATTAGAGGCCATAGGAGAGGGAGTGTTCATTGCAGTTTACAAAAATATTGTCTCTATTGAGATCGAAATTGAATGACACTGAAGTTTTTTGCTCGCACGTAAGAGGTCTGGGTGAAAACAAGTTAACTGTTGGATGTTTTTACTGGTCGCCTGATTCTGCTGTGACAGTTCTAGAGTTATGTAAAGAAAGTCTACAGTCATTAGCATGCAAATACCCAGATTATGGAATACTAGTTGAAGATGACTTTAACCTCTGGAGTACAGACTGGGATGTCTATGGGTTCATTGTGGGGGTCACAAACAGTCATATGAAGTACTTTTGAACATGCTTTCTGAAAACTGTCTGGAGCAGCTAGTTCAGCAGCCCAAACATAATTCAAATAGCTACAAATAGGCCGGACCTTATTGACAATGTCGGTATAGAAATGGGGATAGCGATCATGATGTCATTATAGCAGATGTGGTTATGAAAGTTAATAAATCAGTTAAGAAGGCTGGAAGAGTGTTTCTGGTAGAAATGGCAGAAAAGCAGTTATTAGCGTCTCACTTAGTGAATTGACATCACTTAGTTCCATTAAGATGGATGTAGAGGAATTATTGGCAAAGATTAAGCATATTGTAAATCATGGTCTAGAAAATTATGTGCTTAATAAATGGATTAAGGACAGAAAAAAACCCACCATGGTTTAATAACGAGATTCAAAAATGCTGAGGAAGCAGAGGCTGTTGCCCTCTCAGTTCAAAAGAGAAAGTGTAAATGATGACAAGTAAAAGTTAATTTGTGCATCTGTGAAAAGATCTATGCATGAAGAATACAACTGCTACTACCATCATACATTAGCAAAATATTTGGAAGAGAACCTGAGAAAATTCTGGTTCTATATGAAATCACTAAGTGTGTCTAAGGCTTCCATGAAGTCTCATGTTGACACGTCTGGTGTGACAGTTGAAGATAACAAAACAAATGCCAAATCTTTAAATTACATGCTCAAGAAATCATACAAGTGGGAGATGTAGTGACGTAACAAGACTGTTACGCCACACGGTAGTAGCCAAAAGAAAGGCACGCTAGACTAATGCTGTAGCCGATAGTGCACGCACGGCAATAAGCATACGGGCGTGAAGTCTGGAACATAAAAACTTATGAATGAATAAGAAGAAAAGTATGTAGATGCTTTTTACTTAACTTTTATTGGTTCCTTGGAATACATCTCTCTTGAATACTCGTACGCTATAGGCACTGATACAAATGGCTCCTTGCTAGTTCGTAGCCAGTACTTAGCTGATGGCTATTCTGTCTCTCGGCTAATGAGAGAGAAAGGCTTCGTACAACTGGGCGATAGCTAGGTTCGCGTACAACTGGTCGGTAGCTTGGTTCTCGTACAACTGGGGTCGAGTCCACTCTCGTATCACGAGACCTGCCTTGGTGGTGGCGCTAGGTCTGCGATCACAGTGGCGACACGCGGGTCCGACATGTACTACATGGACCGCGGCCGATTTAAACTACCACCTAGCAAGTGTGGTGTCTGGCGGTGACACCACAGGAGAATTGTATAAATGTACTGTTGTTTGACCATCGAACAGACTTCCGTATGGATGACAGTAATAAGCATCCATGGCATAGAGAAACAACTGAAATAGTTGAACACAAATCAGTCACCAGATCTGAATGGAATCCCAGTTCAATTATTCAAAGAGTAGTCTATGGCCTTAGCACTTTGCATTTGTTGTGAATCTCTCACCCAGTGCAATGTCCCAAGTGAATGGAAAAAGTGCAGGTGACTCCTGTATATAAAAAAGGCAAAAGAACAGAAATGCAGAATTACTGACCAATACCCCTGCATCAGGTTGCTGCAGAATCCTTGAACATGCTCTCAGTTTGAATATTATATATTTTTGTGAGACAGAGAAGCTTATGTTCATGAATCAGTATGGTTTTAGAAAGCATCTCTCATGCGAAACTCAGCTTCCCCTTTTCTCACATGATGTACTGTGAATTATGGATGAAGGGCAACATGCAGATTCCATATTTCTAGACTTCCAGAAAGCAATTGACACAGTGTCCTGTTGCAGGCTGTTAAGGAAGGTATGAGCATATGGAATAGGTTCACAGTTGTGTGAGTGGTTTGAAGACATTTTATTTTATTTATTAATTCGTCCATAAACAAATTTCTTTGTATGGATGTCATCATTATACATACATATGTACATTATGTTGTCACATAAGATAATGAAATACAAGCTATATATAATAAATTCATAATATATATGTGTATTATATTACACATATAATTCATCATTGAATTACATAATGCAGAAGAACCTGCTTCAATCAAAAGAAATAGATCACAAGACTTATATAATACTTGTATCGGTAAATTACAATCTAGAATGTCCACTTTATAATTGATTAACCTGATTATAATAGAGGGAAACATTCCACGTGGGAAAAATATATCTAAAAACAAAGATGATGTGACTTACTGAACGAAAGTGCTGGCAGGTCAACAGACACACAAACACAAACATACACACGAAATTCAAGCTTTCGCAACAAACTGTTGCTTCATTGGGAAAGAGGAAAGGTGAGGGAAAGATGAAAGGATGTGGGTTTTCAGGGAGAGGTTAAGGACCCATTTCAATCCCGGGAGCGGAAAGACCTACCTTTTTCCCCCAAGGTAGGTCTTTCCGCTCCCGGGATTGGAATGGCTCCTTACCCTCTCCCTTAAAACCCACATCCTTTCATCTTTCCCTCTCCTTTCCTCTTTCCCGATGAAGCAACAGTTTGTTGCGAAAGCTTGAATTTCGTGTGTATGTTTGTGTTTCTTTGTATGTCTGTCGACCTGCCAGCACTTTAGTTCGGTAAGTCACATCATCTTTGTTTTTAGATATATGATTAACCTGATTATTTATTTATGCCAATTTTATGCTACATGAATTCTCTAATCGAGGAAAAACTATTTTTTAATAAATATTCTTTAAGGAATGCTTTAAATTTACAGAGTTCCTTTATGTTTTTTATTTCTTTTGGCAATTTATTGTATATCTTGACACTTTGGTAAAACATAGTGGTTTGGGTTTTAGTTTTATTCATTCTGTCTAGGTACAAGCGATTACTGTTTCTGGTTTGGTGATCATGTATGCAACTGTTTGCTAAATATTGCTCAATATTTTTGTGAATAAAAACTGTAGTTTGCAAGATATATTCACTTGGGATTGTCAGAATACCCCATTTTTTAAATAGCTCACTGCAGTGTGCTCTTTTGTGACTCTTGCTCATTATTCTGATAGCTCGTTTTTGCAATCTGAACACGTATTTCACATTTTGGGCATTTGCACCCCAGAATGTTATGCTGCAACTTATTATAGAATGTATGTGTGCAAAGTGTGTCATTCTCTGGCATGAACTACTGCACACAGTGACTAATATTCGTAAGGCATAGCATGCTGTGCTAATTTTTTTCCCAAGCATCCTAATATGTTCATCCCATTTTAATTGTTGATCAACGTACATACCCAAAAATGTTGTGCTGGCTACACACTCTATGGTTTCATTTTGAACTTTAAGTTTTGTCATATTCGGTTTTTTTCTTTGCACAGAAGTTTATGTTATTAGTCTTTTTCACTTTAAGAGTTACTTTGTTGTTATATGACCAGTTGTGAACTGCCATAAGTGCCTTTTCAGCTTTTACATTTGACATTTCTGGTGTCCTGTCTGTAATCATTATATTGCTGTCACCAGCAAATAACACTGTTTCACCTTGCATTACCCACTGTGGGAAATCATTAATATAAATAAGAAATAGTACTGGGCCTAGCACACTCCCTTGAGGTACTCCAATGTTCAAGTATTCTTCATCTGAAAGATGTTTCACTAAATAATTTGAGCTACTTGAAATTTGAGGTATCTCCACCCTCTGCACTCTGTCCACAAGGTAAGATCTAAACCATTTATTTACAACCCCCCTGATTCCTAGTGCTTCAAGTTTACCTAGTAGTATTTCATGGTCAACTGTATCAAATGCTTTATTGAGATTTAGGAAAATGCCTGTTACTTGTTCTGCTTTATCTAGGGCTTCTAGAACTACTCTTGTAAATTTTTCTATAGCTGCTTCTGTTCCCTTTCCAGTCCTGAAACCAAACTGTTCTTTGCATAGGAGTTGGTATTTATTTAAGTAGTCCATAAGTCTGTTTTTCATAATAGTTTCTATTATTTTTGAAAAAGAAGGCAGCAATGAAACTGGTCTGTATTTTCTGTATCACCTTTTTTGTGTGTGGGAAGAATTTTTGCGTGCTTTAGATAATTAGGGAAGCAACCTGATGAGAGTGACTCATTTATAATGTCTGCTAAGGGTTCTTTTATGCTGCTAATGCAGTCTTTTAGTGTACACATTGGAACTTCATCTAAACCCGTGGATGATTTACTCTTGAATTTATGTACAATGCTACTGATTTCCTCTCCATTGGCGGGTAGCAGTAGCATTGTGAGAGATACATAGTTCTTTGCCATTGTGTGTTGTGTTTTAGGAAGCTTTTCTTGCAGCTTTGTTGCTATATTACTGAAGTAGTTGCTTATAAAGTTTGCCAGGCCCTTAGGATTATCTATTAAAACTACCTTTATTTCTTATTTTTATGTTCATCTGCTTTGATTTTGAGTTACCAGTTTCTTGTTTTACTCTATTCCAAATGGCTCTGCTTTTATTGTTTGATTTCTGTATGGTCTTTTCATTATGGATTCTCTTTGCTTCCTGCAACAGTTTTCTGTATGTCCTCTTGTACCTGAGAAAAAACTGTAAGAAGCCTGGGTCACTCTTATCATTTTTGATAGATCTCAGATATTTGAGTGTTTCAGATGATTTTTTGATACCTTTTGTTACCCGAGTCTTCCTACTAGATCCCCCAACAGAATGTACTACTTTAGGAAATGTTTCCTCAAATTTTAACTTGAATATATTCATGAATTTGTTGAATTTTTCATTTACATGTGTTCCTGAATATACTTCTGACCATGTCTGGCCAGTCATCTGTGTTGCAAATTTACACCTTTTTGATTTAGAAAAAACCCCTTCTGTAGCTAAGCACTTTTGCTTGTAACTTTGTAGATATTTTAAGTTTTGGACTTTGACGAATGTGGTCTGATATCCCAAGGTTTTTAACAGTTACTTCACAGCATTTGTGGTTAATATGTGTTAGAATATGGTCAATTATTGAAGATGAGTGTTTGGTTACTCTTGTGGCATTTGTTACCCATTGTGAGATACCATAATTGTACAAGATATTCAAGAACCCATTTTCAGCACATTGATATTTAAATCTCTACAAGTAATAATATATCCTTTAGGATTACATATTTTGTCCAACACTTGTATTAATCTAGTGAAAAAGGTTTCAACATCACCATTAGGAGACCTATATAAACACAGTGTATACAATTTTTAAGGGTATTTTGTTCTTTTGACTCTACTACTGAAAGTTCAAAATTTTTTTCTTCACTCAAAGAAATCATATCACTCCTGACTATGAACTGTAGTCCTTTTTTCACATAAATACATGAGCCCCCACTCCTATTTATTGTTCTGCTATAATAAGATGCTATGTATTCAATTTCAGATCCTTTGCACCAGTGTTCAGTAATGCAGACTATCAAGCTATCTATGGCTTCTAGTTCAATTTCTAACTGTTGCACTTTGTTCCTTATTGACTGAACATTCTGGTGTAAATATTGTTAAATAATTATAGTTGCTTATCTGGGGTGCTGCTTCTTCCTTCCTTCCGTTAAAAAATCCTTTAGATGGGAAGGAGGCACAGATCTTCTTTTGTTCACACTGCTTGATGATAGATCTTCTACTGTTGCCGCTGCTGTAGCTGTTGCTTCCTGACTTGTTTCTGGTAATGACACTGCTCCCATCACCACTGTTGTTCTTATGTTCACTTCACTGCATTCTGGATCTTCTGTTACTACTGGTTTTGCATTCCTTGTTGTTACTGCTGTTGTAGCAGTTGTTGATGCTGACACTGATTCCTCTTCTGCCAATGTTATCAAAGCTGCTCCATTTGCAACTGTTTCTTCTGTGGCGTCTACATCCTCAATATCTTCAATGGCCAGTTGCTGTTTGAATGTTTGAGTGGAAAGTCTTCTGTCTGGATGCTCTGTTGCCTCCAGTGGAATTGGGTCATGTATTTCACTGTTTATGGAAATAGTTTTTATTAACTCCCCAAGCTTTTCACATAAATAGGACTTGCCTTTCTTGTTTAAGTGCATTCCATGTTTTGTGAAGCACTGTCTTTCCAAATCAGCTGTATGAAGAAAGAAAACATTGTTCATGGATCTGCAGATTTTTTGGTAGATCCTGTTGGCTTTCTGGATCTCTTTATTTACACAGGACCCTTCTGGTAGATCATGCATGTGCGTTAACCCTATAACATTTTGATTTTTTATTCTGTTTAGGACTGTCTTTAGTGTTCAAGTAGCTTCTCTTAGCTCATTTTTATAGATATCATTTGCACCACTGAATATTACTATGCACTGATTTTGCCATGTGTGGTTGCTATAATTATAGTCTTTTAAAATTTCTTTCATACAGGCACCTGGTTTGATGAAACCTGTAGCTCTGAGTCCATTCTGATATTGTATTTTTTCTGCTAACTCTCTTCCATTACTATCTGAATATAGGATAACATCTCTTGTTTTATTCCCCACAATGTTTTGTGTTAATTGATTTGTATTACCATGTGCTCCCCATCCAAATGGCCATTTGAGATGATTAGTTTCATCGTGAATACACTTCTCATATCGTTTCATCTGCACAAAGTTTTTGTTTACATCTCATCTAGATAGACTTAATCATCCTTTTGCACAATCCTGACGGGGAAAGTCGGGTATTCCATCTTCTTAATTAATAGAACCCAGTATGTTGACCTCGACGGCAAGTGTTTATCAGAGACAAGGGTATTGTCAGGAGTGACCCAGGGAAGTGTGATAGGACACCTATTATCCTCTGTATACATGAATGAATCAGCAGGCAGGGTGGGCAGCAATCTGCAGTTGTTTGTTAATGATGCTGCAGTGTATGGCAATGTGTTAAAGTTGAGTGTCTGTAGTAGGATACGAGGTGACTTGGACAAAATGTTTAGTCATTGTGATGATTGGCAGCTAGCTTTAAATGTAGAACAATGTAAATTAATGCAGATGATTAGGAAAAACAAACCCGTAATGTTCAGATACAGCGTTAGTAGTGTCCTGCTTGGCACACTCACGTTGTTTAAATAACTGGCATAATGTTGCAAAGCAATATAAAATGGAATGAGCTTGTGAGGATTGTGGTAGGGAAGTTGAACATTTGACTTCGGTTTATTGGGAGAATTCTGGGGAAGTGTGGTTCATCTGTAAAGGAGACCACGTATGGGACGCTAGTGCAATATGTTCTTGAGTACTGCTCAAACGTTTGGTATCTGTACCAGGAAGACATCAAAGCAGTTCAGAGGTGGGCTGCTAGATTTGTTACTGGTAGGTTTGAATGACATGCAAGTGTTACAGAGACGCTTTGGGAATTCAAATGGGAATCCCTGGAGGGAAGATGACATTCTTTCTGAGTAACTCCATGACAAAATTTGGAGAACTAGTATTTGAAGCTGGCTGCAGAACAATTCTGCTGCATCCAACAAACATTGCATCTAAGGACCGAGAAGATAAGAGACAAGAAATTAGGGCTCATACAGGGGAATGTAGGCAGCCATTTTCCCCTCGCTCACTTTGTTAGGAAATCCACTACAACGGTTAAAGATCTGGGATGAGGTTCCAGTGCAACACAGTCGAAATCCACCAGGTTTTCAAGAGAGCAAGTACTGACATACATATGTATGTCAGAACAGCAGTCTAAGATAGTCAAGAGTTATGTGCAATTGGGTTCCTTTTTCAGTTATGCTAGGACATAGTCATGCATGGAAAATAAGGTTTCCACCTTAATTGAATTCTCATTTTTCTTTCTTTTCCCACTCCCAGAGAAAGAGAATGGAACAGAGAGAGATCAGGAATGCCTGTAATGAGGTATAATATTTTTTTAAGATGTGATGAACATAAGCTAAGTGCTTGGAGGCCTCTGTTGAAAGAAGGTCTGAATCCAGAAATGACTATTACAATTTAACTTGTCAGTAGGAAGAATCAGGGAGTGTTAGTGTGACAGTTATGTTTACTTTATATCTTCTTAACCACCACTCAGCATTTCATGTTTAAGATAAATGGTAAATGTTGTTCTGTCCTCTCATTCATTGTCTGTTTTCTTTTTTACCTAGAATTAGGGAAGGGTAGAAATCTTGTGGATTACTGTTATTCAGAATTTACTGAATGATTTGATAAAGTGCAGTTAGTAATGACCTGTAAGGTGGACAAGGAAGGTGGGAGCTGCAGAAGTGTAATGAGCTTGTAGCTTCACAGACTTGTTGAGATTAAAGTAACAGAGATTCCAAACCAACGTCCATGAATGTTTGTACAGCCCATTTGAATATTTTCTCTTTGAAACAACAGAAAAAACAGTAGATGCTGGTGTGTTGCGGATATAATGGTGTGCTCTTGCTCAAGGCAGCTTCTTATTCACATCCATCACTGATAAAGCTAATGATACAAACCTTTCTGTCAGTACTGTTCTGTGCGTAGATAATAGTCCTTCATCACCAAGGTTGTTTTTTCATAGTAGAGTGGTTTTGCTCTTCAACGTACAGCTTGCCAGTTTGAATACCAAAGGAGGAAGAAATTTCCTTTCTCCAAGGCAAGTACAATGTAGCATTATTTCACAATATATCCACATCTTGCGAAGAAAAGTTTCCAATTTTTTAAAAAAAAGAAATGTTTTCCATCCAAGTGTCTGAATTAAACTTCAGATTCTGCAACCTGATAACGCCTTATAGTGGCTTATCAACTGGCAGACTCTAAAGTGTTGTTCAGACTCTCCCTCCCTCCCTACCTCCACACACTTTTTATACCACTAACTGAGCACTCCAACACTGTTCCACCTGCAAACAGCACATGGGAAGAATGATTGTCAGTAAACCTCTGTAATGGTTCTAATTTTTCGAATCTTCTCCTCATTGTCATTATGTGAGACGTATATAGGGGGAAATAATATGTTATACACCTCTTCCCGGAAAGTGCTCTCTAGAAATTTCCATAGTAAATCTCTCCATGATGCACAACGCCTCTCTTGTAATGTCTGCCAATGGCATTTGTTGAGCATTTCCATAATGCTGTCGTGCTGACTAAACGATCCCATGATAAGACATGCTGCTCTTCGTTGGATCCTCTCTATCTCTTCTATCTGTCCTATCTGGTAGGGATCCCAGAGAGATGAACAATACACAAGAATAGATAGAAAAAGCATCTTATAAGCCATTTCCTTCATGGATGAGTTACATTTCCATAAGATTCTTCCTGTGACTCTTGAGTCTGGCATCTGCTTTTCCCAGTATTTGTTTTATATGGTTATTCCACTTAAGGTTGCTCTGGATAGTCACTCCTAGATATTTTATGGCAGAAACTGTTTCCTGTGGTTTGTCATCAATAGTGTAGCTATACAACAGTGGATTTCTATTCCTATCTATGTGCAGTATGTTACATTTATTTACATTCAGGGTCAATTGCCAGAGCCTTTATCATCCATCAATTCTCACTAGGTCATTCCGCAATTCATCACTGTCTTCTGGCAGTACTACTTGTTATGGACAATTGTATCATCTGCGAACAGCCTTAGAGAGCATCCAACGCTTTCTACTAGATCATTTATATTTATTCTAAACAGTAACTTCCTATCCTTCCTTGGGGTGCATCGGAAATTACCATTACATCTGTTGTTTTTGTTCCATTCAGAGCAATATGTTGAGGTCTTGTCTGCAAAGTCAAGGAACACGGCATCAACCTGAACGCCATTGTCTACAACACCATGGAACTCATGGAGGAACAGAGCGAGCTAGTTTCCTGGTATCTCCCTCCCTCCCCCTCCCTCAGTACAGATCACAACACCTTATGCTTTCTTAATGTTTTCGCCACCCTGGTATGATATATGTAACTTCCCACTTGCTATTCCTAGATTGTGTACTGTATGAAAGAGTATAATGTAGGTGATCACGTAATTTTTGTAATAAATTTCAGTGATTCCTGGATCATTATTTTTAGTGTTCCTAGGATTTACTTCAGTTTTAAACTTTTCATTTACTCCAAACCAGTGTTTTCGTCTTAATTCCTTGCACCCGCTGCCTCCCTCCCAGCCATAAACTACCTTTCTCCAACACACCCCCTTGCTCTGCACCTCCTGCAGATATACAGTTGTGTGTGTGTGTGTGTGTGTGTGTGTGTGTGTGTGTGTGTGTGTGTGTGTTTTGTTGAGTTGTTACTTGTATTCAAAAATTTATTTAAATTTAACAAAATTATTTATATTCTACTAGAACTTTCCATTACCATTTTTAAAACTTTCTGTATTTTATTTAGGTGATGTGATTGCAATTGAGAGGCCATTTGCTTCAGTGCTGTTAGATGATGCATACTACACCCACTGCTACAACTGTTTGCTACGCTGTAATGCACTGATCCCTTGTGAAACATGTTCCATGGTAACATTCATGATAAAGTAACTTTCTGTTTTCATTATGTTTAATTTTTAAATCATATCACTGATTTCATTAACACTCTTTCACAGGTGATGTTCTGCAGTGACGAATGTCGAAATGAAGCACTAGAGAAAAGTCATTCTGTTGACTGTTCAATTTTGGCACCACTTACCAGATATGGAATCGATAAAATGGGAATGTTGGCAGTAAGGATTATATTGACTGCAGCAGCTTATGGAAAAAAATTAAATGAGCTGATCAGTGAAATACGATCTTTTGAAATGGAGACATCTGCAGATAAACGAACAAAAGGTTTCAGCAAAGATGGAAAATATCATTCTGATGAATATGCAACAATTTATCATCTGGTTGGCAATACAGACAAACGAACTGTAGCTGATTTGTTTAAGCGTGCTGTTAATGCTGCATGTATATTGCATTGTTTTGAAGAGTACTCAGATTTCTTCAATCCAGAAAATACTTCAAGTTATAAACAGTTGCCTGATTCAGGAAAGAACAAGGGAAGTGAAGGTCATCAGAACCCTCAAGATTTTCAGAAGGAAGCCAAACTTATTGTTGGTGGTCTTTTATTGAGACATTTACAAAATTTACCATGCAATGCTCATGAAGTTTCAGAGTTTATACACATTTCTGCAGTAACCCAAAACAAAGAAAAGTTTGATTTAGACATGATAGAAATGGGAGCCGCAGCATATTCTTTTTTAAGTTTGATAAACCACTCATGTGATCCAAATGTTGTGAGGAATAGTCACT
Organism: Schistocerca piceifrons; assembly: GCF_021461385.2. NCBI lineage: Eukaryota > Metazoa > Arthropoda > Insecta > Orthoptera > Acrididae > Schistocerca > Schistocerca piceifrons. The sequence continues at coordinate 231,995,559 of NC_060139.1, forward strand.
GTGGAAGCACAGCTGTTCTGAGAGTCATAAAACCAATCAAGAAAGGTGAACAGGTATCAAAATTCCAATTACTTTTTTTCATTTTGGATGTCTATGGTTGTGTGTTAACATGTTTGCAATTACATTTACAAACATGTCTACCTTTGTTCCATTTTAAGTTTTATTTTATTTATCTATTTATGAGAGGTGGTAGTTTGCATGCGTTAGTGTTGTGGATAAAGATAAATCACTGAGATGCCCCCGCCCCACACACACAGGGAGGGAGATGGGGAGAGGAGGAGGAGGAGAACTAAATATAACTGTAATAAAATTATCATAATTATAAATTATGCATTTGATGTGTAGTAATGTGAAACACTAGTTTTGGTTTGCTATTTTCCCATTAATGGACTGCACGGGGTAACAAAAGAGCCTGTCCACCAGTAGTTGAAACCAGAATTATTACAAGAGGACTGATACAATGACTTTCTGGCTCACTGACTTACTAGCTTCTTCATCAAGAGCAAAAGAGGAACACAAAAATACAATATGAATAAGAGTAAATTTGACTAGTTGGAATTAGTAGCAGTTGTATCTAAATTATCCTCATTGATGGTGATAGTACCACATTTTTATTTCTTGTTCTTTTCTTACATTTCTAATTTTTCCTCAGCATATAATCCACCAGCTTGACACCCAGTATAATAAGCCTTCACATTCTTATTGCTCTGACCCAGGTTCCTGTTATTTGACTAATTAGTAAGTGTAGGGGCCAATGGCCTTGCTACAGTGGTAACACTGGTTTCCTTCAGATTACCAAAGTTAAGCACTCTCTGGCTTGGCTAGCACTTGGATAGGTGACTATTTGGGTCTGCCGAGTGCTAATGGCAAGCAGGGTGCATCCAGCCCTTGTGAGGGCAACTAAGATGCTACTTGACTGAGAATTAGTCACAAAAGCTGACAACAACCAGGAGATAGTGTGCTGACCACATGCCCCTCCTTATCTGTATCCTGTTACACCTGACACAGTGTTCAGTCAGTACCATTAGTCATGACAAGACATGTTTGGATGGAATTTAGTTTTTAGTTTTAGTAAGCATAGGGAACTTATTTTTTATCACTTTTCATTTGTGTCTTTTTCATTATTTGTGCTGCACTTGTTTTCCTTGGTCAGGTGCACTCTTTCTTGCTATTTTATTCCTTCTCCACTCTTTTTTATTTCTTTGTTGCTCTTAATTAATAAAACTGGAGCATTCAAAAAATTGAAGCTATCATTTCCAGGATTCAAAAAGAAAGAACAGATTTCAGTTGTTTATTACAGACAAACTATTAAAAATAAAAACACACTGCACATGTCACTGGATAGAGGAAGGTTCAAAATTTTGACACAGCTGCACTGTTGTTTGTTTGTAGCAACATGGTGACTACACCACAAGAGAAATCATTTTGTGTGTTGGACAGCAAGATCTTGTTCATTGATTCTGGCTTCTCTAGTCACCAGACCTCATACCTCGTAGTTTTTTTTCTGTGGGCTTATGTCTTTGTTCCACCTATGGCAGCTACTCATCAAGAGCTAAGAAATCAAGTTATTGAAGCTGTCACTACCGTTTCAATATTTCTTGAGCATTGCATGGTGCTCATGTTGAGTTTATGGAATAGTGTCTGTGCAAATGCAAATAGAATAGTTAATTCACAGGATAACATTAAAACCATATGGTCAGTCCTGAGGGAAGTGTCTGGTCAGCATCACAAGGTTGACAATGTAAAGTCATTTCATAGTAAAAATATTTCTGTTACTGAGATAAGTCAGATATATTTACTGCATTTAACAATCACATTCTGAACATTGCTGGTGAATTAAATAAAAACTTAGGCTCTACAGGCAATCATATAACTCTTGGATAATACCTTTCTGAGGCTGATGTGTGAAATACTCCCCTGTGACACCGACAAGTCGGAGATTGAGTCAATAATTAAATCACTAAAGACTAAGGCCTCTCATGGATATGATGGAGTATGTAGCAGAATACTGAAGTACTTTGCTGCATGTGTTAGCCCTGTACTCCGTCATATTTGTAATGTCACGTCTAAGAATGGTCAGTTCCATGAATGATTAAAGTACTCAGTAGTAAAACCACTTTATAAAAAGTGAGAAAGAGATGATTTAGACAATTTAGACCTATTTCTATGCCATCAGTGTTTGCAAAAGTTTCTGAAAAGGCTGTGTATGTAAGGATAATTGCTCATTGTATACCACATAATTTGCTATCAAATGTAGAGTTCAGTTTTAGAAGTGATTTAACAACTGAAAATTCTATATTCTCTTTTCTCTGAGAGATACTGGATGGGCTAAACAAATTAAACAAAAGATTTTGAACACTAGGCATCTTTTTGATTTAACTAAGGCCTCTGTGTTGATCACAAAAATATTTCTCCAGAAGTTGGACCATTATGAAATACGGGCGTTGCTCACAGTTGGTTCACCTGTTACTTTAACAACACATAGCAAAAGGTCATTATCCACAGTGCTGAGAATGACTATGATGCGGGGTCTGAGTGGGGCATGGTTAAATGGAGGGGTGCCCCAGGGATCAGTGCTGGGACCACTCCTGTTCCTTATTTATGTAAATGATATGCCCTCTAGTATTATAGATGATTCCTGATGACACTAGCTTGGTAGTAAAGGATGTCATGTGTAACACTAGCACTGTTTCAAATAGTGCAGTTCATGACATAAGTTCATGCCTTATAGAAAATAAACAAATGCTAAATCACAGCAAGACTCAGTTTTTACATTTTCTAACACAAAGTTCAATGAAACCTGACATTCTATTTTCACAGAATGGGCATATGATTAGTGAAACTGAACAGTTCAAATTTCTAGTTGTCCAGTTAGATAGTAAACTGTCATGGAAAGCCCAGATTCAGGGTCTTGTTTGAAGACTTTTTGCCACCATTTTTACTATTCAAATGATATGTGAAGTAAGTGATAGTTCACAGAAAATGTTGTCTGCTTTGCTTATTTCATTTGCTTATGATGTATGGTATTTTATTTTGGGGTAACTCTTCCCATCCTCAAAGCTTGTTTTTGGCTCAGAAATGAACGGTTCGGGCAATAAGTGATGTGAGTTTGCAAACCTGTTGTCGACCCCTGTTCATTTGTCTGAGTATTCTGACATTGGCCTCTCAATGTATATATTCTTTATTGTCATTTCTTGTTAACAATATCAACTTATTCCCAAGAATTAACAGCTTTCGCTCATTTAGTACTAGGCAGAAATCCACTCTGCATTTGGATCACACTTCCTTGACACTTATGCAGAAAGGTGTGCAGTATACTGCTGCATCCATTTTCAATAAGCTAACACAAGAGTTCAAAAATCTTAGCAACAATCCACACACTTTCAGATCGAAACTGAAGAGTTTCCTCATGGTCCACTCCTTCCGTTCTGTCGAGGAGATCCTTGAAAAATTAAGCTGATTCCTATGTTATAGTGTTGATTGTGTTTACATAAACATATGGCTTGTCTTTTTTGGGTTGATAAAAATTGTATCTCTTATTAGTTTTATGTTGTAATTTCATGTACTGACACATTCCATGACCTTGGAGATTCACTCCTCAATTTGGTCCTATGAAACTAGACATGTAGAATAAAAGAAATAAATAAAGTAAGACCTTGAACTTTCCTCTGTCCAATGACATGTGCAATGTCTTTCTAACTTCCATAGTTGCTTTGCAATAAACAATTGAAATCTGTTCTTCCTTTTTCAATGGCCTTGTGTTTCTGTCAGCCATGCCTTGTTGTGCAAAATTCATTGCTGTATAAAACATTGAAAATGTAATATTTCAGCTTGCATTAGAAATTAGATGATTTTTAAACTGGTTTCCCTTGTTAAATCCCTTCAAGAATGAGCTTCTAACATTTCAGATAGTATTTTTACTGCCGGTTAGGCTCCCTGCTTAAAAATGAAGTCCAATTTTTGCTCTTAGAATTATGATTCAGAAGATTTAAATTAATTAATTCAAATTGAAAGTAAAAAATGAATTTTTATTGCATGAATCACAGGCAATGAATGTCTGATCAACAACCCACAAAAAGGGTATAATTAGAGAGAAGGTGACAGACACTAACATTAAATTCAAGATTCAAAGAAATAACTCATTTCATTTCTACCGTTCAGAATTTTTGAAATTTTTTTCCAAACAGAGAAGCAAAATAGAAAAAGGCAGCAATTTACTTTATGGTTATAACGTAGTATCAGGTTACTTGAAGAAATACATCAACCAGTGACTGGGTGTTGTATTTCTTCTAGTAGTTTAATCCACAGTCATGGAGCTCAACCACCAGTGACATAGATAAATTACTATTCTAGAGGTAATTATGATTCAGACCTTTTATATGTGTTAAAGTATGAAGATAATTTGTTTTAAGTCACACTGTATCCTGCACTAAGACGTGCACAAGATGCCAGAAATTATTTGGATTTAAATGCAGATTGTTCAAATAATTGAGGATTTTATGACTATAAAGGAATTTTTACCCTGAGATCAATTCTTACGTCTTTTAGAAACAAAGAACAGCCAAAAATTGTAAAAGGTATCTTGCAGAGACTCTTACATATGAGATAACTGCCAGGATTTGGATTTCAGTTTCATACTGATAATGGGGTGTTGGTGACGGATACATAAAACAAGAGATTGATGAAAATAGAAATTATGAGAAATAGCAAGAAACATCAAATGGATAAAATCATCTACATAAATAAAATTGTAAATGTTCATTTGTTCAAAATCTTTAATCTGTGCAAGTTCTTCACCGGTCACTTTGATATTTTGACATAGCATTGCATTCGAATACACGTGTTTTCATGTACCCACTGGAGAGCCATTTATTCTCTGAAAGTTCTTCATCTCGAAAAGTTTTTGGCTGATTTATCAGAGTTTTACACAATACTCTATGAACATTTTAGATGTACATTTTAATATACAAATATATATGTAATATATAAAGGGGAAACATTGTTACCAAAAGTCACAAAAGTCTTTAACAGATTTACTTAAAATTTTACACACTGCTCTAATGAACATTCAGATGGACAGTAGCTTATATGTATTAACAGGAACTGTAAAACATAAAAATAATGAGTACTCCAGCAGCATCTGAACAGCACATTCTGCACGTTGGTAGCAGCCAGTGCAGGCCAGGGCAGTGCTGTCACTGCTCAAGTACTTGTTACTCCTCATGTTTTACTGCCCCTATAAATACAGGTCGGTAAAACAAACGTCGTACTAGAGTAATTTGGGACCACTATACTGAATCTGCATGTAAAATTCCACTTTAAAAATCATTTTGTTTGTAGCAGGAAACAAACCAACATTTTCTATTGATGCTTTACAGTGCATGAAAAATGTGACAAGCACTATTTGTTTGGGCTGACTCCAGCTATACATTGGAAAAACAAAATTGTAAATATCTCCTAAACAAGAAAATGCTCTGCTGTTGTAAAAATGTGAATTTTTGTTCCTTGGATTCAGCTAGTTTTTACTGTGATAGTGAGGCATTTAAACAATTAGACAAACTGTTTCCCCCATGTACATTCTTTCTCATAATATCCAACAATGGAAAATCCAGGATGGAATGTAACAATATTATGAGAAGGAAAGTTGCTACTCACCACATAGCAGAGATGCTGAGTCGCAGATAGGCCCAGCAAAAAAAAAAAAAAAAAACCTCTTACAGTTAAAGCTTTCAGCCATTAAAGGCTTGATCAACAGTAGACACACAAATGCACACACATACTCTCATGCAAACCTAACTCACACACACAACTGTAGTCTCAGGCAGCTGAATGTTTCTAAATGTAAATTGTATAAACAGCAATGAACTGTTTTGTTTGCTTTCTTGCAGACTGTTTTCACAGAAAACAGGAATGTTGTGTTTTGGGCTTATCGTCTTATGACTGGAAAACTACTACAGCATCTAAATTTGCAGTGACAATAGAAAAGGTTCCAGGTCAGTGGGTGGGGGGAGGAGGGTGAGAGAAGATGGATAGAAAGAGGGGGAAGTAGGAGAAGATTATGTCTTGTATCCAGTTCCCGTATATAATAGAAACATGTGCTTTCTCTTTTCTTTCTAGTCCCTCTAACCAGACTGAACCACAGTAATGTATAGCTGAATGTGACTAATAGTAAATAAAGAAATAATCAAAAAAATTAAATAACATTACTGAGTATAGAAACTACCATTGATAATGCCAGTGAGTGATAACGCAGAGTATAAATAGATAAGTGGAAAGCAGGAATAAAGAAAGGCATGGAAGATGACAAGCAAATCAAGGTGGAAAAGACTAGTGAAAATTAAGATGGGTGGCACATAACAGCCAAGAAGTACCCCCTGTCAAGTACTTCACAGTGCAGGAAGAGAGACAGAGAGAGAGAGAGAGAGAGAGAGAGAGAGAGAGAGAGTGTGTGTGTGTGTGTGTGTGTGTGTGTGTGTGTGTGCATCTGACGTCACAAAACACAGTCAGCCAATGAACAGAGAACGACGTTGCCAGAGCTCGACTGCAGTGCAGAGCACGGACGAGTGTCTTCAGTTTTAGAAACGTTCAGTTATAAAGAAAGTAATTGAACAAAAGCAGTGTCTTGATAGCGGACTTTCTTTTACAGAAAGCTTGGAAAAAGCATTCTTTATACCAATTGCCTCATATTCTATTATGAATTAAACCAAACAAGCAATAAGCCTCCTAATAGTGACAGCAAGGAAAGGTGTTTGTATCATTCTCACTAACCGCTTTTTCGCAATAAAGAAAAGTGGTAATTGTTTATTTCCTATTGTACTTCGACAAAACATGAGTAATTCATAGTCATACCAACAGTGTTTGTTGGTATTTTGCGTCAAATTTTGAAGTCCTCCGGGAAACGTATTGAATGACGAGCTACGTTAGCGTAATGGTTAAAGTGTATGGCTGCTAAGTGAAAGGTTCTGAGCTCAAAACTTCTTCGGTGCTTAATATTTTCTTTATTTAAAAACAATATCGAAGGGTCTTAATTCATAAATTTTATTCGTTTGAATGTAATTTTTTGAAATTTCTAGTGGCAACTAAAATCGACCATACGGAAAGTATACGCTATGGACTTTTACCTCTGCAAACTCTTCAAAATTTCGTGCAATGGTTTACTACATCTAATGCTGCACAATAACTGCATTGAACATCGAAACAAAATTAAGTCATATATGGGGGGGAAAGTATCAGTCAAGACGATGTGTAAAAATCAAATTTTTGGGCCAAATAGTTTTTGTGAAATCGAATGATAAAGTGTGTCACAGCCGTCGAAACACCATGTGTCTGCACAGGCGAGCAGTTCAATGATGATAAAATTGCTCAAATCGTGGAATGCGGGGAGCACGTCTCTGTAGCAGCGAAAGGGTTAATGCGGCTGTGGTGGCTTTACTTCATAAACTGCACACTCCCCCCGAAACGTAAGTTTGCTAACTATACTATGGCACTGCTTCTCTTGGCGCATACAACTGGCAACGCAGCAATCTCTCGCATCTGGGCGGGCATGCGCGAACCGTCAAGATTAAAGAATTGAACTATAGTGACCTGTTACATTTTGTGTGCGTCACACACATTAGTCCTGCTGGTTACAGGTTCCCTTTCCTTAGTTCCGTTTGCTGCAACTTTAACTGTGTGTCATTCATTATATTTGTTTGTTAATTTAGTGAACAGAAGCAGTTTCTTATAATTAATGATTTTCGTTTTCAGGTCTTTGACAATTATGGTTATCATTATGCAACTCATAGCCTTGAGGAAAGACAGTTACATCTGAGTTCACAGTACTTTTTCACGTGCATGTGTGAACCATGCACTGGTAATTGGCCTTTATATGTCAGTCTCCCGAGTGCACAGCTATTGCTTAAATGCACTCACTGTAGCACTATGCTAGAAGATAACTTTCCAACCAACCCGTCTGAAGGAAACTTGGTTACATGCACAATGTGCAAGGGTGTGAATGATGTTGTCAAGAGGAAGAAAGTGTTAATGGAGTCATCAGATCGATTTATGGAGAATATATCAGCTGTTTTACGTGGCCACACCGAAGGTGTTGCTACCAGTTTAGTAACTCATTTGACATTGTTGCATGAAAATGTACTAAGACCATGGAAAGAATACAATGACTGTCAAGAAGCATTGAAACAGTGCTTCAATTTTCTTGGAAACTGTTATACCATTTGATGAATAAATAAAAAGTTGGTGCCTTTCTAATCTTTCTGTGGTCATTTCATGTACCACAAAATGAGGTGAATCTGACCAGGTGGTGTCAATCCAATCATTTACCAGTTTTTCCACTTTTGGATAACTTAGCATAGCATTTTAAAAATTACATTTCAGTTGACCATTGTCGTGAATTCTTGCCTAATCTATCAACAACAACGGCATGTTGGAGTTCATGCAACCAGCAAATTGCATTGTAAGTAGGTGTGTGATCCTTGTGCTACACTCGTGTAGTCAACACAACAGTGCAAAACCTTCTGCTGGCGCCTGTTACTTCCGAAATGTAATTGGTAAATTGCAATATTATTGCTTGCATATGAACATCTTAAGTGACACAGTTTCTTTTTTCTTTTCATTAATAATACTGTTTAGTCACTATGCAGGCCTAATTAGAAAATTCCATTTTTGTAAGGTGAATCCAGTCATGTGAGTATACCAAAAGGTTCTGGGACCAACACAGAAATGTAACTACAAACCAGAATTTCTTCTAAATGTGGTGAAAGCTGTCAAATTAGGAAAATTAAGCATCTAGAAAGCATCAGAACAATACACAGTTCCATAAACCACATTAAATGATAAACTCAAGGAAAGGTACAAATACAAAATAGGCGGCCAACCAGCTTTAACCAATAGTGAGGAAAAAAGCCTGGTTGAAGGAAAATTGTGTTGTGCGAAATGGGTGTTTCCTTTGAGGAATAATGATGTTAGGGACATTGTACAGGCATATTTCAGTTGAGCAGGGAGGATCGAAAAAGATTTTGTGACAATCAACCTGGGCATGAGTGGGTAAAATCTTTTCTGAAAAGAAATAAAGAACTAACTGTTAGACTGAATGAAAATGTGAAGAGGGCAAAGGCAGCAGTTACCCGAGAAACAGTGATTGATTATCTTAAAAACCTGGAAGTGACCTTGAGTGGTGTCCCTCCCTCCAATTTTATAACCTATGACGAGACAAACTTTTGTGACGATCCTGGACAAGTGAAAGTAATAGTGAAATGAGGCACAAGACCTTGTAAGGATAGTGAATCGTTCTAAGTCAGGTATCAGTGTGATGATAGCAACAGCTGCCCATGACGCAGTCCTCCCATCATATGCAGTTTATAGGGCAAAACACCTCTACAATAGTTGGACTGAAAGGGGCATAACTGGTGCAGGTTATAATTGGAATCAAAGTGGTTGGTTTGACTTAACAATGTCTGAATCGTGGTTTGCTGAAATTGTCTTGCCTTATACCTGGCAATTAGAGGGATCTAAAGTGATTATACATGACAATCTCTCAAGTCATCTGTCATATAACGTGATTAAACTATGCCAGAAACAGGACATTAAATTTGTGCTTCTACCACCTAATTATACTCATTTGTGGCTGCTGGTTGATGTGGCCATTTTTAGACCTTGAAAACTTACTTGGAGAAATGTGCTAGATGATTGAAAAAGGAAGAATAGAGGAGTGGTGCCAAAATCCGAATTTCCTGGGTTGTTGAAAAACACCGTTCAAAATATAGCTATCACATCCAAATCAAATGCAATATCTGGGTTCAGAAAAGCAGGAATTTTTTCTTTCTGTCTCGATATAGTCATTTCACAGATTCCAGAAGCAACCAATAACAATGCACACAGCACCAGCTTATCAGAAGTTTATTGGGCAGCAGCCTTCGAAATGCAATTGAAATGGGTTTGCTCTAACGAAACAAAAGGAAAGCCACACCAAGGAAAGCGTGTAGCATTAATTCCGGGAAAAGGAATTATTGTCAGTGAATTCAATGAAAATGATAGTGATGGGGCTGCAAGCAGGGAGTCCCTATCCAGAACATCTAACAGTGATCTAGAACAGCACAAGTCAAATGAAAATGAAGAAATGGACAAGGAGAAAGATTAAGATCAGCATGAATTTAAAGAAAATAATTTCACCATAGTAAAATTTCCTACAAAAAAAGTTTCAGGTTTTTTATTGGTAAAATTGAGAGCATCTCTAATGACACCTGTGAAATGGCATTTCTGAGAAAGAAAGCTCTTGATGGTAATGTTTATTTTGTCTTTCCATAAATTGATAATGCAGCTGAATTAGAAAGAGCCCAAATTATTAAAAAGTTGTTCCAGAACATAGAAGGCAAGGTAAATTTATTTTTGAAGGGATAGATGATTATGACATTGAGTAATACTTTTCACATTGATTATGACATACCGTAAGTAAAAATTAATATTTGTTTGTCAAATTTTGTGAATGCAAATGTTTGTATACCAAAAATCTCAAGTTTAATGTGCTTGTAAAAATTTGTTTAGTCTAGAAATTGTAAAATTTTGTTGCAAATACAGCTATACATTTTTAAAAAATTAAGATAGTGATCGGATTCACTCCACTGGACTGATTCCATTCCTGCACACAAAATACAATGGTGATCGGATTCACCCCAGCTGAGGAGGTGAAACCAATCAACAATTAACTCAAAATAATAACTGCAATTATAAACTAAAAAGTTGTGAAATTAACATACTGAATTTTTATTCTGATATCACAACAGTAAATGGACGAAAGTTAAAAAAAAAAAAAAATGCTGTTCTTGATCGGATTCACCTCATTTTATGGTAACATGCATTCAAGTAAGGCAGTAATCTGAAAAAAGATTAGTTTTCAGGTGCAGAGGCATACAGTGTGTGTGTGTGTGTGTGTGTGTGTGTGTGTGTGTGTGTGAGAGAGAGAGAGAGAGAGAGAGAGAGAGAGAGAGAGAGAGAGAGAAATAAAATGTCTTGTGGTATTGACAGAATTCCACACAAAGTAATCAAACATAGTTCCATCAGTGTAGATACTCACCTGTTGTTGTTGTGGTCTTCAGTCCTGAGACTGGTTTGATGCAGCTCTCCATGCTACTCTATCCTGTACAAGCTTCTTCATCTTCCAGTACCTGCTGCAACCTACATCCTTCTGAATTTGCTTAGTGTATTCATCTCTTGGTCTCCCTCTACAATTTTTACCCTCCACGCTGCCCTCCAATGCTAAATTCGTGATCCCTTGATGCCTCAGAACATGTCCTACCAACCGATCCCTTCTTCTAGTCAAGTTGTGCCACAAACTTCTCTTCTACCCAATCCTATTCAATACCTCCTCATTAGTTATGTGATCTACCCACCTTATCTTCAGCATTCTTCTGTAGCACCATATTTCGAAAGCTTCTATTCTCTTCTTGTCCAAACTAGTTATCGTCCATGTTTCACTTCCAGACATGGCTACACTCCGTACAAATACTTTCAGAAACGTCTTCCTGACACTTAAATCTATACTCGATGTTAACAAATTTCTCTTCTTCAGAAACGATTTCCATGCCATTGCCAGTCTACATTTGATATCCTCTCTAGTTCAACCATCATCAGTTATTTTACTCCCTAAATAGCAAAACTTCTTTAATACTTTAAGTGTCTCATTTCCTAATCTAATTCCCTCAGCATCACCCGATTTAATTTGACTACAATCCATTATCCTCGTTTTGCTTTTGTTGATGTTCATCTTATATCCTCCTTTCAAGACACTGTCCATTCCGTTCAACTGCTCTTCCAAGTCCTTTGCTGTATCTGACAGAATTACAATGTCATCGGCGAACCTCAAAGTTTTTACTTCTTCTCCATGAATTTTAATACCTACTCCGAATTTTTCTTTTGTTTCCTTTACTGCTTGCTCAATATACAGATTGAATAACATCGGGGAGAGGCTACAACCCTGTCTCACTCCTTTCCGAACCATTGCTTCCCTTTCATGCCCCTCGACTCATAACTGCCATCTGGTTTCTGTACAAATTGTAAATAGCCTTTCGCTCCCCGTATTTTAACCCCTGCCACCTTCAGAATTTGAAAGAGAGTATTCCAGTTAACATTGTCAAAAGCTTTCTCTAAGTCTACAAATGCTAGAAACGTAGGTTTGCCTTTTCTTAATCTTTCTTCTAAGATAAGTCGTAAGGTTAGTATTGCCTCACATGTTCCAACATTTCTACGGAATCCAAACTGAGCTTCCCCGAGGTCCGCTTCTACCAGCTTTTCCGTTCGTCTGTAAGAGATTCGTGTTAGTATTTTGCAGCTGTGACTTGTTAAACTGATAGTTCGGTAATTGTCACATCTGTCAACACCTGCTTTCTTTGGGATTGGAATTATTATATTCTTCTTGAAGTCTGAGGGAATTTCGCCTGCCTCATACATTTTGCTCACCAGATGGTAGAGTTTTGTCATGACTGGCTCTCCCAAGGCCATCAGTAGTTCTAATGGAATTGTCTACTCCCGGGGCCTTGTTTCGACTCAAGTCTTTCAGTGCTCTGTCAAACTCTTCATGCAGTATCTTATCTCCCATTTTGTCTTCATCTACATCCTCTTCCATTTCCATAATATTGTCCTCAAGCACATCGCCGTTGTATAAACCCTCTATATACTCCTTCCACCTTTCTGCCTTCCCTTCTTTGCTTAGAACTGGATTGCCATCTGAGTTCTTGATATTCATACAAGTGGTTCTCTTCCCTCCAAAGGTCTCTTTAATTTTCCTGTGGGCAGTATCTATCTTACCCCTAGTGAGACAAGCTTCTACATCCTTACATTTGTCCTCTAGCCATCCCTGCTTAGCCATTTTGCACTTCCTGTCGATCTCATTTTTGAGACGTTTGTATTCCTTTTTGCCTGCTTCATTTACTGCATTTTTATATTTTCTCCTTTCATCAATTAAATTCAATATTTCTTCTGTTACCCAAGGATTTCTATTAGCCCTCGTCTTTTTACCTACTTGATCGTCTGCTGCCTTCACTACTTCATCCCTCAGAGCCACCCATTCTTCTTCTACTGTATTTCTTTCCCCCCATTCCTGTCAATTGTTCCCTTATGCTCTCCCTGAAACTCTCTACAACCTCTGGTTCTTTCAGTTTATCCAGGTCCCATCTCCGTAAATTCCCACCTTTTTGCAGTTTCTTCAGTTTCAATCTGCAGTTCATAACCAATAGATTGTGGTCAGAATCCACATCTGCCCCTGGAAATGTCTTACAATTTAAAACCTGGTTCCTAAATCTCTGTCTTACCATTATATAATCTATCTGATACCTTTTAGTATCTCCAGGATTCTTGCAGGTATACAACCTTCTTTTAAGATTCTTGAACCAAGTGTTAGCTATGATTAAGTCATGCCCTGTGCAAAATTCTACCAGGCGGCTTCCTCTTTCATTTCTTCCCCCCAATCCATATTCACCTACTACGTTTCCTTCTCTCCCTTTTCTTACTGACGAATTCCAGTCTCCCATGACTATTAAATTTTCGTCTCCCTTCACTACCTGAATAATTTTTTTTTATCTCGTCATACATTTCTTCAATTTCTTTGTCATCTGCAGAGCTAGTTGGCATATGAACTTGTACTACTGTGGTAGACGTGGGCTTCGTGTCTATCTTGGCCACAATAATGCGTTCACTATGCTGTTTGTAGTAGCTAACCCGGACTCCTATTTTTTTATTTATTATTAAACCTACTTCTGCATTACCCCTATTTGATTTTGTATTTATAACCCTCTGTTCACCTGACCAAAAGTCTTGTTCCTCCTGCCACCGAACTTCGCTAATTCCCACTATATCTAACTTTAACCTATCCATTTCCCTTTTTAAATTTTCTAAGCTACCTGCCCGATTAAGGGATCTGACATTCCACGCTCTGATCCGTAGAACGCCAGTTTTCTTTCTCCTGATAACGACATCCTCTTGAGTAGTCCCCGCCCGGAGATCCGAATGGGGGACTATTTTACCTCCGGAATATTTTACCCAAGAGGACGCCATCATCATTTAATCATACAGTAAAGCTGCATTTCCTCGGGAAAAATTATGGCTGTAGTTTCCCCTTGCTTTCAGCTGTTCACAGTACCAGCACAGCAAGGCCGTTTTGGTTAATGTTACAAGGCCAGATCAGTCAATCATCCAGACGTTGCCCCTGCAACTACTGAAGAGGCTGCTGCCCCTCTTCAGGAACTATGCGTTTGTCTGGCCTCTCGACAGATACCCCTCCGTTGTGGTTGCACCTACGGTACGGCCATCTGTATCGCTGAGACACGCAAGCCTCCCCACCAACGGCAAGGTCCATGGTTCATGGGGGGAGATACTCACCTAACTGACATTATTAATACTTCTTTCAGGACGGGGGTGTTCCCATCTAAACTAAAACTCTCCATAATAAAGCCACTTCACTCAAAGGATAGTACAGCTGACATAAATAATTATAGACCAGTGTCATTATTGTCAGGTTTCTCTAAAGTAATTGAAAGAGTAGTGTATGTAAGGCTAGCTGACTTCCTGAGTAAAAATAAAATACTGACTGATGCTCGAAATGGGTTTAGAAAGAACAGATCCACAGAAATGGCAGTCTTCCAATTCATGAAAATGGTTCTAAATGCCTTGGACAAGAACGAATTAAGGTGTGGAATATTCTTAGATTTATCTAAAGCATTTGATTTAATCAGCCATGACTTAATGCTTATGAAAGTAGAATGTTATGGGGTCCGTGGACTTGCCTTCAAATGGTTCAAGACTTATCTCTCTGATAGACAACAGAAAGTACAAATATGCCATGAAGGCAAAGAGTATCTTTCATATTTCAAAAAAACTAGCTATGGAGTGCCACAGGGTTCTGTGTTAGGCCCTCTGTTGTTCTTGGTGTACATAAAGGATTTGCCAAACCATCTGACAGTTGCAGAAACGGTGATGTTTGCTGATGACACTAGCATTTTTATAAAAGGATACACTGAGGATGATCTACAGCAGAGTGTCTCTAGGACAATAAACGAGACAGGAAAATGGTTTAGTGATAATGCTTTGATCATAAATAAGGATAAAACTGTAATAACTTCAAGTTGAACAAATATATTTCAAGGAAGACACAATACATGAAAGTCACAGATCAAGTAAACAGAGTAAGACGTGTGTACACTTTAACAGTCAAATCATAACTGAGTCCAAGTCTAGCGGCCGCTGGCTGGCTGGCCGGCCGCTTAGGTGGCACTGCTGCTGCATGGCTGGCAGACAGCGCCGCATGTAGTGGACGCGCGTAACTGCGCGGCGGCACTTTGAAAGATCGGCGAGTCACAACACTTTTCCCCCCTTTGAGTTTTTTGCACAGGTCTTGATGGAGGTGGCCTGTAGATTGCTAACGTCCATAGGTGTTGTGTGACTGGCAGTAAAGTCTCGAGGAGGAGGCTTCCCGTACGGACAGTAATGTCTCCGATGATAACGGGTCGAGTTGACAGGAGACGTGGGGGTCGAATCTGCTGGGTCCCTGTGCACCAATCTGCCCATTGTGGCAAGTCCAGTTGTTATAACAAGAGACGTGGGCGATGTGCCTGCGTCCGTAGGAGAAGGAGGCGAGTAGAGTTGCTGCGACAGATGATGGTAATCTGGTTCCTGCATGGGCACATATCCTGGTGGCGTCAGTTCTTGTGCTGGCACCGATATGATGGTGAGAGGACTGTGTTGTGAGTAATGAGAGATTCCAGTATCCCGAGCGTCAGGTAGAACCGAAGGTGGTGTAGCGGCATCCGGAAGAGGCGTTGCCGGCACACGAGGCCAAAGCTGGTCCGAATGACTCACTGCAACACCCGTGTCTGTCTGGATTTCATACAGGCGTTGGCCACGGTGTCGTAAGATGTCGCCAGGACTTCATTTCGGCCGCCTGCCATATCCCCGTACCCATACAAGTTCGTCGGCGGTGAACCGGCCAAGTGAAGGTACCCGCGGCTGTGAGGTGGAAGGCCACAGATGATGAAGTAGCATGCAGGGCTGTCGGCCATGTAAGAGCTCAGCCGGGCTGTGGTCACCCATGGGGGTGAAATGGTAAGAAGCCAGAAATTGGAGAAGTCAGGAGTTTCCTCATCTGAGCCTTAAATGTGCGGACCAGTCGTTCAGTCTCACCGTTTGACTGTGGATGGAACGAAGGGGCCATGACATGCATGACGCCATGACGGGCACAAAAATCCGCAAAATCAGAAGAGGCAAATTGTGGACCACTATCAGTAACAAGAGTAGAGGGAAGTCCTTCCAAAGAGAAAATGCGAGCTAGAGCATTGGCGGTTGCCGCGGTGGTAGGCGACGTGCAACGGACAATGAAAGGAAAGTGAGAGTAGGTGTCAATAACGAGAAGCCAATAAGTACCTAAAAAAGGTCCCGCGAAGTCAGCATGAATACTCTCCCAGGGCTTCTCAGGCGAAGGCCACGGTGACAAAGATGACTTCGGGGTGGCGGCCTGTGACGCACAAGGGCCACAGGCAGCGACCATGTGTGTGATTTCGGAGTCGATGCCAGGTCAGTACACATGACAGAGCGCCAGAGATTTTGTGCGAGAGACACCCCAGTGCCTTGGTGAAGGAGGCACAAGACTGAAGGATGCAAAGACGCAGGTACCACAACACGTGGCGAAGCATTTTCGGTGGAAAGGAGGATAACACCATCCCTAGCCATGAGGCGGTAACGCAAAGCGTAGTAATTCCACAATGGATCAGAAGTCTTAGCGGACAGACGATCTGGCCAACCCTTCTGAATACAGCATAAAACCTGGGAGAGGGTAGGGTCAGAACCCGTAGCAACCGCCAGCCGGTCCCCGGTGATGGGGAACCAGTCCACAACCCACTGCTCGGCAACATCCAGGTGGAAATACAAAAGTTCGTCCCTATCGAATGCCAGATCAGAACCCCTGGGAAGACGAGACAGTGCATCAGCATTCGCATGTTGAGCCATCGGCCGGAAATGAATCTCATAATTGAAACAAGACAAGTAAAGAGCCCAACGCTGGGGATGGCGTGCATTCTTGTCGGGAAGCGACATTGATGGATGAAACAAGGAAACAAGTGGTTTGTGGTCCATAACAAGATGAAATTTGGATCCATAAAAAAAAAAAACACCAAACTTATGAAGAGCAGAAATAATGGCCAAAGCTTCTTTTTCAATTTGAGAATACTTTCGTTGGGCATCCATGAGCATTTTGGAGGCGTAAGTAATGGGTTGTTCAGAACCGTCAGAAAAACAGTACGCAAGGACTGTACCAACCCCATATTGAGAGGCCAACAAGATGTTGTCCAGGTCGATAAGTAGCCAGGCATGGGGCCTGTTCAGCATAGTCTTCAATTTCTGGAAAGCCGCATCGCATGACACGGACCAGTGAAAAGGCACGTTTTTATGCAACAGGCGATGCAACGGCTGAGCCACCGAAGCAGCAGACAGTAAAATCTTGTGTTAGTATGCTATTTTCCCCAAGAAGGCCTGCAGTTCCTTAACAGAAAGGCATCGATCGCAGTGACAATTTGCTGAAGCAGACGAATACCATCCTGAGAGAGTTGAAACCCCAAGTACGTGATAGATGCCTGAAAAAATTTTGATTTCTGAAGATTACACTTAAGACCAGCAGTCTGTAAGACATGAAAAAGTGTGCGGAGATTTTGAAGATGTTCGTCAGTGGTGGAGCCAGTGACAACAATGTCGTCCTGGTAATTTATACACCCAGGGACAGTGAGCAATAATTGTTCCCCGAATGGCAATCGTTGGTATTGATAGAGGCCGAAATGTGTGTTAAGGACCAGAAACTGCTGGGAAGCAGCACTGAGAGAAAGTTGATGATAAGCTTCTGACAGGTCAAGTTTAGAAAAATACTGGCCTCCAGCAAGTTTAGTGGACAATTCTTCAGGTCGAGGCATAGGGTAAGTGTCGATAAGGCATTGAGCATTTACAGTGGCTTTGAAATCACCACAGAGACGAATATCACCATTTGGCTTAGCAACGACAACGACAGGAGAGGACCACTCACTGGAAGTGACAGGAAGCAAGACCCCTGAAGCAGTGAGACGATCCAGCTCCCGTTTGACCTCATCACGAAGGGGCACAGGAATGGGCCGAGCACGAAAAAACTTAGAACGAGCAGTGGGTTTGAGCGCGATATGAGCTTCAAAGTCATTTGCATGGCCTAACCCAGGAGAAAAAGGGACGAAAATGTCGCCGACATGGAATCCAATTGAGCATATGAAACAGCATCAGAGACAATATTGACAGAGTCATCTATGGAGAACCCAAAAATGCGAAAGGCATCGAAACCAAAAAGATTCTCCACGTTACTATGGTCGACCACAAATATGGGAACAGTGCGAACGACAGATTTGTAAGATACCTCAGCATCAAATTGTCCCAAGAGAGAAATCTTCTGTTTATTGTAAGTCCGTAATTGCCTAGTGACAGGTGACAGGATTGGAGAACCCAACTGAAGATACGTCTGAGAATTGATGATAGTGGCAGCAGAACCAGTATCCACCTGCATGCGAACATCTCGACCAAGTATTTGGACAGTGAGGAATAACTTCCCTGAAAGGGAAGAAGTACAATTGACAGACAGCACAGAATCAGCATCATGTTCATGAACATCATGTATGTGGTCGGATTTGCAAACGGATGACACATGACCCTTTTTTTTGCATTTGTGACGCACGGCCCAACGTTGTGGACAATCTTCTTGTGAATGTTTCGTAAAACACCGCGGTCATGAAGGAAGTTGCCGTGGGTTTTGCTGCAGTTTCTTAGAGGTTTGTTTACGATTAGGCTGAGGCTGCGGTTGGGACCGTACTGCAGCCACATCAGCCGGCGGGGACATGCCACACGCTTCATCAACATCGCACAGAGGTTGTATTTCCCCGACGTCGCCCCATGCCTCTATTTGCACTCCAGTGGCACGAGAAATTTCAAAAGACTGAGCGATGGATAAGACTTCATCTAGAGTCGGATTTGCCAACTGAAAGGCACGTTGCCTAACTTCTTTGTCGGGCGCCGATCAGATAATAGCATCCCATACCGTGGAATCGGCGTAGGATTCTTTGTGAACTTCAGTAACAAATTGACACTTTCTACTGAGGCCGTGAAGTTCAGCAGCCCAAGCGCGATAGGATTGATTCGGTTGTTTTTGACAATGATAAAAGGCAACACGAGAGGCTACCACATGTGTTTGCTTTTGAAAATAGACGGACAGAAGTGAGCACATTTCAGCAAACGACAAAGACGCAGGATCTTTCAAAGGAGCCAATTGCGGCAACAACCGATACATTTGAGGTGAAATCCGTGAAAGGAACAGAGATTTACATGTTTGTTCGCCTGTGACATGAAATGCCAAGAAGTGCTGTTGAAGACGTTTTTCGTAATCAGACCAGTCTTCTGCCATCTCGTCGTAAGGAGGAAAATTAGGTAGAGGCAACTACAAGAGACGACCCGCATTTGATACTGCGATGAAATCACGAATCGCATTTGTGAGAAGCGTTTGCTGTTCTATGAGACCTTGCAATAGTTGCTCTAAAGTAGCCATGGAAACATGTGGGTCAATGATGGAAAAGAAAAATCACTACCTCGTCGCCAATTGTAATAAATCAAGTTGAACAAATATATTTCAAGGAAGACGCAATACATGAAAGTCACAGATCAGGTAAACAGAGTAAGATGTGTGTACACTTTAACAGTCAAATCATAACTGAGTCCAAGTTTAGTGTCCGCTGGCTGGCTGGCCGCTTAGGTGGCGCTGCTGCTGCATGGCTGGCAGACAGCGCTGCATGTAGAGGACGCGCGTAACTGCGCGGCAGTACTTTGAAAGATTAGCGAGTCACAACAAAAACAGTATTGATGAAGTTCAGTTATATTAAAAGTAAAGCTAGAAGAAGAGTAAAAGCTGAGTTAGGGAACTATGTTATTGCACAAGCTCCATACACAAAATGCCTTGGTATATGGGTGGATGAGCACTTGAGATGGGAAAAGCATCTAGAAGTTTTGAGTAAAAAATTAAGCAAATGCTGCTAGGTGCTAAGAATGCTTCAGGAATGCTGCAATACTGAATCATTGCTGTTTGCCTATTATGCTTACATGAACAGTTTGCTTAGATATGGTGTGATCTTCTGGAGAAATACAGGTATGGCAAAACAAGCTTTGAAACTTCAAAAAAGGGATATTAGAATAATGAAAGGGGTTTGCTGCAGAGTGCCATGCAGGGAAATATTTAAAGAATTTAAAATAATGACTCTTCCTACCTTATACATCTGTGAATGTGTATGCTTTCTGAAAACTCACCAGGAATTTTCAGCATGAAATAATCAGGTTCATAACCATGAAACAAGGAACAGGGATGATTTCCACAGAGACACCAACAAAGAAGCACTCTACCAAAAAAGTATAAACTACCAGCCCAAAATAATTTTTAGTGCATTGCCTTCTACAATAAAGAAAATTAAAGAATTTCATAAATTCAAGGTAGATCTACTAACACACAGTTTTTATATCATTGAAGGATATCTGAATATGGAAAAGTAATATTTATATATACTGATATAAAATATTTGTATTTATTATCCAAGATTTTGAAACAAATCAAAGATAAGAAACTATATTGTAATTGACTACATCCATACAATGTATATTGTTAACGGATGAATAAAGAGATTGATTTCAGCATCCATTAGGAGACTCGTATAGCTAACAGCTGATTGTATCAGGTTTGATTATCATATTTAATACCTGTAGGATACTATAGAAAGCAATCCACTTTGTTTTGAAAATGACGTTTTCCTTTCTGCAAGACTGCTTCCAATCTATGATCTGATAATTTGTAAAAATTATTATTTTTCATCATTTGAACTCTTTTCTTTGTAATAAAACTACAACGACAATTGACAGTTTGTTCTAGACTGAAACTTGAACCCGGATCCGTTTATCATGAGCAGTCACCTCAAACATCAGGCTATCTGAGGGCATCTCTGGGCCTCAACTCAAACTTCTGTAGTCACTGATGTTTCCATCTATGACTTCCAAACATTACTGTCAGAGTCTGTCCATGGGCTATTTGGTAACAGCACCTCTGGAGAGTAGAGGCAGTGGAGGACAGTGCTTTACCTTACCACAAGAGAAATATATGTATGAAATTAATTACATACACTGAAATGAAATGAATGGCTTGATGAGGCTGAAACCAGTTAAGATGCAAAGACACAAAAGATAACAATGCAAACAATTCAAATATACTGTTAGTAAATCAATAGTGACACTGATTTCAGTCCATGTAATTACTTTACATGCATGTTCTGGTTTAATAGGTTCCTTTTGATATGAAATGATGATGAATATAGTCTACATCAACAAAACTAATCAATTTTTGAAAATATAATGTAACTGAATAGATAAGAAATGTACTCTAGAAGTGGTGGCAGGAGGAAACACACATGTAAAGGTTGAGAAAATTTGCAAGCTTTTGGAGCCAGTTGCTCCTTCTTTTGCAAGAAAGATTGAAGGAGAAGGAAGAGTGTCAGAATCTCGGGTCAGGGGAGACTTACTAGATGGGATGAGAAGGAAAGGCTGATTGTTTGCGACTGCACTGGATAAGATCTGAAAACCTTAAAGCTTATAAGTGGAAGATGGGTGATAAGGAAGACAGAGTTTACTGACAAAACATCATGCAAGAGTTAATGAGAGTGGAAAGCTAAATGTATTGTATGGGAGGGGGGGACAGGAAAGAAAAGACAGGTCAGAAAATAAAATAAAAGATATTGAAAACTAAAGAAGAATGGAGAAAGGAATAATTACTGAGAAGAAATGCTAAGACTGAAGAAATTGATGAATATTAAGGCCAGGTGGGTGGTAAGAACCAAGGACATGTAATGCCCATTTGCACCTGCAGAGTTCTGAGTAGGTAGTCTCCAGGGTAACAATCCAGCCCTGGTCATAGCGGCCAGAGTTAGCAGTCATGTGAGTGAAGTGTTCTTGCTTGTATGAATATGTGCACCATTTTTCTCTGAAGAAGGCTTTGGCTGAAAGCCTATATGTAACAGTCATTTCATCATGCCTATCTTCAACTCAAAGTGTCACCTTTACAATGCTTAGCATTCTATCCTTTTCATAATATTGTTAATATTTCAACATGGACTGTTCATTGTTTGTTTTATCCAGTTGGTAAAAATTTCGTGTCAGACACAACTGAAATGATCTTCTTACTTATTTTTCATAAACTTTGGGTTTATTCACCACATAACAACAAATCTTGATTGATATCATAAAATGAACTTGATTTGAGGGGTCGCCCAGAGGAGATGAATACATTTTAAAAGGCGTACATACAATGAGTATTGATTTATGCATTTTATTGTAAGGGGAAGAGATGTGCCGGAGACATGGTATTGTTATTGTGTGGCTTATTATTGTGATGGATGACCATCAGCCAGCTGGATATTATATCTGCTGGTATTATAAACCTGTGCCAAATGGAGATAGTCTTCAGCACTTGCTAGGTCTCAACAATGTGTATGTGACAAGTAAAAACAGACAGACAGTTTGTAGTTTCCATCAAACAAAAATATTAATGTAGTAAATTCGTTAGATTAATTGCAAGGCATGTTCAGAAAGTAAGTGTACTAGATTTTTATATTTCTTTTATAAAAAATGCATTTGATATCAATTACAGGGTATTGTTGATACACTTGTTCACTATATTTCCACATAATTGCCATCCTATTTAGTGCAAGTGGTGAGCCATGGCACAAGCTTCTTTATGCCCTCCTCGAAGAAAACTCCCACCACCTCCTTCTCCCACTTCAGAACCTCTGTCTGCACCTGCTCGTCAGTTGAAAATTTAATTCCATTTATGTGTGCACCTTCAGGGAAGTGAAAATATGATAATCTGCAGACGCCAAGTCAAGGAGATTGGGGAGGAGAGGGGGTGGGGGGGGGGTCAAAACAGCCCAACGAAATGAATCCAAGAGTATCTTGGTGGCTAAGACTGTGTGAGGACGAGTGTTGTCGTGCAACAAGCTCACTCCTATTGTCAGCACTCCCCCCTCCACATTTTTTTTTTATGATCTCACAATGTCGTTGTCCATTGATGGTGTTCCCCGAGGCAGACAGTTGGCCAAAATGATGCTTTTTTGATCCCAAAACACTGAGGTCATGATTATTTTGCCCGAAATTGTGGTTTTGAATTTTTTGGCAGATGGGGCATTGGTGTGATGCCACTTTGACAACTGTCTTTTTGTCTCAGACATTTAATGACCCACCCATACATCATCTCCAGATTAGATTTACTTTCATTCCAATTGATCCATAGTGAGGAGGTCCTCCAGGATGTGGAACATGCCAGAAAAACACCAATACATGACAAATATTTACAACTCAAACAAATAAGCTAACGTACCATTCCACGGGTCCCAAGTGGAATGATCGTCATTTTTTAATGAACACTATATGAAGGAATCATTTTACAAATACTAATGCACTGAATTTAAAATGGAAAAAGTTTATTTATTTATTCATAAGGTAATAAACGTGTAATACAATAAAGCTCAGGAAATCTCACCTTCCAATTCAAGTCACTCACAAAACACGCAGGCACTATGAAGCTGATTTTCTTGTACCCTGTCAGCTGTTTTGAGAACCGTATTGTGCACAGTTTCCTTTACCCAATTGTTTCTGTGAGTTTCCCATATAAAAGTGTTCTGGAGAGTTATGAAAACACTGCAGAAATTTCATCCAGTCAATCGGCAGTCTTCCCAAACAATTTCCTCCAGTTTTTACATCAACTCATTAGTCACAATGGAAGGTCTTCCACTCCTCTGTTTCTCTTGAACATTTGTTCTGTCTTCATCAAACTACCTACACCATTTAAAACATTCATTTTGTTCATAACATGTTCACCATTTTATGTTTTGATTTGTGAAAAAATATTGGCAGGTGTTATCGCTTCTGCATGTGGAACTGGGTAACATCACTGTTGAACTGAATGCAAGAGCTATAAATGATGAGCCACAGGTGAGGTGGCAAATATAGTTAATAATCATCTCATAAATGTTGTAGAAAGGACAGGGATAGATAGTTCAAGAGAAAAATCACAGCAGTACATTGAAAAACTAATTCTCACAAAATTCAGTCATATGGATGTATCACCAACATTTCCTCCTGAAATTACGAAAATTATATATGAAAGTAGGCTAGGTTTTACTGTATATACATGATTGTTATTTTATTCATTAATATGTACTTCCTGATTTTGCCAATTTATTGAACTTGGTTTAGAATAAAAATAATTAAGAAAGGCTACATATATATTTCATATTTTTCTCTATTACTATGAATAGAACTATGGATGCACTTAGATCCTACATAATCATATTAATGTGTTGGCAAATGTGCCAACACCTTGTAGATAGAGGAGGCCGAAATGCACGCTATCTAACGCAGACGGGCGTGAATTCTGGAACAGTATAAGTAGTGAATGCTAATAAGAAAAGTATGCAGCTCCTCGAATACTTAACTTTATTCCATGTGAATACAGCATTCTTGATGAGACATTTCATACGATAACTATCAAACTATGTAAGGCTAATGGCGCCTTGCTAGGTCGTAGCCATGGACTTAGCTGAAGGCTATTCTAACTGTCTCTCGGCAAATGAGAGAAAGGCTTCGTCAGTGTAGTCGCTAGCAAAGTCGTCGTACAACTGGGGCGAGTGCTCTTCCGTATCTCGAGACCTGCCTTGTGGTGGCGCTCGGTCTGCGATCACACAGTGGCGACACGCGGGTCCGACATGTACTAAATGGACCGCGGCCGATTTAAGCTACCACCTAGTAAGTGTGGTGTCTGGCGGTGACACCACATTCCTCCCCTGCAAATTGGCGAACGGTCGTGTTATAAGGCTTCCGCCCGCCGTGGGGAGGACCCCATGTTGACGTATGCGATGAGGTGGGGAGCCTAACAACAGGCGAGGCTGTGCCACCCGCACCCGGCCATTCGGTTCGAGGGGAGCTAGGAAACGCCTGAAAACATAGTCCAGGGTGCACGTCAACATGCGGTGTATGGGCCCGTAAAGAGACAGGAGGGGCCAAAGGGTCGACCTCCATTGCGTCGGGGTACCCGACGCGCGATGACGTCATGTGGTCCGGAGCGGGCAAGAGTTCCATGGCGGAGGACAGCTGGTCACGGGAAGCGATCGGTGGCGCGTGACCCAGGGAGGCACTTGGCGGCTGCAGCGAAGCGTCGAATGCGGGCGGCGCCGGCGGGAGAACAGGCGGCTGCTGCGGCGGCGCGTCACCATGGGGCAAAATGGAAGGCATCGTCGGCAACACCTGGGGATGAGGCGAGGCAGTAGATGGGTCCCCAGGGCGCTGACCGGACGGCACCGTCGCTGAAAGCAGACGGGGAGTGGCAGAACCCGTGCGACGACAGAGGCGCAGCTGATTGAGTTGCCGACGCACCTCACCAGAGGCCCCCAAAACCAAATACATCGCGCGGCCGAGGCAGCAAAGAATGCGCCCTGCAAGCCAACGCCGTGAACCTCGATAGTTGCAATAAAATACAACGTCGCCTGGAGCAAAAGCAGAAGTCTGCCGCTGCACAGGAACCTGATGCGGCGGGTGCAGCAAAGACATCAAGGTTCGATGAGGACGACCGTGGAGCAACTCAGCCGGCGAGCGACCATCTCGGGGCTGAGAGTGATACGAAGACAAAAAGAGCAACAACGCGTCCTCCCGAGAATGCGACTCTTTCAACTGCAACATCTGTGACTTGAAAGTCTAGACCAATCATTCAGCGGCACCGTTTGACTGAGGCGAAAACGGCGCGGATGTCAGATGTTGAATACCATTGGCCTGGCAGAATGACTGAAATTCTGCCGACATGAATTGTGGGCCATTGTCGGAAACAATAGTCTGCGTAAGACCTTCAATGCAAAAGATAGCAGACAACGCTTGGATGGTGGCAGAGGACGTCGTGGAAGACATCCGGACAACAAAAGGAAAATTACTGAAGGCATCTACCAGAACCAACCATCGAGCATTCCAGAATGGACCAGCAAAATTGATGTGCCAGCGTTGCCAAGGGCAAGTGGCTTTTGGCCATGCAAAGACTTTCCGCGGCGGTGCGGATTGTTGTTCGGCACACGCCATGCAAGAAGAACACATATTCGTAATCGCAGCATCGATTCCGAACCAAGTACAGTGCTGACGAGCACGTTGTTTCGTTCGCACTATACCCCAATGTCCTCGGTGAAGAAGCTGTAAAACAGAGGACTGTAACGAACGTGGGACCACGACTCTGGACTGATCATTATCAGAACGCAACAACAAAACACCCCGTCGAACAAAAAGTCTCTCCTTGTGAGCAAAAAATCGCCGAACCAACGGATCCTCGATCCAAGACTTTGACAAAGGCCATTGCATAGCAACAAAATGCAAAACGGTAGCAAGGACCGGGTCAGCAGCTGTGGCTGTAGCTACACGACGAAAATCAATCGGAAACGATTCGACCACATCATCGGTTTCCGAATCAATGAACATGCAAGCAAGTTTGGAAGAATCGAACGCTCTATCCTCAGCAACAGGCAAACGGGACAACGCATCGGCGTTTCCGTGCTTAGCAGTGGACCGATACAAGATATCGTAGCGGTACTGCGAGAGGAAAATAGACCAGCGAATGAATTTCTGCGCTGTACGCGGAGGTACAGGCTTGTTCGGATGAAAAAGCGACATCAAAGGTTTGTGGTCTGTGATGATGGTAAAGTGACGACCATACAAGAAATCATGGAACTTAGTAACACCAAGCTCGAGAGCCAAAGCTTCTTTCTCTATCTGTGAATAATTTCTTTGCGCAGATGAGAGCAATTTGGACGCAAAGGCAATAGGGCGATCATGCGAGCCAACTTTGTGCGCAAGCACAGCACCGATCCCGAAATCCGATGCATCTACCATCAACAAAAGGGGTTTCTGGGGATCGAATGGCGTAAGGCAAGTATTAGAAAGCAACGCCGATTTCAACTGGCGAAAGGCGCATTCGCATTCCGTCGTCCAGACAAACGGAACACCCTTACGGCGTAAGCTATGAAGCGGAGCTGAAATGGAAGAGGCATTGCGCAGAAAGCGATGATAATAGTTAATTTTACCCAACACACTCTGTAGCTGTTTCATATTCCGTGGTGAAGGCAAATCTTGTATGGCACGGAGGTGCTCTGGACTCGGATGTATGCCTTGGGCATTGATGACATGTCCCAAATACGGCAAGTCCCGAGCAAAAAACACACATTTGTCCTTCCGCAAGTGAAGACCATTTTGTCGCAATACCTGAAATAATGTTCGTAGGTGTGCTAAATGCTCGTCGGCTGTCTTCCCGGAGATCATAATATCGTCCAGATTGTTCGCAGCAGTAGGGACCGACGCACAAACAGTTTGTAAATATTGCTGAAACAATGCAGGGGCGGATGCATACCCGAATGGCAGTCTTTTGAATCGGTACAAACCAAGATGCGTGTTAACCACCAAGACGCGCTGGGATTCGGTGTCCACTGGGATTTGCAAGTACGCATCTGCTAGGTCCAACTTCGAAAACTATTTACCTGGGCACAGTTTATCAAAAAGATCTTCCGGGCGGGGTAAGGGAAAAGTTGCAATCACGAGTTGTGGATTCACAGTTGCCTTGAAGTCCACACAAAGTCTCAGTTTTCCGGAAGGTTTTGGCAAAATTACTAAGGGTGAGGCCCAGAGAGAAGCTTGCACACGTTCGATGACACCTTGTGATTCTAAATCGTTTAATGTTCGTGCGACCTCATCACGCAATGCGTGGGGAACATTGCGCGCTCGGAAAAATTTCGGTTGCGCGTTTACTTTCAGTTCCATATGTGCTTCATAATTCTTAGCGCAACCAAGGCCCGGTGCAAAAATGTCTGCAAATTCTTCACATAGCCGAGAAACACTGTCGGAAGGCACAGTCTGATTCACTGATAGGACCTGATTTACTATAGACATGTTAAACAATTGAAATAAATCTAAACCAAACAAGTTCACTGCAGTAGAAGAATGAAGAACGTAAAATGACACAAGTTTTGTTTGTCCCTTGTATGTTGCAAGAAGGCTGCACTGTCCTAACACAGGGATCTGCTGTCCTGAATAACTTTTTAACTGAACATTTGCGGCACGCAACGGAGGTTTGCCCAGTTGTTTGTACGTGTCATGATTGAGCAATGAAACTGCAGCTCCGGTATCGAGCTGGAATGGGATCACTTTGCCATTAAAGTCCAAATCTACTAAAAGTTTATTGTCCTGCTGACGACAAGAGCGACTATTTTGTGCAATTTGAACAGACACTGGTACAGAATCACTTGTTAATCGACGTGATTTCCGGCGACGTCGACGCACAGTATTTGTGGGACGAACACAGTCACTGTTAGAGAAAGTGGCACTGGACGAAGTGGAATTAACTACATGAATGTCCATGGGTGAAGGTTCACGAGCCTGAGTATTCTTGGTTCGATTCCGGCGTGAAGCAAAGGGCCTGGAATGATTAAGAGTGTCTGATCTGAGCTTTTTCTGGCAAACACTTTGAACATGTCCTTTCTTATTACAGAAAAAGCAAATTGCTTGGCATGACGGGCAATTTTCACGCAAATGTCTAGTAGCACACCGCGGGCATGATTTCACTGCATTTGTATGCTGGCGCGGCACACCTGGTGTACAGCGTGGCGGCAGCTGCGCGGACGTGCGCGAGGGCAGTTTACCGGGCCGCGCAGCGCGCCCGGCGGGCCGGTTAATGTTACACACGGCCGGCGAAGACGCAAATGATTCCTGAGCAAAGTCAAGCGTGTCTTGTCTATCCAATATGTCTATCACGTGTTGAAGGGAGGGATTGACGAGTTTCAAAATTTGCTCCCGTATACGAACATCAGAAACGTTCTGTGCTATTGCATCACGCACCATAGTATCTGAATAAGGAAGGCCACAGTCACATTCAAACGCACAATCCCTAGTAAGGCCTTGCAAAGTTGCAACCCACTCCCGATTAGTTTGACCGGCCATACATTTTGTACGAAAGAAAGTATACCTTTTTGCAACTACATTAACTGTTTCCTTGAAATAGGCGTCCAATGCCGACAAAATTTCTTCATAGGACAGAGTTGCTACGTCGCGTCGGGGAAACAATTTCACTATCACACGGTACGTTTGCACGCCGACACAAGACAATAAGTGAGGCTGCCGCTCGTTACCTTGAATTCTGTAGGCGGCGAGATGAAATCCAAACTGGCGTGACCATTCCGTCCAGGTCTCTTGCTGTGCATCAAAATTGCGAAACGGCGGTGCAACTGCATGTTGTGGCTGCGGTAGCGGTGAAGCGGCGGCAGCCGCATCGGTTAGAATGGCACGTTGACCCTGGACGAGCTGTCCAAGGGCATCCAATAACGCCTGCGTCTGCTGAACCTGCAAGCGATAAAATTCGGACAGTACATCTGGCGAAGCCATGACACAAGTAAATGTAAGCAATTAGAAAGAACAAGACCCTTTCCGTTGCCTCATCGCCAATGATGTGTTGGCAAATGTGCCAACACCTTGTAGATAGAGGAGGCCGAAATGCACGCTATCTAACGCAGATGGGCGTGAATTCTGGAACAGTATAAGTAGTGAATGCTAATAAGAAAAGTATGCAGCTCCTCGAATACTTAACTTTATTCCATGTGAATACAGCATTCTTGATGAGACATTTCATACGATAACTATCAAACTATGTAAGGCTAATGGCGCCTTGCTAGGTCGTAGCCATGGACTTAGCTGAAGGCTATTCTAACTGTCTCTCGGCAAATGAGAGAAAGGCTTCGTCAGTGTAGTCGCTAGCAAAGTCGTCGTACAACTGGGGCGAGTGCTCTTCCGTATCTCGAGACCTGCCTTGTGGTGGCGCTCGGTCTGCGATCACACAGTGGCGACACGCGGGTCCGACATGTACTAAATGGACCGCGGCCGATTTAAGCTACCACCTAGCAAGTGTGGTGTCTGGCGGTGACACCACACATATCATCATTTATTGTGTTGGAAGTTCCATGCGGCTTTTCGCGGTTGATGCTGTAGTATACAGAGAAGTTGCAGCATTAGAAAATTGTAGCGAAATGCAGGAAGATCTGCAGCAGATAGGCACTTGGTGCAGGGAGTGGCAACTGTCCCTTAACATAGACAAATGTAAAGTATTGCGAATACATAGAAAGAAGGATCCTTTACTGTATGATTATATGATAGCGGAACAAACACTGGTAGCAGTTACTTCTGTAAAATATCTGGGAGTATGTGTGCGGAACGATTTGAAGTGGAATGATCATATAAAATTAATTGTTGGTGAGGTGGGTACCAGGTTGAGATTCATTGGGAGAGTGCTTATAAAATGTAGTCCATCAACAAAGGAGGTGGCTTACAAAACACTTGTTTGACCTATACTTGAGTATTGCTCATCAGTGTGGGATCCGTACCAGATCGGTTTGACGGAGGAGATAGAGAAGCTCCAAAGAAAAGTGGTGCGTTTCGTCACAGGGTTATTTGGTAACCGTGATAGCATTACGGAGATGTTTAATAAACTCAAGTGGCAGACTCTGCAAGAGAGGCGCTCTGCATCGCGGTGTAGCTTGCTCGCCAGGTTTCGAGAGGGTGCGTTTCTGGATGAGGTATCGAATATATTGCTTCCCCCTACTTATACCTCCTGAGGAGATCACGAATGTAAAATTAGAGAGATTAGAGCGCGCACGGAGGCTTTCAGACAGTCGTTCTTCCCACGAACTGTACGCGACTGGAACAGGAAAGGGAGGTAAAGATAGTGGCACGTAAAGTGCCCTCCGCCACACACCGTTGGGTGGCTTGCGGAGTATAAATGTAGATGTAGATGTATTGGTCTGTTATGGCCCTTCCTAAATTTTGAGAAAGACACAGAGTGAGAGAACACAGTGCAAATAACAAATTTTCAATGTATTTAATTCCAATTTAGAAATTAAAATCATGAGTCACATCCAATAAACACGAGTTTAAATAGTAAAAATTTCCAGTAGTTTGATTTTAACTTTACTAATACTATGTTTTATAACTAAAAAGTTTTGTACTGAATAGAAGCTATAGTCTAACAACTGTTTAAAGTTTTTTATCTAGCTGGTGTTTTATATGAGTAGCATTTTCTGTTTCAAAAACAATGAGTAGGTAGACTACTAAGTAATTTAACTATTACATGTAAAACACTATTCTGATACAAAATTGCTGTTCTGGGCTGCATCATGTATATATTGCAGTAGCTTCTCATGTTGCGGCTATGGTCACATTTATTTTGTCACAGTTCTTCAGTCGTGTTTAAAAGATTGTATTGCCAACAGGATGGACTCATAAATCTGTAGGCTCATTAGAATTATTGAATTTAAATGAATGAAGTGTTGTTAACAAGATCCTAATCCTCCAAGATATAAATAGGACTGGCAGCCTATTCTGTATATTCGCTTCTTCTTTTGCTGGGATCTGAGTTTTCCCATAAGGTAAATAATGGTGAAGTATACATAATGTGTCTGAATCATTGTTGATCTGCTTCTACTCTGGTTTAGTGCATTTAGTGACAATCTTTTGAAAACTTTGTTTCAAGACGTTTCACTTACTGTGTCGTTTTGCATAAGTTTGTAGCCATATTCCTAGAGCTCCAGGTTCACTGACTGACCTCTGTAACTCATTGTCAAGACACAGTAATTGCACTAATATCTTGCAGAAATGTGGAGGAGTGGAAATTCATAAACAGTTTTCTTGATTTATTCTGATACCATCTTGCTGGAAGCAGCTAGTAATCAGAGACACTGAGGAATCTACTGTAGTCTACCTGCAGCTGTAATAGAAGTTGTAGTGTCATATTCAAATAAAATTTGTTCCTTTTTTATTGCTTCAAGGTAATTAATACATCATCAATGTAAAGAAGAAACACAGAGGCTCTATGATAGAGGCAATTGGTGTGTCACATTTAATTTATAATCACTGTAAACAAACTACCAAAGACACAAAAATTACTGCATAGTAGGTTGAAAACAAAGTGTAAGGCCATATATATAGTAAGATGAATGAAAGATGTTTGGCCATCAAGAGAACAATGTGGTGAGACGTACCACATTGCTCTCTTGACGACCACATAAGACCATATTGAAAGACCTCTCACAAAGTACAAAGAAATTCTGGTCATACATAGAAGCTATTAGTTATACAAAATTCAGTGTCTTGACGCTTATGGACAAAACAGGCACTGAAACTGAGATTAGTAAAGCAAAAGCAGAAATGCTGAACCACATTTTCAAATGTTCCTTTACAAAGGAAAATCCTGGAGTATTGCCCCAACTTAATTTTCACAATACTGCAAAGCCAAAACTGAACACCAGAGCTGGATGGAATCCATATCAGATTATACACCAATTTGTGGTTGAGTTACACCTCTTTTCAAAATAATCCACTGTATACCTTAAACAAAACACACTGTCTATTAGAATGAAGAAGTCACAGATTACACCTGTGTTCAAGAAGAGTAGCAGAAAGTGAGCCACAAAACTACCATCCAATAATCCTTGACATCCATTTGTTGTGAAATCTTAGAACATATTATGAGTTCAAACATAAGGAGGTATCTCAGACAGAATCATCTCTTCCATGTAAACTATAATGGATTCCGAAAACATCAGTCATGCGAAACCATACTTTTACTTTTCTCACATGATATTCTGAACGCCATGAATGAAGACAGTCAGGTAGATGTGGTATATCTTGTTTTCTGAAAAGCATTTGACTTTGTATCATACCTGTGCTTATTATTGAAAGTACTATTGTACACAGTATCAAGCAAATTTTGTGATTAGATTGAGGATTTCTTGTAGGTAGATTGCAGCTTGTTATCTTGGGTGGAGAATCGTTGACAGATGTTAGAAGTAACTCCAGGTGTCCCAGAGGGAAATGCATTGTGGCATTTGCTCTTTATGTTTTATATTAATGAATGTGCAGACAGTATTAATAGTAACCTCAGCCTTTCGCAGATGACACACTTACATGTTATGAAGCACTGTCTAAAAGGCTGCACAATTATTCAGTTGGATCTGATATGATTTAGAAGTGGTGCCAAGATTGCAAGATTGGCAACTCATTTCAACTCATTTTAAAAGTTCAGAAATATAAAATTGTGCACTTCCACTGTAGTCACACATAAAGCAGATGGCAGACTTTGGTTTATCGACAGACAGTAGGGCAATGCAATCAGTCTACAAAGGCGATTCCTTACAAAACACATGCGGAATTTATCTACATACATTCTAGAATATTACTCAAATGTTGGATACTAATAGGACTTTGACGATTTTGAATGTATACAGAGAAGGCTAGCATAAATAATTGTAAGTTTGCCTATGGACAGGCAGTCTTGTGAAGTACTTCTGAATATGTTTTCTGAAAACTGTTGAGCAGTCTGCTTAGGTTTAAGATCAAATGTATCTACATTCTTGTGGATCGGTAGTCTCCCTCTGAGACTAACTATATTCACAGCCCGCATGCAGTGGATATATTTTAGATAGCGTAGCTTCAAATAGTCCTGGTCTTTTTGATGGTCTCAGTATAGAAACAGAGAATAGTGATCATGATATCATTATAGCCACAAGGTTACTTAAGTTAATAAAGCCATCATGAAGGGTAGGAAAGAATTTTTGCTAGAAAGAGCAGAGAATTATTTGTTAGCATCCCATTTAGACAATAATGCACATCATTTAGTTACAGTATAATGGACGTAGAGGAACCCTTGCCAAAATTTAAACAGATTGTAAATCATGCTCTGGAGAAGTATGTTTTGAGTGAGTTGATTAAGGACAGAGAAGATTCACTGTGGTTTAATATCAAAATTCAGAATCTGCTGAGGAACCAGAGACTGTTGCACTCTTGGTTAAAAAAAGAATGTACAAACGGTGACAGGCAGGATTAAAAGAAGACATTGAAGGAATTCAGAGATTTGTTACCCTTAGGTACAATTAACATACAAGTGCTACAGAAATGCTTTGTGAACTCAAATGGGAAACCCTGGATGGAAGACGATGTTCTTTTTGTGGAATGCTATTGAGAAAATTTAGAGAACAGCCATTTGAAACTGACAGCAGAATGATTCTACCGCTGCCAACATACATTTCATCTAACGACAAAGAGAAAAAGAAATTAGGGCCCATACACAGGCGGACAGACAGTCGTTTTGGCCTCGCCCTGTTTGTAGTTAGGACAGGAATGAAAGTGACTAGTAGTGGTACAAGGTACTCTCCAAAATGCGTCGTGTGGTGGCTTATAGAGTATGTATGTTATGTAGATGTGGACTCGTGGGAGAACTGAACATGTATGCCAGGGAAATCTACTTACAAGGTTTCAAGGACAGCATTAAATAATGGAGGACAAGATTAGACTAATTACTGCACTCACAGAGACATTTAAACAATCATTCTTCCAGAACACCATACATAATTGGAGCAAGAAGCAGCCCTAATTACCGGTACGGTAGAAAGTACTCTCTGCTGTGGACTTCATAGTAGTTTGCAGATTATGTCTGCAATTGTAGATGAAATAGTTATGTTCTTCTTGTAACAAAATTGTCTTTGATGTCATCTTGCCATAAAATTACCACATGTTAGCAGTTTTATTTTTTCATGGACCATTCTGTACAGTGGTACTGAACGCCTTGTTTACATGGAGTTTGAAAATAACACAGGTACAGGAGTATATCAGGTAAAATGAATCATTATCTTAATATAAGCATCAGAAAAACACTGATACACCTACAGATTTTTTAAAGGAAGTTACTTGGAGTACTCAGATGTATATCCATAGAGAACCTGCTTATTCGTCTTAAAACTACTTATAAACATGAGTACTTACAGATGTAATGATCATAGATTAAAGCCATTTAAGCTGTTTTAAAAAATTCCGTATTTGCGCATTTACATGTGAACACATTACAGTATTTTAATTTTTAGCTTCAACATATTCTTCAACACTGTATGGAAAATTTTTAAGTGAGTGACTATCTAATTTACTTTTGAAAACAAATTATTTTTTCTATCAGCCTTATATTGTTTGGCAAACTGTTGTATAGTAATTACCTACTTTTATAGACCCTTCAGTAGTTAATTTGAGCTGTTTTCATTCAGTGTGATAATAATTTTTATTTATTGTGTTATAATTCTGTATATCTCAGTTTAATGATGCAGCATAGTTAATTTTGATATAATTAATTGTTTTCTATCTGAATAGTGATGATACTGTTAATGCGTTTAGTTCTCTGAGATAATTTCTTATTTAGCTTTAGCACTCTTTGTATGTGCACATTTATGGCATACCCTCAGCCCAGAATAGCACATGATACCTGTGAATGGACTATCTCTAGTTCACTGTTTGCAGTTTTTGCTTGTTTATTGTCCTTGACATGTTTCTGGTCAGAAATATAGTTGAACACGCTTTATGACACATATAATTTTTGTCATTCTCCCAAGTCGAGTACCTATTCATCATCACACATAAGAATTGTAACTTTCTATCTCTTTTAGATCCAGATTCCCGAGCCTGACAGTAATATTTTTCAAGTTAATTGTTTAGCTTCATGTTCTAGGGTGCATTTTGCATGATAAATCACAGTGATGTGGGATAAGTCGTTTCACATTCACATGGTGAATTAAATTGTAAATATGGTCACATGCTGAACATTTCTAGGCTTTTTTCTTTCTTTTTTTTAAATATATATATGGATGTATATTCACATGGTGAATTAAATTGTAAATATGGTCACATGCTGAGCATTTCTAGGCATTTTTCTTTCTTTTTTTAAATATATATACGGATGTGAGTTAGTAATTACTTCTGAACACATTTTATGCATTTCTGTAATAGAATTCCTCTAAGGAACAGAAGAAGTTGGCAAAGAGAAGCTTTTTCTGTTTGTTTACACATTTTACTTTGCTCTCTGTCAGACATTTTATATCACTGTGTAAGTGATCAAATTTTTTTTTTGCAGCACTGTGCACCCTTTTTGTGCTAAAGACTATGTTAATGTGGAATAATGAATGTCAATTTCCCTTCTCATGTTGGAATTATGTACATCATTGTTTCTTTTGAACTGTGGTGAATTACTTACAACAAACTCCTTGTGCAAATAATTATACTGTGAATCAGTAGTCAGGATTCCCAACTCTTTCAACAGATGTCTATCAGATGATCATGGGTGAGCACTGCACATTATTCTTACAGAACATTTTTGATCAATGAACACTTTAGTTCTTAAAGATGGATTACTACAGGATATTATTCGACATGGAATTATTATATGAAAATGTGCAAAATATGTCAACTTACTGATTTGTCTCTCCCCAAGATTTGCAATGTTCAAAATGCAAATGTGACTGAACTGAGTTGTTTTAGGAGCTCCAAAATGTGCTGTTTGCAGTTTAAATTTCTGTCAGTATGGACACCTAAGAATTTTGAAGTTTATACCCTGTTTGTTATTTTCTCTCAAGTGTTACACTTATCATTGGTGTAATACCCCTAGATGTGCAGAACTGCATGAGTTGTATCTTTTTAAAATTGAGGATGGAACCAATCACAGAAAGCCAGTTGATGTTTCTTTTAAGAACACTGATTACCATTTTCTCTGTTTCTGAATGTATGGTTTCATTGGTTACAATACTAGTGACATCTACAAAACAAACTAACTGTTCCTGTTAACATTAGATGGAAGATCATTTACATATATGAAGAACAATAGTGGACCTAAGATTGAGCCTTGGGGAACCACAGAC
This sequence comes from Schistocerca piceifrons, assembly GCF_021461385.2. Lineage (NCBI taxonomy): Eukaryota > Metazoa > Arthropoda > Insecta > Orthoptera > Acrididae > Schistocerca > Schistocerca piceifrons. The sequence goes on from NC_060139.1 coordinate 232,032,422, forward strand.
ATGATTTCTGCCCACTCAGAATTACATCCATGGGCTATATTGGCTGAATGACTAAACACAATTGTCTGCATTCTTTTGGTTAGATATGACATCAAATGGTTGGCTGTATCATCAATCCCATGAAACGTAAGTTAATTTAGGAAAAACACTATGATTTGCACAAATTCCATTGATAGGTTATAGAAATACCAAGTGGCACTATTTTATCACTTACTTCTTGTAAAATTTGGTGGGTGAACATGTAAATGGCATTCTCATTTGGAGCAACTCTTCTGAAATCCAAACTGTGATTTGCTGAGGATATTATTATTGCTATGAACCATGGACCTTGCCGTTGGTGGGGAGGCTTGCGTGCCTCAGCGATACAGATAGCCGTACCATAGGTGCAACCACATCGGAGGGGTATCTGTTGAGAGGCCAGACAAACGCGTGGTTCCTGAAGAGGGGCAGCAGCCTTTTCAGTAGTTGCAGGGGCAACAATCTGGGTGACTGACTGATCTGGCCTTGTAACATTAACCAAAACGGCCTTGCTGTTCTGGTACTACGGGTGGTTGAAAGCAAGGGGAAACTACGGCCGTAATTTTTCCCAGGGACATGAAGCTTTACTGTATGGTTAAATGATGATGGCATCCTCTTGGGTAAAATATTCCAGAGGTAAAATAGTCCCCCATTCGGATCTCCGGGCAGGGACTACTCAAGAGGACGTCATTATCAGGAGAAAGACAATTGGCCTTCTACAGATCGGAGTGTGGAATGTCAGATCCCTTAATCGGGCAGGTAGCTTAGAAAATTTAAAAATGGAATTGGATAGGTTAAAGTTATATATAGTGGGAATTAGCGAAGTTCGGTGGCGGGAGGAACAAGACTTTTGGTCAGGTGTATATAGGGTTATAAATACAAGATCAAATAGGGGTAACAGAGGAGTTGGTTTAATAATGAATAAAAAAATTGGAGTGTGGGTAAGCTACTACAAACAGCATAGTGAACACATTATTGTGGCCAAGATAGACATGAAGCCCACGCCTACTACAGTAGTACAAGTTTATATGCCAACTAGTTCTGCCGATGACGAAGAAATTGTTGAAATGTATGATGAAATAAAAGAAATTATTCAGATAGTGAAGGGAGATGAAAAAATTTAATAGTCATGGGTGATTGGAATTCGGTAGTAGGAAAAGGGACAGAAGGAAACATAGTAGGTGACTATGGATTGGGGGTAAGAAATGAAAGAGGAAGCCGCCCGGTAGAATTTTGCACAGAGCACAACTTAATCATAGCTAACACTTGGTTCAAGAATCATAAAAGAAGGTTGTATACATGGAAGAAGCCTGGAGATACTGACAGGTGACAGGTTTCAGATAGATTATATAATGGTAAGACAGAGATTCAGGAACCAGGTTTTAAATTGTAAGACATTTCCAGGGGCAAATGTGGACCCTTACCACAATCTATTAGTTATGAACTGTAGATTAAAACTGAAGAAACTGCAAAAAAGGTGGGATTTTAAGGAGATGGGACCTGGATAAACTGACTAAACCAGAGGTTGTATAGAGTTTCAGGGAGAGCATAAGAGAACAATTGACAGGAATGGGGGAAAGAAATACAGTAGAAGAAGAATGGGTAGCTTTGAGGGATGAAGCAGTGAAGGCAGCAGACGATCAAGTAGGTAAAAAGACAAGGGCTAATAGAAATCCTTGGATAACAGAAGAAATATTGAATTTAATTGATGAAAGGAGAAAATATAAAAATGCTGTAAATGAAGCAGGCAAAAAGGAATACAAACGTCTCAAAAATGAGACTGACAGGAAGTGCAAAACGGCTAAGCAAGGATGGCTAGAGGACAAATGTAAGGATGTAGAGGCTGATCTAACTGGGGGTAAGATAGATACTGCCTACAGGAAAATTAAAGAGACCTTCGGAGAAAAGAGAACCACTTGTATGAATATCAAGAGCTCAGATGGAAACCCAGTTCTAAGCAAAGAAGTGAAAGCAGAAAGGTGGAAGGAGTATATAGAGAGTCTATACAAGGGCGATGTACTCGAGGACAATATTGTGGAAATGGAAGAGGATGTAGATGAAGATGAAATGGAAGATATGATTCTGCGTGAAGAGTTTGAGAGAGCACTGAAAGACCTGAGTCGAAACAAAGCCCCGGAAGTAGACAACATTCCCTTAGAACTACTGACGGCCTTGGGAGAGCCAGTCATGACAAAACTCTACCATCTGGTGAGCAAAATGTATGAGGCAGGCGAAATTCCCTCAGACTTCAAGAAGAATATAATAATTCCAATCCCAAAGAAAGCAGGTGTTGACAGATGTGACAATTACCGAACTATCAGTTTAACAAGTCACAGCTGCAAAATACTAACACAAATCTCTTACAGACGAATGGAAAAGCTGGTAGAAGCGGACCTCGGGGAAGCTCAGTTTGGATTCCGTAAAAATATAGGAACACGTGAGGCAATACTGACCCTACTACTTATCTTAGAAGCTAGATTAAGGAAAGGCAAACCTACATTTCTAGCTTTTGTAGACTCAGAGAAAGCTTTTGACAATGTTGACTAGAATACTTTCTTTCAAATTCTGAAGGTGGCAGGGGTAAAATACAGGGAGCGAAAGGCTATTTACAATTTGTACAGAAACCAGATGGCAGTTATAAGAGTCAAGCGACATGAAGGGGAAGCAGTGGTTGAGAAGGGAGTGAGACAGGGTTGTAGCTTCTCCCCAATGTTATTCAATCTGTATATTGAGCAAGTAGTGAAGGAAACAAAAGAAAAATTCAGAGTAGGAATTAAAATCCATGGAGGAGAAATAAAAAAATTTGAGGTTCGCCGGTGACATTGGAATTCTGTCAGAGACAGCAATGGACTTGGAAGAGCAGTTGAACGGAATGGATAGTGTCTTGAAGGGAGGATATAAAATGAACATCAACAAAAGCAAAATGAGGATAATGGAATGTAGTCGAATTAAGTCGGGTGATGCTGAGGGAATTAGATTAGGAAATGAGACACTTAAAGTAGTAAAGGAGTTTTGCTATTTGGGGAGCAAAATAACTGATGATGGTCGAAGTAGAGAGGATATCAAATGTAGACTGGCAATGGCAAGGAAAGCGTTTCTGAAGAAGAGAAATTTGTTAACATCGAGTATAGATTTAAGTGTCAGGAAGTCGTTTCTGAAAGTATTTGTATGGAGTGTAGCCATGTATGGAAGTGAAACATGGACGATAAATAGTTTAGACAAGAAGAGAATAGAAGCTTTCGAAATGTCGTGATACAGAAGAATGCTGAAGATTAGATGGGTAGATCACATAACTAATGAGGAGGTATTGAATAGGATTGGGGAGAAGAGAAGTTTGTGGCACAACTTGACTAGAAGAAGGGATCAATTGGTAGGACATGTTCTGAGGCATCAAGGGATCACGAATTTAGTATTGGAGGGCAGTGTGGAGGGTAAAAATCGTAGAGGGAGACCAAGAGATGAATACACCAAGCAGATTCAGAAGGATGTAGGTTGCAGTAGGTACTGGGAGATGAAGAATCTTGCACAGGATAGAGTAGCTTGGAGAGCTGCATCAAACCAGTCTCAGGACTGAAGACCACAACAACAACAACAACAACAACAACAACAACATGAGATATTATTCTAGATACATCATCATCTCAAAAATGTTGGAAAATGATGTCAGCAGTGAAATGGCTCAAGTAGTTATTGACATCTCTCGTATCTCCCTTCTTAAAGAGGGGTTTAACAACATAATATTTCAGTCTCTTAGGAAAACTGTCCTGAGTTAGTGATGCGATACCTATTTCAGATAAGACTGGGCTTATTATATGGGAACTAATATTTAGTACTTCATTGGGAACACTATCAAAACCAGATGAACTTTTACTTTTGAGAGAATTTTTTTTAATTTCAGGAGGAAAAGTTTGTTATACATCCATATGACTGACTTTTATAATAATTACTTTTTCAACATACTGCTGTGATTTTTCTCTTGAACTGTTTGTCCCTATGCTTCCTGCTATAAGTAAGAAGTGATTATTAAATATATTTGCTACCTGTGGCTCATTATTTATAGCCCTTCCATTCAGTTAAATAGTGATGATGTCCTGTTCTGTAATTGGCTGTCCAGTCTCATGTTTCACCACATTCCATACATCCTGCAGTCTTATGTCAGAATTATTGATTTCTGACATCATGTGCATGTTCCTTAGTATCGGGTTACATATTTTGTTTGCACATGTCTCTTTTTAACATTTATAAAAGCATCTTGTTACTATTTTCCTTTTGCCGGCCGGGGTGGCCGAGCGGTTCTAGGCGCTTCAGTCTGGAACCGCGCGACCGTTACGGTCGCAGGTTCGAATCCTGCCTCGGGCATGGATGTGTATGATGTCCCTAGGTCAGTTAGATTTAAGTAGCTCTACGTTCTAGGGGACTGATGACCTCAGCAGTTAAGTCCCATAGTGCTCAGAGCCATTTGAACTATTTTTCTTTTGCTTTTGTAAGTCATCTGTTAAAACACTACTTACAAGAAATGAAGTATCAACTGTACATGACAGCATTTCCACCTACTATTTTGGGCATATCACTTACATATGAAATGAAAAGTAGTGGCCCAAGCACTGATCATTGAGGCACACCACATTTAACATATTCAGGATTCAAACAGGCGTTTGTGATAGTATTGTTCTCTTTATGTGTCATTTCTACTTTATTTTCCATGAATGATTTCACATCAGCTGCTTGTGACATTGAAGCTTTTCTAATATGTCATGGCAAACACAATCGAAGGTTTTTGAACTGTCAAGAAACATATCACAAACTTCCTTCTGTTCATGTAGTGCCATAGTTACAAATGCTAAAAATTTGTGGATTGCTGTTCTGGTGGATCTACCCGTGTTGTGCATCATTCAAAGTATTGTATTTTCCTATAAAATTTACCATTCAGTCTTTGCTGCCTCCTTTGTAAATAAGAATCATTTTACTCTTTTTTTTTTAAGCATGTTGAAAATATCCCTTCTGCTGCAGCAAAGTTTATAAGAAAAGTCAGAGGCTTTACCATCCACTGCTAGCAGCATTTAATTAATCTAGTGGCTATACCACCTCATCTCTGAGTATTATTTGTTTTTAATATCCCTTCTGCTGCAGCAAAGTTTATAAGAAAAGTCAGAGGCTTTACCATCCACTGCTGGCAGCATTTAATTAATCTAGTGGCTATACCACCTCATCTCTGAGTATTATTTGTTTTTAATCTGAGTATTATTTATACTAGTTCAGGTTTATTCATTGGGATAAAGAACCATACTTTTGTCTCATGAGTATTTGAATGCATTTTGTGCCACCAACAAACTGTGGCCAAGAGCTAAGTGAACCTCCCTATGGTACAACATGCAGCTGAACATAACACCCAACCCAAGCCATCTGGATCCTCCCCTCCACCACCATCTTTTCTGAACTCCACTGATGGGACTTATCATTACAACATAGTCTCTGCTCCCAAAATTATTCCAGCCTCAATTTACACCTTCTCCGTATTCTTGCCCCCTTACCACCCTTGTGTTTCCCTTTCCCCACTCCTCTCCTTTTTTGCTTCCTCTACCCCCCCCCCCCCCCCCCCAACCAATGTCTTCTTGCCACACAGCCTCCCAACGTTGCGCCTATTGGCAGTCGAAGCCCTGAGAAGGCATGCTCTCCCCCCATCTGTAACCTGGAATTTTTTCCCAACCCAACTCCAAATTGCAATTTTTGTTCAACATTACGGTTGAATTCCAGCCTGAACTGCCAGAGATGACAGTCATGTATTTACTCGAATCTAAGCCGCACCTGAAAAATGAGACACGAAATAAAGGAAAAAAAAATTTCCCGAATCTAAGCCGCACCTGAAATTTGAGACTCGAAATTCAAGGGGAGAGAAAAGTTTTAGGCCGCACCTCCAAATCGAAACAAAGTTGGTCCATTGTAATATGAGACACAATTTAGGTCGAATGAATGACGATACCGCTACAGTAGTTTGGTTGGAGTCGTAAGCTTAGCAGTTAATCTTTACCAGGTAGCCATTGCTATGCGCCAGGCGCTCCGTCCGTATTTATATGGGTACTATTCCTTTTTCACGTGCTTCGCCTGGTTTGAATCGATTGCTTATTTTGCTTTGATCTGATTAGTGCCGTTTTCTTTGTTGTAGGTGTTTACGTCACTCTAAGCTGAAAATGCATTACTGTACTGCATCATGCATTGTTCGTCGCATTCTGATAGTTGTGTTTACGGCCTGTCGCCGCTCGCGGCATGGCTTGCTTTTGTGCGCGCTACCACCGCTTAAAATTTAAAAAGAAAAAAAAAAGAGAGAGGAATCGACTCATTAGCGAAACAATGGCAATAGACTGCTATTTGTTGATACTTACACAGCTGCTTTCTTTGATAATGATCAACAAGAACCAAATAATAGACTGCGTATGATAGAACATGTTCTGAACGAGAGTTAGGTGAAAATTTTTCTCCATTTGAAAATCTTTGCGGCCGCTTCTTTAGTACATCAAATTCTGCACAGAAATTAGAGTCATCTTAGATTTAAAAATCTAGTCAGTTGCCGTGCTTCATTTCTGACTGTATCACTATTAGGCATAAGAAGAATACAAATATAAACATGACGCGATATGTATATTCTTCCGCATTTGCTGGTGTCTCACTCTAGTTTCGTAGTTTATTAGGTATACAGGATTTAAATGAGATAGCAGCAAACACGAAAGAATACATGGCAAAATGTTTATATTCGTATTATTCTTATGGTGAAGAGAATACTGCATGTGATTCACATTTCATCAGGTTCCTATTAGCAACCATCTCTTCTCACAGGTAGGAAAAAATTCAGAACGTAGAGTTTGCCACATTGACAAATATCCCAAACAGTCTTGCCAGTCGGATTTTCGTACTACATTGAAATTCTGCTACATTCGAAGATGAACAATACGGAATTTGTATTTACTTCGTTGGATAAAGTATGAATATGCAGTGGTCGAAACTCGGGGCGGAGAAAAAAATCTAGTCTTCCACCTTTTTTATAATTTATTTACTAACGCAGAGGTTTTGGTGCCAGTATTTATCTTTGTGCCTACAAAGCATGCCCGTGTAGCGCTACATATATTCGACGGCAGAAGTTAGTTTTGGCAGCACCTACCAACATTTTTCAGAACTTCCGCTTGCTTTGCACTCGATTCTAAGCCGCAGGCGGTTTTTTGGATTACAAAAAGTGGAAAAAAAGTGCGGCTTAGATTCGAGTAAATACGGTACATAACGTGTGCTGGCTCGTATGAATGGGTGTGAGTTTTGTTTCCTGAAGAAGGCTCTGATCAAAAGCTAAATGTGTCACAGTCTCTTTGTTGTGCCTGTCTGCAACTCAATGTGTCATCTTTACAGTAAGTAGCAATCTATACTTTTCCTAATATTATTGACATTCCAACAAGCCATCAACTTCTGATTGATTTGATGTGGTCCATCGCAAATTCTTCTCCTGTGCCAGTGTTTTAATCTCAGAGTAGTAACTGCAACCTATGTCCTCAATTATTCGCTGGGTGCATTCCAGTCTCTCTCTTTATCAACAGTTTTTACCCTCTACAGCTCGCTCAAGCACCATGAAGTTATTCTCTGATGTCTTAACAGATATCCTGTCATCCTGTCCCTTCTTCTTGTCAGTTTTTTCCATATATTCCTTTCCTCACTGATTTATGGAGAACCACCTCATTGCTTAATTTACCAGTGCACCTAATTTTCAACATGTGTCTTTAGCACCACATCTCAAATGATTCTGTCCTCTTCTCTAGTTTTCCATGTTTCAGTACCATAAAATGCTATGCTCCAAACATACATTCTCAGAAATTTCTTCCTCTCATTAAGGCCTATGTTGATACTAATAGACTTCTCTGGCCATGGCTGCCTTTTTTTGCCAGTGCTAGTCTGCTTTTTATGTCCTCCTTGCTCTGTTCATTATGAGTTATTTTGCTACCTAGGCAGAGAGATATCCTTAACATTGACTACTTCATGATCCATAATTCTGATGTTAAGTTTCTTACTGTTCTCAATTGTGCTAGTTCTCATTACTTTTGTCTTTCTTTGATTTAGTCCCAATCCATATTCTGTACTTATTACACTTTTATTCCATTCAAAAGATCCTGTAATTCTTCACTTTCACCAAGGATGGCAATTTGATCAGTGAATCTTGTCATTGATATCCTTTTGTCTTGAATTTCACGAATGCACTTGAACCTTTCTTTTATTTCTGTCATTGCCTCTTCAATGTATAAACTGAACAAGAGGGGCAAAAGATGACATTCTTGTTACACATTTTTTAATCAAAGCACTTCGTCCTTAGTCTACTAAGCTTATTGTTCTTTGTTAGTTCTTGTACGTATTGTATATTACCCACCTTACCCCTATTTTTCTCAGAATTTTGAACATCTTGCTCCATTGTACATTGTCAAAGGTTTTTGCCAGGTCAACATATCCTATGAATGTGTCTTGATTTTTCTTCCGTCCTGCTTTAACATATCCTATGAATGTGTCTTGATTTTTCTTCCGTCTTGCTTCTGTTATGAGCCACAATGTGAGAACTGCCTCTCTGGTGTCATTACCTTTTAAGAACTGCCTCTCTGGTGTCTTTACCTTTCCTAAAGCGAGACTGATCACCATGTAGCAGATCCTCAATTTCTTTTTCCATTCATCTGTATATTATTCTTGTCAGCAATTTGGATGCATGAACTGTTAAGCTGATTGTTCAATAATTCTTGCACTTGTTGACTCTTGCTATCTTCAGAATTGTGTGAATGATATTTTTCTGAAAGCCTTATGATATATCACCAGTATCATACATTCTACACATTAATGTGAATAGTTGTTTTGTCCCCACTTCCCCAATCATTTTAGAAGTTCTGATGAAATGTCATCTATCCCTTCTGGCTTATTTGATCTCAAGTTTTCCGGTACTGTTTTAAATTCTGATTCTAATATTGGATCCCCAATCTCTTCCCTGTCAACTCCTGTTTCTTCTTCCATCACGTCATCAGACAAATCCTCCACCTCATAGAGGCGTTAAATGTACTCTTTCGGCCTATCTGTTATCTCCTGTGCATTTAACAGTGAAATTTCCATTGCACTCCTAATGTTAATGCCCTTAGTTTTAATTTCACCAAAGTTTTCTTGATGCATGCTGAGTCTGCCATTCCAACATTCATTTCTTTTTTGATTTCTTCACATTTTTCGTGCAGTCATTTTCCTTAGCATGCCTGCATTTTCTGTTTATTTCATTGGTAAGTACCTTACATTTCTGCATTCCTGAACTTCCCTGAACATTTTTGTACTTCCTTCTTTTGTTGGTCAGATGCAGTATTTCTGCATCTGTTACCCAGGATTTCTTCATAATTACCTTCCTTGTACATACATTTTTCTTTCCAATTTCCATGGTTGCTCTTTTTAGAGATTCTTATTCCTCTTCTACTGAACTGTCTACTGAGCATTTTGTTATCGCTGCATCTATAGCCTCAAAGACCTTCAAACATATTCTTCATTCCTTAGTACTTCCATATCTCACTTCTTCATGCACTGATACTTCCTGACTAGTCTCTTAAGCTTAAGTCTAGTCTTCATCATTTGTAAATTGTGATCTGAGTCTATATCTCTTCCTGGGTATGCCTTACAGTTCATTATCTCATTTCAGAAGCTCTGTCTGACTATGATGTAATACAGCTGGAATATTCCCAGATCTCCTGGCCTTTTGCAAGTACACCTTTGCCTTTTGTGATTTTTGAACAGAGTATTCACTATTATAAGATGAATTTTATTGCAGAACTCAATTAGTGTTCATCCTCTCTCGTTCCTACTACCAAGCCCATATTCTCCCATAACCAATTCTTCTACTCCTAAGCCTGCAGCCCCATTCCAATCTCCCATGACTTAGATTTTCTTCTCCCTTTACATACTGAATTATCCTTTCAATATCCTCATAGACTTTCCCTATATATTCACCCTCTGCTTGCAATGATAGCATGTATACCTGAACTATTGTTGTCAGTGGTGGTTCTTTCTTGATTCTGATGAGAACAACCCTGTCATTGATATATTCACAGTAACTCATTGTCTGTCCTACCTTCCTATTCATAACAAATCCTACTCCCATTACACCATTTTCTGCTGCTGTTGATATCATTTTTTTTTTTGTCTGACCAGAAATCCTTGCCTTCTTTCCATTTCACTTCACTGACCCCCACTATATCTAAACTGAACCATAGCATTTGTCTTTAGATTTTCTAGCTTCCCTGCCACATTCAAACTTCTGACATTCCATACACCAATATGTCCTATGTAACCTTTTCACTGGTTATTCAAACTTTTTCTCATGGCCACTTTCCCCTTGGTAGACCGCTCCCAGAGATCTGAATGGGGTGTAGTCCACAATCTTTTGCCAATAGAGATATTGTCATGACACTTCTTCAATTACAATGGATACACATTGTGCAAATTTAATGCACTGGTTTCCATTGCCTTCTGCATCCTAATGCCATTGAATATTACTGATTCTTCTGTCTTTTATGCAAAGTTTCCCACACCACGGGCAAGAAAGTGTCCTGAACATTGGTCCACTCCACTGCCTGTTGACTGAATGAGGGTAGACTAATTATGACTAAAGTCTTCGGCCACCACTGCTTATCACCTTAATTGCGGAGTTATAGGAAGTGACTAAAAAATTATGGAAATGACCATTTTACAACTTAATTGTTTAAATAATCAGAGAAAGTACTGTTTGGATTTCACTAATCATATGCTACTAAAATGTTTTATAATGGGAGGTAAAAATAAACTGATGGTGTTCTGGGAGCTGCAGTGTGGTCTGTATACACTGCAAGATGCGAAAGCATTGTAAGTATGTTCATTACTCAGTGCCCTCACGGCATACACTGTAAAAAAAAAAATAATAATAATTCCACATTCTGCCACCAGGTGAAAATACGGCTCAGTAAGCTCTCAGAATGTGAAATGTTCCATGTTTTGATGCAGTATGCTGTTTGTCACTTGGCGACACATGTTTATTTCTTTTTTGAAGTGACTTGATGTAAGTAGTTAAGAAGGTTAAAGTTTTCCTTACAAAACACAATGGCTACTGAGAAGAAAGACCAAGCACTGCTGGTAAAGTTGTTTTATCAGAACGGCGGCAATAGCAGTGCTGTGTGACTGTAATATCACCAACAGAAGAAACAACCATGAAGAGGTCCCATGTCAGTAAGTGGGCTAAAGAATATGATCAAGAAATTTCAAGAAACAGGTGAATTAGGTGCAGCCGGGAGAGGGGAGGTGGCCCATTCCTGTGGCGGTTGTTGAAAAAGTTGCTGTAACTATAGCTGACTGTGCAGCACCTGCTTCAGTTCTGCAACCAGTGTCTGAACTGTGTCATAGAAATTCTCTCTTCCCAGGCTAACAGTTCAGAAGATTTTATAGTGCATTTTAGACTGGAATCCCTACGAGTTTCAGAATGCGTACAAAATGAAGCCCCAAGATAGGTTATAACTCCATGACTTTGTCCTTCACTTTTTAGCATGCATAAAAATGGATGACTTGTGGCCGGGAGACATTCTATGGACAAACAAGCAACATTTTACTCTTCACAGTCCCCTGAATGCATAAATCTATTGTATATGGGGTTCTGCTCTGCCACATGTTGTGCAGGAACATGTTCTGCACTCCGCTTATGTGACTGTGTTGTGGTTTCACAAGCTCCTTCTGTCTCTGGCAATTTTTCTTCAAGGAGATGGCACCTTGTGGGCCTGTTAGATGCACAGTGACATCTACATGTTATAGAGACCTCCTTGTGAAACATGTGATTCCAGCTTTGCATGAAAGGAACTGTGCCCATGACACTATTTTTGTGCAAGATGGGATGACACATGTAGCTTTCCAGGAGAGAGATTTGCCTTGAGAAGCCTTCAGTAATGGCTGCAACATCTCTAGGCAGTTTCAAGATGTCTAGCCTTCTGGATGCAGCAAACCAAATCCATGTGACTTCCGGTTGTGGAGATATCTAAAAGGTCGTGTCTATCACGGATGTATCTTAACTCTTCCTGATATGAAGGATAGCATATGATGACGTATCGCTCTGATTACACTGGATACATTGTGAGCAAATGTCAGCCACACCTAGTTATGGATGCAGCAAAGTGCTGAGTCAGGAGACCATATTGAACACTTGTATCTTGTGACCACATTGTAATAAATGTGCTAGAACCACCAGTATCTTGTGTTTGATCATTCCTCCCGTTTCCAGCACCCATATCACATTCTGACTGCTTACAGTGCCATATTTTCATCTGATTGCAGAAAGCAGAATTGTTATTTTTTTCAGCGTACTCCATGAGCACACTGATTAATGAACATACTGCAATGTTTTAGCATCCTGTTACGTATATAGCCCACACTGCAGCACTCGGAACACTATCAGTTAAATGTTAATCACATGGTAGATTGTAATGATTTCCTTCCTTAGTATGAAGTAAACCTGTATATGAATGATTTTGTCACACCATCTTACGAAGATAGGTTATGCTGAGTAACAACGAAAACTTTTCATTCTGCACATGTCAGCTTAAATGATAGGAATAAAACTGCTTTCAAATCAAGTGACATCACAAGGTTCAGGGCATTTTTCTAAGTTGTTGCAGTTTTTCTAACCATGTGACATCACAAGATGTGCAGTTCACCCATCTATCCCGTTCACTATATAGTCTGGCCTCAGCAGCCAGAGACTGTGATCAAGCATGTGCGAGTTACGTTTGCGGGCATATGTGTTGTCTATTCCTATTCATAATGAATCCTCCTCCCATTATACCATTTTCTGCTGCTGTTGATATCATACTATTGTTGTCTGACCAGAAATCCTTGTCTTCTTTCCATTTCTCTTCACTGATCCCCACTATATCTAGACTGAACGATAGCATTTGTCTTTTCCGATTTTCTAGCTTCCTTGCCACATTCAAACTTCTGACATTCCATGCACCAATGTGTCCTATGTAACCCTTTCACTGGTTATTCAAACTTTTTCTCATGGTCACTTTCCCCTTGGCAGACCCCCTCCCGGAAAGCTCACTTTCTGTCACTCTTTTTGTTGTGTCTATCTGTGACTGAGCATCTCCACTATATGGTAACAACTATCTTTTTCATAATATTGTTACGTTCTGTCCTGGATTTTCCATTGTTTGATTTCACTTTATAGTGGGCACTTTCTCACTCAATGAAGTGCAAGTTTCTGAATGAATGGCCACTATGAGGTACCACTCTTATGTCATATCTAACTGACAGTCACTTATAATGAGGTGTCTCTAACATTGTCTGTTTTGGTTGTGGCAGATCTGGCACTGGAGAACATTTTTGGCTTCAATGCATAGCACGCTTTTGGGATTCCATTACATCATGAAGTGTGCTCCAACAGTTCATTAGTACCCTGTGTTGCCACTGACACACTTTGTATGCAGTTTGTAACTGGTTTGAGGAAGGTAGTTGGCTTTCTGGCCCACATTATCTTAAATCCGACAGCAAATCCGAGATTTTACAAAACTCACTTGATTCCAATGGCCAATAAGGATGAGTTTAAAATTCAACTAGGCAGAGTAGAACAACAAGTTTACCCTTGCCTCATACAGTCAGTGGATTTTCACTGTTGGTGGTGGCTAGAAAGCCTGAGTGTCCTTTTTGGTTGTGTGGAGACTTTACGCAAATCATTAATGCACAAGCTGAAATTATTGCTTAAGCCTTCCCTCATCCTTTTTCTAAACTTTCAGAAGGAAAACTCTTTTTCTAAAATTGATTTAGTAGAGGCATATTTTCAGTCACCTCTTGACAAAGACTCAAGGAAGAAAACACAATTCAGACTGTATGAAGGTAGCAGATTGCATTTGGGCTGGCTGCTGTCCCCATCATCTTCCAAAGGCTTCTTGAACACGCTATTGTAGGGATTCTGTATTGTGTGAACTACCTTGATGATATTCTGGACACTGGTCGCATGACAGAAGAACATTTGCACATTCTGTATTTTGTGGTTCTTGCGCAGAAATGCACTTTTCCAAATATGCTGTCTTTCAACCACTGGTCACTTATTTAGGTAATATTCTCAGTGGTGAGTGCCTTCAGCCCACCAAAGGAATTTTAGAGGCAGTTCAAAACATGCCTATTCTCAATGGACTTTCAAGTGTTTCTAGGAAAAATGAATTACTATGGATGATTCATTTCCCAGGCAGCCCCCATAGCTCACACACCAAATCATACTCGTTGAAAGGGAATCTATTTCAGTAGTCAGTGGAGTGTCATCTCTCTTTTCTGAAGTTAAAATCAGTCACCCTATCACCGTCCTGCCTTGAGATTTACCAGTCACACTTCCTGTTGGTGGTTGCAGCGGATGCATCCCCACAAGGCATTGGGGCTGTCCTCTCTCATAAGTTAAGAGTTTGATGCAGAGAGGCCAGCCACATTTTTGTCAGAAACACTTACTCCAGCTCAAGAACATTATCACAATTAAAAAAGGAAGCATTGGCCATCATCTCTGGTGTCCACAAATTTTGCATTTTTGCGTGGTAGAGTAGTTCATCCTATCACTGGCAATAAACTTCTCTTGCACTTTTTGGACATAATGCAAAATTGGCAGACTGTACAGCAGATCACCTTCATTGACAGAATCCCTGTTTGACAAATTTTCAGTACTCCATTTACTATCACACTTTTATTCATCATTCTAATGTGGCAGATCAGGGTTCTGTATGCGATCATCAGGAGATAGTTTGTTTTCAGTTAGATAGCCAAGTTGCTTGATGAGCTCCCTGTAGATTCCTGAGACTTTGCTACAGATAATTTGATATGGAATCACATACACCTTTAAAGGAATTATATGAAGCTCTATGCAGCATTGTTCTTTTGAATTGATTAAGAGATGATCATCACAGTAGATGAGTGAGTGAGTGAAGTGTATGCTGTTAGGCCATGTTACAGTAAGATAAGATATAAATGTGAATACCATCATGATCTCAGAGCTGACAGAACCTATACAATGTAAACAGAGTTAGTAGTTGCTCTCTGCTTAAGTTCTGCTTTTAGGAATAAAAGAATCAAGAAAAACAAGCTAAATGACACACAGTTTATTTAAATGATACAAGAGATTATCAGGAAAGAAGTTTGACACAGTATTTTATATTCTCTCAACTTGCTGAGTTGAAATATTCATTTTAATGAAGGCAACATGAATATCTTTGAGTCTCCATACACCACAACAAATTTTTCCACTGTGTTTCTTATGTTGTCCTTTGTCTACAGTGCACAAGAAAGGCATGGGAAAATCTATGTTTCATTGGTTTCTTTTGTAGGGATGGGGAGGAGGGAGGGGATGAGAGCAACATGATAGCATTGGATGGATGAAAAATCATAAACTAAAAAAATTGCTGAAGCTCTACTAGGCCAAACAAAGAAAGTGAAGCTGCCAACTAATTATCACACAAAAATTTCTTCCTTGAGTTTGATATTCTTATAAAGGCAACAACTTATGTCGAGGTAAGTCCACCTATATCACTGACTAAGAATAAGTGAGTGAGAGAGAGAGAGAGAGAGAGAGAGCGAGAGAGAGAGAGAGTGAGTGAGTGAGTGAGTGAGTGAGTACACAAGTACATGTATTATCAGTTACTTGGGAAATTTACTTTTTCTAAACAAATAGTTAATTTTCTCCCTTCTTTCAGAGACTCTACTAGTTTACTAGTGTAAAACATTCTCTCTATACATTTCCTTAATTGTATATGAGCAATAAGGAAAAGTGGAACAAGCATCTGTTTTTTCTATAGAAATGAACTGTGTGTGGCTGTACAATCATAATAAAAGAAGAAATGTAACTCAACAACAATAACTTTTATTTGTATATTTCATAATAAAGTTAAAAGTAATTTACATTAAAACTGAACAGTAAATACTGATTGCGGCAAGCATGTAATGCAGGAGTATTGTACTCCTAGTTCTTATTGCATGTGAATGTGTGTCCGTTTCAAATGATATCCTGTCTTCTATGGCTGGGTACACAGGACTCTTCTGCTTTATGTAGTCAGCAACAATATCACTGTCAATATAATCTGTAAAATCATATAAGTGAACATGTTAAACAATCTCACATTAACAAGCTTCATTTACAACTGGTGTTTTCATGAATATTACACAGATGAAGGAAAATGTACATACTATGTTTAGTGCTGTTCTATCACACTACTTACCTAATGAAGATGATTCAATACTGTTTTCAAAAACTGTGTAATTATCACCTCCCTGTTTCATAAAAGCTGGGATGATGACACCATATATATCACTTTCTATCAAGGGAGAATAGGTGGGCACCCTGCACTCTTCACAGAGCACAAGCACTTCTTGTACTCTGGCACCCGCTGGCTTTTTGATGTTGTAAGTGACCTTCAGTCCTGTGGAGAGAGAGAAATAAAACTATGCAAATTGACTGTCTATCTTATGTTTAAAATGATATCTAACTTCATATACATACAACATCTGTCAGTATCTCAAGTAAGCTGGGAAACTGAACAATAATTATTTACACCTATCTTATTGTCTTTCTTATAAAAGAGCCTACAACCCTTGTAGAGGAATCAAGACCTACCTTTCTCTTACAATGCAACCATTATACCAGTGCTTTGTGTCTCATACTAAGCACCCACCCCTCATTGTAGATAGTGAGCTCTCTTTCCTGAGTAAGAGTTAATAAGTAGTGCCTAACAATATTATGAAAAGGATAGTTGCTACTTACCCTATATGATGAGTTGCAGATCGGCACCACAAAAAACCTGTCAGAAAGTGAGCTTTCAGCCAACTAGGCCTTCATCGGAAATAGATCTCTCTCTCTCTCTCTCTCTCTCTCTCTCTCTCTCTCTCTCTCTCTCTCACACACACACACACACACACACACACACACACACACAGAGGAGCTAACGCATACATGACCACAGTCTCTGGCTGCTGAGGTCTCTGTGATTCAGCATCTCCTCTATATGGTGAATAGCAACTATCCTTTTCATAATATTGTTAGGTTCCATCCTGGGTTTTCCATTGTTTAAGTAGTGCCTAAGATGGACCAGGAAATGCTTCATCACTAAATCTAGCACAAACACCTGAACACTGCACAGCAAAATGAAAAACTGTATAGAACAATGACTATTATGTAGTACTGCAAACAGTACTGCTTGATCACTAATTAACTGTGAGGGAAGACAGAATGGAAGACAGAATGCTAGCAGCTCAAAGTATTCCAATTCCTACTGATCTGGTACAAGGTTTTCATGTACCTACTCAAGAAAAAGTTTATATTTTGTCATTAGTGAACATATCTCCTGCTACTTATCACTATTAACATACGAATATTAAAAAGATTTCACAATTTTAGAAACCATATGAATTGCATTGATGATACAAAAACTAAACTTTGAGTGTGTAATTATTTCAGAAATGTACCTGATAGTTGTGGAAAACTTCCAATTCCCCTTGTTGTAACTTCTTCATAATAATAAACTCCATTTTCCAAAGCAGCCAACAACTGTGATCCATTTATTTTTTCTAAGAATAAAGTGTTTTGAAAAGGCAACGTTGTTAATATATCTTCTTTGGTCACATTGCCTACAACAAATCATAAATATTGTGGTTAAAAATAAAATCCCATATTGTGCTGAATGAGCTGTGATAAGAAAAGAAGACTTTCACATCCATTTTTCATTATATGTAAATATAACTGTAAAAAAAGGGGGTCATATTTTTCATTGTAGGTAACTATAATTGTAATGAAAGGAATTAGCTTTTCTTTACACCTTAAAATTTATTACTGTTACCTCACTGGGAAAGAAGGAGGGGGGAATGGCTAACATTGTTTGGTCAAATTGTGAATATCACAAATAAATTAAATGGCTGACCAATACCTAACTCCAGCTGGCGTAACTTCCATTCAGCAAAGAAAAAATATATAACAGCAATTCTAGCCTTCAGAACCATGGAGTCTCTCTTCACGGAGAACAAATAAATTATACTGGGTGGATGGACTCAGATGCCAGACTAAATAAGACCCACCTTGTATGAAGAGGAAGAAAGGTGAAAGTGAAGAAAGTGTAGGAGGTCAAAGAAAGTGCTTTAATGTGTACTGGGCCAGTTTCTTAGAAGAGAGGAATAGAGAGAGAAATAAACATGTATTAAATGAAAAACAAATCATAGCTATTGGAAAGAATATTCCAAACTGGATGACAGAGATAAAGAGAATATGATATAGGAGGTAAATAATTAGAGAGAGAGAGAGAGAGAGGGGGGGGGGGGGACAGAGGAAGTGGAACCTGATGGTATAAGAAGCCTAAGGGAGGAAGCAAAGAAGCTAACTGAAGGAAGGAAGCTGAAGGAAAGAGGGAAGCTGAAGGAAGGAAGAAAGAAAGCTAAAGAAATGAAGAAAGTCTACAAGCACTAAGATTCACTTGGCTGGCACTCTGAAACCACTCACAGTGTGACAGTCTGCATGGTAGCAGATTTTAGGTGGTGTGTAGAAAGTAGGGATGCTTGGCTCAGTAAAAGAAAGGACTTTTGTGGAGGCACTTGCATGAACTTGTTAGGGTTCCCTTTACCTTGTGCATGATTCTGCTAGTTTTTTATCTATTTATGAAAGTCTGTCTTTAATTCTTATGCTTTTCTCCAATTGGTGCTTCTGCTTTTCACCTTTTCCATCCTCTCTCTAATCTCCAGTTTCCTCTTTCTGTTTTTACACCACATTCTATTTCTCTCTTCTCTGAACTGAATCTGGCTCTGAGCAAATTAAAATACTATCTTTGACTTTTCTCCTCATACAGGTTGACAGGTTGGGTTGCTTGCAGCCTGCGTTTAGTGTGTCACGGCCCCCCACGCCCAACCCCCAATTTCTTTCACATGTAAACTCTACCCATAAAATTATTTTCCCAAAAATCTGCACACAAAAAAGTGTTTTTTTTTCTTTTTTTCTCGGAGTATCCAATCTTGGGTTCTATTGATCACAGAGATAAGGGGTCAAGTGTTTTGGGTAGCCCTTAGCCTAGTGACTATTTGTATACCTATTGGAAGAATAAGAATAATGTAGCTATCCTACAGTGCAGCATCAAAATTTAAACACTACACACTTCTTCAGCCCAGGCAAACTGGTCAAATCAGTTGTGGTCTAGAGTGGACCTTAGGCAGCTTATAAAAGCACCATGTGTTTGTATGGAGTTCCTGAGAAAACCCAAAAAGAACACGTTTTGGGCTTGGAAAGTATTGTGGGGATGACCACTTCTATAATTTCTATTCATGGCAGACATTCAGTATCATTATCCATTACCAAGATACACAGGTTCAAAGTTACCATACTTATACGCATAAAATCTGGTCTGGGACATAAATGTAGTTTTAATGATGTAGTGAACACATGGAAAGGGGTTCTGAAGTCGGCAAACTAGGTTTTTAGTGAGCAGTTTTTCACCAACAAAACTTTATGTGGCACTATCTCTGTATAATGTGTACTTCACACCTACACAAATTTGTCTAGTGTCATACTGCAGTGACAAGAAATGGGCCGAAAAGGGTCTTAACGTGCCTGAAAAGAGCTTAAAATGAGCACAAAAAACTGCATAAAACTAGAAAGACTGCAAATATATTTCTAATACCATTTTTACTCTTTTAAGATTTAAATCATAAGCTGGGCATTTTCAGTTAACTGCAGTCAATGAGCTAAGTAATCAGAAAAAACAAAGCAAACAATTTTGTGTTAACCTTATATTATATGCATATTTATTTGTTGTTTATATGTGGCAAAGTCAATTAATGTGTCAAAGTACATAAACTTTCTGAATTACACAATTTGTTATATATAAGCTGCACACCCTGCTTTAGCAGAGAGAAAAAGGGAATCAACAGAAAAATGCTCCTGTCTGAGTACAAGATAGGTGAATACTTTCCTCTTCAAGAGACTCTGACAGAAAAGTGAGAGCCAGCTGTCTGAGGAATGAGGACTGAGGTTTTTATGTGTTTGTCACTTGTACTCAAAGTTGCAAATTTTAAAGGAAAGTACTGGTCAGCTTAGATCTCTCTGTGTGGATTTATCAGTTATCTGATTCATTCTGAGATGTTAATAATATATTATTATTATTAATGAATTCAATTTATTACCATCAGATGATGTATCTATAGATGATCGGATTCCACCACCATTGAATAATGCAATTGGTGCATTGGTCCACCCATTACCATGGTAGCTTTTAGCATTCTGTAATGAAGATTTAAATAATGAGTCTCCTAATGCCCCAATATATTACAATACTGATTTTTTGTATCAAATTAAAAATACTTATGAAACAGATATTAATTCTATTTAAATCTAACAAAATAAACATAGATATCAATATAATAGAGGGAAACATTCCACGTGGGAAAAATTATATATAAAAACAAAGATGAGGTGACTTACCGAACGAAAGCGCTGGCAGGTCGACAGACACACAAACAAACACAAACATACACACAAAATTCAAGCTTTCGCAACAAACTGTTGCCTCACCAGGAAAGAGGGAAGGAGAGGGAAAGACGAAAGGAAGTGGGTTTTAAGGGAGAGGGTAAGGAGTCATTCCAATCCCGGGAGCGGAAAGACTTACCTTAGGGGGAAAAAAGGACAGGTATACACTCACACACACACATATCCATCCACACATACAGACACAAGCAGACATATTCAGTGTCTGCTTGTGTCTGTATGTGTGGATGGATATGTGTGTGTGTGTGTGTGTGTGCGAGTGTATACCTGTCGTTTTTTCCCCCTAAGGTAAGTCTTTCCGCTCCCGGGATTGGAATGACTCCTTACCCCCTCCCTTAAAACCCACTTCCTTTCGTCTTTCCCTCTCCTTCCCTCTTTCCTGATGAGGCAACAGTTTGTTGCAAAAGCTTGAATTTTGTGTGTATGCTTGTGTTTGTTTGTGTGTCTATCGACCTGCCAGCGCTTTCGTTCGGTAAGTCACCTCATCTTTGTTTTTATATAAAATAAACATAGAAAATGAAACATTATTGTACCACATTGTATGTGATGTTTAGCATCTACCTTATGATGAACAACAAGACTGAACTATAAAGAAAGAGAGAAGCAGCAGCTGAGTTGACATTTGCTTTTGTGAGAAATATAAGCAATCGATACAGACAACCACACAGTAAGTACAGGAGGCACTGAGTGGAGAACAGACACATAAACAAGAAATTGCACTTGTGGCTGAGCTTTCAGACTTGTGCTTCTTTGAAACTTCCTTCTCTAAGTTTATCCAAAATTTCACAAGTACAGTCACTGTGGAACTAAGAGCTAACTTATTTATACGCAAATCATTTGTACGTCAATTCAGTCATCACTCTGTTTCTTTTTGGGTTCTACACAACAAGGTCTTTAACCAGCAAACATTATAATTCTTGCAAGATACTTGATGGTATTATTGTATAAGTTATGTACTTCATTGATAGTATCAAGTAAATACTTTAGTATTGTAGGAAGCCTTATTTTATATTTCCTTTCACCAGTTTTTGTTTCATTTCTCTCATGACTTCTGTCAAAATGATACTCTGCTTCATATAATTTAGGTAAAACTAGCAATTAGAGTGCAGTACAACAATATTCTTGTTTTCCTACCATTTTCTCCACCCTCATGAACCACAGACATTGCCAATATGGGGAGGCTTCCCTCCCTCAGCGATACAGATGGTCTTACAAAGGTGCAACCACAATGGCGAGGTATCTGTGGAGAGGCCAGAGTAATCCATGGATCCTGAAGAGGGTCAGCAGAATTTTCAATAGTTGCAAGGTTAACAGTCTTGATAGTTGACTGATCTGGTCGTGTAATATGACCTTGCTGTATTGGTACTTCAAGTGGATTAACACAAGGGGAAACTACAGCTGTCATTATTTTCCCCAATGGCACATAACTCCACTGTATTGGTTAATAATGATGGCATCTTGGGTAAAATACTCTGGAGGTAAAATTTTCCCTCATTTTGATCTATGGGCGGGACTACTCCAGGAAGATGTCATCAGGAAAAACAAGATCAACACTCAGAACATGGAATGTTAGATCCCTCAGTCACATAGGTAGTTTAGAGAATTTTAAAGGGGAATGCTTTGGCTAAAGTTATATGTCTTGGGAATTAGAAAGTGTGATGGCAGGTAGAAAAGGACTTATGATCAGGTCAGTAAAGGGTTAGTAACATAAAATCAGTTAGGGGTGATTAAGGAGTAGATCTAACAATGAAGAAGAAAATAGGAATGTGTGTGTAAGCTACTATAAACAGCATAGAGAATGCATTATCATTGAAAAGGTAGAAATTAGCTCAACACACACTACAGTAGTACAAGTTTATATGCCAACTTGTTCTGCTGATGTCGAAGAGATTGAAAGAATGTACGATGAGATAACAGAACTAGGAAAAACTTGCTCATGTAGCATAATTTGTAGTGCACTAGCTAGGAAGGCAGAAAAGTGAGCCCAACTTGGATCGAATTCATGTGGCAGATTGTTGATTGTGGCTGGTGCACCAGCTGGCATGGTTTTTATGCTGTTTCCCATGTTCATCCCTAATTTCCACCTCAGAAAAGATGATACACAAACTGCTAATGTATGATCACACATAGAACAAAGTTTCCACAAATTACAGACAGGGGGCCTCCACAGCTTGCTTCCCTTGGGTAACTAGCAACTGTGGTGACATTAAGGGCATGTGGCAACAGAATTCAATAAAATTAAATTGCCAAATCTTGAGTACAGCAGACTCTGGCTTCTTCATATTACCATTATGTAAGAAGAGGAAGCTACAGAACATGAAAACTGAATTGTGATGGGTAACTGGAATTCTACAGTAGGAAAAGAAAGAGAAGAAAAAATAGGAAAACTTCAACTAAGGGAGAAGGGAATGAAAGAGGAAGCTGCTTGGTAAAATTTTGCATAGCACATAATTTACTCCATGCTAACACTTGATTTAAGAGCTACAAAAAATGTTGTACATATGGAAGAGACCTGGGAACACTGGAAGATTTCAGATTGATTGTGCAATGGTAAGACTGAGATTATGAAGCCAGATTTTAAAATGTAAGTCATTTCCAGGGACAGCTGTGGACTTCGACCACAATTTAGTTGTTATGAACAGATTAAAGTTGAACACAATGCAAAAAAGGTAGGTATTTAAGGAGATGGGACTCAGATAAATTGAATCAACCAGAGGTGGTTGAGAGTTCCAGCATGGGTATTAGGCAATGTTGGATTGAAATAAGGGAAAGGAATACAATAGAAGACCAATGGGTAGCTTTGAAAATGAAACATTGAGGGCAGCAAAGGATCACATACATAAAGGAAACCAGTGAGAAATTTGCAAAAGGGAATTAAAGTTCAGGGGGAAGAAATAAAAACTTTGAGATTTGCTGATAAGGTTGTAATTCAATCAGAGATGGCAAAGGACTCAGATGAGCAGTTGGACAGAATGGATAGATTAGATTAGATTAGATTAATACTAGTTCCATGGATCATGAATACGATATTTCGTAATGATGTGGAACGAGTCGAATTTTCCAATACATGACATAATTAGGTTAATTTAACAACATACTTAAGTTAATATAACTACTTTATTTTTTTGTGTTTTTTTATTTTTATTTTTTTATTTTTTTTAATTTTTTTAATATTTTTTTTCTTAATTTATATCTAAAAATTCCTCTATGGATAGCATCTTGACAAGAGACTAAGAGTTGAATATCAACAATGGTAAAAAGAAAATGGTAGTCGAATTAAATCAGTTGATGCTTAGGCAATTACATTAGGAATTGAAACACTAAAAGTAATCAGTGACTTTTGCTATGTTGTCAACAAAATAACAGATGATATCAAGTGTAGGGTGGATATAGCAAGAAAATATTTTCTATAAAAGTCAAATTCATTAACATCTAATATAAATTTAAGTTACTTTAGGCATAGCTGTTATTTTTCACAACTGTAGTCTGTATTTTAGAAAAATATTCATTCTTCAGTTGCACAAATATTTTTATTTTGTTTTACCAGTTTTGAGAGATTAATTTGTCATCTTCAGAACCCTAAAAAATTAGGAATATTATAAATCATAAGACCTTGGCCAAAATACAAGAAGTGTATTATAGAAACTTAGTTAGTATTGGTTTAGCAGATGACAAATTAATTTGTTGAAACCAATAAATTGAAATAAAAATATCTGTGCAACTGACAAATGAATTTTTTTAAAATTAAATTAACTGTTAGGAAGTTTTTTCTGAAGACATTTGTCTGGAGCATAGATTTGTACCAAAGTGCAATGTGGGTGATAACCTGTGCAGACAAGAAGACAACAGAAACTTTTGAAAGGTGGTGCTTTAGAAGAATGCTTACTTGCTTTGCCTGGAAGATCAAATAACTATTGAAGATGTACTAAACTGAATTGAAGAAGAAACATGGTACAATTGCAGAGGCATACATGAATAGTCAATTCAATAATGGAGGGAAGTGGGAGGGATTGTAGAAGGGAACCTAGGCAGGGATACAGTATGCAGGTACAAATGCATGTAGGTTACAGTATTTATGGAGTGATGAAGAGGCTATCACAGGATAGCCGCATTAAATCAATTTTCGAACTGAAGACCACACAACAACATTAAATATCATGTTTCTAAATGGTAAAATTAGAAGTTAGATGTGCAGCTTTTAGTGAACATGTTTCCAATAATGCAAGGTGATCATTACTCCTTTCATCAACTACACAATTGTAATGCATGTATGATACATCTCATAACCATATGAAGGTCACTACCAGCTATGACTGCATTGTAGCCATCCTGTTGCTATGTGTAAATTTTGTATTTTCTTAGAAAAAGACAATATACTGTGTGTCACACATAAGCTGAATTTTGCTTAATTGTCACTGAACCAGCTTCACTTACTTTCATGGAATGGTTTCTCTTAAGTGTACAGCTGCAAATAACTGCAATTCTTAGAGGAGTAACAATATTTATGCTTACATGTAATTTTCGTACTTTATACAAAGAAATTACGAGTCCTGATCCTTATTATATGCATTTTTTTGTGTTTTACATATTCTTCAACTTCCATTTCCTCAGTGTACTTAAGTTTAGCCTTACAAAACCTTAATTTTGACTCTGTTCCCAGGTGAATCATAATGCTTATGCTTTATGTAATGTCATTATGAGAATAGCCGTGGCTTTTCCTTGCTCTTATCTAAA
This sequence comes from Schistocerca piceifrons, assembly GCF_021461385.2. Taxonomy (NCBI): domain Eukaryota; kingdom Metazoa; phylum Arthropoda; class Insecta; order Orthoptera; family Acrididae; genus Schistocerca; species Schistocerca piceifrons. The sequence goes on from NC_060139.1 coordinate 232,057,725, forward strand.
TAATTTTCTCAATTTCACTTATTATGAGTGATTATCACAGAAATTATTTATGTGCTTTAGGGAACTGAATTCCTATTGTGTTATAACTCTCAGAATTTGTTTGGCTCAATTTGCTGTTTTCTATAATTCAAGTTTAACCAACTTAATGGGAGATTTAAATCACTGCTGTCAGATTTTGCCACTCAAGTTAGATGGGTAATTTACCTGTGGGAAGTTTATCATCTTGTTATTTGCTGTTCCAAATCGAATTTTTGTATAATGAGGATCATTTCTATGGAATTGTTGCATAATAGTTCTACTAATGTCATTTTGAGTGTTGGTTTCTAAAGTAATTGATTTTTAAAAACCAACCACAGTAGGTCTGAGTTCTCTATTTTCTGTTAAAGCTGTGAGAAAATAGATTATTTATCGTGTTCTTTTTTGGATTTTCATGGAGTTTGTTAATGTAATGCTATGTTATAGGAACTAGAATGATGCTGAGATATATGTTGCAATGTTACTGCAGTTTTACTGAGAATTATTGATTTTTTTGTAAAAGTATTATGGATTTAACTTTGAGCAAGTAATCTTGAAAATTCAACCTATTCCTAACAACATTATAATTTTGGATGAATTCATGTTGGAAGGCATTGATATTTACATTTCAATTCAGTTTTGGGTTACCTTTACTGCTTGCATTCTGATTAACATTAACTGATGGAAGTAAAACAAAATATTGCTTGATGAAACTGAAATTCTAACCTTAGCCACATACAATCAGGCATTGCAATAAATTCACTGGTGACAAGTGAAAATTTGTGCCAGACTAGGACTCGAACCCAGATATCCCACTTAATGCAAGTGGCTGCCTTAACCACTTCAGCTATCTGGAAATTCAGAACTCATTTCACACTACAGGCATAGTGTATGCTCATTGTTCACAGCCTCACCCTGATTCTCACAAGAGTTAAGACAAAGGGTGCATTTGCACTGAATGATAATTAATTGCTGTCAAGGTGACTGTACTGATATGTGTATGACTTGTCTGAAAGAACAGACCCCACACATATTAAGTATTGCTTGTAAAGTTTAGCCCCAGTATCTAAACGCCATATTAATTTGTAACATTTTCCCCAAGGATGCCTCTAACATCAATCATATGAATGTTGTACATGACTAATTGTACATGCTGCTTATGCTACTCAACTGCTATCGCGTGCCAATACCATCACCTCAGAGAGATCACAAATGAACTCTGTATATTCACTTCTAACTTGCCAACAGGTCCTTTGACATCATCTCTGAATTTCTGTCTCAATAAACTCAGCCTCCACCATGGCCAATTTAACAGAAAAACTCTTTACTTGAGTCTGTTGTTAAGTGGAACTGGGCTACAACAGTGTAGAAAGGTGTGGACTTGCAGAATTGCTGCTACATATGCTACTGTTCATCATCAAAATTATTATATACCAATACTCAATGAATAAATTTACTTTAATATTAAATCTAATGGTTATGTTGACATACACACAGTTTTGACATGTTACCAAGTCTACGATGACAATACAAGGAAACAGGACACGAGGATGAAGTGTGTTCACTAAATGGAGGATGATTAATAAAACAAATTTACAGTAGTCTTTGCAAAAATTACAGGAATGAATGATAAGATACACAGCTCACTATTAGGACAAAAACACAAGTTGCCTTGATCAAAAGAATACATGAATAGAGCATGTTTTGGTCACAAGAACATGACAGTGACACTGGTCCATGCTCATGGAGCACATAGTTTGCTCAGAGAATGAAGATAAAACCATTTTGTTTGCTTTGGACAAAGTCTGGAAGTTTTTTGTCTGAAGCATGGACTATAGCATCAGACTTCTTGCAGATATCACTATTCCTCTTATGGAGCACATTTTCAAATGTACACATCACTTAATTTTTGTCCTCCAGAGAGCTTCGGAAAAACACAGCTTTGATAGAGGCATTCTGAGTCTGACAATTGGTCATTTTCACCCTGTCAATGCTACTTCATGATATCAATATCATACACTGAAGTTCCCTACTGTGTCACAAGTAACATTACAGTCCTGCACATTTCAGTAAAGGAGAACGAGATGATGAGTAGGGAACAACCACAGTTCTATCATTCACAGACTTGTCATACTCATGGGGCTACAGTAAGAAGAAATGAAACCAGATAGCACTGACATAATAGCAGTAGATTGATTTCTAATGTGTGCAACCCATGACATTATACTCTAACTCACTCTGTTTATTATCTCTAGTGCCCAGTGACCACCAGAGCACCATTTGGCCACTGATGGGGGAGGAATTGTGCAGATCACCCAACATGTCTCATTGGTATTTCAAATTTTTATGTTATTTCTAATTTTTTACTTGAATATTCTCATGCATTTTGTTGTGGCTTATATGTGGAGTAGGACCTCATCTCAGCACAAGTTGTTTGTTCCTGTGGAACACACTGACAAACAAGCCACTATGCACCACTATGTTTACCCAGTAGGGAGTATGGGAGAGAATTCAAATGTTGGCAGCTGGCTGTCACATAGAGCATTGGATCCAGATAGGAACCTCCTCCTGGTGCAAGTTTTCAGTTAGCAATAATATGATCCATCTGCTACTTTCTATTATTTCTCAGACTTTGTCTGGACATAAAAAGTAACATCTTTTATTGCCCATATAGAATGGCTCGCAGCCCCACTGGCCAACCTGGATGCACCCATTGGTATTGTATCTAAATAATATATTGGAAATGCTGAGTCACAGATAGGCTCAACAAAAAGATTCTCACAATTATAGCTATAATTGTGAGAATCTTTTTGTTATGCCTGTCTGTGACTCAGCATCTCTGCTGTATGGTGAGTAGCAACTTTCCTTCTCTAATATTGTTACATTCCATCCTGCATTTTCCATTGTTTGATTTGAAGAATATATTGAGTTTAATTTTAATCCACTTTTTCACCAAAGTAACTCCCTTCAAATAACCACATCCCTACCTTCCGTAATGCCCCTGCCCCCCTACCCTGCACCTGAACAAGCAACTCTGATATTTTACAGTTCAATACATTAGAAAACCTGCAAAAAATTCTACAGATAATTATTTTTATTTTTCAGCTTATAATCAGACTCTCATTAGTGAGAAAATAAGAATCTTTTTACTGAGTTAATTTGTTTTGGAGTCAGTTAATTAGATGAACCATCTAACCGTTCATTGTACATACCTCACCACCATAAAGACACAGAAACCTCTTAAGATGATGAGATAAGCAAATTAGCATAGCCAATGAGAACATTCCTTGCCAAAAAAAGTCTAAGTGTGTCAGAGAGAGCCTTAACTTGAAACAGAAATGTCCAAGAATGGACATCTGGAGAACAGCATTGCATGGAAAAGAATCAGACTGCAATAAAACTTGAAATGAAGAGCATTCACAGGTTTGAGTTGATGTGATAAGGATAGTGGAAATGAAATTGTCTGATAAGATAGGAAATGAGGAAGACTTCACAGAATTATCAAGGAAAAGTATATCTATGTAAAACACTACCTAGAAGAATGGAAGCATTCAGACAGGGAACAATTTCCAAGACACCAGATGGAGCCACAGAGGAACAGCAATTGTAGGGGAAGGCAGAGAGTAGAATAGATACAACAAATAACTGAGAACTATGGGTGCAGGAGATATTCTAAGGGAACAGATTGGCATAAGATGTGCAGTTGTGCTGGGATTTATGAAACCAATCAGAAGATCTGTGTAGACTGAGACAATCAAACTTTTTCTCTGTTTGATGAGTGGTTGTCTTCAGTCATCATTCATGCAGTGTATTCAATTCAGTTTATATTTCAAATTTGTCAAGTGTTAAAAAAAATGAAACTTACAGTGTAAACCATGGCATCTGTCACTAGATTGCCAAGGTTGCATTCAAATAAGCGACAATGTTCTGCAGCACCGTCAAGGAGCACCCGTGTTTTTCCTATAATCTCTTTTGTACTGTTGTCAACTTCTGCTCTCCACTCTTCCAATGCTTTTAGGATTTCACTGTCTGAAAGGAAAATAAAATATAAGTGTTATTCTTGCAGTACGATAATTTGTTCCAGTTGCATACTTCCTGCTGTTTTCATTCCTTGGAACTTTTGGATTTTGTACACATGATTATGGAATTTTTCAGAGTTAGAAGAGTATATTGAAAGGATGACTTGCAGCTTTTCACAATGTTCATTTTTCTTAAGTTTGTGTTGCGCTTTGAGGTTAAAAGCAATAGGTCACATATATGAATTAATAATAAATGGGAAGGTTGAGCTGAGTATCATGTTGATGGCTAATAGCAATGAAGTGGCTATACCAGGTAGGTGAGGTGCTGCTGTGACCCATGTGACTGGATGTAATAGTGGTGGGTGGCTGTGTTTATGGTCTTCCTGATTCCCATATTGTTAAGTGCTCTGCACTGTCATTCACTTAAAAGCAACTTGGTAATGTGGCGAGAATCTGACTGTGCCAACATATGAGGTCTCACACATTTGCCAAAAACACTATAATTGTTTCCAGACAAGCCACAATATATTAAACTCTGCTTTGAATTGATAATAAAGAAACAATTCCAATGAAATTATCACCACCCTTGTGCAGTGTTATTAATCTTTAAGTGTAAAATTATTATGAAAAGGTAAGTTGCTACTCATCATATAGCAGACATGCTGAGTTGCAGATAGGCACAATAAAAGGACTATCAAAAATAAAGCTTGGGTCAGTAAGGCCTTTGTCAACAATAGACGACAGACACACTCTGCTATATGGTCAGTAGCAACTTTCCTTTTCATAATATTGTTACATTTCATCCTGGATCCACTGTTTGATTTAAGTGTAAAATTTTTTATAAAAAGTAAAAAGCACAAAGAAACTACATATATGTACTGTATGCCATATTAAATGCATGAAGTCAGATACATAATGACCAAATTAAACATACTAAAGCAGACAAATAATCTGTTTTAAATAAAATATTATATTACTACTAGTGAGTGGCAAAACAGAGTTCTCTACAGTTACATCATAAAACTATCGTCTGCATGAAAGATTTATAATATTGAGGCTAATTGTTTATATAATAAGAAATTTGTGAATCTACATTTATAAAACATCCATTTGAACCATGTAGTGAGGAATTAGCAAAATGAATAATTGTGCTCAGCTGTTAGCAGTCATAATTCTAGCGTGTGCAATGTATAAAATATAATTTAATGTCACTAATTTGACATTGTGCAACTAAAAAGATTTGATATTGAACTGTAATTGTTCAAACTTATTTGTTGTACATATTTAGAATATTAAAAACCTGTAAAGGCTTGTATGCGTGGAATTGTAGTCAGGTACAGTCACTCTTTTGACTCAGTTAATAGTTCATGTGAGCGAGCAAGCAGAGAAGTTGTAAGGGTCTTTTGGTCACTATTCTTGATTAAGATTTATTTGTTCATTTGTTTGCTGTCCATATAAAAATCAGTTTTCAGACATTGTCATAGATTTTAGTTCACATACACAAAGGTTTAGTTAACATACATAAGTGCACACACTGTTACAAACAGTGAAGATCAGAAATTATCATTTTTGGTTGCAAAAACAAACTTTGCTATATATGCTGTTTTTCAAAGAGACTTTACAACTTAAAATATATCTGCATACATTGACACAGTGTGTGAAGATAAAAAATTATCATTTTTGTGTTGAAAAAACAAACTTATGCTATACAACTGTTTTACAAAGAGATATTACAACTTGAAATCTTCTACTGAATAACAGCTTTTGTCCATTAATAAATGCTTCAGTTTATTCTTTAAAGTGTTTAAATTAGCTGTCTTGAGATCAGATGGAAGTCAGTTATAAAAGATGGTTCCTATTGTATGTGGGCTACCTGTATTGTATGTGGACTAGAGCTCGAGAAACTTATGAGCTGTGTGTGTTTTAAAATGCTCATCCTAAACAACTATTTGTTTTCTTGTCTTTCATCCAAATCTTGTTATACACAGAGTTAAAATAAAAACTGAAATGATTGCATGGCATTGATAGGCCGGAGGCCCCATCCAAGGAAGTTCGGTCACCAAGCTGCAAGTCTTATTTCAGGTAACACCACATTGTGTGACTTGTGTGTTGGTGATGATGAAATGTCTAATCCAGCCAGTAACTGAACCTGGGACTGCTGCATAGTAGGCAAACATGTTACCACTCAGCTAAGTAGGTTGATGGCTATACACACAGTGTATAGTAAGCAGTATATATCTAAAACTGTCAAAATGCTACCCTACAATATCCCACATGTGATAGTCTACAGTCTGCTGATTATAATGGTATATTTAATGTAAATCTCATTAATTAAGAGAAATTGGTGATCAAAGTTGTTACAACAATGTGCTATATGAAAATTGGTGTGAGCTAATCAGTATTTTCGAGAGGACTGAAACTACTCATTAGAAACCTGATTTCATTCTTTCCAACAACTAAATTTGTTTTCTCAGAAACTAACTAACTTAAATAATATTCATAGTTAAAGTTTGGCCACTCTCAAAATTACTTTTGGCATTTGACCCATTATGCTTGTGCTTGTGAGGCATGCTTGGTATTTCAGCCGGTAAAGCACTCGCCCACAAAAGGCAAAGATCCCAGGCTTGAGTCTCAGTCTGGGACACAGTTTTAATCTGCTAGGAAGCTTCTCCCTAGTCTACAATTGACAACATTCCTGCTACCTGTAAGACATTTTATTTATGTGGGTAGTATGTCAAAGAGTTTTATGTTGCTTATTTCACTCCTGATAACATTCACACTGCAAACACAAATTGATTTAGGTATTTCAGCAGTTCTGTTGTAAACTCCTCTCAACATAGTTTTAACCCCAAGAATTTAACACTGTCAACCTCTCCCATCTGTATGTCCTCATCTTGCACACATGCCATCTGATCAAATGTATCCAGACAACACTATGTCATGAGAGGCAGGCCCACCATTGCAGAGGGAGGCAGGGAGCTGTATGCTGTTGCCAGAGAAGCAGCAACAGCAGAGTGGGTTAGTCAAGAGAGCCCAGTGACTTGGAATGTGGACTTGCCATTTGATGTCACCTGAGTAACAAATCCATCCCGGACATTTCAACCCTTCAAAAGGTCCCCAAGTCAACTGTCTGTGACGTGATTGTTAAGTGGAAATGTGAAGGAACAACGACAGCCAAACCAAGCCCAGACAGATGTCATGTACTGATGGATAGGGACCATACAGCACTGATGAGGACAATCATAAAAAGTCAGATGAAATCAGTGGAAGGAACCAATCATGAATTCCAAAGTGCTATCAATTGTCCAGCTAGCACAATCACTGTGTGTGAGGAGCTAAAAAGAATGAGGTGGAATGATCTAGCAGCTCCTCATAAGCCATACATTTCTGTAAGCAAAACGTGAAGTGGTGTAAAGAGCAATGCCACCGGGCAGTGGATGATTGGAAGTGAGTGATTTGGAGTAATGAATCATGTTACACCTTGTAGCAATCTGATGGAAGCATTTGGGTTTGGCAAACGCCCAGAGAGTGTTACCTGCCATTGTGTGTAGTGCCAACGCTGAAGTGTGGAGGAGGTGTTATCGTATGGGAATGTTTTTTTTGTGGTTATGTTGTGGTTCTTTTATCTTACTGCACTGTGTACTTCATACAGCAGAGGAACAGTTCAGATATGATGATTGCTTAAATCAGCATGACAATGAATCCTGTCATAAAGCAGCATCTCTAAGGCAATTGTTTGTAGGCAATAACATAGAACACTTTTGAGATGAGTCAGAACACTGACTTCACTCTAGACGCAAACCATTACTACCTACTCTTTTTTTGGCTCTTGAGGAAGAATGAGCTGCCATTCCTCTACAGACATTCGCACATATTATTGAAAGTACCTTCAACAGTGTTCAAGCTATCACAAAGTTGAAGGGTTGACGCATTGAAGGGTTGATGCACCCCATATTAATGTCCACTAATATTTGTCCAGATATTTTTGATCAGATACAGTATGTTGGGTGGAAACCTCTTGCAGGTATTTAACCACTTACAGTTAATTTTTTAAAAGTTTAATGATACTGAATTGACTAAAAATCTATATTTATAATTTTCTTTTCCCCATCTCCCTGTCCCACAACACACACACAATGGTGTGTTTTTCTGATGAAGGCTATGGCCAAATGCTTTATGGAAATGTCTTTTAATGATGCCTGTCTGCAACTTACGTGCCTTCTTTATGCTAAGCAGCAATCTATCTTTTCCTACATTATGATATTCCTATGTGCATTTTCTATTGTTGATTTTACTTTCAGTGACACTACATACTGGTGAAATTGTCTTCAGAGTAATATGTGACCAAGTACTTTGTATTGACTGTAATAAGTATGTTCTCCACTGTTACTATGTTGTTATAATGTACTGCTTTCAATATCCTGCCTTATATCCTATGCTTCTCGCCACAGCTCTGATGACAGGGTTCTCCCAGAATGAACTATAAGATAAATAAAATTATTTTTGTGATCAAAGCAAGCGTTATATCATTTAGTGCCAATAGGCTCACAGATCTCATTACAGCTTTTTTTGTCTAAAATGATATTTCTTAATTAATACAGTAAACATGTAATAAGTACCACCTTAGCTGAAAATGCATCTTTGTGCCTGCATACACACAAATAGAAAGAAAGAAATTGGAGAAGGAAGGGATGCGTACTCACCTTCTTCCACTGATGAATTAAGTAGCACCGGATTCCCCGTAAATGATTTCAGTTCTCCATTCTGATCAAATACCACTGTTAAATTTCCCAGGTATTTAGTATATGCATAGGCTTGGACAACAGGAACTTTTTTCCCAGATGGCTGAGTGATTATTTTAGGATACAAATCCACAGGAACTTCACTATCTGGAGCATCACCTATGGAAAATATATTGAAGAATTAATGTTATTTATTTATTACATACAAGTGCAGAAAGTTTAAAAGTTGCTATAAAAAGTAACAGAAGAGCTAATAAAATATTGGTGCTCCACTTAAATTGAAGTTCATCTTGTGTATGTAGTTACTAGAAGTAGTTCAGTTTCATGCTTAGGACACAATAGCATCTGTGTTTGCAGTGTTTGTAGATGAGGAGTAAAAAAGAGTTAAGGAGAAAAAGTATCCATCTTCCTTGGGACTACCCCATAAAATATTTTTCACAGTTTCTTCTGCAGTTGAACTGAATTGTAGTACAAACAAACACAAACATACACACAAAATTCTAGCTTTCGCAACCAACGGTTGCCTTGTCAGGAAAGAGGGAAGGAGAGGGAAAGACGAAAGGATTTGGGTTTTAAGGGAGAGGGTAAGGAGTCATTCCAATCCCGGGAGCGGAAAGACTTACCTTAGGGGGAAAAAAGGACGGGTATACACTCACACACACACACACACAAATCCATCCACACATATACAGACACAAATAGACATATCCAAAGGCAAAGAGTTTGGGCAGAGATGTCAGTCGAAGCGGAAGTGCAGAGGCAAAGATGTTGTTGAATGACAGGTGAGGTATGAGTGGCGGCAACTTGAAATTAGCGGAGATTGAGGCCTGGTGGATAACGGGAAGAGAGGATATATTGAAGGGCAAGTTCCCATCTCCGGAGTTCGGATAGGTTGGTGTTAGTGGGAAGTATCCAGATAACCCGGACGGTGTAACACTGTGCCAAGATGTGCTGGCCGTGCACCAAGGCATGTTTAGCCACAGGGTGATCCTCATTACCAACAAACACTGTCTGCCTGTGTCCATTCATGCAAATGGACAGTTTGTTGCTGGTCATTCCCACATAGAATGCGTCACAGTGTAGGCAGGTCAGTTGGTAAATCACGTGGGTGCTTTCACACGTGGCTCTGCCTTTGATCGTGTACACCTTCCGGGTTACAGGCTTGGAGTAGGTGGTGGTGGGAGGGTGCATGGGACAGGTTTTACACCGGGGGCAGTTACAAGGGTAGGAGCCAGAGGGTAGGGAAGGTGGTTTGCGGATTTCATTGGGATGAACTAAGAGGTTACGAAGGTTAGGTGGACGGCGGAAAGACACTGTTGGTGGAGTGGGGAGGAATTCATGAAGGATGGATCTCATTTCAGGGCAGGATTTGAGGAAATCGTATCCCTGCTGGAGAGCCACATTCATAGTCTGATCCAGTCCCAGAAAGTATCCTGTCACAAATGGGGCACTTTTGTGGTTCTTCTGTGGGAGGTTGTGGGTTTGAAGGGATGAGGAAGTGCCTCTGGTTATTTGCTTCTGTACCAGGTCGGGAGGGTAGTTGCGGGATGCGAAAGCTGTTATCAGGTTGTCGGTATAATGGTTCAGGGATTCCAGACTGGAGCAGATTCGTTTGCCACGAAGACCTAGGCTGTAGGGAAGGGACCGTTTGATGTGGAATGGGTGGCAGCTGTTATAATGGAGGTACTGTTGCTTGTTGGTGGGTTTGATGTGGATGTACATGTGAAGCTGGCCATTGGACAGATAGAGGTCAACGCCAAGAAAAGTGGCATGGGATTTGGAGTAGGACCAGGTGAATCTGATGGAACCAAAGGAGTTGAGGTTGGAGAGGAAATTCTGGTGTTCTTCTTCACTGTGAGTCCAGATCATGAAGATGTCATCAATAAATCTGTACCAAACTTTGGGTTGGCAGGCCTGGGTAACCAAGAAGGCTTCCTCTAAGCGACCCATGAATAGGTTGGCGTATGAGGGAGCCATCCTGGCACCCATGGCTGTTCCCTTTAATTGTTGGTATGTCTGGCCTTCAAAAGTGAAGAAGTTGTGGGTCAGGATGAAGCCTGGCTAAGGTAATGAGGAAAGAGGTTTTAGGTAGGGTGGCAGGTGATTGGCGTGAAAGTAAGTGCTCAATCACAGCGAGGCCCTGGACGTGCAGAATATTTGTGTATAAGGAAGTGGCATCAATGGTTAGAAGGATGGTTTCCGGGGGTAACAGATTGGGTAAGGATTCTAGGCTTTCGAGAAAGTGGTTGGTGTCTTTGATGAAGGATGGGAGACTGCATGTAATGGGTTGAAGGTGTTGATCTACGTAGGCAGAGATACGTTCTGTGGGGGCTTGGTAACCAGCTACAATGGGGCGGCCGGGATGACTGGGTTTGTGAATTTTAGAAAGAAGGTAGAAGGTAGGGGTGCGGGGTGTCGGCGGGGTCAGGAGGTTGATGGAGTCAGGTGAATGGTTTTGTAGGGGGCCTAAGGTTCTGAGGATTCCTTGAAGCAGGAATGGGATTACCTTGGCAAACTTTGTATGTGGTGTTGTCTGAAAGCTGACGCAGTCCCTCAGCCACATACTCCCGACGATCAAGTACCACGGTATTGGAACCCTTGTCTGCCGGAAGAATGATGATGGATTGGTCAGCCTTCAGATCACGGATAGCCTGGGCTTCATCAGTGGTGATGTTGGGAGTAGGATTAAGGTTTTTTAAGAAAGATTGAGAGGCAAGGCTGGAAGTCAGAAATTTCTGGAAGGTTTGGAGAGGGTGATTTTGAGGAAGAGGAGGTGGGTCCCACTGTGATGGAGGACGGAACTGTTCCAGGCAGGGTTCAATTTGGATAGTGTCTTGCGAAGTTGGATCATTAGAGTAGGATTAGGATCATTTTTCTTCATGGCAAAGTGATATTTCCAGCAGAGAGTACGAGTGTAGGACAGTAAATATTTGACAAGGGCTGTTTGGTTGAATCTGGGAGTGGGGCTGAAGGTGAGGCCTTTGGATAGGACAGGGGTTTCGGATTGGGAGAGAGGTTTGGAGGAAAGGTTAACTACTGAATTAGGGTGTTGATTGGAATTTTGAGGTTTTGGAGGGAGTGGAGCTGGAAGTGGGAGATTGAATAGATGGGAGAGACTGGGTTTGTGTGCAATGAGAGGAGGTTGAGGTTTGCTGGAAAGGTTGTGAAGGGTGAGTGAGTTGCCTTTCTGGAGGTGGGAAACCAGGAGATTGGATAGTTTTTTGAGGTGGAGGGTGGCATGCTGTTCTAATTTGCGGTTGGCCTGTAGGAGGATGCTCTGAACAGCCGGTGTGAATGTGGGAGAGAAAAGATTGAGGACTTTTATTAAGGATAGGAGTTGACGGGGGTGTTCATTGGCTGAGTTGATGTGTAGGTGAAGGATTAGGTGGGTGAGGGCAATGGATTGTTCAGTTTGGAACTGGTATAGGTACTGATGGAAAGAAGGGTTGCAGCCAGAGATGGGAACTTTAAGTGTGAGGCCTTTGGGGGTAATGCCAAATGTCAGACAAGCCTGAGAAAATAAAATATGGGAGCGTGATCTGGCTAGGGCAAAGGCATGTTTGCGGAGGGAATGTAAATAAAACTTAATGGGGTCGTTGTGGGGGTGTTGTGAGGGTGGCATGGTATTAGAAGGTGGAAAGTGTAACATGAGGCTGAAATGAAAATGAAGATAAAAGTATATGGGTAGAGATAAAGGTGAACTAGAAAGTAACTGGAGATCTGGTGTGAAAAAAGGCGAAAAATTATTGGTTAAAGCTGGGCTATGTTGATGCTGTGGTGAACTTGGGTTGGTAGACAACGATGTGTACAAAGGTCAGGTGGTTGTGTTGCCACCAAAACACGTTAAAGGGTGGAGAAATTCGGGAAAATTTCGAAAAAACTGCGTGTAAATGTATTAAAAGGAGTGGTTTTATGGTGGCAGATTTTGAAAATGAGGCTAACAGTTGTCTGACGAAGAAATAATGATGTTAAAACCTGTGGGAAGCGGCTAAAAATTATCGGTGATGTAGGAAAAACGGAAATGGAAATAAAGCGAAAGTTATTAGAACTAGCCGAAATGGTTGTTTAATAGGTGAAAGGAACTGTTTGTGAACTAGAAACGGTGGATTTTATAGCAGCGGTAGTGTTGAAAGCGGAAAAATTTTTTTTTGGTTATGGTTTGGAAGTGGGTTACTTATTATTGAGTATATACAGGGTGTTACAAAAAGGTACGGCCAAACTTTCAGGAAACATTCCTCACACACAAATAAAGAAAAGATATTATGTGGATATGTGCCCAGAAACGCTTATACCTCACCTGTCATTCAACAACATCTTTGCCTCTACACTTCCGCCTCAACTGACATCTCTGCCCAAACTCTTTGCCTTTTAATATGTCTGCTTGTGTCTGTATATGTGTGGATAGATATGTGTGTGTGTGCGAGTGTATACCTGTCCTTTTTTCCCCCTAAGGTAAGTCTTTCCGCTCCCGGGATTGGAATGACTCCTTACCCTCTCCTTTAAAACCCACATCCGTTCGTATTTCCCTCTCCTTCCCTCTTTCCTGACAAAGCAACCGTTGGTTGTGAAAGCTAGAATTTTGTGTGTATATTTGTGTTTGTTTGTGTGTCTATCGACGTGCCAGCACTTTCGTTTGGTAAGTCACATCATCTTTGTTTTTAGATACATTATTTGTATTGTAATATATAAGTTTTGTAATTTTTGATTCTGTCTATCCAGCCAAGGCTGGTGAATGACAGCCATGTTAATAAAGGGCAGTAATATCTAAGTCAGTTCAGAAAAGTACGAGGTGGAATCCAAAATTTTTGGGATGGCACTGCCATCTGGAGAGTAGGAGTAGTAGATCTTTCCACCCCTAAGTGGCGAGAGCTGCATATCTGATGAGTCAGTGTGTGGAGTGGCATTCAGCTGGGAGGACATGTTGCATGTCCACAATGATTTCCGTAATACTCTGTGTTTGGTGTGTGGCAATTTTGCGATGGATCCATGAACAGAACAGCAGACCTTCATCAGACCACAGCTGATGATCCAACCTTCTTGTCACGGGGTATCACCAGTGACAAGAGCTGGATTTGCAGTTATGACCCAGAGACAAAGCAACAATCATTCCAGTGGGAGAGCCCGGCTCTCCAAGACCCAAAAAAGTGAGACAGGTGAAGAGGATGATCATCGTTTTCTTTGATACCAAGGGAATTGTGCACAATATATTCATCCCACCCAACCAAACAGTGAATTCTGCATAATACTGTGATGTTTTCTGATGGCTCTGTGAAAACATGTGGTGATGACAGCCCAAACTTTGGCATCAAGGGAACTGGCTGCTGCATCATGACAATGTGCCCTGGCGTACGTCCTTGTCCACCAGGACCTTCTTGGCAAAAAAACAACATGGCAGTTGTACCTCACCCACTGTACTCACCAGATTTGGCACCTTGAGACTTCGCGCTATTCCCAAAACTGAAACTCAAGTTGAAAGGCCGTCAGTTCGACACTCTAGTGAGGATTCAAGAAGCATCGCTGGTGGTGATAACCACCCTCAAAGAACAGGACTTACAGAAAATGTTTGACCAGTGGCAGAAGTGCTGGGACTGGTGTGTACATGTGGATGGGAACTACTTCAAGGGTGATGGTGACCATTAGTCCAAAGGTAAGGTTTTCAACAGATGGCAGCACCAGTTTCAAAAATTTTGGATGGTACCTCCTATCCTTTTCCCCAGCTGAAGCCCAGTCGCACGCCCTGTTCCTTAAAAGCTGCCTAAGCCATGTAAATCCCCTCCCCTCCCAAATGGAATAACCATAAAAATTAATATCTCTGAATGCCATCCCTTTTTTCACTATGACCATCAAATTTTCAGATTCCATAAATCCCTATCCCCTACTAATGCGATAATGCAGAAACACAGACAACTGTAAAGCAACTCTGCTCCCTCTCACTGTTACTGTGCAACCTTTACTATGAGTACTTACATCATATTCTCAAATGTATAGCCTTGCTCTCTGATACCTGGAAGAGCACTCCAAACACCAGCTCCAAAAGTCTCGAATTTATTTACATCTTAGACCCACTTCAGAGCACCACTACCCAACAACTATTCTACCCCAGTGAACCCCTTATCAACCCCTTCAGCATGAAGCCCTTGTCTTGCTGACCTTTTTCCTCTGCCACATCCCACAAAACTCTGTTCCATCATCCCACAGAATCCAACTTTCAACCCCACTCCCAAGTTCAGTCACACTGGACTCATCAAAAATCTACCAGTGCTCTGCTTCTCTCAGTCCTTATAGTGGAAACATGTTTTTTTCTATCAGTCTCCCCAACCATAGCCAACCTAATTCCAATACTGAATCTCATCTTTCCCAGTTCATACCACCATCCAACCATGACCCTCCCCCACTCCCACCTAACCACCTCCCTGGTTACTGTCCAGGAATTCCTTACTTCCAACTTGATCCTACTTTCCTTCCCAAGGTCCCTTCCCCAGAACACAAACTTCTCAATGGAAAAAAGAAGAGTCATCCATAATCTCCAAACAGGCACTGATTTAATCATCTTTCCTGCAGATAAAGACTCCACAACAGACATGATGAATCACAATGATTATCAGACAGAAGGCAACTGTCAACTGTCTGACCCCTCTACTTATAAGTCCTGCCATAATGAGCTCATCCAGCATAACCTACAATCCCTGCTCGAATCCTTAGGCCCATCCCAGGGTCTCTCCATGAATTCATCTTCCTTCTCACCCCCAATGAGACACTGCACACCCACCTTTCACAGTCATTCCGAAATCCACAAAACCAACAACTCTAGACACCTCGTAGTAGCTCGATACTGTGCTTCTCTGAAAAGAATCTCCGTTCTCATTGACCAACAGCAGTTGCCCGTAGTCTAGCCTCTCATTCAAAGATACAAACTCTTTCTTTCATTGACTCTCAACTATCCTTAGCTCATTACCACCTGGATCCCTACCCAACACTACTGATGCCATATCTTTATCAATTAACATCCCACATGTCCAAGAGGTTGCCAGTATCAAACACTACATGTCCCAATGTCCTTCCAACTCCTATCTCACCATCTCATTCCTTACACATCTAACAAATTACATCCTCACTCTTAAATACCCCTCTACTTATAAGTCCTGCCATAATGGACTCATCCAGCATAACCTACAATCCCTGCTCGAATCCTTAGGCCCATCCCAGGGTCTCTCCAAGAATTCATCTTCCTTCTCACCCCCAATGAGACACTGCACACCCACCTTTCACAGGCATTCCGAAATCCACAAAACCAACAATTCTAGACACCTCGTTGTAGCTCGATACTGTGCTTCTCTGAAAAGAATCTCCATTCTCACTGACCAACAGCAGTTGCCCGTAGTCTAGCCTCCCATTTAAAGATACAAACTCTTTCTTTCACTGACTCTCAACTATCCTTAGCTCATTACCACCTGGATCCCTACCTAACACTACTGATGCCATATCTTTATCAATTAACATCCCACATGTCCAAGAAGTTGCCAGTATCAAACACTACGTGTCCCAATGTCCTTCCAACTCCTATCTCACCATCTCATTCCTTACACATCTAACAAATTACATCTTCACTCTTAAATACAAACAAATCTGCATTATGGCCCCCTGTTAAGTGAACCTGCTGTGGGCCATCTAGATGAAACCTTCCTAGGCTCCCAAAACTTGTCTGCTTCCAGTGTGTTGATGATATCTTCATGATCTGTCCCAGGATCAAGACATCCTATTCTCATTACTCCACAGCCTCAACACCTTTTCACCCATTCACTTCACATAGTCATCCTCAGCTCAGCTCAGCTTTGACATTGAACTTCACGTCTCTGATGGCTCCACCTATACTTCTGCCCAAGTCAAGTCCACTAACCATAAATATTAGCTGTATTTTCACAGCTGTCGTCCTTTCAAAACAAAAAAGGCACTCCCATAAAGACTGGCTAACCATGGAAAATGCATTCAGTTCCCTTGTTTAGTATGCTGAAGTTCTCAATAAGGCAATCAATTCCCTTGTCCAGTACGCTTGGGTCTAACTAAGGCCTTCACAGACAGGCACTATCTCCCAAACCTTGTCTGCAGTTAGATTTCCACACCATATCCTCAAAACACCTCTAATCCTTCTACCACCTCAAAGAACAGGCTGCAAAGAAATACCTCCCATCATCACCCAGTATCATACCAGACTGGAACATGTGAACGATATCTTCCCCAGGGGTTTGACTATTTATCATCATGCCTGGAAATGAGAAATATCTGACTCACAATCATCACCCCTCCTCCTAAGGCAGTAATCTGCCGCCCATCCAGTCTGTGCATTCTCCTAGTTTACTCTTATTCCACACCCACTTCCTACCCTTTGCAACATGTCCTTGTGAAAGACTTGGTGCAAGGCCTGCACGATACACCCACCCAGCACATCCTACTCTGGTCCCTTCACAGACTTATCCCATCCCACCAGAGGCAGGGCAGGGCCACCTCAGACAGCAGTCATGCCATATACCAGCCCTGCTGCAAACTCTGCACAGCATTTTACATGGGGATGGCCACCAATCAACTGTCTCTCCAAATGAAAGGCCATTGTCAAATTGTGGCCAAGAACAGAGTTGGCCACCCAGTGGTGCAACATGCTCCCAAGCAGAACATTCTGATTCCAGTGGCTGTGCCAACTCACGCCATCTGGATTTTCTCTTAACACCAGTTTCTTGAACTACATATGAGAGTTGTCCTTGCAACACATCTTCCATTTCTGTAATTCTCCTGCCCTCTATCTCTGCTAGCCTCCTGCCACACTCCCTCCTCCACACTGCCCAGTACCCTAACGTCATTCACCTTGCGACCACACGCTCTTCCCCACAGTTTGCCCTTCTCCTGTTCTGTTGTACCCTCCTAATCTAGTCCTCAACTTCCCTGCCACATCACCATCACTCGGCCCTGCATGAAGCCACAGTACCAGTGTCAGCGCCTGTCTCACATTTTTATCCCATGGACCTGCTTCCCCTCTTCCTCTGCTTCCTGCACCTCTTTCTCGTGTGCTTGTTGCCTCTATCCATCACAACTCTCAGTCATGCTTCACCAACCCTTCCTCCCATATAAGTAGCATTAAAAAAAGGAAGATTGAACAAGTTCTCCACTATTGTTAGAAAATTGTGGCTAAAGTACTGTGACACACACATTAAGGAGACAGAAAAAGTGCAAAATAAAGGGATACTAAGGGAAAAATATGAGGAAAAAGGTAAATCTACTATGGAAAACCCTCACCAGAAAAGTGAATAGTTTCAGGGGACATCTGGTAAGGCATCAAGGCATAGTTAACCTGTGGCTGGAAGGAGCAGTAGAGGGGAGAAATTGTAGTGGCAAACAATGACTAGAATGTGCAAAACAGATTACAGATAATGTCATGTAAAAACTACATATGGATGAAAAGAATAGCAAAGATAAGTAAAGATCAACAACTGCATGAAACCTATTGCAAGACCAATGACAAAAAGAAAAAAGAATGTATTCAGCTAGATTTTTATCCTCAAGTTTCCATGTTTGTAGCTTTCATACTTCATATATTGAATCAAGAAGACTTTTTCGAGGTGGAAGCTGTAAAACTTAAGAACTGTGTATGTGTGCAGGGGTGGGACTTCAATTGGATATACCTTACCATGGTGTGTCTATTTGGAGGTGGGGGGATGTTTAGGTTAGGGAGAGGACAGTTGAGGGTACTTCGTGTATATCTTCTTATGTTCTTGTAGATTGAAGTTTTAATCTGAACAACTGCACACACAGTTGTTAGACAGTTGGCAGGGAGTACTATATACATGAAAAAAAACTGACAACTACACACGCACTTACCGGTATATAAGAAGGTATTGGTATGTCCACCAATGACAACATCAATATCAGGAACTTCAGAAGCAATTCTCTGATCTGTTTTGTAACCTGAATGGCCCAATGCAATCAGAATATTGATTCCTTCACGTTTCAGTCTCTCTGCTTCTTCTTTAATACTTGCTACTTCATCCAAAAATTTGACTTTTCCAGTGAAGGCTATGATCTAAAAAATTAATATTATTCATTATAAGTTAAATACCTAAAAATCCAAAATTAGTATAATTATTCAATTTAATGAACACAAGCATACACCAACAAGAACAGCTGTGGGGATAAGTACACATACATTGGTGTAGGGACACTGGATCTTTAAATCTGGAAAATTCAGTCATTTGTTTCATTATGAGAAAAAAAGCTATACATAAAATACAAATGGCAAATTTGCAAGTGTGATTGTGGGAAGGTACTATTGATATGAGTGAAATAATTTGATCCTGCACAAATGGTCAGATCACCATTAAAAGATTATCAACAGAATAATAGCATTCTGTGCCAGAGTGCTACATAATATTCTTTTTATTGACTCAGTTTCATCCTTCTGAATATTGCATATTTTCATTCCCATATATTGTGCAGACTGTGCAAAAAGACCGAGTCTGTGTAGTAGGAAGTATGAAACTTAATATTGTTTCTAGTTTCATACCTGTGCCGGAAATTATTTGGAACAAACATTTCACGATTATTATTTGCAAAAAGCATTATTTCACATAAATATAATGAGAGAAAATTTAGTATGTTAGGTCTCTTAATAGTCATCTTGGGGTTGAAGCTCTTTTTTTCTGTGTTTGCTTTATCAATACATAAATTTTTGGATAGGTCCACCTTTAGCAAAACACAATTTTGTTTTTTAACCCAAACATGTTTCACTGCAGTTGCAGCATCTTCAGTGGGCTTTTATTTTTCATCTGTTAAAGATAAAGAAAGTTCTTTATAGTTTGTATACATGTAACTATTAGTTTTTAGATCGTAATTACAGCTATTTGAAAAAACACATAAATTATGAATTCATACCTTTTTACCACATGGTGTGGTTTCTCTGATGTGTTGTGTTTCTACTGTGGCTGTTTTGTTCCACAATTTGTCATCTGCAACCACTTACACCTTAAAGTAGATAAATTGTTTAAGCCAAAATTATGATTTGAAAATTGTTATTTCTGTGCCTGAAATTAATTAATTCTGAGTGTGTGTGTGTGTGTGTGTGTGTGTGTGTGTGTGTGTGTGTGTGTGTGTGTCTATTTACATAATGTTTCACTTACATTTTCTTTTTCCTCATCTTCATCACTGTCAAACACTGTATACTAAGTTGCCACTATCACTGTCACAGTCACTGTCACTGTTACACTGTTTACCAACTGTAACAACAAATATGACAGGCAGTGGAACAGTTGAAGGTGTAAAAACAATATGGCTGACAGTGGAACAGTTGAAGGTGTTCCTGACCGTTGTTCTGAATCTTTCAGAGGTGTCTGTGAATTTTCTTAAAATTTTGTTTTATTTTTGTGTGTGTGTGTGTGTGTGTGTGTGTGTGTGTGTGTGTGTTTGTGTGTGTGTGTGTGGAGGGGGGGGGGGCTCTATAGGTTGATCTTGTCTAATAATTCTTTCAGGACAGAGAACAGAGTTCCACTGCAGAGAGCTGTGTATTATCAGTTGTTTGCCTTCCACTATGGCTTTGTGTATCTGATAATTTTCTTCAGTTATTAGTTTTTGTGGGGGGCTGTTGCTGCATTTGAGAATTTTCAAATCAGTATTGATGTTTGTTGGGTTATGTTTCTTGTCCATGAGGTGTTCAGCAAATACGGAATGACAGCTGTTACTTTTTAATGTTCTTCTGTGTTCTGTGTATCTGGTATTGAAGTTTCTGCTTGTCTGCCCTATATATAAACTGCTTTGCAGTCCTGGCATGTTAGTTGGTAAATACCAGACAATTTGTCTTTGTCTGTGATTGTGTTGGTTGTCCTTAGTTTTCTCTGTGTTGAGTTGTCTGTCCTGCAGGCTATTTTTACCCCCTTTTTTGTGTATGTTGCCTATTCTGTGGACTGCTTTGTTGTTGTAGGTGAGACTGAACCACCTGTTTGTCACTGTGGGTGTTTCTTGTTCAAGTGTGCTCATGTGTGGGTTCTGTGTGTTTGTAAGTTGGTGAGAAGGCTTTTGTTTCTGTGTGTTGGGTGTCCTTTTTAATTTTGTGGTTCAGTTTATATATAGTGTTTCTGTCATATCCATTATCTACTGCTATTTGTCTGATTGTCTGCAATTCATTCTTGTAGTTCTTTTCAGTGAGTGGGTTTTTGTTCAGTCTGTATAGCATATATTGGAAGACGGCTAGTTTGTGTGTAATCGGATGATTAGAATCCTTGTGAATGGCTGTGCTGGTGGTGGTCAGTTTTCTGAATATAGAGAATTGGTGTTGGATGTTGTGTCTGTATATTATGAGGTCAAGGAAGTTTAACCTTTAGTCGTGTTCTGTTTCTATGGTGAATTTTATTTTTTGGTATACTTTGTTTATATCACTGTGGATTTGTTGGATGTGATTTGGTGTTTCATCTACAAGGCATATGATGTCACCTACATAACAGTACCAATATATTATCTGGTATTGTTTGGGTCTTACTATTGTATCAAATATTTTATTCTCAGAGTGATTGAGAAAAATGTTGGCTAGGAGTCCACTGACTGGTGACCCCATTGGAAGCCCGTCTTCTTGTGAGTAGAACTGATTGTCAAATGAGAAATAGTTTTGCTCTGTGATTAGTTTTAGAATGCTAGCTATTTCTTTTATGTAGGGTTTGGGAATTTTGGCTTGTTCTTCTAATTGTTGTTTGATGATATTGATTGTTTCTGTGGTGGGGATATTGGTGTACATGGATGTGTTGTCAAATGATGTGAGTGTGACTGTTGTGGGTATGTTGATGTCTTTTATTTGTTGTATCAGCTCTTCAGTGTTGTGTATGCTTCTGTTATTTGTGTATATGTGATGTTTCTGTAAGTATGTGCACATTTCTCTGGCTAAGTGGTTTGTGGGCACACAGAATTAAATAATTTCAGGCACAGAAATAACAATTTTCAAATCATAATTTTGTCTTGAACAATTTATCTACTTTAAGGTGTAAGTGGTTGCAGATGACGAACTGTGGAACAAAACAGTCACTGTAGAAACACAGCACATCAGAAACCCACACCATGTGGTAAAAAGGTATGAATTCATAATTTATGTGTTTTTTTCAAGTAGCTGTAATTACGATTTAAAAACTAATAGTTACATATATAAAACAGTAAAGAACATTCTTTATCTTTAACGGATGAAAAATAAAAGCCCACTGAAAATGCTGCAACTGCAGTGAAACATGTTTGGGTTAAAAAACAAAATTGTGTTTTGCTAAAGGTGGACCCTATCCAAAAACATATGTCTCTTAATAGTGGCTGACAAGATCCTCTCTGCTTTGCACTGCACATATTTCTTATATATTTTACAAAGTTAATATCTTCATCAAGTTGCTAGCATTTCCACAGGAGACAATACTGTATCTCACCATTGCCTCAAAGTAATTATGGTACACTTTTTTGTGTCTATACTAGTGACATTGGCTAAAACTGACATAGCAAATGTCAGGCTATCTAATTTATTTTATAAATAGTCTGTGTGTGTGTGGAGCATGGCAGGTTTCTTCCCAATTGCATTACTAAGACTTTAACATATCCTGCTCCATTTAGTTTCAAACTGCTGTGCGTAGTGTGAATATCATTTATTTTCGACTGTTTTGTCTTAAACTGCATCAGTTCCATTTTTGAAATATTTAGTTTTATGCCATTTATATGGAACCACATATGTTGGTTTTCTAGAGTTTTTATGACATTTTGAGGAATTTCTTCTGCATTTTCATTTTCTGTCAGCACTCATACATCAAGAGCAAATAAAACTGAATAATAATTTGTATTTATGGGTAAGTCATTTATGTAAAAAAGAAAAAGAACTGAGCCTAGCACTAAGCCTTGTGGTACCCATTGTGAAATAGTTCTCGACTTCGAGGAGTATTTTCCTTCACATGATGTTACGATAACCCTTTGCTTTTCCCCTATCAAGTATGACTTACGCCACTGTAAGACACTACTCATCATTGTATATTTAAATCATTTTATATAATAGTCAGGACTGGTTCACACATTCAAATGTTTTGAATAAGTGACAGAAGATTTCTGCAGCTTCTTGTGATTTGTCTAAAGTGGAATTAACTTTATTCACGAATTCATTGACTGCATAAATTGTACTTTTACCTTTTTGGAAGCCAAACTGATTTTCTGAGTCTGCACTCAAACATTTGATATTAACTTACAGATTAAAACCATGTGCCGGACCAAGACTTGAACTTGGGACCTTTGCCTTTCGCGGGCGAGTGCTCTATCAACTGAGCTACCCAAGCCTGACTCACACCCTGTCCTCACAGCTTCAGAATGATTTATGCTGCCTCATGATGGAGACAAATATTGTAGTTACAAACTGTGTGTTAGTGTGTTGAATCTTTCATAGAAGATTATACCTATTAATGAGTAGATTATGACAGCATTTTAAATTTTTAATTTCACTCAATAATTATATGAAATACTGAAAATCAAATTTTGTTACACCCGTAAGTCATTAGTTCAGCCTGCAACTGGGACTGATAGAATGCAAACCAGTTTAGTTGTTTAGTATTATAAATTGTTTAACACTTACTTTGAACTATGTTTTTAAATATGGAACACATATTTCATCAGTCTCTTTGAAATTAAATGAAAATAATAAAAGAAAACAAGTGTGTCAAGTCATTGTTTCCAGTGTCTTCATTAGATTAGGAATTAACGATTCCTCCACATACACTAATGACTGTGAAAATTGCAACACAGAAAAGGAAACAACTGACTGAAATGAAAACTTTGCTACCAATTAGGTACATGACAATTCATGATTAATTATATTGCATGACTGCAAATGATCTGCAATTTGGAGAATTCAGTGTTTGTGTGATAAGTCAGAACATGTAACAGAACTGAGCAAGCCCTGGCTATGTTGTCGTGCTATCTCTCTCCACGCAGTTCATATCTATATCATCAAAGCACCAACATAAATTGATACAGGACAGTAAGGAAAGCGTTAACGACCAACTGCCACTCAGACATCCTTAATGATCACATTGCAAGCAAACATGCAGGTCTGGGAAGCAGTGTTACTTACTGATCTCTGAAAAAAGTTTGTATGTTTCCTACCCCTCTGACTGAATATGGTGCCACATGTCATGTAGAGTTTCATTGGAGGAGACAGTTCTCAGTCTCTAAAACCTCCCTGAAGTAGCAGTTATTTTTTAGATTTCCCTCATTACGTAGGTGTTGCACTCTGGTATCCCAAAATATCACACCTGACATTCACCCGCTATGCCATTCCACGAAACAGAATTTCAAATTGTCGTAGTCCTGATAGCATCTAATATGTATGTCGCCAACACTGTTAGGGTGGTTGAAGTAGGACTCACATGAAACCATATTTTGCAACTATGCACACTAATAATAGTGTTCATGTTACCACTGCAGCCTGAGATATTTATATTTTTTTGGAAACAGCAGACAGTGCAATTACATGTTTGCTATAAGTCCAGGTTGCAATGAATCTTTCTCACAGAAAACACTAAACTCTTTCGGGGCTTAGCATAGAATGTTGCTTTGGGACATGATATTTTTGTTTCAGCAGCAATAATAACTAAGCTGCAATGTGCATGTAAACCAGTAGGTTGTTAGTTAGTTACACAGTTACAAGTTCCATAGATCATTTGAATGATTCTTTATCAAAATGATGTGGTAGAGTCAGTTTACAGGATATGTACATATGATTAGTGTTAACATTAATGAATACATTATTATTTTAGTCCTACTCATGCAACTACACTTAAAAACAAGTTTTTTTTTCCTAGCAATTTTTGAAGTGCAAATCCATCAATGGAATAGAAAGAGATGTCCAGGAGAAAAAGTTAGGATTAAAATTTGTTTTGGTACCTGTCAAACATTTTATATTATTGAAATTATTTAACTGGATAGGTAAGAAATTCTACTCACAAAGCAGCAGCAGAACACACACATAAAAGACTGTTGTGATTGGCAAGCTTTCAGAGCCAGTGGGTCCTTCTTCCATCAGAAGGGTTGAAGGAGTAGGAAGAAGGGTGAAGGAAAGGAACTGGAGACGTCTAGGAAAAGGGATAGAATTTGGGGAAGTCACCCATAACCACAGGTCAGGGGAGACTTACCGTACGGGATGAGAAGGAAAGTGATTAAGAGGCAGGCTGCCAGATTTGTTACCACTAGATTCAAATAGCACACAAGTGTTACAGAGATGCTTAAGAAACTCAACTGGGAATCCATAGACAGAAGATCAAGTTCTTTTCAAAGAACACTACTGAGCAACTTTAGAGAACCAGCATTTGAAGCTGACTGCAGAGTAATTCTACTGCTGCCAACATACATTGTGTGTAAGGACCATGAGGATAAGATACGAGAAATTAGGGCTCATATGGAGGCATATAGACAGTTTTTTTTCTTCACTCTATTTGCAAGTGGAACAGGAAAGGAAATGACTTGTAGTGGTACAGGGTATCCTCCGCCATGCTCCACATGACATCTAGTGGAGTACCTATGTAGATGTAGATTTGCCCTTCCTGTTACTTTCATTCTCACTGGACAGTGACAGTGGTCACGTGTGTGAGTTGTGCTTGCGTAAATGTATGTGTGTTTTCTGCTTCAGAAGAAGGCCTTTTGCCTGAAAGCTTAAACATATAGTAGTCTTCTCATTGCACCTATGTGTGACTCAACATCTCCTCTATACGGTAAGTAGCACTCTACCCTTTCCAATTTTGTTTATTGTAAATACACAGTATAGTAGGAAAAACAATGATTTTGCAAGTGATTTGGGAGTATATATGGCATGAAATGTAGCATTGGGCTGTTGCCATTGGAAGCAACAATGGCTTCAACCTGGTGGCATGCCAGGCTCTTAGCTATATATGAACAGATATTTGCAGTGGGTGAGGGATCTTGAGAATAGTCTGGCCAGGGTAACAGCTGAGCACCCCCTGAACTGAGATAGGCTAGGACATCATGGGCAACATAGTTTTGAATTATCTTCTTGAAAGATTATGCATGCCATCAAGACATCAAAGGTACATGGCACGTCAGAAATATGGTGTCTACTGCCTAAATTACAAACTGTGTCAAACAGGAGGGACTATGTTGTGTAACCAACAGCACACCAGGTGCTGGCCTCTTATGATGATGATGGTGAATGCAGTCTGGCCAAGTTCATTCTACTTGAAGCCTCTACACATTGATATTCCCATTGTGAGCCTGTCTGCAAAACTGAGACTTGCTTGAAAAGCTGATGCGGTTTGACATATGTTCCCAGTGTTGTCGTTTGGTGCACCACAACAGCTTGCCTCTCTCTGCTGCTGTACTAAGGGAAGCTACAACAGTGGTAGCCATGCTGGCAGTCCACAGTGCCCCAGACATTATTTCACTGTCCATGTGAATACCTGTCTTGTTGCAAACATATTCATCTCCTGACACGAGGTATGTGATGTAAATGTATTATCCTGCACAGCTGAGCAAACAATATGTCTATCCTCTCAGCCACTGGTCACAGATTTCCACTGAGACCCTAAATGGTACTGAGTATCACTGATTCCACAGTTTTGCAACAGTCATGGGATCCTGACCAACACAAGCAACAAAATAATAAATTTCAGTCTCAATAGAGCATAGCCCTGCTGTTTTCAAATATCAACAAGTATTGGTAGATGTTTCTCTTTCTTATATGAGGCATAACATGATATTCTCACATACAACAACACTGAAATTAGAAACCCACTGTGCAATATTTCTGTATCTATATCTTCTTGGCTACTCTGCAACTCACACTTAAGTGCCTGGTAGAGGGTTCGTCAAACAACTTTCACATTACTTCTCTGCCATTCTACACTCTAACAGCACCCAGGAAAAACAAACACTTAAATCTTTCCTTGTGAGCTCTGGTTTCTCTTATTTTATTACAGTGGTAATTTATTCATGCCCAAAATATGTTTGCATTTGGAGGAGAGTGTTGAAGATAACCCTGACACTAGTGTAGGCAGTCTCTTTAGTAGATCTGTTACATCAGCAAAGTGTTCTGGCAATAAAATGCTGCCTTTTGTTTGCCTTCCCTGCAACATTATGTTCCAGTTTAAGTTGATTGTAATTGTATTTCAAAGGTATTTAGTAATTCCTAGGCATTTAGTTGAATTCACAGTCTTTGGATTTGTGTGATTTATCACGTAACCAATATTTAATGGATTCCTTTCAGTACTCATGTGGATGTCCTCACAATTTTCATTATTTAGGGTCTGGTACCACTTTTTATCCTATACAAACATCTTTCTTTATATACAGATTGTAGATGGTGTTATTTGTGCTTACTTCTTGCAGTTGAACTGAAATCTCGAATGGGGAAAGAAAAGAGGCACCGTAGAGGAATTATCCGAATGGGACGGAAATCAGTAGATGTAATACGATGTACATGTACAGACAAAAAAAAAATTACAGCTTCAGAAAAATGGATGATTTATTCAAGAGAAAGAGCTCACAAACTGAGCAAGTCAGTACTTACTGGTCCATCATTGGCCCCTATGTAAGTAGTTATTCACCTTGGCATTGATTAATAGAATTGTTGGTTGTCATGCTAAGAGAAAACATGCCAAATTTTGTCCAACTGGTGCGTTAGATCATCGATATCCCAAGCTGGTAAGAGGCGCCCCCCCCCCCCCCCCCCCCTGCCAATGCTCCAAATGTTCTCAATTGCGGAGAGATTGACCTTGCTGGCCAAGATAGCGTTTGGAAACACAAAGAAACGTTGTAGAAACTCTCACCATATGCCGGTTGGCATTGTCTTGTTGAAAAGTATGCCCCGAATGGCTTGCCATGAAGGGCAACAAAATGGGGCATAGAACATCGTCGACATACCACTGTGCTGTAAGGATGCTGTGGATTAAAACCAAAGATGTTATTGTATGAAATGAAATGGCACCCCAGATCATCACTCCTGGCTTCAGGCCATGTGGTGGGCAACAGTCAGGTTGATACCCCACCACTGTCCAGGGCATCCCCAGACATGGCTCTGCTAGTCGTCGAGGCCTGCAATCTCATTGACTGGAGTAGAATTATCTTCAGTGATAATTTCTGCTTTGAACTGAGCCCCAATGACCAGCAAAGACGTGTTGAGACACCCCAGACAGCGGTGGGATGCCAACCTGACTGTCACCAACAATATGGTATGACAACCAGGAGTGCCATTTCATTTCATAGCAGAGCCCATTTGGCTGTCACCTGTGACATCTTTACAGCACAGCAATATGTCAATGATATTCTATGCCCCGTTTTGTTGCCCTTCACGGCATGCAATCCTGGGTTTATATTTCGGCAAGGTAATGTCCACCCATCCACAGTGAGAGTTTCTACTGCTTGTTTTCATGCTTGCCAAATCCTACTTTGTCCAGCAAGGTTGCCAGATTTCTCCCAAATTGAGAATGTTTAGAGTGTTATGGACAGATCCCTTCAACTAGCTTGGGATTTTGATGATCTAACACACCAATTAGACAAAATTTGGCACGATATCCCTCAAGAGAGCATCTAACAACTCTGTCAATCAATGGCAAGCTGAATAAATGCTTGCACAAGGGCTAGAGATGGACCAATGTGTTACTGACTAGCTCAATTTGCAAGGGCTCTCTTTCTTGAGTAAATATTTTTTTTTCATTGTAATCATTTGCTTGCCTGTGCACATATATCGCATCTAGTGATTCCCATCCCTTCTGGATAATTCCTTCATGGTGCACCATCTTTTTTGTCTTAAAGTGTATTTGCATATTGAAACATGTAAGTAATGCCAATCTGACATTTTTTGCTTTTATTATTCTCATGATGTTACAATTTTAATGGCCAATATTAATAGTCTGTGGCAGTATTCTTAGCCAATTTCCTTTCCAGGCTTCCAAACATCTTTTGTTGCCAGTATATCCTCAATGTCTGCTCATTCTCTCATTTCTTCATTCATAATGTTCTGTAGATGCCACCAAGAAGTGTAATGAATTAACTTGAGATGAAGATGCCATGAAACTTAATGTGTGTACTAAATTGACACTATAATGCTTAATGCCTATCAGGCTTATGCCCTATAAATCTGATTCAGTCAATTCATAAGAAAACTGCCAGTTTGCAAAAATAAGAATTGCTGCCTTCTCAGTTTTATTATAGGGCTGCTGTTTATCTGGCCAATACTGTCATCTTCATTTCTCCTTTATCCAGCATCAGGCAACATTGGGAATTTATGGTACTTCTCCATTTTCCTCTGTCTTTTGAACATTCTTCTTCTCTAACTGTTTTTTTTCCACTCAAAATTCCTTCTTCTTAAACTTACCTTTGTCGAGTCAATTCATCTTGCTCTAGGTCTCATTTTTGCCCTCAGACTGGCCTCCATCATTCATTTTGGTATTCTTTCATCTTCCATTCTATTTACATGTCCAAACCAATTTAATCTGTTCTTCTCAGTTCTCCCATACAGATTTTCTACTCCATTTTCATTCCCTACAACTTCATTTCGCACTCTGTCTCTCCTCGTTTTCTCTAACATACTTCTTAGGAATTTCATTTAACAGGCTTGGATTCTACTCTCCTCTCTTTTTGTCACTGTCCAAGCCTCTGAAGCGTATGTCAGTATGGATGTAAAGTATGTCTTATACAGCACTTGCTTAATATTTACTTGGTTACAGTGATATTATTTAAAGAAAATATTCTTACATCTGTAAATACTGAGTCATGTTTATAGTATGTTAATACTTGTCACACAGCTTTGCAACAAACAGTGCCACTTGTCAACCAGTTAACAGAAATTTTCAGTCTCTGAATCCAGATAATTTGTAGAAAGAATGGCCTCCTGTTTTTCCCCGCTGTGTTTTTATAACGGCGGTGTCCTGAGTGACTTTTACTGAACATCATTTCCTTCTTTATCCATCAAGAAATTGACCTTATGGTGTATCAAGGCTTCAGGTCTGCGTCTGTTGGATTCATCTGCTCTTCCGTCTTCCAATATATCTTCAAGCTGCTGGGTGTTAGTGGAGATTAATTTTAGATATTGTTTCACTGGACATGTTCTGTATATGGTTCCACCACTAATTTTTGTAACCTTTTATCTTTTCCACTAAGCACCAGATGTTTAACTGCTGTAGTATATTCTCATTAATACCTACTTGGCACTTATGAATCACTGTTATTGTGTCAGCCTGCAAAAAGGACATTAACATAACTTCATATAACCTCACAGAATCCTTACCTATGTCATATCTTCTGGTGCAGTACTGCTATTGTCATAAAGGTATTCTACAGAAGAGTGCAGTAAGAATATTGTCTAAAGTTGATAACCAAACACAATACATATGTGTGGCCAGTACTGTAGTGAAATGCGAGTCTCCATTTCACGACAGTACTAGCCTCACATAGTAACAGAGCAGATGTATTTTTTCCCCTGTTATGTTTTTCTCTCCCCCCCCCCCCCTTACCCTAAAAAAAAATTATTCTTTGCAAATATCTTCCAGAATATCACTTATATTATGGCGTGTCCAGAGTACCAACAGTCTTTAATACTAACTCAGGGCTTAGCCAACTTTATTAGCCATTACATTCTTTTGAATAACGGGAATTCATAAGTGTGATTAGTTTACCTAAAAACCCATGCTAACTGCACAATACCAATAACATAAAACTTCATTATCACCATTCACATGTAAACATATGTCCATATACTAATATTTGGATGGAGTAGAGGTTAAAGACAGATGAATAATTATAGCATTTTTACAGCTAATGTTGGAAACATAGTATTAACTTTTGCACTCATTTAGTTGCAGAGTAATTAGCATTCTCATCTAAAACATTGTTACTGAAGTAGAGTCCCATATTTTGGGAAATTAGACAGCACAGTTCAATAGTAACTGTTGTACCTAAAATTTCACAACTAGAAGAATCTCTCTACACTATTAAGTTAATCAGGATCATATATGTTTAATTGTAACTTGTAAAAGACAGTGGACAACAATAGCTGAGAATCATGTTAATTATAGTGAACATACTGCAGACAAACTGCTACAAATTACAATTCATACAATGTGCCTAGTTTTATCTAAATTTCACATCCTGGAGATCTTTCTATAAATTGAGACTGTTTTCAATGATTGACTTGCAATTAACCTCAAGAACTGTGTTAATCTTCAATGACACACTCTGTGAACTGTGACAATAGTAAAGAACTATGAACCATGTTATTTCCGAATTATGCTTGCTGTGCAGCTGTGTTTGTTTTGATATGATTATATAATTGGAAGCACAGTGTAATTAAAAAACATGTTGATGATTCACATGCTACGTGAGAACTTTTTGGTCACTTCAGTGTTCGGCTACTGCACTCGAACAATCTCGATGTAGGATACCAACAGAGTGTGTGTACTATGTGACTAGCTGTTTATCTGTGCCTTAATTATAATAGATGAGACATAATCTGGCCATAAACAGTAGGTCATCTGACACTAGAGTGTAATTAAAGTTTTTAAGGTGTAAAATTTGTTTGGAACAATTACTGAAAATAGCCTACTTCAGACAACCACTTTTCAGCCAGATTTGACTGAGGTGCAACTGCTGATGACAAACTACCACAGGAAAATATAACTATGCTACAACATGTGTACACTATGTATATTCCAGACAAAGTAATAAAGCACAGTGCAATACATATATAAATTGCCAACTTGCTGACATCATTAATGTATCATTTAGCACAGGAGTCTTCCCAGAAAAGCTAAAATATTTAATTGTCAAGCCAATTTACAAGAAGGGTGACCAGTCTGAGTTATCAATTACCATCCTATATCACTGTTATCTGGATTTTTAAACATAACTGAGAGAGTAATGCATGAAAGACTGTCTCATTCACATACTAAAAATCAAATATTAGTTAATGGAAAAACTGTTTTAGGAAAAATAGGTCAGCTGTCACAGCACGGTCTATAACGTTTGAAATCAGATCATAAATTTCATAGCCAGAAGTGAATTAAATTGTGGACAGTTTTTGGATCTAGGCATTTGATGTCATTGGTCACAATTTATTGCTCAAGAAACTACACAGAATAGCCAAAGAAACTGGTACACCTGCCTAATATCATGTAAGGTCCCCACGAGCATACAGAAGTGCCGCAATACAATGGGGAATGGACTCAACTAATGGCTGAGTACTGCTGGAGGAAACTGACACCATGACTCCTGCAGGGCTGTCCATAAATCCGTAAGATGGGGTGGAGATTTCTTCAGCACATTGCAAGGCATCCCAGAGCTCAATAATGTTCATATTTGGGGAGTTTGATGGCCAGTGGAAATGTTTAAACTCAGAACAGTGTTCCTGGAGCCACTCTGTAGAAATTCTGGATGTGCAGGGGTGTTGCATTGTCCTGCTGGAATTGCCAAAGTCTATCGGTATGCTCAATGGACATGAATGGACGCAGGTGATCAGACAGGCTGCTTACATACGTGTCACCTGTCAGAGGCATATCTATATGTATCAGGGGCCCCATACCACTTAACTGCACACGCCCCACGCTATTACACAGCCTCCACAAGCTTGAACAGTCCCCTGCTGACATGCAGGGTCCATGGATTCATGATGTGGTCTTCATACCTGTACAAGTCCATCCGTTCAATACAATTTGAAATGAGACTTGTCTGACCAGGCAACATGTTTCCAGTCATCAACAGCCCAGTGTCAGTGTTGAAGGGCCCAGGCGAGGCAAAATGCTTTGTGTCATGCAGTCATCAAGGGTACACAAGTGGGCCTTTGGCTATGAAAGACCATATCAATTATGTTTCATTGAATGGTTTGCATACTGACAATTGTTGATGGCCCAGCACTGGAACCTGCAGCAATTTGTGGAAGGGTAGCACTTCTGTCACATTGAATGAATCTCTTTAGTCATCATTGGTCCCGTTCTTGCATGATCTTTTTCCAGTTGCAGCAATGTCGGAGATCTCATATTTTACCAGATTCCTGATATTCATAGTACACTCGTGAAATGGTCATACAGGAAAATTCCCACTTCATTGCTACCTCGAAGATGCTGTGCCCCATTACTTGTGTGCCAACTATAACACCATGTTCAAACTCACTTAAATCTTGATGAGCTGCCATTGTAACAGCAGTAACTGATCTACCAACTGCACCAGACACTTGTTGTCTTATATAGGCATTGCTGACCGCAGCACCATATTCTGCCTGTTCACATATCTCTGTATTTGAATACCCATGCCCATACCAGTTTCATTTGCATTTCAATGTGTATTGTCATGAGATTCTTGGAATAGCATACGACTGGTTCAAATTCTGTCTTTCTATCAAGTACCAAATTGTAGAGATGCAACATACAGGAAAAGTTTACTCAACAACATACCAAAGAGAAACATCAGCATACCAATGAGACAGGTATGGAGTGCCACTGGGCCCCATACTGGGACCATTGCTGTTCCTAATATTCATAAAGGACTGCCAATCCATATATCAGCAGCACATACAGTACGTTTGCTCATGACAACAGTCTGTTTGTTAAAGCTATGAATGAAGCTGACCTACACGAGAGAGTCACAGTAGCTGAAGAAGAAGCAAGTATGTGGTTTATGGATAACAAATTAACTGTGAATAACAAAAAACAATTTGGATGAACTTCAGACATGTAACAAATAAACCAGAAACAAATCCAACAGTAGATCTTGGACAACACAGCTAGAGCAAATCCCCATACTACAGTTTTAAGCTAGTATTCTTATATTCTTAGAATGCTAAAAAATTCCTGTAGTACTGATGCAGTGTTATGTCCATACTTTGCACTCATACATAGCACATTAAGATATGGCATCATATTTTGGGGAAATACCAATCTAGCGGAACACACATTTATGCTTCAAAAGACAGCAATAAGAATAATAAAAGGGGTGACACATAAAGAATCATGCAAATTTGTTTCAAGAAACTAAAAATCATGACCCTACCACGTATCTATGGTCTTTCCCTCTCCTTCCCTCTTTCCTGATGAGGCAACCGTGGGTTGCAAAAGCTTGAATTTTGTGTGTGTGTTTGTGTTTGTTTGTGTGTCTATCA
This sequence comes from Schistocerca piceifrons, assembly GCF_021461385.2. Lineage (NCBI taxonomy): Eukaryota > Metazoa > Arthropoda > Insecta > Orthoptera > Acrididae > Schistocerca > Schistocerca piceifrons. The sequence continues at coordinate 232,091,639 of NC_060139.1, forward strand.
ACATGCCAACGCTTTCGTTTGGTAAGTTACATCATCTTTGTTTTTAGATATATTTTTCCCATGTGGAATGTCTTCCTCTATTATATCCATATTATTTATGAAAGTATATATTTTCTGAAGGCACACCAGGAACATTCAGTGTTAAACAGCCAAGTCCACAACTACAAAAACTGCTCTTTATCAGTCTAACATCCTGTTTAGTCAACTACCAAAGGAAATTAAAAGAATATATAAGTTTCACATATCTGAGATCAAAAATTCTAATTAGGAAGAGTTTTTATGGTATTAAGGAATACTTAGATCATCAGCACTGAAAATGGAGCAGCTTATTTTATTTATCATAATGATGTGAAGTACTCATCTTGAAAATAAATTGTATTCATTTGTTATTCTAATTTAGTATATTATGATTGTTGTTCTGTGTATGATTTCATGTGACAGACATGGATATTTTATTAGCCAACATATAACTGTAAATCTTTCATGTCCTATTATCTATGTAAGGTTTTGTAAGACAAATCCTATATTATTTTACAGTGATGAAATACTACAGTAACACACATATGATGATCTCTGTTACAAAATGATGTAATTACTGACTGTGCCAGTTAGTAAGTTATAACAGCATAATGCCTGTGTTTTACAATCATCATTCAATTACATTGGCCATGAGTAATGAAAAGCTATTTTTAACTATATCATGTATGAATGTTGTCAGTTGAAGAAAGATTTTAATGATCTGTGAACTTGTAATGCCTCCAACACTAATCAAGAATGAATGTTGTCAGTTTAAAAAAGATTTTAATGATCTGTGAAGCTGTAATGACTCCAACACTAATCAAGAATGTTCTGTGATCTGAAGATGGCTAGATTGTGACCCACCCAAATAAACAAGATTTCATGTGTGATGTTGACTTCATGGGTTTTCAATCCATAAAATAAAGTAAAATAAATAAATAAATAAATCTTTTGTGATGAGAAATTCTCTGAAGCCATCTGAGAAGAATTGTGGGTTAAGTGAGTTATGTGCCAAACGCGGGTGCTCTTGGTTAATGCTGGGGCTGAATGAGCATTTACATTTGCAATTCCTGAAAATGCTTAAACAGATAGGTTGCTTGTTGTAGGCTAGTCAACCATTTTGTATCATCCATCTACATTAAAACATTTTAAAAGATTTTTTGTGATTTTTTTGGGGAGTGCCCATATTTGCACCCCATTTTACAAGCTTTTTGTCAGTCTTCTTTTTTTGGATAGAAATAACTGATGTTAAGCATTGTTTTGCCTGGTATCATTCAGTCCCAGTCATTAATGAAGATCAACAATTAAGAATTTTTCCAAAAGAAAATATCTTTCAAGTGAAAAACAAAAGTTGATTTCCTTATTTATACCTTGCCCTCTAGGCTTTCAAGAAACATTTTCATTTTTTTGTCAAGTATAATTAACATTTTATTAAAAAATTTTAAGTTAATTTAAAAATATAATATGCTGATTGTGCTATTCTTTGAATAGTGCAATGTTGTAAATAAATAGGCATAATGTAAGGTTTTTTTGTGTTGCCTGTAAAAGGCAAGGCCTATTTTAGATATTTTCAAGGGTCATTTAATACATAACGCAACACTTTTTTCCCTGAAAACAGGTTGGTTTATTCAGGATTCGAATACACAACATTATTCCCCACTCTTTTGGCTACTAAAGCCTATTTTTCAAAATAATCTCCGTTCAATGTGACAGCCTTACACCACCTTACTCGGAGGGCCTATATGCCTGCATGGTACCACTCTAGTGGTTTATATCGGAGCCAACGTCTTGCTGCACCAATAAACTGCCCATCACCATGTACTGCTTCCTGCAGAGTTTATTGGAACAGATGGAAGTCTTCTGTGAGGTGACAAGGAACCCATTGGGCACACCTTTGAGCACCCCCACTGGTGGTCTCGCCTAAAGACTTGTCCTTTTGTTCGCTGCCAGGTCTCTGCAGACATTCTGCAAGTGCCTACGAATATCTGTGACGCTCTCGTTTTCCGTCAAAATAAACTCAGTGACAGCTCTCTGCTCGGAACACACGTCCATTACAGAGACCATTATGAAGGCTATGTGTAGCGCCGCCATCTGTCATTCCATGATTCCATGATATCCCGCAAAAAATTCCGCATTTTTCAACCTAAATTGCCCGAGAAAAAAATGTGTTGCTTTACTTAATGAACGCCCGGTGTATAATACCTTATTTTAACATAAATATGTCGATTGTGCGACTGTCTGAATTGTGCAATGAACTAAATAAATAGGCATAATGTAAGGTGTTTCTGTATTGCCTTTTACTGCCTATTGCAGATATTTATAATGGCTTTTTGCTTGCCTGCTTTAATCATTTACAATGCCTAAACATCTGGTTCTGATTATAACAATTTTGGCACTTACGCAGTTTACGGGGTACATACGCTGATCACGAGAAAAGTACCTATATTTGAAGGAAACGCGTATTTCTGAAGATATAAAAAATTTTTATTTCAAAAATTGTGTGTTACAGTCATATCTGATGCGCTCGTCACCAAAAAAGTACTTATTTTCATATGGATGCAAAAAGAAGATCAATTAACTGTCTAAAAAAAAAATTATCAAAAATGATGTATTGCATATGTATGCACGGAATTTCAAAAACATTTTTTTTTTTGCAAAAAAGATGGAATTAATAACAAAATTTTCTCTAAAAATCATATTTGTTTATTTTGCACAGGTATACACTAAAGCTTGAATCACAGATTAGATAAAAACAGCTACCTCAAGTTAATTTGCAGCATTAGGACAAATTTTTCGAACATACTCACTGAAATTCAAATGGCTCTGAGCACTATGGGACTTAACATCTGAGGTCATCAGTACCCTAGAACTTAGAATTACTTAAACCTAACTAACCTAAGGACATCACACACATCAAGCCCGAGGCAGGGTTCGAACCTGCGACCGTACGGGCGCGCGGTTCCAGACTGAAGCGCCAAGAACCGCTCGGTCACACCGGCCGGCATACTGAATGAAATTGTGAAATAGATTTCCCCCAAAGCGTTGACGCCAGAGAAATTCCGCCAGGTAGTTACTCAGCATAGCACGGTGAGTTCAGAAACGCATTTTATCTTTTTCTTTAGCTTTTTGCCAGACTGACTCCATGTGATTTGTGGTAGCGTTTGTAAAGGGATCGACAAAATAAAGCGAATGATTAACCGTCAGATGATTGTAGCCCAAGTTACCTATGTGTTGTAAGCTTGCCACAAATGTGAAACTACTGTGGTTCCAGGCAAAACATACAGTTGCAAAATTGGCAGCAAATGGGTAGCATCACGTCGTGGCACAGCAACCTTAAAGCTTTGCTTTGTCTCAACGTCATAACCACCAAAGACCCATTGCTCCCGCACCATATGACTTCGATGGTACTTTCTCCTGACGAAGCAGCTCTCGTCTATTTCAACAGTATGGCCAGGGCCGCCCAAAACTATTGGATCAATCAAGAAATATTCATGGCAGATATCACTACAAAATTGGCACCAATCGACCACAGTGTGCCCACTGCCAATTTTGAGCTCCCTCATTAAAAACTTTTGCTTATTGAGTTCTAAAGCCCACATGTAAGACAGTCGCAAAATTTTAGAAATGTCTAAATGACTGCCAGCAAAAAATGACATTTTCCTGATTGAACATTTCTTTCTACAGCCCCTGCCAACGGAGCAGCGCCTAATTTCGCAATCTTTCCCTGTAGTTTTCTCCAGTTTCATCTCGTTGTATCCAACACAATTCCCATTTTCAGACACATCATATCGTTCTTCAAAAGACCTTGTTGCCTAGCCCATTGTATAGAGCTTTGGGTGTTCTCCGTAACATGGTATAAATCTTCCATTACAAAGTCACTCAAATCTCGAAAATCTCTCGCCATTTTGGCACACACAGTAATATACGATACTTCAAAACAGACAGCCTCAACAGAAAAATATAGGTTGTTGGGCGCACTGATCAAGATACATAACTGTGAGCGACAGGGACATATACCATACGCAACAATACGCAAAGCCAACAGTAGCTATCATGGTTAGGATGTATGAAACTGTAAGCATTACCTATGGGTAAAGAACTCTGTGAAGAAATACATTAAAGTGTCTGCAGCATATTGGCATAGCAACATGAATAAGTTGGTTCAAATTGTTCAAATGTGTGTGGAATCTTATGGGACTTAACTGCTAAGGTCATCAATACCTAAGCCTACACACTACTTAATCTAAATTATCCTAAGGACTAACACACACACCCATGCCAGAGGGAGGATTCGAACCTCCGCCGGGACCAGCAGCACAGTCCATGACTTAAGCGCCTAGATCGCTCGGCTAATCCCGCGCGGCGAATAAGTTGGTGAAAGCAGACAGTTAATTGATTTTTCGTGATGAGCGATGGACCCCCTAAACTGCATAAGTGCCACAATTTCCAGGTACAGCTGGCGTAATTCATTTTAGCACGTCATCATGCATTCCGTGTCGATCAAAGAGTTGATGAACATGCCACGAGAGTAGTACCTTGGTCTCTGGTGTGAGGTAGCCGATGATGCCGACGTCGGGACCGCCTGGCAGGTGGAGGACGACCGACTTGACGAGGGGAGAAGCGGCCAGCGCTGGCTCCTCGCTGGTGTCCAGGTTGGCAGCGACCACGGGGAAGCTGGTGTTCTCCAGGAAGGGCACCAGCCCCACCACGCCGTTGTCGAACTCGTGGTTTCCCAGGGACTGCAACATTCAAACACAATCTTACTCAGGCTGCCCGCTTCCTACATCAATACCAACATTCTGCACATCATTATTTGGTATAATTTGGTAATTTTTTTTTTCTTTTTCTTTGTCAGGCTAAGGTCGATTGCAGACCTCGATCCACATCTAATCAATTGTTTCATTCAGAAGGCTCTGTGTTAATCGTAACACAAATTTTCACGTTATAAAAGTTGTTTCTGATGCGATGTAACAGACAGATTCGGCTACAGCATAAGATAGTTTGAAATTATCGGTGTCTTTTCGTCATGATGATCTCTCCATTGGCAAAAGATTCCATACTAGCTCCCTATTCGGATTTCCAGGAACGGAGCAAATAACTCCCGTTTGCGTCTTGTTTTCTTGCCAAGTGCCAAACAACATCGCAAATTATTTCTCTTGTCAAATAATTCTGTCTTTTTCACTGTTGGAATCATTTGCATTACGTTCCTATTTGTGCATAGTGAACGTTTCTTCTCTGTAAGCCGTAAATACTTTTTTATTTTCAGACGTTTTGACTCTCTTGCAGGAGAACACTAATAGCATAAATACCAGCGCCTTATGCAACCTTTTCAATGTGTCACGAAAACAAAGCAAACAACACGACGAATATTCAGAAGACACGAAAGCAGGAATCAAAATCCGCAGAGTTCGGCATATTCGGAAATTTATAGCTCCTTACTCGGCACAATTTATAAAGCACTGACGTCGTAACCGCACACGCGGACTTTTTTAAGCGGACTGCCTATGAGCTCATAGGCAGCACACCGCTCGCTCCTGGTACACGCGGCGCTCGGGGACCACAGCACAGCTACGACACCTGTGGATGTGCTTATAACACTCCGAAACCGGTCGCGTGGAAATAAAGAAATTTACAACTGAAGCGATATTTTCAATCTCTGCTATAATGTTCAGTTGCAGATGTTCTTCCAACAGGACTGTTTGTTTTAAAATATGGTTTAAAAAACACTTAAGAAAGAAGCACTTCTCTGTCAATAAAACTGGAAGGGATTGGGAGCCTATGATGAAGGGAATAAGGTTTGGCACTTTGGCGAGAAAGAGGTAAGGACGGAGGACTGGTGCATGGTATTGATGGGGTTTGAGGGGCTGTTAGGAAACAAGAATAGGGGAGGGGGGATGAAGGTATTAGTGAGGCCAAAATTTGAACGGGAAAAGGGAGGTTAGGGAAATATGGAGAGGGGAAGGAGAAAAGGGGTTAGGGAAATATGGGGGGCAGACGGAGAGGGATCCCTGATGAGATGGAATGTATGGGGTGGCTTTAAAGTTGGTAGAATGAGTAAATTTTGGGCCAGAGTTCATGATGTGGAAGGGAGAGACGGTTGAAATTTCTTGGGGAAAGTATGTGGAAGGTGTCAAGGTGTAGGGGCAGTTGGATGTGGTGGTAGAGGTGCAGCAGCATACGGGGATTGGAAAGTGGAGGGGAAACTATATGATTATTCGAACTAAGTTTGCAGAAAGTAAGGCAGAGTGCACGGCGTTCTGGTGCCTGGAGCGGCATATAGAAATTAGGAGGGGGTGGGGGGGAGATCCATGCAACAGTCACATAGCAAAGAACAGGTCAGATCAAGGTTTTGTAGGTGTGGAGGACAGTGGAGGGGTGCAACCCCAAGTTTGGCTGGTTAATAGTTTTAGTAGTTTTAATCTATCGTGGTCTTTCTTTTGGATGATTAGTAGGTGAGGTTTCCACATTAGTTGCCGGTCGATAGCTAGTCCAAGATATTTTAGTGTATTAGTTAGCTGGCTAGGACCGCTAAAGATCATAAGGTAGAAGCCACAGAGATGAAAGGTACAGGTGGTGCATCCGATAATTAGTCCCTGGGTTTTGGAAGGGTTGATCTCGAGGAGCCATTGGTGGATTTGGAGGGAACGTTTGGATTTCTGTAGTGTGGGACAGGGAGCAAGGAGGGCAGTATCATTAGCGAACTGAGGGAGGTGGACTGGTGTGGGTAGTTTGGATAAATGGGCAGTGTAGAGGAGGTAAAGAAGAACAGAGTTCTCCTTGGAGCACCTACACATGGATATGTGCATCTTGATGCTATACATAATTTCAGGACTGGCCAGCAAAGATGTGGTGTCTCTGCAACATCCTGTGTTGTCGCTGGGCGCATTAGAGGCGGCAAAAAATAGTTTAACTGATAGAAATAATCGATTACAGAAAAGTAGCAGTTACTGAATTAATCGCTCATTTGTCACTAGCAGTTGTTTTAATAACTTCCAATAGTGGCACAATCCTCCCATTGGGTTGGCAGGACCAGTATCAATCTCTGTTTGTACTAGAACAACTGTACTCAACGAGGTCGGCGTTGGGGATACGTAAGTCCATCGCATCTCGCGGCTGTTGGTCTGAAATCCACTAAGCTACTTCTTTCAGATGATGTCCCTTTGACCGCATTGGAAGTGCTTGTCGTGGATTCACTGGATCTTTGTGCTGAGGTATAGCTGCAGTGGTGAATTGTAAAAGGAATTCTCTGATACTGGTTGGTCAGCAAAGAGCATACACGATTTAAAAGGGGTTGTCATATAATTCCATTTATCCAGTGGCGCCGTCACATACACTGCACTATACACAGTTACATCCAGTCTGCTAGTAGGCAGAATACCAAGAGATCACTTTACATCCACAATCTTACACTCATGGAGCGCGAATTTACAATGTAAACAGTAAGCATAATCACTGAGAAACCACTTTCTACATGTTGATTTTGGAGACCACCGACAATGATTCTATCTTTAATTAGAAATGGTATGATTAACGTAATGAGTGGGACATACGACCGACACACGACTGCTCCTGAGGGCCTCCTTCACCTCACTGCCCGTCCAGCCCCTATGACACAGAGTAGGGAACTGCTTCCGTGTTTTGTGGGCAATAAGCGCCGTGGAAATTTTGTCTGGCTATATATACAGGGTGTTACAAAAAGGTACGGCCAAACTTTCAGGAAACATTCCTCACACACAAAGAAAGAAAATATGTTATGTGGACATGTGTCCGGAAACGCTTACTTTCCATGTTAGAGCTCATTTTATTACTTCTCTTCAAACCACATTAATCATGGAATGGAAACACACAGCAACAGAACGTACCAGCGTGACTTCAAACACTTTGTTACAGGAAATGTTCAAAATGTCCTCCGTTAGCGAGGATACGTGCATCCACCCTCCGTCGCATGGAATTCCTGATGTGCTGATGCAGCCCTGGAGAATGGCGTATTGTATCACAGCCGTCCACAATACGAGCACGAAGAGTCTCTACATTTGGTACCGGGGTTGCGTAGACAAGAGCTTTCAAATGCCCCCATAAATGAAAGTCAAGAGGGTTGAGGTCAGGAGAGCGTGGAGGCCATGGAATTGGTCCGCCTCTACCAATCTGTTGTTGAGAAGCGTACGAACACTTCGACTGAAATGTGCAGGAGCTCCATCGTGCATGAACCACATGTTGTGTCGTACTGGTAAAGGCACATGTTCTAGCAGCACAGGTAGAGTATCCCGTATGAAATCATGATAACGTGCTCCATTGAGCGTAGGTGGAAGAACATAATAGCGAAACTAAAATGAGCTCTATCATGGAAATTAAGCGTTTCCGGACACATGTCCACATAACATCTTTTCTTTATTTGTGTGTGAGGAATGTTTCCTGAAAGTTTGACCGTACCTTTTTGTAACACCCTGTATATTGCAGCAAAACTTCATCAATGACATTCTTTTACAAGGGTGATGCAATGCCATTTCACCAAGGCGCCACACTGGAAGTGCTATGTCATCTACGCTATCTGCCCTCCCTCCCTCTCTCTCTCTCTCTCTCTCTCACACACACACACACACACACACACACACACACATACACACACACTGGCCTGGCAACGTATTGCACAACATTATGAAATAGTAGGTACCACTTACTGACATAACAGTTACAGCATGTGGCGCCATGTGTTTACTGCAATGTGTACTACGCTGTTATGTCATCTGAGATATGACCACGGCTAAATGAACAGAGCAGTGGAGTGGATCCTCCTCCAAGCTATTCTATAGCTCATGGAAATATCTGTGAGACTGCACACCACCTATTTATAGAATTGCTGTCTGACTGTTCAGACTGACCATAAGGAGTTCGCGCATTTATGGAAATAATCGCCAGTAGATGAGTGTAACTGTTTATCTGTGGCAGTTATATTATTCAGGCACGGTTATTGTTCTCTAGGAGTTGGTTGAACTGTGTCCTGTTCCAGTAGGTTGTAGCAGATGATGATATTTTTTAGAGAGGACATATATCCCAGTGAGACAAGTATTTTCAAACTTCTACGGAAACAACTCCCGGCTGTCAGGGGGTTTGGCAGAGTTTACAAACTATTAGTTTGTTATTGCCCTTAACGTGATCCACATACCGGCATACATGCAGCTGCCATTAGCCTATACGCATTCGCTAATAGCATGGAACCACGCCCCAGGATCAACATACTCAGCTACCAAATCAAATTAAAGAAAGTTAAATATCTCAACGTACGTGTCACAGATTTAACTATAGGACCAAATAAAACAAAAATGAAAGACGATAATTAACAAAAATGTTTTAAAATGGACTGTGACGTCACGCAACTTGGTTGGCGCACGATGAGGCACAACTAGTTGGCTACCTTAAAAGACCAGTCTTTAATTGGAGATCAAGCGACGAAAGTGAAGCCATCCCCATAAGAAATACATCGTAGATAAATTAATCCAAGTTACCATGTATACAAGCTGAGAGCAATCTACCAGCTTGCGTTTCGCTAGCGCTCAGATTTAATGGTACCTTCGTCTGGGAAATTCGGCAGTAAAAATAACTGGCATCAATAAGTAACTGAAGAAGTATCTGGTATAAAAAAAACACAACCGTGACAACTAATACTCCGAAATAACCATTTGGCCCATTTCTACGATGCACCGTAAACGGGCTTGTCACAATGGGTATACCGGTTCTTCGCAGTTCACCAACGCCAAGCACAGTTGGACATGGCTAGTGCTTGGATGGGTGAGAGTCCGAGTACGCCACGCGATGTTGACAGTTTTCCCGTTGCTATCACGCCAGAGGGGACAGGAGTGGTGGTATCGTCAAGTCCCTGATCACCAGTGTTGACGCCAATGTCCTAGATTGAATTCCAAATCCCTCCACAGTATCTGATGAAACAAGGGCACGCGGCACTGCTAACGGTGATCTATCCGCCGGAGGGGATGTTAAGCTCAGTGGCCACCTTAGTGCTGTTTCAGAAAAACAGCCATCGAATTTCAGCCTCTCCCTTCTCTCAACATCATCATCCAAATCATAAGTGACGCCACGCTACACACATATCCACTGCAGTCATCTACACTCAACCGTCACACTTAAGACAACACATAACGCTTATACTTAACAAAGGAAAGGTGAGGGATGCAGAGGATAGAAAACACCTTTTCAATTCAGGCGGCTGAACCTACCCTTTGGGGTCTTCCAGCCATTTCTGCCATACAACTTAATTTTACTGGGTGCTCCAATGTCGAGACACCTACTTTGCTGCCGTGCTGATAGTCTGCGGTCATTCAGGGGCTGTCGCATTGTCCTTGTAGATTCCACATCCTGACTCTAGTCACATTACGTGGCTGTATGATCCTCCATGGCCAAGTGGACAATGCTTGTCTTCTTGAGCGCTAATGGCTTGGAGCCGTTGAAATCCTGCATAGCGTCGAGTATGACCTCTCTGGAAACATCAATTCCATATTCGTAAGGCATAAGTGGGTTCCCGATCAACAGGAGCAGCAACACAGCGAAACGATGGACCGCTGTCCAGGTAGACCACGATGTTGTCACTTCGGATTCTGACATGTGCTGGTAGGCGTTTCCGATTCGTACAGGAAGCATAACACGATCTTCTCACAAACAAACGAAACTGAAAGGTGGTTTCTGAACGACAAATCCGCTGCATAATCTTCCGCTGTATACAAAATGTAGATGGCCTTACTGCTTCGTTCTTTGTGCAGTTGTGTTGAAATGCCAGTCACTTGTACAGCCAAGCATGACAATGATGCAATGTTTTTGGATAGCATTATATTAAAAAAAAAGACATAAGTAAATCAGAGGATTGTTTGATATGTCTGGTGAAAAAGCAAGAAGAAATGTTTTATAAAAATTTCATCTTACTTCTCGAAATAGTCTTCTTTGAGGGCTATAAACTGATAAGTCAAAACATAATGACCACTGCCCACCGCGACGCTGGATGCCGCCTAGTGGCTTTGCGGGCACGTGACGCGGTAACAAAAGTATGTAAGCGGAGCAGACACCGAAAGGGGGTCACCCCAGCGAAGATATGGGCTGCAAATGGGAAAATTCACTGAGATGAGCGGCTTTGAAAAGAGCAGGATATTATTACGCAGAGCCTGTGAACGAGTATCTCGAAACCAGCGAATCTGCTCTAATGTTCACGTGCTACTGTCGTGAGCATCTGTGGAAACAGGTAGAAGGGCAGTGAAACTAGCACTAGGTGCTAAATGGTTGGACGTCCACGACTCTTGACAAAACGTGAGATTCGGGGGCTTTTCTGCTCTGTAAAGTAGGACAGGCCTCAGTTACGATTGTAGTGGCTACGACACCATCGGAATTCGACCGTCGATCAGTGGGAACGAGTCGGCTCTTCGGTGTCTCCACAAGCACAGTCATCGAGGTCAGCGTCGTCTCTAAACGTACAGCGCGCAACGGACGCAGGGTGGTGTGTGCAGTGTTATGCTATGACAGACGTTCTCCTGCCCTTGCATAGGAACTGTGGTAATAATCGAAGACATGCAGACAGCTGCGATCCATCTGCATCCCTTCATGCTTGATGCCTTCCTCGACGGCGACTCATCTTTCAGCGGTATAACTGCCGTGTCTCGGAGCCAGAACCGTGCCACAGTGGTTTGAGGAGCATTTTAGTGAACCCACGGTGATGCCTCGGCCATCAGATTCGCCTGATGTAAATCCTTTGGAATCCATCTGGGTCGCTATCGGGCGCCATCACCGCTTACGAAAATCAGCGGTCCGTTATTTACGCGAATTACATGACCTGCGCGTAGACGTCTAATGCCACATACCTCCACAAACATACCAACAAACTGTCGCATCCCTGATACGCAGGATCAGTGACGTAGTTCGTTCCAAAGACGGACAAGCAAACTATTAAGCAGGTGGTCGTAATGTTGTGGCTCACCAGTGTACATTTGGTCCAGCGATTCTCCCGCTAGTTTACACCATCAGAAAAACTGGTTTTGTCGAACTCTTCAAAACACTCATTGACTGCAGCTATTACCTCCTCATTCGATGAAACTTTCAAGTCAGGGAACAGGAAGAAGTCACTTGGGGGCTAAGTCTGGGGAATAAGGTGGATGAGAAACCAATTCAAAGCCCAGTTCATGCACTTTCGCCATTGCTATCGCTGATGTGTGGGGATGGTGCGTTGTCCTGGTGAAAGAGCACTTTTTTGTGTACCTACTTTGGTCTTTTTTCCAGATAACGCAAATTTAAGACGATTCAACAATGAAGCATACAGGAGTTAGTTATGGTTCTGACTTTTTCCAAGTAGTCTATGAGGATTATTCGTTGGAAATTCCAAAAAACAGTGCCCATCACCTTACCAGCTGACAAAATCTTTGCTTTTTCCAGTGCACTTTCACCAGCCTTTGCCCATTGTTTTGGTTGGCATTTTGAGTCTAGTGTATAATGATGGATCTAGGTTCCATGAACAGTCACATATCGGCGCAAAAGCTAGGCGGATTGCAATTAACCATCACTAGACATTGTGTTGAAAAGTTGTGTTGGATGAGCTTTTGGCTGACTGTGAGAAATCGCGGAACCCACCTCGAACAACAGCTTCTTCATCGTCAAGCTCGCTCAGTTGAGGTGCCTACAGTCTCAGCAGTCACACGAATTTTTGTGGTGACCTCAATTGGATGGCCGGAGCGCGCTTCGTATTCCGTGCCTGTCCAACCACGTTTAAGTTCATTAATTCAAAAGTAAATGGTCTTCAATGACGGTCTGCGTGACCATCATCCAATTGTGTTTTGATCAGTGCGGCAGTCCAACCGCTCTTCAATCGCAGTCGATACACTGACCAGTTCAGACGCCTGTCAACAATGAACTGGTTGCTGTACATTATTGAAATTCTTTGTACGATCCTTAGAATAATGAAGCCTCTAACCATGAAGGCACTACAAAAATTTTCCATTCCTTCATGGAAATTCACCAGACTTATCAAACCACCCACGCATAGCAGTCGTGTTCGACATGCGGCCTCGGACGCTGGTGAGTTATAAATGTGTGTGGAGAGGTGTAAACCAGACCCGCCCTGTTAGCCATCAGATAGGCGTAGTACGTCAGCGTCTGTGAGTTACTCCGCTATACAGCGCTCAGTGACGGCGAACAGGGCTATTACGTCATGGTCTACAGCAGGGTGTGGTTGTTTGGTGGCCACACCCTTTACTGTGCGAGAGAGCTTTCGGACGGACGCGTGTTTCCATTAACCCGAAAAACAAAGAGGGCGTTAGCGCCAAGTCTCAACTAGACCCCCCAGATTTGTCTACAATGCCCCTTTTGTTGAACGTTTTCTCTTGTACTATAACGTTTACCGTCTGGACTTTTACCGTCTAGGACTTACGTAACATGTTGGCTGAAGCATGTAATGAATTCATATTGGGACAATAGTTATAATTTTAAAAAGTAACACGTTCCGTAATGAACAACTCCTCTCGTGTAGCATCTCATACTGAAAACTGTTGAACATACATGTGTGACGCTTTCTCGCTGACTAAATTAAAGTCCGCGACGAATGGCGTCTTTATTCTCTGAATCTTCTCTGTACCTTTTGTTAGTCCAACTTCACACGTATTCCAGAGCAAAGAGCAATACTCAACAATTAAACAGCTACAGATTTGTAATAAGAAGTGTTTTCAACTCTAGAGATACAAAAATATATTTGTTGAGCAAATTACGTCACTGGCAATGCTCACTAGTAGGATTAAACAAAAACTCACTGGGTTGCTAAAATTGGCGTCGAAACAGGGTTGAGCGAAAGTACCAGTATCAGTGTGTTTTCTCCGATTCAATGCCAAGCACCGAAATAATCCTTGCAAGTAGTGAGAAAAGAGCAAGTCAGCGCTAATATCAGGGGACAGGCAGCAATTTTCGAACCCTTAACTCACGAGGAGACTTTTCTGTAATGTATACTACTAGGTGGGGTCTGTGGCATCGTTACGTTTAAATCAAGATTTAAGGCGCAAATCATTTGAAATTTTTACTTACGTTATATAATATTTATTTCTACTATGAGTTAAGTGTTGTTTAGGTGCCCGTTCTTTATTTTATTGTACTACAGAATGCCTCCACAAAATCACATACTTCCGCGTCATTTTTTAAGTAGTGCAAATAAATGGATTGGTTGAAAACTGAATTCCACATTCTCAAAAATTACACTATCTCTATAGTAAGTAAATTTATACACACAACTACATTCCACGGTTTAAATTTGCACGTAAAACTCCAACCCCATTTGTACGAAAAGAAACTCAGCAAAACTGACATTCAGTTCTGGTATACATTTTTCTCATCGCCACTCATAACACATTTGATTTTAACTAACACTGTAAGTATTTTATTACCGAAACAGATTCGCATCACAATTTCACTGAAGTTCTTCCTCTTAAAGATGCTCTTGTTCGATAGCAGAACTGTGATCACTGGCTATTGTAAAATCGCCGTCTTTTTGGCCTGTTTCTTGTTGTATATCACTGACTACTTCCTCCGTCCATTAACTATTTTATCAAACTCGGGAAAGTTAAAACTGACACGTTCCTACTAACATATTTGATACCAAACGGTACCGTTTTGAAGAAAACCGGTACGTAGTTCACGAGGCGCGGACAAGAAGCCCTAACACCACGTGTCAGAAACAAACGAAGAAGGCGATAACGCAACCAACAACGAAACATGGTAGGTGTGGCATTTTTAGGAGGGCAGGAGGTTATAGAAGCATTACGCCACAGCTGGTTTTCGACAGCTATTTAGATAATTTACGCCCGGTCTGAAACAACATACCTTGTGAGTTAAGGGAACTGATTGCCTCCATTAGCTGATGCTATGTCTACTTCTACCGACATATAAGAATAACCTTTAAAATTTTAACCAAAATATGGCTTTATTGAGATGTGACCATTAATATTATCTCAAAATTTGTCATTTGTATTGTTAAAACAATGGCAGCTCAGATAGTAATAGAGTAGTTTGTTCACAGCGAACGTTTAAAGGAACAGTTTTGTAAAAAAATGTACAGTTCACGCGAAAGCTTTCATTGGATGCTTTCTTTTTTCCGATTTTGGTAAAGGTCTGGCTCAGCAATAATGCCTCTAATGGATTTGTTCACCTTTTCATGATTGATCTCATTTATTAAGGAACTTACTGTTTACAATCTGACTTCCAGAATTTCCTCGTGGTCCTGCGATGAATGTCGTGAACGTCGGACAAAATCGGTGGTTGTTCCGAAAAACCTCGATGCCGTGCACAATAGGAGAATGTGCATCTTTCTTACCCTGTACCGTAAGTACGTCGAAGACTGTACTGCATTCCATTTTAGATAAACAATTTGCTGTGGAAAGGTCTGTTGCCGATGGATTCCCCACCGACTAGGCCGCAGCTCAGTAACAGAATCTTGTCAATTGCCGCAAGGAAATGTTCACAGAATTCGACTGAGGAGATGCGGAACCTAGTTACAACATTGTAAAAGGAGACGAAGATTGGGTACATTCATACGCGTTTCAAACTAGGCAGCAGTTAAGGGTTTGGGTGAACCGACACCAGCAAAAGTCGTTCGCTCGCGAATCATTTTCACGAAAATGTCGCTTGTTTCTTTCGTTATACTGGACGTGCTTGAGCACGGCTCGAACGGCTCGAGAAGTTTATGTCACAGCCCGAGGAATTTCGGTTTCTACTCGATCTTTCGATCGCCCTGCGGTATGGCGATGTGTTTTAGCGTTATTAGCATACACAGATTTTAATAACAATAAAAATAAATGTGAAACACGGACTGAAATATCTTCTAGAGTGCAGATCATTTGAAACAAAACAACAACTAATAAATAAATGAAAGATCACAGTCACGATTCAGTCCAATTCTCGAGCTTTCGCTCGTCCCGCGACTTATGGTGACGTGTGTGGTTATCCGTGCGATGAGTCTTACCGCCGTAATGTACTTGTAATGTATTTTCGCTATCGCAATTCGAGTTAGTTTGTCATGTAGTTCTTGTTCAGTTTTCTTCCTTATTGCATCTGATTGTTTCCATCTTGTTTTCACTGTGATTAAAAGCTTATAACTTTTTACTCCTTAATCTAATATGTGAACAAGGCTGGAAATTCTCATTTGCTACCCATTTTGTAAATATTTGCAGTTTCTAATAAAGAAATGAAACACTGTACCGGGTTCAGACTCATGCAATGTGTCTGAACGATAAGACTTGTTGTCGTTGTTGGGTTTACTTAAAAATCGACATCTGTACTTTTTTTGTCATTAGTCTTCTGACTGGTTTGATGCGGCCCGCCACGAATTCCTCTCCTATGCTAACCTCTTCATCTCAGAGTAGCACTTGCAAACTACGTCCTCAATTATTTTCTGGATGTATTCCAATCTCCGTCTTCCTCTACAGTTTTTGCCCTCTACAGCTTCCTCTAGTGCCATGGAAGTCATTCCCCCATGTCTTAACAGATGTCCTATCATCCTGTCCCTTCTCCTTATCAGTGTTTTCCACGTACTCCTTTCCTCTCCGATTCTGGGCAGATCCTCCTCATTCCTTACCTTACCAGTCCACCAAATTTTCAACATTAGTCTGTAGCACCACATCTCAAATGCTTCGATTCTCTTCTGTTCCGGTTATCCCACAGTCCATGTACTCCAGACGTACATTCTCAGAAATTTCTTCCTCAAATTAAGGCCGATATTTTATATTAGTAGACTTCTCTTGGCCAGGAATGCCCTTTTTGCCAGTGCTAGTCTGCTTTTGATGTCCTCCTTGCTCCGTCCGCCATTGGTTATTTTAATGCCTAGGTAGCAGAATTCCTTAACTTCATCAACTTCGTGACCATGTCATTAGACTGTTCATTCCTTTCAGCAGATCATGTAATTCTTCTTCACTTTCACTCAGGATAGCAATGTCATCAGCGAATCGTATCATTGATATCCTTTCACCCTGAATTTTCATTCCACTCCTGAACCTTTCTTTTATTTCTAATATTGCTTCCCCGATGTACAGATTGAGCAGTAGGGGCAAAAGGCTACATCCTTGTCTTACACATTTTTTAATACGAGCACTTCGTTCTTGGTCGTCCACTCTTATTATTCCCTCTTGTCTGTTGTACATATTGTTTATGACCCGTCTCTCCCTACAGCTTACCCCTACTTTTTTCAGAATTTCGAACATCTGGCACCATTTTACGTTGTCGAACGCTTTTTCCAGGTCGACAAATCATATGAACGTGTCTTGATTTTTCTTTAGTCTTGCTTCCATTATTAGCCGTAACGTCAGAATTGCCTCACTCGTGCCTTTACTTTTCCTAAAGCCAAACTGATCGTCACCTAGCGCATTCTAAATTTTCTTTTCCATTCTTCTGCATATTATTCTTGTAAGCAACTTGGATGCATGAGTTGTTAAGCTGATTGTGCGATAATTCTCGCACTTATCAGCTCTTGCGGTCTTCGGAATTGTGTGAATGATGGTTTTTCGAAAGTCAGATGGTATGTCGCCAGACTCATACATTCTACACACCAACATGAATAGTCGCTTTTTTGCTACTTTCCCCAATGATTTAAGAAATTCTAATGGAATGTTGTCTGTCCCTTCTGCCTTATTTGATCGTAAGTTCTCCAAAGCTCTTTTAAATTCTGATTCTAATATCTCTTCTAAATTGACTTCTGTTTCTTCTTCTATCACATCAGACAAATCTTCTCCCTCATAGACGCTTTCAATGTATTCTTTCCACCTATTCGCTCTCTCCTCTGCATTTAACAGTGGAATTCCCGTTGCTCTTTTAATGTTATCACCCTTGCTTTTAATGTCACCGAAGGTTGTTTTGACTTTCCTGTATGCTGAATCTATCCTTCCGACAATCATGTCTTTTTCGATACCTTCACATTTTTCCAGCAGCCATTTCTTCTTAGCTTCCCTGCGCTTCCTATTTATTTCATTCCTCAACGACTTGCATTTCTGTTTTCCTGAGTTTACCGGAACATTTTTGTACTTCCTCCTTTCATCGATCAATTGAAGTATTTCTTCTGCTACCCATAGTTTCTTCGCAGTTACCCTCTTTGTGGTGGTGGTGGTGGTTAGTGTTTAACGTCCCGTCGACAACGAGGTCATTAGAGACGGAGCGCAAGCTCGGGTTAGGGAAGGATTGGGAAGGAAATCGGCCGTGCCCTTTCAAAGGAACCATCCCGGCATTTGCCTGAAACGATTTAGGTAAATCACGGAAAACCTAAATCAGGATGGCCGGAGACGGGATTGAACCGTCGTCCTCCCGAATGCGAGTCCAGTGTGCTAACCACTGCGCCACCTCGCTCGGGCCCTCTTTGTACCTATGTTTTATTTCCCAACATGTGTTGGCCCGTTTTAGAGATGTGCATTCCTCTTCAACTGTACTGCCTACTAAGCTATTCCTTATTGCTGTATCTCGTCATTACTTAGTACTTCTGTATCCCACTTCTTTGTGTATTGGTTCTTCCTGACTAATCTCCTAAACTTCAGCCTACTCTTCATCTCTACTGTACTGTGATCTGAGTCTATATCTGCTCCTGGGTACGCCTTACAATCCAGTGTCTGATTTCGGAATCTCTGTCTGACCATGATGTAATCTAACTGAAATATTCCCGTTTCACCCGGCCTTTTCCAAGTATACCTCCTACTCTTGTAATTCTTGAACAGAGTGTTCGCTATTACTAGCTGAAACCTGTTAAGAACTCAATTAGTCTTTCTCCTCTCTCACTTCTTGTCCCCAGCCCATATTCTCCTGTAACCTTTTCTTCTACTCTTTCCCCTACAACTGCATTCCAGTCCCCCATGACTATTAGATTTTCATCCCCCTTTACATACTATATTACCCTTTCAATATCCCCATACATGTTCTCTATCTCTTCATCTTCAGCTTGCGACGTCGGCATGTATAACTGAACAATCGTTGTCGGTGTTGGTTTGCTGTCGATTCTGATAAGAAGAACCCTGTCACTGAACTGTTCACAGTACATACTCTCTGCCCTGCCTTCCTATTTATAACGGATCCTACTCCCGTTATACCATTTTCTGCTGCTGTTGGTATTATTCTATGCTCATCTGACCAGAAATCCTTGTCTTCTTTCCACTTCACTTCACTGGCCCCAACTATATCTAGATTGAGCCTTTGCATTTCTCTTTTCAGAGTTTCTAGTTTCCCCACCACGTTCAAGCTTCTGACATTCCACTCCCCGACTCGTAGAACGTTATCCTTTCGTTGATTATTCAATCTTTTTCTCATGGTAACCTCCCTCTTGGCAGTCCCCTCCCAGAGAACCGAATGGGCGACTATTTCGGAATCTTTTGCCATTGGAGAGATCATCATGACACTTCTTCAATTACAGGCCACATGTCCTGTGGATAGACGTTACGTATCTTTAATGCTGTGGTTTCCATTGCCTTCTGCATCCTCATGCCATTGTTCATTGCTGATTCTTCCGCCTTTAGGGGCAGTTTCCCACTCCTAGGACAAGGGAGTGCCATGAACCTCTGTCCGATCCTCCGCCCTCTTTGAAAAGGCCATTGGCAGAATGAGAGTGAAATCTTATGCTGGAAGTCTTCGACCGCCAATGCTGATTATTAATCAAAATTTAAGCACCGTCGGGATTCGAACGCGGGACCGAATACGTTTTGATTACGAATTGAAGACGCTACCCCTTTTCTTTTTTTGCATTTTGTTGGTTGTTGATCGTTGTGTTTGGTCGTTGCGGACGTCACATGATATCCAGTCAAGTTCGTTTGTTCATCCTTCCACTCAGTTTTTTTATTACAGAGGCCAACCAGCTCTCTGCCCGAACACGCTGAGCTACCGTGCCAGCACCCCTAGGCCACTGGTCTAGCCTACTTAACGAGAATTTCTGTTGAAAATTCGTTAAAATACATGTTTTTGTGCGATCATAGGATCCAACGCAATGTTCTCCTGCGTTTCACGAAAATATTTTTTAAACAGAGCTATAGCTTCTTGTTGTCGCAAGTTCGTGTATCGCTTGTACTAGCACCATACGAGGATTGTTCGAGCAACCTCGGATACCACTGCGGCGAATTGAGAAACATAGAGTCCGTTCGATCGTGAGTATCATCTGCCCAGCCCTACTTATAAGATCGATGAACAGTTAATCTTGAATGTTGTACAACAATTTGTTTTCGGCAAGCCAGAAACGACGTATTATTCTTCTTCATAATAATAGCAACTGTCGCACAGCACACGATCACGCTGATTAGATTGTACAACACATTTCAACTTTTCGTCTGCCGAACAATGGTATGGTTTTACATTTGTCATGGCTATGGGGAACAAGGATATAAAAATACCGTTTTCCAAAAGTAGAGGTTTATTATTCATAAATATACATAATTTTGAAATCTTATAAAGACAAATATTTCAACCACGAATAAGTTTAGGACGTTTTTATTCGTTTTCTTTTGTATTCATGTTCTGCAGTGCCCTTAAGGCCAACAATATTCTGCCAACATGCTGCAGTTCCACCGCCCCACAAATCATTTTCCATGACTACAATGTCCTGGTGGAAACGTTCCCCGTGTTCACTAATTGTACGCCTCAAGTTCTGGGGGAAAAAGTCAAGATGGCAGTCCAGAAAATGTAATTTCTCCATTGTTGACATTAAAGTTTACAAATTCGTTGGAGACAAAGAAAAGGTTTCTAACTTACTCTGGTGACTCCTACATGAAGCCACTTTAACACCATCCTTGCAATCACGATGACACCAAAGCAGATTGTGCCTGTAACAGATTCAAATCCATACAGATGTCATTTAAGTCATTTAAGTCATTAAGTCATTTAAGCGATGAGATGATGTCGATTTTTGTGGCAAATACTCCGGATCCGGACCAACACATGCTGTGCTGGTTGCTGCCGCTCCTTTGTTCCCACTGTGCCCCGATAGCTGAGTGGTCAGCGTGACGGACTGCCGTCCTAAGGGGCCCGGGTTCGATTCCCGACTGTAGTGGATGTGGCGTCCAGTGAATGTTTTGCACCATGCAAGTAGACATGCAACATTGTTTATCAGTCTTGGTGTAGCTGAGTTCACTAAGGCATCCTTTAACGATGGCTTTCGGCTCGGAGGTGGCAGGTTCGAATCTTCGCGGTGGAAGCACATCAATATTTGGGCGGGAAACGGAGGGAACTGGTGGCGCAAAAATTCCTAATCAAAGCTGTTGATGGCAACTCGTACACCGGATGGGAACGCTGAAATCGACGGACCTCTTTAAGTTATCGAGAGGAGTATGGTATATGCCGGCACCTTTCCCTTCTCTCATCTTAATGAACAACAACAACGGTTCACTCATTCATCACTGTCACTTACACGAAACAAATCTGACGCTCAAGCTGTTTAACTAGCTTAAGCTAGAAAGACCCGAACGAGCACATCAATTATACGAATAAATAATAAAAAAACCTTTTAATTTAGAGAGCAGAGAGGGTTTCGAGTGTTACCTCTCTTGAACTTTGGCTGTGAGAACTTTTCTATATATCAATATCAAGCACACTGAAACGCGTTTCCAGCGCTGATTGGGATTTGTAGATTAGTCGGGTACGGGAGATGGTCACAGAAGAGGATTTCGCTACTGACAGACGGAATACTTTGAGGCCGATTCTTGTGGCTGTCTTGTCAAGCGGGAATATTTCAATACTCGCAAGGCAGTCCGCAAGCGTGTCGTCTACCCACAAGCGTCACGAACCTTGTTCGACAGCCAAACATTTATGTCACCATCACAATATATTTTCAAGAAACGGACGATCAACTCTAAACTCCAACAAGGGTTATTATTCGACTGATTCCAAGACAGGTACATTTTGGTCAACTAACATCAACAGAAGACACCCTCTGTTCTCATTTATTCATTAACTGGTTATTTGTTCACAATCCTTCGCGAGTACATGTTAGTATTTACCTCTAATCATGAACACAATAAAACTTTCAAGAGACCCAATAATTATTAATATCCTCATTACGAGACTGTTTTACAACTTGCTAAAGAAAAAAATAAGGAAGGAATATCTCTATTACTAAATGGGTAACCTGGTTTACGGTTCGTGGTTCATGATTGACGGTCACAGTTGCATGTCGCTTATCTAACGGCTTCCAACGATGGCGAAAATTTTATCATCAGTATTTCATACAATTACTGAACGAATTTAAATCTGATAATTTACTCGCAAGATGTATAATCTTATACTGAGGTGAAAAAAAGTCATGGGATAGCGATATGTACATACACAGATGGCGGTAGTACCGCGTACACGAGGCATAAAAGGGCAGTGCATTGGTGGAGCTGTCATTTATACTCAGGTGATTAATGTGAAAATGTTTCCGATGTAATTATGGCCGCATGATCGTAATTACTCGTGTAATGTACCTGTCTTGGAATCAGTCGAATAATAACCCTTGTTGGAGTTTAGAGTTGATCGTCCGTTTCTTGAAAATATATTGTGATGGTGACATAAATGTTTGGCTGTCGAACAAGGTTCGTGACGCTTGTGGGTAGACGACACTCTTGCGGACTGCCTTACGAGTATTGAACACGGAATGTTAGTTGGAGCTAGACGCATGGGACATTAGATTTCGCAAATCGTTAGGGAATTCCATATTCCGAGATCCACAGTGTCTAGATGGCGCCGCGAACACCAAATTTTTGGCATTACCACTAACGACGGCCGACAGCCAAAGTTCAAGAGAGGTAACACTCGAAACCCTCTCTGCTCCCTAAATTAAAAGTTTTTTTTTAAGTTATTAGGGTGATTGACATGCAACACTGCTTGAATTAACCGCAGAAATCAGTGTGGGACAAACGACGAACGTATCCGTTAGGATAGTACGGCGAAATTTGGCGTTTAATGGGCTATGGAGCAGACGACCGATGTGAGTGCCTTTGCTAACATCACGACATCGCCTGCAGCGCGTCTCCTGGGCTCGTGACGTTATTGGTTGTACTCTAGACAACTGGAAAACCGTGGCGTGATCAGAGGAGTCCTGGTTTCAGCTGGTAAGAGCTGATGGCAGGGTTCGAGTGTGGCGCAGACCCCACGAAGCCGAGGACCACGTCGTCACCAAGGTGCTGTGCGAGTTAGGGCTAGCTCTGTATTAGTGTAGGCTGTGTTTACACGGAATGGACTGAGTCATTTGGTCCAACTGAACCGATCATTGACCGACAATAGTTATGTTCGGCTACTTGGAAACCATTTGCAGCCATTCATAGATCTTCTGTTCCCAAATAACGATGGAACTTTTATGGATGACAATGAGGCATGTTACCAAACCACAATTGTTAGCGACTGGTTTGAAGAACGTTTTGGACAATTTGAGCGAACGGTTTGGCCAACCAGACCGTCCGAGGTTAAATTTCATCGAACATTTATGGGATATACTCGAGAGGACGGTTCGTGTTCAAAATGCTGCACTGGCAACACTTTCGCAGTTTGTTGTTGTTGTGGTCTTCAGTCCTGAGACTGGTTTGATGCAGCTCTCCATGCTATTCTATCATGTGCAAGCTTCTTCATCTCCCAGTACCTACTGCAACCTACATCCTTCTGAATCTGTTTAGTGTATTCATCTCTGGGTCTCCCTCTACGACTTTAACCCTCCACGCTGCCCTCCAATGCTAAATTTGTGACCCATTGATGCCTCAGAACATGTCCTACCAACCGGTCCCTTCGTCTTGTCAAGCTGTGCCACAAACTCCTCTTCTCCCCAATTCTATTCAATACCTCCTCATTAGTTATGTGATCTACCCATCTAATCTTCAGCATTCTTCTGTAGCACGACATTTCGAAAGCTTCTATTCTCTTCTTGTCGAAACTATTTGTCGTCCATGTTTCACTTCCATACATGGCTACACTCCATACAAATACTTTCAGGAACGACTTCCTGATACTTAAACTTATACTCGATCATAACAAATTTCTCTTCTTCAGAAACGCTTTCCTTGCCATTGCCAGTCTACATACTTTCGCAGTTATGGATGGCTGCAGAAGCAACATGGCTCAGTATTTCTGCAGGAGATTTCCAACGACTTTTTGAGTCCATGCCACGTCGAGTTGCTGCACTACGCCGGCATAAGGAAGTCCGACGTGGTATTAGGAGGTATCCCATGAGCTTTGTCACCTCAGTGTATATTACAGGTTTAACACAGTAAGATAAATATTAAGATTACAAACTTTGTATACATCCTGAGGCAGCGTAACTCATGGTGCTCAAATTACCCACACTATATTCATCCAGTATTTAAGAATGTGAGCACTTAGCGACTTCCAACAAAATTGCAAAGCCTTACGAAATTTTCTCCCGCTGACACTATCCATCAAAATGAAGAAAGGACATAAGTTTATCGCTTAAATTTTCCATGTTCGTGCAGTAAAACGTCTGCATCAGCCATGATGTTTCAATTTTTTCCTGTTTACTACTAACTCTGTTCGCAACACATTCTGCACATAGTATCCACGTATACCACTGAATGTACCAACAAAAGTATATCATTGTAATACTGGAGACATGATGTCTTAAACATTGAGATGCGTGAAAAACTAGCTTTTTCTTGAATCGTAGCGCAAATAAGCTAGGCTATGCTCATACAGTGTTTGAAATGAGAGCACGTAGCGATTTCCACCAAACTTTAAACATAATTTCAAACCTTTTCCAAACTTTTTTTCGTTAACACGCTTAACGTCAAATATTTAACACGTTAACTCATTTGTAAAGTAATCATACGTTTGAAGCTGTTTTGTACATGGGAGTTCGACTGTTTAAAGAATCGGGGGTTTGCAGGTAAGTAATTAAGTGCCAATATCCAGTTAAGAACTATGACAGCAATGTATGGAAACCCCGCTGTAAACATCAAACAATTATATTTATACAGTTATATTAAATAAACATAACAGTGTAATTGACTGCGTAACTGGGCTGTTAGCCACGTAACAAGGAATAAATAAATAAATACTACACGCGGCCTTTCAAGCCTTACTGCGCACTCCTCTTTATGCAAAGAAATACGGGGTAATTCAGCTGTCCCTACTGATGTTGTTTTATGCAACCAGCAAGTCTATATCTGACTTTTAAATCCACGGGCGAGAATTTTATGTTCTCTCACACGTGAACTATTAGTCCTACCGAAAATTTGAACCGGACATTTTTGTAGGAAATTTAATATAGTTAAATTTCGTACGGGGATACGTCTTCGCTGGAGACCTCGATTTTAGAGTTATTCCAAAAAAAATGTGGAAAAGTGATCTTCAAATGCAGATCCAACCCCACACTCATCGCTCACCAGTCAGGATTTCTAGTACGTTGTTCGTGGCATTACCTCCTACCACTGTACAAATATATCGGACTACGCCAGCTGTTGCCGATATTCACCTTTTTGGTCTCTATTGATTGGGCAATTATGCCACCAGAATAGTCGGTTGTTTCGTTAATATTATTAATTTGAAGGTGCACATGAGGGTAATGAAATACGAGGGTGAGACAAATGAAAGCCCTAAATATTTTTTTAAATATTATTTATTGTGCAGAAGTGGTACAAAACTGTATCACTTTTCAACATAATCTCCCCCACGCTCAATGCAAGTCCTTCAGCGCTTACAAAGTGCATAAATTCCTTTAGAAAAAAATTCTTTTGGTAGTCCACGCAAGCACTCATGCACCGCGTGGCTTACTTCTTCATCAGAACGGAACTTCTTTCCTCCCATTCCGTCTTTGAGTGGTCCAAACATACGGAAATCACTTGGGGCAAGGTCTGGTGAGTATGGTGGATGAGGAAGACACTCAAAATGCAGGTCTGTGATTGTTGCAACTGTTGTACGGGCAGTGTGGGGCCTCGCATTGTCATGTTGCAAAAGGACACCTGCTGACAGCAATCCAAGTCACTTTGATTTGACTGCAGACCGCAGATGATTTTTCAGGAGATCTGTGTATGATGTGCTGGTGACAGTGTTCCCTCTATACATGTAATGCTTAAAAATGACGCCTTTTCGTCCCAAAAGAGAGTCAGCATAACCTTCCCTGCTGATGGTTCTGTTCGAAACTTCTTTGGTTTTGGTGATGAGGAATGGCGCCGTTCCTTGCTCGCTCTCTTCGTTTCCGATTGGTGGAAGTGAACCCAGGTTTCGTCCCCAGTAACGATTCTTGCAAGGAAGCCATCACCTTCTCGTTCAAAGCGCCGAAGAAGTTCTTCACAAGCATCATCACGTCGTTCTCTCATTTCAGGAATCAGCTGCCGTGGCACCCATCTTGCAGACACTTTCTGAAACTGGAGCACTAAATGCACAATGTGATGTGCTGACCCGTCCTAATCCGTAAACATGCTGCAATGACATTCAGTGTCACTCGGCGGTTTTCCTTCACTATGGCTTCAACTTCTGCAATGTTCTGTGGAGTCACAACTCGTTGTGCCTCACCTGGACGAGGAGCATCTTCCACTGAAGTCACACCATTTGCGAACTTGCTACTCCATTCGTACACTTGCTGCTGTGACAAACATGCATCACCGTACTGAACCTACATTCGTCGATGAATTTCAATAGGTTTCACACCTTCACTACGCAAAAACCGATTAACGGAACGCTGTTCTTCCCTGGTGCAAGCCGCAAGTGGGGCGGCCAGCTTTATACTGATACTGCGACGGTATGTGTGCATCTGCACTATGCTGTCACCTACAGGCCATTCTGCATGCTGTTTGTAGCACGCTTACCAACTTACAGGATAACGGCGCGAAATTTCCATTTGTTATTACAAATTTAAGGTTTTCATTTTATTTCCCCTCGTAAAAACGACTTTTGTAAACATTACGCTAAACTAATTATGCTGAAACTTCGATCCAAACTTAACCCTTACAAACCTAGTAGTTTGATCGTCAGACGGCCTGACAAATACAACTATGTAATTGATGATTTTATGATGCTAAGGTTCACAAAATCATTAGGTATAATTTACACAAACGTCAGTTTTTCAGTTTATAAGTGCTTGGCTAAGCCGGTGTCGTAATACCGCCAGCCAATGATGACCAAAACAAGTCGAATGTGGGCAATACATTGTACATTGGTAGGAGAGAGTGCTATGAACAACATACTAGAAACTGACCAGTGAAGGCTGCGTGTGGGAATGGGGGTGCGTTTGAAGGTCACTTTTATAAGTTTTTCTTGAATAACTAGAAAACTACGACCTAGCGAAAACGTACTACAGTACAAAATTTAACTACATCGAATTTCTTACAAAAAGTTCCTGCTCATATTTTCTGTGGGACTAATAGTTTGCGCGTAGCGAGCGAGATAATATGAAAATCTCACACGCGGTTTTCGAAGGCCAGATGTAAAATTGCGAGTTGCATAAAAAGATATTGGTAGGGGCAGATGAATCACCCTGCTTCTTCTCTTAACACACTTCATACTAATGAAGTTACGACATCATGATTCATCTAATACTCCATAAGACTGAAACGGAATATTCCGCTAAGTCAAAAGCACTGTAGGCAGCGAAGAACTCTTAGGGATTAAAGTGAAGTATACGGAATTCTAGGTCTATCTGAGTACTTGTTTTGGTGCGACAAGAATGATTTATGAAGAACCAAGTTTTATTGTTCTTCAGCTTCAGAGAAGTTCTGAATATTCTTCAGGGGACGACACCTTGCTCAGGTCGAAAAAAATCGATTTTCGGTGTTCATCATACTTCAGTAGATTAAGGTTTTGTTTAGGTACTCTGAAAAGGATTTTGCTGAAAAATTTTTTTATGCCATTTAAAGAGCATTTTCCTACCACGTGTGTTTATGTGCCACGCCCACTTTTCTGTCACCCACTGTCATCCCACCCACTGTCAACTGTAAGCCATATGGAGATGCAATTATTAGCAAAATAGAATGAGAATTCCATATTCAAAAACGATTGGGAACAAGGCTGAGAAAACTAACTGTTGATATGAGGGGAAAAAAATTAGAAGGTGGAAAATAGTTGACCGGTCAGGGTCGGTTAACTAAAACTGAAATAGAAAACTTGTAGGTATACTATGGGCAGGCATTTAGGAGAAATAAAGAAAATCTGGAGGCAATGAAGAGAGATGTTCGTTTCATATTCTTCCGTAAGTCCTCTACTAATGATAAGCCATGTCATGGATTGTGTCCATCAGGAGAAAATTCGTGGTGCAAATACAGTAGGGGTCAGGCAATTGGAGAATCTTATTCTCACCAGCATTCTCTTCGTGCTGCTGTTGTTACAGCAATTAAACCTATTTTCAGAGACTTGGCTCATTCTAACCTTCTAAGGAACCCAAATGAATGTTTCAACAGCATAATTTGGAATCGCCTTCCTAAAACTGTATTTGTAGGCATGCATACAATGAAACTAGGTGTTCATGATGCTGTTATTACATCCAATTGTGGTAATACTGGAAAGTGTTGGGTACTGAAAAAGCTGGGAATTAATTCTGGTGAAAATATGATACTGGGCTGCAACATTGCGATCAAATGAGGATAGCCGATGCAGACAGGTCTGCATCTACTATGGCCAAGAAAGCAAGCCAAACATCCAGGAAGGTGAAAAAGAAGCTGGATGACCTGCTAAAGGCCAAAGAAGGGCCATCATATGCAGCAGGACAGTTTTAATTAACTGTAAGTAACAAATTTCAAAAGTTTTTTCCTTAAAGTCAATTCCCCACAAACTAAAATTTTCAGTGCATACGCCCCATTATATCAGATACTATTACAGATAAATGAATGAAATTTTCAGAGACTCTGCATAGCATAAAAAGCCACCTCTGGTACTACATTCATTAATATTCCCCCATTAGGAAGTTCACAAAAAAACATTTCCTGCAGAAAAAAGTTAATATTTTTTTGTCAATAAATTTAAAAAAGTATTTCTTAAAAACTATAAAATGGATAAACTAGATTTTAGTACAGTTGACTCTATTAGCATCATGTTCGGTACAGTAAAATTATTAAGGTCCTGCATCAATTAGTTTTTTTCAGAAATGGGTCAAATACTTGCCTAAATTAACATCGGTTAGATAGGCAGGGTGTGGTCCCCTTAATGCTGGAACCATATACGACAGTCGGAGCAAGAAGGCTCTCTAAGAAAAGATATACAACGTTGTTCATTTCGCATTTATGAGTGTTCTTGTTGACGTGCGCAATCCTTCCTCCCGCAGTAAACTTGTTGCTGATCGTTCTAGTATTTTCAATATGGCGCCACCTGTAGTGATTGCAAGAAGTGGTGCTCCGTTGCAGGCATCGACAGCGGAGCAATATCGCAAGCTGCTTGCACTGTCAATGCGCGAAAACAGTGGGTGGAGGCCAGCAGGTCTAGTTCCGGTTAGAACTTCGGTCGCTTACAAATAATCCCGTGAAGGCAGCTGAGAAAATAGAGCGGAAAGCGTCCTGCTAGCAAAGTGTTTTCGCTTTGTGCTGTCGCCGAGGTGACCTTCGAGCTTCCTATTCGGCACGCTGTTGTCAGGCGAAAGAGATAAAAACCTGTGTGGGTGACATTATCCCGCACACCTTGACAAATTGCTGCCGTACTCACGTGACGTTTGAGAACGTCAGAGACAAAGAAGACAACTACTTTCTCAACGGATATCCCACGCCGCATGGCTGCGTCACACGACTTGTAACTCTGCTTCCCAGTGACAGGGTGTGTAGTGTAGTAGAGGTTTTCGTGGTTAGCGGTCTGGAAAACGAGGTCATTCTAAAGTGACATCCGCTGTTGTTTAATCTACGTATTTTTCTGATGCTCTGCGCCGCGAACTACAGGCTAACTGAGTGTTGTAAGCAGGCCCAAGTTATCTACACTGAAGGGCAAGAAAAACTCGAACCGTCGTAATGACTAGTGAAACATAGTTTTGAAACATTATAAATGGCAAAATGTAAACTTCTACTGTCGGAAATCACAAACATATTAAAATATTCAGGGCTATTATGCCATGGTAGGATGAATTTCTTGGTGACACCCGAAGTTTCGTTTCTAGTTGTGGAGGAAATTTTCAAGTAGGGTTCTACCCAACATATATGAAGCAGTGTAAGAATCCGAATGACTAAGTTCTTACAGCTGTTCCACGATTGATAAAAACTGCTCAGCTGGACGAAACTCACAGATATGTCTGTTCAATTCAGTTGCACTACCACCGAGACCTTATGGGCTGCCGAAAATTCAGAAACAAAATGTTCCACTAAGACCTACAGAAAGCGTCATTGATATGTCCACCTATTCGGTGGTCAAGTCCTTGATAACACTATTATGACCACATGTGGACCTAGGGGTATGGGGAGCCACTAAAACCTGGAGGTGGCAAATTTCTTCATAGAAAAATTCAAAAACGGACATTAAGAACTGCCAGCAGAAAATGGAAAATATCCTTATGTTATTTGGAGATATGGAAGTAAGGAACATCTCAATTATATTAATTCGGAGATTCAAATCACTGTGGAGGAGAAGATAGATGGTAGATTACATTACTCTGATCTACCTACCCCTGAATCGAAATCACCATCCACGTGAAAAGTTACGTGTCATATAAACATTGGCAGATCAAGCAAGGAACATCTGTGAACTAGAGGTGCTTGATGCAGAATTGCAAAATCTCATCAAAGCGTTGCTGAAGAAAGGATGTTCGTCCGCTGAGATAAAAAGAGCCACAGTAAAATCATATCGATGTACAGGTGTGTCCGAAATCCAAAACTGTTCTGCTCTTCATTAAAGACGTTACTGTCCACTAGGAAAGGTACTGACGATACAGAATATTGCTGTAATCTATAAACCCATCCGAAAGATGAAAGAAAGCTAAAGTTGGCTGAGGGTGGAAAAAGGAATTTACAGGATACGGTGCAGATAAGAAGACATGCACATGAATACTACTAAAAGAATGGTCGAAAAACGACAAGAAACACTCAAGGGCAGGAACGACTAGAAAAACACAACTGTAGAAGGGGAGAAACAGACAGATCGCTTTTGCACAGCATGCTTCGCAGCCAGATCACTGGTTTCGATTTGTTAAGACTCAGGTACTGGCAGTCCCAAGCGGATGCTATGAAAGGCTATAGAGAGATACTACAGCTCCTAATAATTTTAATCAGGAGCAGGAGGGTGTGGAACAACGGTATATAGATTCCGGTGCTGATGAAGACGTGTACCAGCCTTCCATAAGAGAGTGTTAGCAATAGCGGACGACAGCAACTGACAACAGCCAATTGTGCTGCAGTTTGCAAAACATGTGACGCCACGCCATTGCGCGTGAGCACGTGGAAAGAGAGTTTTACTTGTCAGCAGCAAGCCAGGGTGAGCATCGGACCTTTGAAAAACCTACAACCCATCTAGAAGATGTCCTTCACTAATGGGAACCAACGTTGGGTTTCAACAAGAAATTCGTTGGAGCACAGCGTAACAGCCCGGGAGTATGTTTCCTTGAATTCTCTGCAACGGTACACTCGTGGTTTGTCTTGATCAGTTTCGGTGTGAATGACTCTGTATTCTTTGGGACAGAACTCTCCTGATTGAGGCCATCTCATCTTTGGTATGCCAAGGACATCGATTTTCAAATTTAGATTCTTTTTTTCTTCACTTCGTCTGTGTATTTTGCATTCAGCACCCGGAAATCCGGGACTAGTTCACCTCTGGAAAATTTTACGGAAGGTACTGGCATGGTTTACTGCTGATGCTCGGGATACCCACGGATCTGTTCTTGCACCACCGGAAATGGTTCTTCAGTACCAGGATAAGAGAGTGCTCTGCCAATAAACGCTGATGTAGTGACTCATCCCCATCACTATTAGGCCCCTGTCGATGTTAATCGTCACATCAAGCCATGTTTTCCCTTCCCTACCATGGAGAGGTAGGTAGATTAGGTGTTTTCCTTCACCGTGTCCAGGACCTTAACGGCATTTCCTAAATGTCTCAGGTACTCTCTAGAGAGAGACCGTCAATCAGTTGTAATAAATCGCGACTGTGACTAGTTGGAGAGATATCACGCCTAATGCAAGACACCGTTTGTTTCATTTTTCTTTGCCCAAACATGTTCCAGCAATTTTTGTGCTATCTTCAGTGGAATTTGTTTTAGTATTCAGTGTGAAAATTGGTATGATATGTTAACATTTGAATTTCAGCTAAAATATATAATTAAGCATAAAATATTTTTGCGTTGGTTTACATGTATAGTAAATAACATGTACTGAGACACGACATATCGCGTTCTTATGCTATTGCGAAAATTAAACTTGGACAATTAGTTTGAAAAACAAATACATGTACATAATTTTTCACGTACCTTACACAGCATTAAATTAATTCGTGTGAGTGTAATGAATAATTTCAGTTAAAATTTTTCAATGACTGCTTTATCTCTCGATAGACATGTTGTGTAGCACTAGGTGTGCTGAATTTCTGCAATTTAGAGGTCACTGCTGCACTATCTAGTTCGAAACATCAGCGCACTCCCCTGGAAATCCCAGTATACCAGGCGACTGTGACTGCCAAAATATCGAATTTTTGAAACACATTAAGTTGTAAGGGGGCAGAATGCATGTTTGTAATTCATCGCTCAGTTGCGACAAGGCATAAAGCGATTCAAGAAATGACTTTGTAAACAGATTTAGTCCTTAATAGTCCTCAATAGCTTTGACCTCGTTCGTAGATATAATTCAGCAACTTATTAGCACGCTGCAGCACGAATAAATTGAAGACTACATCAACTAGCTCCGCGGACCCTGAGGGACTGCAATCAATACACTCTGCAGTTGAACTACAGCACGAATAAATAAAAGACTACATCAACTACCTCCACGGATCCTGAGTGACTGTAATCAGTACACTCTGCACTTGAACTCGGTCACTCTGCAGTTGAACTACAGCACGAATAAATCAAAGACTACATCAACTACCTCCGCGGACCCTGAGTGACTGTAATCAGTACACTCTGCACTTGAACTCGGTCACACACATATCGCCTTGAACAGGTCAGAGTATATACCAGTAATTGACTTTTTTAGCTGCGAGAAGGCACGAACCGATTCAAGAATTGGCCCTAAAGGCAGAGTAAGTCATTAATTATTGCTTTAATTTTTTTTGGTGAGGCGAATTTTCACAATTTGGAGGTTGCCACAGAGCAATAGAGTAAAAAACGACGTCACAGCACTCCTCTGGAAATCTCAGTGTGCCAGACGAATGTCGCAAAGTTCTTCCTTGTCACACTCCACGTCACAAGTTTTCAGGAACAGCAATGTGTAGCGTTTCCAATGAGGTACAGGTGGCCGTAAAAACAAAATTACATGGAGTGTCGGTTGACTTGCGTCTTGCAGCATCATCGTTAAGGTTGGTAGCAGACATTCGGTGTTAAGAAAGACTGCTATCAAGTTTAAGAACTATGATGACCTCTTTTCAGTTGCTCACCCCACTCGTTAAAGTTAAGTGCACAAAACTAGTAAGAAATTATAATACTGCGAAAGTATCAATTGAAACGGCGCAGTGGGGCCAAAACAAATCGAAAATTTGGAATTGGAAACACAAATGAAAGGCAGGAGCAAGACAAACGCCACTGGCGATGATTTTCCAGCAGAGTTTGTATATAGGTTTCACAAAAGCCATATTGTTGGAATGACACCGTGTCCGTATCAACAACTAAAGATTCGATCGGACAGGGGTACAGCAAACATGCTATTTGCTGCAACATTGCTGATTTTATTTTGTTCATGCTGAGGGTGAAGGTGCCACGATAACATCTTCTTGTATTTATAATGCGATATTAATACACCAACTTCTGAAATGCCAGAGGTCAGGAGTTCGGCCGTCTGTCGTTTCTGGAACTTTTTTTTTTACCTGTGACCTATGGTTTATTCCATTTCTGTCAATGATCATGTAAAAAAGGTCGTAGTTGCTCCATAGTTCGGAGTCTACATTAAGCTGTAGTACTGGCTTGTTAAGTCAGTTTATAATTATGTGGGAGAAAAGCAAGGTCATACCACTTCCAACAGAGCGATGTCTGGGCCAACACTATCATGTTCAAACCAAATTCCCGATTGATGACAACGTTGCATTACACTATTTCTGTCGCAATTAAAATGCCTTTTAACACAAGCCAAGCAATACGTTGATTGCATCCTCAAGTGTATACGTTAAAAATTTAGCGCAGTAAATTGATTAATTACTTTATCACCTGCATTCTTATTTTACTTACATTTAGGAAGAACCGTATGCAATAACGTACAGGGTGTTCGGAAATTCCCGTTAAAAATTCTGGGACTTGTACAGGAGAGTGAGTACATAATATTTTGAATAGGAACCCAAGTCCGGAAACGTACGGTTTCCGTGCTACAGCCGTTTGAAAGCATATTTGTTAGGTAGGCATGCAAAGGGGTAGTCGCAGTGGGAGGTAACGTCATTTGACGTCTGTCCTACCTCTCTGAACTGGTTCGAGCCTCATTCATGTATCTGTGGGCGTTAGAGTGACGTCGGCCGGAGTGGCCGTGCGGTTCTAGGCGCTACAGTCTGGAACCGAGCGACCGCTACGGTCGCAGGTTCGAGTCCTGCCTCTGGCATGAATATGTGTGATGTCCTTAGGTTAGTTAGGTTTAAGTAGTTCTAAGTTCTAGGCGACTGATGACCTCAGAAGTTAAGTCGCATAGTGCTCAGAACCGTTTGGACCATTTGTTAGAGTGACGGTTGGATACACGTTTGGAGAACACACCGACATAATCCTTCTCAATGGGGAAGCTCACGGTAACGGAAGAGCTGCACCTCCCTTTTACCAAGATCGTTCTCGACAACGTCATACTCCATCGCATACCCTTTCCATCACAATTACGCAATGGCTTCGAGAAAGGGTACCTTCACATTTCTGCAGTCAAAGCTAAGCGACACTCGAGGAGGTGTAAAGAGCGACGATGACTGGAGGCCAGTGATTTGGAGTTATGAATCACTATATGCCTCGTGGCAATCCGATGGAAGGTTTGGGTTTAGCGAATGCGTGGAGAGTGCCACCTGGCATCAGATGGTGCTACAGCATGGGACTGTTTGTCGTTGTTAGGGTGTGGCCCCTTACTACACTTAAGAAATCACTAAATGCGGAAGAATAATATTCCTGAAATGGACTAGCCTGCCCAGAGTCCCGACCTGAACCTAATGGATCAACCATTGGGATGAGCTGGAACGTAGACCGCTCCAGACCCCATCGTCCTCCTCTGGTTTCCGCTCTTGACGAAAAAAGGGCAGCTATTCCTCGAGGCATTCAGATACCTCATTGAAAATGTCCCCAGCACACTCCTCGCCATCATAAAGCCGAAGAGTGGACACACAAAAAATGTTCAAATGCGTGTGAAATCTTATGGGACTTAACTGCTAAGGTCATCAGTCCCTAAGCTTACACACTACTTAACCTAAATTATCCTAAGGACGAACACACACACTCATGCCCGAGGGAGGACTCGAACCTCCGCCGGGATCAGCCGGTGGACACACCCCATATCAATGTCCACTAATAGATGTCCGGGTACTTTTGATCACATAGCCTCTATCTTGTTAGCAAGTTCTGTAGTGAGATTTTCCATTGCGTTATGCATATTGTTTTCTGTTTAGGAGTAACGTCTAACTCAATAATGCATCTACTTTTCTTGTCTTTTGTAAAGACATGTGAGAATGTAATTCATTAATTTGATTCTACCGATGCCAGATATTCCTCAACGTAGGTATTTACGGTACACCCTTCAAAAGCGTCACGTGGAAAGGCCAGTGTCTGCAGTAGCTGGGAGTTGGAGTACTCCAGATATGAGGCACCCATGACCTGGCTGTGATCAGATGCGCAGGTACCGCACGTGTTGCCCACCATTTGCCAGAGTACCCCGACAGCGCTCGGTGCAAGGTCTGATGTGATCCCAGTCACGTAACACGCAGAACTATCGCTAGCACCGTGGCTACACGAGCTCTCTCTCTCTCTCTCTCTCTCTCTCTCTCTCTCTCTCTCTCTTCGCAGCATAACAGCTATCTCCAGTTCAAGTGCTCTTCAGAGTAATTTATAGTAATTCACATGCAAATCCTCATGTGAAAGCACTTATATAAAAGGCATTGTCCTGACTCACTAATTAATCATCGCCCACCCGAAACGGCTAAGGATAGAAACTTGAAATTTGGGAAGGATGATGTTGATTTTATACTGTAGGTATCGTTTAAGAAAGAATTTTTCGAAACTCCATCCCCAAGGGGACAGAATACAGGATGAAGATATTTTTGAAAATATGTCGCTATTAAGGCAATTTGGAATCTAGAGCTATCGAGATTGGTATTTGATTTCTCAACCAAGAATACAGAAATATGTGTTTCAGTATTTTTGGAAATTTAACCCCTGTGGGGGTGAAATAATGTGTGATTTTTTAAAAATAAATCATTATTAAAGAACCACTAAAGTATTTTTTAGGGTACATCTATGAAAACCGGTATTTAACTTGTCGGTTGGATATAAAAAATACGTGTTACTTTGTTCTTGTAAATTCAGCCACTAGGAGGTGAAATAGGGAATGGAATGTTTTATAAAATATTTCATTATGAAAGAATTTTTTAAGTTAAATCTATGAAAATTTGAATTTGGCTTCTCGATCAGAAATCAAAAAATTACGTGTTTCACTGTTTTTGGAAATTCATTTGCTGTGGGGGTGAAATATGGGATGTAAATTTTTATGGAGATATTTCATTATGCAAGCATTTTTGAAGCTAAATATATGAAGCTTCTCTGTTAAAAATAAAATAAATACGCATTTCATGTCTTACGAAAATATTTCACTGTGAAAGCATTTTTAAAGATAAGTCTATGAAAATTGGTGTTAAATTCTCGGTTAGAAACGAAAAACTAAATGTTTCAAGGTTTTTTGGAAATTCGATCCCCCAGTGTGTGAAATAGGGCCAGACTGAATCTCTTACTCACCATCGCCCGCCCCAAATCGCTAAGATAGAAACCTAACATTTGGAGAGGGTGTGGATTTTCTACCGTAGGCATCGTTTAAGAAGGGATTGTTCGAAATTCCACTCGTAAGGGGATGAAAGGCTTTTTGAAAATATGTCACTATTAAGGTAGTTTGGAAGCTAGAACTACAGAAATAGGCATTTGGCTTCTCAGCCAGAAATTTAAAAAATACGTGTTTCAGCAATTTTGGAAATTGAGCCACTAAGGGTTTGAAAGTAGTTTGGAAGATAAGTCATTGCTAAAGAACTGCTAAAACATTTTTAAAGCTATATCTATGGAAACTGATATTTGACTCCCTAAGGGAGTGAAATAGGGGATGAAAAGGTTTATGAAATTATTTCGTTATGAAAGCGTTTACTAAGCTAAATCTATGGAACTTTGTATTTGACTTCTCTGTTAGAATTTTAAAAAAATAAGTGTTTCATTGTTTTTGGCAATTCAGCGCCAAAGGGGATGAAGTAGGGGATGAAAATTTTTAAGAAAATATTTCGTTATATTAAACAAAATTAGCTAAATCTATGAAAACTGGTATTTCACTTCTTGCCGTGTTAAGGGATGAAAGTGCCTATAGAAATATCACCACAAGAATCCAAAAGGCATGATTAACAAAAACCTTGGAGTCCAGCTACGAGAATCGCTCTCTGGTTACAAGTAAACTCGGATAAGATTATGCTTCAGTCGCCTTAATTAGCATGAAATGATTATAAGGTGTTGCAATTTGTGAACAACGTAACAATTTGATTTAAAAAAAAGTCTCTGTAGACCTTACAGTCAATGCGAAATGAAGCAGCGGTCGCTAAGCTAGTCGTTGATGTGCATAATGTCACCACATTTTTTTGGTGAAACAATTATGTGACGGGCACTTCTGCCGAAGTGACCAAAGGTGTGTGATCTTTAAAGAAGACTGCAGTAGAGCTGTTGCTCAAGAGTTCTGTAGCTTCAGTCTGGTAACAGGCGTTAAGAATGAGTGATCAACCTATAGCACTAACGTATTATACTTGCAGTGCTGTGGCTTACGTTGCCGTAATATTGGGTTTACCCGGTAACATCGACACTTTTCTAAGATTTTAGTTCACTGTGAAAAGGCGTCTTATGGATTGAGCAATGGAACTATGAATTTCTTTTCCTAATGTAGCCTCTTATTAAAAGGGATGAACGGGAGCAATAATGGATTCGAACCAATATACCTCAGGCTGCAGTAACTGCACATGGCTATGCAAACACAAATAGTCGTCAGCTCACATTGAGCAAATAATTTCAAAACAAATATTAATAACTTTAACACTTCAAGAATGAAAACTAAGCTTTAAAAATGCTTCCAAAATGCAAAACAAAAATAGATTCAGACGAGAACACACTAGCAGGATCAATTATTTACTATCACTTTGCATTAACCTATTGACAAGTAAAAATAAAACAATAACGTTTTTCATAGTAAAGTGTACTATCCAACAACCTATGTAACCTTTATATTCTTTAGTTGACATCAACTGATCAACGAGCAGCACCGTTTTAGCATACGGGAAAGAAGAATCTGTTATGGTGCTCCACCGCACATTCGACGAAACGTGTATCATACAGAAACATGTAGACTGTAACGAAAGCACTATTATATGAATCTTAACTGATTTTTTGAACCATACAGTAGCTAATAGATGGCGACTCTAGAAATGTTTTGATACAAAAATGCACTTCTATAGTCTGATTAAAATTACTTGACGGCTGACACTTCAGGTGTTGCAGCTGGTTTCCTCCAATCGGAGCGCTCAACGTAACCTCCCCCCTCCGAACCGCTCGCCGTTGCCAAACTATCACAACAATTGATCAGTCCACTTCCAATTGCTTTTCTGGCTTTCGTTCTTTCTGTTTGTGTCCCGAATCTTGGGTCTGGCACTTTTATTTCTCATTTCATTATACGCGATAAACACACCAAAAACAACACACACACACACACACACACACACACACACACACACACACACGTGTCGATACTAATGAAACACACTCGTTTTATACACTGCACTAACTGAACACTGCTAGATATTCCCGAATAGGATGCGATTCACCGTCACACATACGGTTATCATGATCCCAGAAATCGGCTTACATTAGATAAGCTCCGCCCAACACTGCATAAAATAGAGCTTTTCAAGGCTGCAATTCATCGTTACGACTCAGTGATCACACTTAAAAATATGACAACTTGACTCAGTATTGTACTATAGCACAGTGGTTAGCGTGGAAAGTCGTAGGGTGCAATGTCACGATTCTTTTTTTTTTTTTTAGTTTCTGAATCTAACCAAAAGAGTTTATCATTTTTATTCAGTTAATTGGTTTAAAAGTAATTTTTTAATTTCTAATTCATTGCCATGTCATTTTAACATTCGTATTATGTTTTTTATTTGCTCTTCTTTTTGTATCTATCGCTCTTTTTTCGTCTGGAATCTGGCTGCGTCGCGTATAATGTGGAGCCGAGTGTCAACCAGGACAGCTCATCACTTGGTAAAGCGGCAGTTCGGGTTGCCAGTGAGACGATAGTTTCAGGTAAACAATGATCGCGAGCCATTATAGTTTGCTTTTAGCTCTGAAACTGAACTTCTTCTGTCTTGAGTTTGCTTTCATAGCCGTGAACGAAACGATCGCTGTTTAGTTCTGCCGCCGACTGTTCTTGGGTACAGTGTACACCACGAGGTTGTTGCTAACTTTTGACGTGAGTTTAAATTCCGGGCTACAAACAGTGTCTCCTGCCGCAGTTCCGTCATTGGTCACTTAAAAATCAGCTGTCCACAGAGCATTTCGCATTTCCGACATACCTCGCGGCGGCCACGTGCAACATTACTCCACGTTACACATTAACAGCTCTAAGCAAAGAAGGGAAAGCAGAAAGATGGAAGGAGTATATAGAAGGTCTATACAAGGGCGATGTACTTGAGGACAATATTATGGAAATGGAAGAGGGTGTAGATGAAGATGAAATGGGATATATGATATTGCGTGAAGAGTTTGACAGAGCACTGAAAGACTTGAGTCGAAACAAGGCCCCCGGAGTAGACAACATTCCATTAGAACTAATGCAGCCTTGGAAGAGCCAGTCCTGGCGAAACTCTACCATCTGGTGAGCAAGATGTATGAGACAGGCGAAATACCCTGACTTCAAGAAGAATATAATAATTCCAATCCCAAAGAAAGCTGGTGTTGACAGATGTGAAAATTACCAAACTATCAGTTTAATAAGTCACTGCTGCAAAATACTAACGCGAATTCTTTACAGACGAATGGAAAAACTGGTAGAAGCCGACCTCGGAGAAGATCAGTTTAGATTCCATAGAAATGTTGCAACACGTGAGGCTATACTGACCCTTCGACTTATCTTAGAAGAAAGATTTAGGAAAGGCAAACCTACGTTTCTAGCATTTGTAGACTTAGAGAAAGCTTTTGACGATGTTGATTGGAATACACTCTTTCAAATTCTGAAGGTGGCAGGGATAAAATACAGGGAGCGAAAGGCTATTTACAGTTTGTACAGAAACCAGATGGCAGTTATAAGAGTAGAGGACCATGAAAGGGAAGCAGTGGTTGGGAAGGGAGTGAGACAGGGTTGTAGCCTATCCCCGATGTTATTCAATCTGTATATTGAGCAAGCAATAAAGGAAACAAAGGAAAAGTTCAGAGAAGGTTTTAAAATCCATGGAGAAGAAATAAAAACTTTGAGGTTCGCCGATGACATTGTAATTCTGTTAGAGACAGCAAAGGACTTGCAAGAGCAGTTGAACGGAATGGATAGTGTCTTGAAAGGAGGATATAAGGTGAACATCAACAAAAGCAAAACGAGGGTAATGGAATGTAGTCGTATTAAATAGGGTGATGCTAAGGGAATTAGTTTAGGAAATGAGACACTTAAAGTAGTAAAGGAGTTCTGTTATTTGGGGAGCAAAATAATTGATGATGGTCGAAATAAAGAGGATATAAAATGTAGACTGGCAATGGCCAGGAAAGCGTTTCTGAAGAAGAAAAATTTGTTAACATCGAGTATAGATTTAAATGTCAGGAAGTCGTTTCTGAAAGTATTTGTATGGAAGTGAAACGTGGACGATAAATAGTTTAGACAAGAAGAGAATGGAAGCTTTCGAAATGTGGTGCTACAGAAGAATGCTGAAGATTAGATGGGTAGATCACATAGCTAATGAGGAGGTATTGAATAGAATTGGGGAGAAGAGGAGCTTGTGGCACAACTTGA
This sequence comes from Schistocerca piceifrons, assembly GCF_021461385.2. Taxonomy (NCBI): domain Eukaryota; kingdom Metazoa; phylum Arthropoda; class Insecta; order Orthoptera; family Acrididae; genus Schistocerca; species Schistocerca piceifrons. The sequence goes on from NC_060139.1 coordinate 232,132,897, forward strand.
CTAGAAGAAGGGATCGGTTGGTAGGACATGTTCTGACACATCGAGGGATCACCAATTTAGTATCGGAGGGCAGCGTGGAGGGTAAAAATCGTAGAGGGAGACCCAGAGATGAATACACTAAGCAGATTCAGAAGGATGTAGGCTGCAGTCTGTACTGGGAGATGAAGAAGCTTGCACAGGATAGAGTAGCATGGAGAGCTGCATCAAACCAGTCTGAGGACTGAAGACCACAACAACAACAACACATTAACAGCACTAGTGAAATGATTTACCAAGTTTGTGCGTTACCTATAACAGAGCGATTGCCGGTGGCTTGTGTGGCAACACTGCAGCGGCAAGTGACAGACGTCAACTATCAAGTAATTTGAAACGGACTTAGTCAAACTTTCACTGTGTTCAAACGCATAAAGTTTCATCAAGATATTCTTTAATTTCCAGTAATGGCCATTAACATTACTACACCAAGAAGATGACGTGCTACAGACGCGAAATTTAACCGACAGGAAGAAGATGCTGTGATATGCAAATGATTATCTTTTCAGAGCATTCACACAAGGTTGGCGCCGCTAGCGACACCTACAGCGTGCTGACATGAGGAAAGTTTCCAACCGATTTCTCATACACAAACAGCAGTTGACCGGCCTGGTGAAACGTTGTTGTGATGCCTCGTGTAAGGAGGAGAAATGCGTACCATCACGTTTCCGACTTTGATAAAGGTCGGATTGTAGCCTATCGTGATTGCGGTTTATCGTATCGCGACATTGCTGTTCGCGTTGGTCGAGATCCAATGACTGTTAGCAGAATATGGAATCGATGGGGTCAGGAGGGTAATACGGAACGCCGTGCTGGATCCCAACGGCCTAGTATCACTAGCAGTCGAGATGACAGGCATCTTATCCGCATGGCTGTAACGGATCGTGCAGCCACGTCTCGATCCCTGAGTCAACAACAGATGGGGACGTTTGCAAGACAACAACCATGTGCACGAACAGTTCGACGACGTTTGCAGCAGCATGGACTATCAGCTCGGAGACCATGGCTGCGGTTACCCTTGACGCTGCATCACAGACAGGAGCGCCTGCGATGGTGTACTCAACGACGAACCTGGGTGCACGAATGGCATAACGTCATTTTTTCGGATGAATCCAGGTTCTGTTTACAGCGTAATGATGGTCGCATCCATGTTTGGCGACATCGCGGTGAACGCACATTGGAAGCGTGTATTCGTCATCGCCATACTGGCGTATCACCCGGAGTGGTGGTATGGGTTACACGTCTCGGTCACCTCTTGTTCGCATTGACGGCATTTTGAACAGTGGACGTTTCATTTCAGATGTGTTACGACCAGTGGCTCTACCCTTCGATCCCTGCGAAACCCTACATTTCAGCAGGTAATGCACGACCGCGTGTTGCAGGTCCTGTACGGGCCTTTCTGGATACAAAAAATGTTCGACTGCTGCCCTGGCCAGGACATTCTCCATATCTCTCACCAACTGAAATCATCTGGTCAATGGTGGCCGAGCAACTGGCTCGTCACAATACGCCAGTCACTACTCTTGATGAACTGTGGTATCGTGTTGAAGCTGCATGGGCAGCTGTACCTGTACACGCCATCCAAGCTCTGTTTGACTCAATGCCCAGGCGTATCAAGGCCGTTATTACGACCAGAGGTGGTTGTTCTGGGTACTGATTTCCCAGGATCTATGCACCCAAATTGCGTGAAAATGTAATCACATGTCAGTTCCAGTACAATATATTTGTCCAATGAATACCCGTTTATCATCTGTATTTCTTCTTGGTGTAGCAATTTTAGTGGCCAGTAGTGTAATTTGAGTGTAATATGCACCACAGTCTAAAATATGGGTGACCCTCAAACTGTTATGCTTCACAAAACGCTTTATAGCAGATACTTTTACTGTAGATCAACTTGTAAAACATGGACTACTGTTTTGCAATAAATTTCACCGATTATAAACTTGCATAATATATGGGACATAACTGAGGCGGTCGACAACCCACTTTCAGAAAGCTTTTCAAGTCCAGAAGTGCTTAGTAAATAAAAATACACTCTTTAAGCAAAATTAAGCAAATATAACTGCTATTAATTGAACTTAGTCTTTTTGATAATCGCTTGGATCTACTTGTGAATTAGGAATAGCGTCCTAAGTGCTGCAGGTCAAATACATGCAGGGGTTGGACAGAAATATGGGAACACCGGGAGGAAGGAATACTTGAACTTAAGTGCAGATGCCAGCCAAGTTGCGCTGTCGTATCTGACCACGAACGGCGTCTGTGCAATGTTCTAAGTAAGTCGCAAGTGCCAGCAGTGATCAGAACATTGTTCTGTGTGATTGTGGGTGAATTATGTCGGAGCTAATTGAATTAGAACTTACGGAAATTGTTGGTGCTCGTATGGTGGTCCTTCCGTAGCCAAGGTAGCCGAAGTGTTTGGCGCGCTTCGAGAGGCATCATATCTAAGATTTATACCGCATACAGGGAAAGCGGAAAAGTTTTCTGCAAAGTCACAACGTAGACGAAAGTGTGTGTTGAGTGATCGTGACAGACGGTCATTGAAAAGGATGGTGATGAAAAATACCAGGTGTACCGGTATGAAATGAGCGTAAGATACAAATGTGTCGATAGGAAACATTTGTTGTGAACGAGTCTTAATTTTTTTTTGTTTGGTTGGTATGACATCTGTCAAAGATATTTAGTATACATCAAGCCATGGAACAAACAACATCATATGTTTTCAATGTGTTAACAATGTCGAATTTTGTACCAGAAAGTGATGATTTGCGGAAAGCATTAATTTTTTGTTTTCATTTGAAAAAAAGCGCTGCAGAGTAGCATCGAATGCTTGTCGAGGCATATGGTGATCATGCTCCATCAGAAGCAACATGCAAAAGATGGTTTCAACGGTTCAGAAGTAATGATTTTGATGTAAGAAGACGCCGAATTGCAAGCAGTATTGGATGAAGATGATACTTTGAGTCAGAAGCAAATGGCAGCAATGCTAAATGTTGCACAACAAACAATTTCTGACCGTTTGAAAGCTATGGGAAAGATCCAAAAGTGTGGAAAATTGGTGCCACATGAATTGAATGAAAGACAGATGGAAAACCGAAAAACCATTTGTGAAATTTTGCTTCAAAGAAATGAAAGAAAATAAATTTTGCATCGAATTGTTACTGGCGGTGAAAAACAGATTTATGTTAAGAATCCGAAACGGGAAAAATCATGGGTTAGTCCGGGACAACCATCAACATCGACTGCAAAACCAGATCGAATCGGCAAGAAGACAATGCTCTGTGTTTGGTGGGTTCAGAAAGGTGTGGTGTATCATGAGCTTCTAAAACCCGGTGAAACTGTGAATACTAATCGCTACAGACAACAAATGATAAATTTGAACTATGCATTGACCGAAAAAAGACCAGAATGGGCCAGAAGACATGGCAAAGTAATTTTTTTACACGACAATGCACTTGCACACAAAGCAAAACTGGTTCAGGATACAATCAAAACACTTGGCTGGGAGCTGCTACACCACCCTCCGTATTCACCAGACTTGGCCCCTTCCGATTACCATTTGTTTTCATCAATGGGACACGCATTGGCTGAGGAACACTTCGATTCCTACGAAGAAGTCTGAAATTGGGTGTCTGATTGGTTTGCTTCAAAAGACGAACATTTCTATTGGCGTGGTGTCCACAAATTGTCAGAAAGGTGGTCAAATTGTATAGAAAGCAATTGTCGGTACTTTGAATAAAATGTTTTTACTTTTCAATTCAAAATTAGTGTTTCATTTTCACAAAAAAACGCTCATTTCATACCGGTGCACCTAGTAAGAGCTACAAAATTCACAGCAGAACTGAGATCGCCCTAAAGCAACACGAAGGAGCTCCATAAGCAGGGAATTGCAGAGCGAACCACGCATCAGTGATGCAAATGTCAAAACAGGAAGCTATAAAACCTGGACTATGGAACAATGGAGTAAATTCATTTGGTCGGATGAGTCTTGTTGTACAATGTTTCCAACTTCTGGTCGAGTTCATGGCGGGGGATACGGTCATGATTTGGGTAGCCATATTGTGGAATTCCACGGGCCCCTTGCCAATGTTTTGTCGGAAGAATTGTTTAAGATACCCCTGGAAACAGATACTGTATTTACCCATTCCGAGACGACAAGATGCTATTTTGATTGCCTACAGTTTTTCTACATCGTATTAGGCGTGGTGTTTCCAATTTTTTTCCCCATCCCCTTCATACCTAACACACGTAATTTCAGTAAACAGTTATACTGAGAACACATCAAGCAAAACTGGTTCAATCATAATATCACAACTATCAGAGCAAACAGCTAGTTGCCACTTTGCCAGTTAACCCATAATTTTGCCCCGCTCTTCCCTGCAGTTCCTTCCAGTTTACTGGGTGATGTCAGATTGTCTTCGTTGTCCCCGCAAGGTTCGCGCTGTCTCACCTTTTCAGTTGGCGGATTCATCTACCACACGTAGGGGAAGGGGGCGTCTTCCCTCCACCTTTTCCTGTCATCTACAATTCTAAAAGGCCTGCGTAAGAAGCAGTTTAATTCATTTAATAAACAAGTGAACATTGGCTTCGTAATAACAATCAGTAAAAATACGCAAACGTGATAATATACAAAATTAAGAAACCAATAAAATACAGAGTGAACATTCAATACTTCACGGAATAATGCACGTAGAGAGGTAAAAATTGACACACGTGCTTGAAGTAACATGAGGTTTTATTGAAACCAAAAGGAAGTGCACAAAATGACCAACAGATGGTTTTTCACATGATTTGAAAGCAATAATTAGCATTAAAGCTGATTTTTAGTAAGGACGTTTTTCTTTATAGCAAAAGCTCAACATGCCGGCCGCCATTCGTCAACAATACATGTAGTCGATGGAGAATGTTGTGAACAGCACTGTACAGAAAATCAGTACGTTTGGTGAGAAATGGCCGGCGGATGTTGTCCTTTAGCATCTTTAATGAGGTCGGGCGATTGGTAGACTTGCGACTTCAGGTAACCCCACAACCAATAATCACACGGATTGAGGTCCGTAAACGTGGGACACCTAGCATGACGGACGTAGCGGCTCAGCACGTGATCCTCACCAAACAGTGCGCGCAGGAGAGCGTTCAAACTAGGACTACTGATATTTTTAAAAATATCGGAATCTGATACATCGATATCTAAAAAATGTCATTATATGGCGTCGACACAGTGATAGTAATTACCGATATATCAAAAGAAATAATATCGATTTACGGCCTATAAAATATCGACTGCACATTGTAAATATACTGACGGTTTTAGAGCTGTATATTTATATATTGATTTATTATTAGATATTATGTATATCAACAAGCTAGCAGCCTGCTTATCTCCCTTAGAGCAAGAACCGTAAGTAAAACGATGGACGTTCACGCTTGGGGGTAACCACGTTGCTAACAATGGCAGCTGCATGTAAGTGGCACAATAAAAGGCGTTCGATGGGTTCATCGTTCGGTTTCGTCACATATCATATTTGATCGGAACACTTCATGTCGACTTCTCTGTTACCTCTGGATCTCTGGATACCGGGTTAGACTCCAGGCAGGGGCGGGGATTTTCTCCTCCCGGTGGGGACTAGGTGTTTGTGTTACCTCATCATTTGGCCATCATTCGGGTAAGTGGCGAGACAGTACGAGCGCTGGTAACCACACAGTTGAGCGCCCTACAAACCAACCATCGTCGTCTGTTTCCCTGCCTTTTCATTTCTGCAAACACAAGCGACCTAAGCAATTGTAGTGTCAAAATCGCGTGATGAAGTTATACGATGCAGTTTATATGTTGGTAGCGCCGAACGCCAATTACACACGTCTCTGCCCAACGCAAAGACCAATCTTGTCATTTATATTTTTGTTCATCATTTTCAGCAACTGTTTTTGAAGAATGCCAATGTGAAGAAATAGCACATTAGACGCGTAAAAAATTGTTTTTAACGCAACTGGTGTGCTGTTTCTTCGCATCGGAAACCTTGTTTCATTCACACCGCCATCCCCAGTGCAGTCGGACTTCTTTTGTGCCACGTATACTTGCTTCACACAGTCAAAGAGAAAGACTGGATGTGATGAAAGATCAAAAAGGAAAAAGACTCTTTCAAACAGCGAAAGTAAGATTATGTTCCACCATAATTTAAAAAGAACGATTTCAAAAATTTACCGAAAATTGCGAAAAAATGTAATATAAAATAAAAGTACCGGCACTAATACTGCCATTGCGATATCTCGGAGGAATGTCGCCGATAAGCATCAATAATTTATAATTTTTGGGTGAAATATCGATATATCGATATTTTATCAGTAGCCCTAGTTCATACGTGTAGCAATATGGAGTGGAGCGCCATGATGCATAGACGTCGTACCTTCCATCAGGTGTGCCCGCATCTCGTGGTCGTGCGGTAGCGTTCTCGCTTCCCACGCCCGGGTTCCCGGGTTCGATTCCCGGCGGGGTCAGGGATTTTCTCTACCTCGTGATGGCTGGGTGTTGTGTGCTGTCCTTAGGTTAGTTAGGTTTAAGTAGTTCTAAGTTCTAGGGGACTTATGACCACAGCAGTTGAGTCCCATAGTGCTCTGAGCCATTTGAACCATTTTCCATCAGGTGTTTATCAGCCAGGCTAGGGATACTCTGACCCCCCTTGTCGCTACAGCTCATTTTATACATGATTCTCATTTCGACGTCACTGACGTGTTGCTGACCAGCGCCATGTGTGGGCCGGTTTTTGCACTCGTTTTTGTTTTCAATAAAACCATGCCATATCAGGCATATCTGGCACTTCTTACCTATCTGCCTACATTATCCCGTGAATTAGTGTACTTTCAAATGTTAACGGACTTTTCGATATGTGCATGATGTAAAGCATTGCCGATGTTACATTACAGATGTACAGTATAGATGCCACAACCTACGTCAGGCAAGCCAGGAGTGCGTTTCTTCCTCTAATGAAATTTTACTAATGAAGAGACAAAATAATCAGATTGTTTTTCCTGTCTTATTAACAAGATCTTTACTACCACCACTGATTTTGTTATAAATATGTAGTGGAAGACTACTTATTCTGGAATGTCTCCAGAAGGCTCACAGTAGGTGGCAGCCTGAACTAGGACGGCAGCTCGCACATAATGTAGTGGAAAGAACCTAGCAAAATGCACGAGGTCACAGAAACTGTACCCCTAGCAAGTGTATGTCAAACAGTATGAATAGAAAGTGTTGCAGTGCATCATGACAACACAAGACACATCGCCGGCCGGAGTGCCATGCCTCGGGCATGGATGTGTGTGATGTCCTTAGGTTAGTTAGGTTTAAGTAGTTCTAAGTTCTAGGGGACTGATGACCTCAGATGTTAAGTCCCATAGTGCTCAGAGCCATTTGAACACAAGACACATCAACAGGACTGGTGCACCTCAGTACATGTCAGGCAGGCCATCCGCTTCACATCTTGACAAACACACAGACACACACACACACACACACACACACGCACACACACACGCACACACACACACACACACACAGAGAGAGAGAGAGAGAGAGAGAGAGAGAGAGAAACAAATTAACTGCACACGCAGATACTAGGCGTACATACTTTTGTTGGTAGCTGTATTGCACTAGCATCAAATTAAAAGTAGTTCAAAATCTCTCGTTTCAGACCAAGGTTTCCGGTATATTTTTGTGAGCTATGCGGGAAAAGCAACTGGAAATCACCTCTTAACGATGGCCGGTTGGGTACCCCGTTTGTCACGCACCCACCCAGACGCGATTTCACTCGAACTCAACAACAGATTAGATTCAAAATAGCCCACCCTACCAAACTGAACAGGGAATGACACGAAAAGCAAAATTATTTAGTGATCATAATGGTATTCTTATTGGTAGGGTCACATTGTGTAAAAGGATTGGAAAACTTCAACAGCAGATTGGCTTTTTTATGTGACATCACATAATAGGTCATTTCAGTAATAATAAACAAACAAGAAGCCTCAAAATCCGTGGGTCAAATTATTCTTGTTTTGACTTGAGAAACTCGCCCCCAAAATTTGTAATTCTCATTCTCACCCGTATAATGCTCGCTTTAACGGATGTAATAGGTACAGTATTCTATAGCAAGATCGTCAAAGAGGCCGATCTACTCATGCTTAAACATATGGAAACCCATCCTGCACAAAGGTATTCAGAGTAAATTGCAGTTACAGGCGAGATGGAAAGGAAACTAATGGTCATTAAGAGGTGACGTCACTGGTTATACGCTGTTGGGTCGTTCGTCATATCCTGCGCCTTGTGAGAGTTTCGCACACTTCAAATGAAGTGGCAAGCATATCCGCTCCGGAGAAGCGGAAATTTTGCATCTCTCATTCTCAGCCAGCGGAAACTATCACGTCGGCCATCATTCGACAAGTGCTCACTTCCTGCCTTACGCTAATGACTCGCTGTTCACGTTGTGATATTAATAGACATCCTAGAGACAAGAATTTTGTGGTATATCTCTGTGACAACAATATTTAGCGAACAGTGGTAGAGCAACACTTAGGACTCGCTTCTGTACAAAATATTTATACGCATGCGCCAGTTGAAGTCTGTTCAGTATGACGCAGTAAAAATTTGTTGTCGTTCATATAGCGAATCTTTATTTTTGTACAGACATTGCGTACTACGCGTAAACTTCCTTGAGTTCGTTAATAAACTTCGTTGGGCATTATTCGTAGCTCGACGTGCACCTGAAAAGTAACCTCTTTATATCTACATTCGCTCTATAACGTCTAGCGCGACCGCAGCAGCAGCTTTCGATGTCCCTTCACATAAGTGATTCAAACCATACGGCTACAAATAGTAAACAATGTTTTTAAAGAGCCCCATTAAAAACAGGGATGTCAAATTTTGTCCTCGAAGTAGCCACTCACAAACCTATTCATCCATTGTTGGGGAAACCCGACTTCGAGGCTGAAATGTAGTGGTGTCACACACTGTAAGCCAAAAACCTGATTGTATTCTTTCTTAACTTCTAGGAAAGCCAACAATTGCAGTCTACAAAAATGGGACCCGTGATGATTTTTCTACACGTATAAATTATCCTACAAAGCCTTTATAACTTAGATTAATCCACATCACTAACCTAGGATGAAATTGATACTCCGAATTGCAAATGCTGCAGTTGCCTCTATTTAAATATCCATTAACATGATAGTTGCGCGTCTGTTAAAAACGTGCACTTAGAAAACTGCTTCGTCGTTGATCTTTCCTACCATTACTTACGCAAGCTTGATTTCGGGACGTAGTCACGTTTTGAATGCTTGCAACCGCACTTCCTTCAGCTTGAAATTACGTGATTAATGATCATATTCGTGAAAATTGGTATATTGCGCTCGAAACACGAAGTGCCGTTTTTAATACATTTTTTATGACTGCAATGATTTTTTGTATTGAATACTAACTTCAGTGAGCAGTTGAGTTTGGAATACCAACATTCAATTCATGGAAGCTGCCAGATTTAATACAGCTTAAAATGCTGACTGTCTAAAATGTCGCATAGTGCTGCTCATTTCCATGCCATTTACGTAACACTGGAGTCTTCATTCCCTTCACTAGCGCTGCTCAGACGCATATGTTTGTCTTAATCTTCCCTAGCCAGTAGTAACGCAGTTAAATTATCAATATTGTCAATATTAATTTCATAAAATCTCTTGATGAATTAAACGCACAACCTTATATGTGTGTATGTGCGTACTACAACAAAAGAAGTTATTCTGTTTCGGAAATCCTGTTTTTTCGCATACGTAAGCAAGCAAGTCTCACATCCGGAGGATACACCGTATTCCCGTTTCGAAGAGAAATGAATTCAAACGAATCCAGGAGTAAAAATAATTCTTATCTAATACACACCAAGCATTTTTTAAAGATTACTTTTAAACAAATAGTATCTACGCCAGTCTGTCGTTCCTACACACTCAGTTCTCTTTCTCTTTTTTTAAGTTTGCACGAACATCCGTAAAGTGTTTCCACATTTTCCTCCAAAAGGAATGTCAACATCCTCCTAGAATTTCCTAGGCTTCAGTATTTCTTTGTGTTTCTTCACACGTCACCGTTCCAGGTATGGCTACATAGGGTGTACTTCTACTGTAGAAACTGGAATGGGTAGTAATTTCTCGTTAGAAACTGGTGTACGCAAGTTATCGTGCTACTGAATAAACAGAGTGCAGGTCGCGACATGATTCCTTCCGCTGCTGAAACCTCGCACCATTTCGAGGCCTGTGGACAGTAGCCAATTACTTTTTTAGAACTCCATATAACTGGCTGTCTCTGCTACGTCTGTTGTTATTCGACACTTCTTTCTGACACTCCTTTTTTCTGACAGTGGAGAGACACACGGGAAGGAACAGATGGTCCGCGATCCGACCGATAAACAAAGCGTGAAACATGATTCACAATGGACTTCACATCCGCTAGGGGCCCGATTAACCTGCAGAGAGTAAATATTTCACTCATCTATATTTCGTTATGTTTTTACTCGAACAACAGGCGCCTGTGCTACAGTATTAACTAAATAGCTTTGACAGAATGCGTTCGACTGTTCGACTCGGGAAAAGTCCTTGGCCGACTGTCCAGTTGCGCAAAAATTTATGATGTTACACGCAACACAGTTCTTTCTCGTTACTTATCGTCTCATTCGTCCAAATTGTCAGCAGTCAAAATGCGCTGATGTAGATGCTGATGATGACTGCAATGAAATGGGGATGTGTTATGCTGATGATTTGCTAGTCCAGCTAAAGGAGGATGAGTACTTGCGTGGAAATGTAGCTGTCAGTAACTGTGGAAGGATAATAATTGGAGTTATGTTAGTTTTAGGATGACTGACTCCCACAACGTGAGAGGTAACGATAACGGATCTTATGGACAGGAAAATTAAATTGTGAACAACTTTCTGGATGCGGAAGTAAGGACTTGTTACAGTTACGTTGGAACTGGCTGGACGATATGTGGAGGCGAAGGGGAGGTATGTATTGGTGGCGGCGCTACATAGTGGTAATTTGCTGGTCAACTTTCAGGTTATGTAAAATATCCGGAAATGTTTTAAGAATTTAGAGATGGAATGGGAAGTTAATTAAGAAGTATAGGATGCTAGTTGGAGGAAAGAGGCCAGACAGAGGAAACGACAACCAAGAGCTTGCGTGTAGTGATGGAATTCAAGAGGAACAGAAATCTATTCTAAGTTGGGAATCATAACGGTCGAATGGGGCTGTCGTACGAGTGGTGGTGGAGTGGAGGCGACCACGGGAGCTGCCTTTCACTAGTTTTAGGGATTTAAGTCTGTCGTGGGCTCGTTGCACAGAAGCGCTCAAGTTTTATGATATGTCGACGATACTAGCTTTGTGCGTATAAGGCAGCGCATACTCCATGAGTTATGACCGCACAGTGAGATCTTTATACCTGAAGGTTCGATGTGTTAGATTTCCGGAGACTGCAAGTAATACAGGGACACTTATAGTCACCTCATGCTGAAAGGTTGCCAGGAATGGAAAATTGCGTACGTGCTCCAGTGAGGACTCCGAAGTATTGGTTATGCTGATAATTGTCACATTATGTGCGGCTATGTGCACCTGAAAAAACCAGTTTTATCAGGCCAATCGCGTTTCGGCTTTTGCGTTCTGAAAGGCATCATCAATGGCCCGTACTATATACAGGGTTATTACAAATGATTGAAGCGATTTCACAGCTCTACAATAACTTTATTATTTGAGATATTTTCACAATGCTTTGCACACACATACAAAAACTCAAAAAGTTTTTTAGGCATTCACAAATGTTCGATATGTGCCCCTTTAGTGATTCGGCAGACATCAAGCCGACAATCAAGTTCCTCCCACACTCAGCGCAGCATGTCCCCATCAATAAGTTCGAAAGCATCGTTGATGCGAGCTCGCAGTTCTGGCACGTATCTTGGTAGAGGAGGTTTAAACACTGAATCTTTCACATAACCCCACAGAAAGAATTCGCATGGGGTTAAGTTGGGAGAGCGTGGAGGCCATGACATGAATTGCTGATCATGATCCCCACCACGACTGATCCATCGGTTTTCCAATCTCCTGTTTAAGAAATGCCGAACATCATGACGGAAGTGCGGTGGAGCACCATCCTGTTGAAAGATGAAGTCGGCGCTGTCGGTCTCCAGTTGTGGCATGAGCCAATTTTCCAGCTTGTCCAGATACACGTGTCCTGTAACGTTTTTTTCGCAGAAGAAAAAGGGGCCGTAAACTTTAAACCGTGAAATTGCACAAAACACGTTAACTTTTGGTGAATTGCGAATTTGCTGCACGAATGCGTGAGAATTCTCTACCGCCCAGATTCGCACATTGTGTCTGTTCACTTCACCATTAAGAAAAAATGTTGCTTCATCACTGAAAACAAGTTTCGCACTGAACGCATCCTCTTCCATGAGCTGTTTTAACCGCGCCGAAAATTCAAAGCGTTTGACTTTGTCATCAGGTGTCAGGGCTTGTAGCAATTGTAAACGGTAAGGCTTCTGCTTTAGCCTTTTCCGTAAGATTTTCCAAACCGTCGGCTGTGGTACGTTTAGCTCCCTGCTTGCTTTATTCGTCGACTTCCGCGGGCTACGCGTGAAACTTGCCCGCACGCGTTCAACCGTTTCTTCGCTCACTGCAGGCCGACCCGTTGATTTCCCCTTACAGAGGCATCCAGAAGCTTTAAACTGCGCATACCATCGCCGAATGGACTTAGCAGTTGGTGGATCTTTGTTGAACTTCGTCCTGAAGTGTCGTTGCACTGTTATGACTGACTGATGTGAGTGCATTTCAAGCACGACATACGCTTTCTCGGCTCCTGTCGCCATTTGGTCTCACTGCGCTCTCGAGCGCTCTGGCGGCAGAAAAATGAAGTGCGGCTTCAGCCGAACTAAACTTTATGAGTTTTTCTACGTATCTGTAGTGTGTCGTGACCATATGTCGATGAATGGAGCTACAGTGAATTTATGAAATCGCTTCAATCATTTGTAATCGCCCTGTACATATTTCTATGTATACTATATTGTTTTACATACTAGATGTTGTATTTTCATATTGGAAACAATTTTGGGACTTTTTGACTTACTTTCAAGTAATAATAGTTCATAGTTGTAGTTACAAGGTTTGAAACTGCTGCCTTACAACAGAGCTCGCTTTGCTGGTTTTAAAGCTTGTGCTCCCGGTTTTTCGAATTCTCACTGGCACAGCACTGAGTGCATGACCACACGTTTCCCTCAAATTTTGTTTTCAATGTTTTTGCGAGCTATTGAATGCTATTGTCAACTGCCGAATGTGTGCATGTTGATATCTGTGGTGTGGTGGCGGTGGTGGTGGTGGTGGTGGTGGTGTGTGTGTGTGTGTGTGGGTTGGTATGTGTTTCTGTGTTGTGCCATGTGTATGTGTATACCTGTATTTTTAACACTATTCTTTATTATTTATATTTTTATGGCGTTATCACGTATCCGTTTTTGCAGTAGCTCTCTGGATGTGGGCCGGCCGCGGTGGTCTCGCGGTTCTAGGCGCGAAGTCCGGAACCGTGCGACTGCTACGGTCGCAGGTTCGAATCCTGCCTCGGGCATGGATGTGTGTGATGTCCTTAGGTTAGTTAGGTTTAAGTAGTTCTAAGTTCTAGGGGACTGATGACCACAGCTGTTAAGTCCCATAGTGCTCAGAGCCATTTGAACCATTTTTTTCTCTGGATGTGGCAATTTCCCTGCGTTGGTTTATGGTATTTAATTTGGTTATTTATCCTGATGATTTTATTGTCTTGTTCTATGTTGGTGTGATGACGACCTTAGTGCTTTAAGTGCCCTGTGGATGTGGAATGGTTTGCTTCACACTTCAGTGACCGATGTGCTCTTTGTATCGTGTTTTAAAATTCCTCTATATCATTCATGTATACATTGCATCACAGATTTGACATTCAAGTTTGTATATTGCTGCTCCCAGGAATCTGTATCTCTTGATTGTTGGTTGGTTTGACTTTGAAGAGTTTGCACTGTTTCTTTAGTATGTTCGTCACTCTGTGTGTTAATGTCCGTGCTTAAGTCATAGTATACCATATGATTTCTTTCCGTGTGGTGTAGTAAGTAAAAAATTGGACTATCATTACGTTATAAGAAGTCAGAACGTGCTAGAACTGTTTCTACGTTCGCAGTATAGTATCTAGTACGTAAAATAAAATTGTAGAGTCGTAAATAGTTATATATTTCAGGCCACCGGTGGCGATATTCAAAAACTAAATGCTAAATGCATATAGCAAGAAAGAATTGGTTGCATTTGGTTTCACATCGACGGATATAACGTGCCTATTACCAACATAATATTACACTCATTGGGGACGCCAGGGCAAGAAAACTAATACGCAGGTTTAGAAATCTGTGAGGATTGTAGTTGGCGCAGATTGTGCTAATACGTTAGTTACGACGATTAATAGTACGACCTTATTAGTCAAACGCATTCTTCTAAAGCTTGCAACTGTTCTAGTGTAAGAGATGGTGTCGCAGAATCATTTGCTAATTCAGTCGAGTTACTGCCCAGCGATGTGGCGGAGTTGTTATGACACAGGAAACGTATGCAGGAGAACAGCGATTCCAGTACCCGCCTGGAAATCGAGATTTGCGTTTCTTGTGATTTCCCCATACCGCGTGCCGCGAATGCTGGCACGTTTCACTTAAAGGAGCAGGGCCGATTTCCTTCCGCATCCTGCACCAACTCGAACTAGCACTCCGTCGCTAATGCCACCGTCGTCGACAGGGTATTAAAACTTTTTTTTAAAAAAAATCATCCATATTCAGGCTTGTTCAGTGCAGTCCGCCACGAATTCTGTGGCAAAGTCCTCAATTATTTGTTGGATATATTTCGATCTCTGCATTCCTCTACAGTTATTCCTCTCTACAGCAGCCTTGAATTGTAGGATACCCAACTTCCAGAAATAAGTATGTGCCAAAAGAAGAACAAATAATGTCTAGTAAACATGGCCTCTAAAATGCCTACCTGAAGAGCTATGAACACCAGTTCATCTTCGATACTGTGACACACATCTCTCCTACTGCAAGCTCTTCGGTTTTCATAACTTTGAAGGCGGTGTTATGGGCCAAAACAAGAAGAAAATCACAAGTAAACAATGGCTTTCTTCTTCGCTAGTGTGAGACACTCCTCTTTTGCCCAACATGTGCCCATAACTCTTCAGGTATGTATTTTAGAGGCCATATTTACTGGACAATTTTTTCTTGTTTTGGTCCGTACTACAACCTCCAAAAATATGGAAACCAAAGAGCTTGCTGTAGAAGAGATGTGTTTTTCAGTATCGAAGATGAACAAGTGCTCATTTTTGTTAAGATATGCCTTTCAGAGCCCTTGTTTACTGGACATTTCTTTCTTGTCTTGGTCCTTATTAGCCTACCACCTGTGAACGTTGCGTTACCCTACAATATTACCAATAACAGTATCAGTACACGTATTCCATTGACAGAGATATCAGGGTCCCTTACCTCAAAACTGATACATGTACCCTTCTACATCGTTCCTGAAAGTTTGTAACGTCAGCATGGAATAACCCTGTTGGGACCAAATATCAAACGGATCGAGTCTCTTCTTCTCTGGTTTTTCCACAGTCCTTGACTATCATACAATGCTGTGCACCAACGCACATTCTCAGGAAGTTCTTCCTCGTGTTAAGGCCGATGTTTGATACTAGTAGACTTCTTTTGGCGACAATTGCTCTCTTTGCCTGCACTAGCCTGCTTTTTACGTCCGCCTTGCTTCCTTCACCATGTTTTATTCTGCTTTCACGTTGGTAAATTCCATAGCTTCACCTACTTTGTGGTTCCAGTTTTGAAGTTTGCCGGTAATTTTATTTCTGCTACTCATCATTACTTTCGGTTTTCGTAGGATTCCCGTCTATCCATGTTCTGTACTCAGTGAATTAAAAAAAAAGTGTGAAATCTTATGGGACTTAACTGCTAAGGTCATCAGTCCCTAAGCTTGCACACTACTTAACCTAAATTATCCTGAGGACAAACACATACACCCATGCCCGAAGGAGGACTCGAACCTCGGCCGGGACCAGCTGCACAGTCCATGACTGCAGCGCCTCAGACCGCTCGGCCTCAGTGAGCTGTTCATTCCCTTCTGCAGATCACGTAACTCTTGCTCACTTTCATTGAGGATAGCAATGCCATCAGCGAATCTTATCATTTATATCCTTTCGCCCTAAATTTCAATTCCACTCCTGAATTCTGCCATAGCTTTTCGATACGTATATCGAACAGTTGTACCACTATTGTCGATTTTCTTTCGTCATCCGTTAGCTTACTGAGCGAGGCGAAAATTTCTATAGGCCCCGGCACGTGACCTTATCTGTCTTATTCCCGTAATCCCTACGGGAGATACACGACTGTGGCTGCACAATGGTCCCACAATCTTCATCGAATACAGGTTCTCAATAAATTCAACCGCGAGAACTACGTTGCCATTCTTCCAAAGATTCCCGTTTATCAAGTTTCATGGTAGGCATAGTGCCTATTCTTGGTAAACTGAGACAGTGAAATAAGTGGAATAGTTAATAAATGCAGTTGTGCCACTTTTATAGGTTTTCGAAGTAAGCGCTGCATCTTCAGGGCTTTCTGTTATTATGTAAGGACACTTGTCTGGCGCGTTGACATTGCTATGAGCGTCCTTAGATAACAGTAGAAAGCCCTGCTCACGAAGTTGTTACTCTGAAATTTAGTTTGGCATAACAGAGAAGTTATAAATCCAGTTGACGGAATTTATTATTAAAATTCCCAATTAAATTCCCCGAGCAGGTCCCGTGAGATAAAGTATGTGATCAAAAGTTTTTAGTGACCATTAGTGTGGATTATGAAGTCTTGAAATCAGCTGGGGACATTTTCAATGAAGTATCCGAACGTCTATGGAGGAATGGCACCCCATTCTTCAAGAGCCACAACCAGAAAAGGCAGTACCATAGCTACATGGAATTGTCAGTGTTAGAGACGCGATGTATTACTTGAACTCGAATTAATGATGAATTTTTTTTGGTAATATCTTTACTGGCTAAGTCTGTATATAGGAAGTCTGATAATTAGTCCCGACAGTTATCAATCATCTCCAGATTGAAATATACACAGTGGTGTCTAAGATAAGAGATACTCTTATCAACTGGCTGTTAATATCATTCACTTACGTTGACAGTCAGTTGTCAAAGTGCCCTCTTATCTTAGGCACTGCTGTCAGTATTTTGATCTGAAGATGACCGCTAACGGTTGAAACAAGTTATAAAATTTCCTATGTGCGATCATGGCTATTAAAGATTTTACAAAAACAAAAAAACAAAAAGTAGGAAATGGCTGTGTTGGACGCTGTGTGGAGCTCCTCGAGCATTGTAGACTATTCTTTTTACCTCCCTATGCACAGTATATGTGCTAACTTGTCTGCTGGTAGCACTTGGGAACTCACAAGTAATTTCTTCCGCCGAATTCACGCAATTTTTGAGAACAAACGTCCGCAATGCTCGATGGTTCCTATCCGCCAGTACATGAGGTCTTTCTCGTCTTGGTTTAGCTGTTGTTGTTCCTTCGCTTCGACTTGGGCAGCTTTGAATTTGTTTCTTAGGTGACATGCAATGATTAAGCAACGTTCGAAGGCACTAAGCTCTCTGGGCCGATGCAGCCTGCTGTCACTGCTTCTCTATTGAAAACACAATATTCGTACTCTCCTCCTCCTTTTATAATGGCGAGTTCTCCCTTCGTGATATCTAGCGGTCAGTTCCACAATGAATAATGGTACGGTATCCAGATATTTCTGCTCATATAGTGTGTACAGTGCGCTCGAGAAAACTGCGATACGTTATGTGGTGTACTTTACCTTCTTCACTAACAAGAAACGAAAAAAGGGTAGAAAAGTTCAGGTCATAGGGAGCCTGTACACGCTGCAGGTCAGATAATACAACTCGTATTATGCGGTGCAACAATGAGATTTCACCCATTAATATTCAGCTGTCTTAAGCATCCAATTGGCTAGCTATTGATTACGCATTATCTTGAGTGGCAGGTAACTCATTGTGAATACACTATTTGCTTCAGAAGCTTCCCTCTACATCCTCATCTTGAGCTTACAGGGTGACAGTTATTGAACTATATGAAAAAATTAATTAGTTACAAACTACGAGGTGCACACACTTTATTCAACATGTAAACGTCACTACAGATATTTGGATTTAGGTGATGACGTGTTCGATATGCGTGCCGTCATTGGCGATGTGGCGCAGACGAATAGCGACATTCTGCATGATCCGCTTAAGTGTCGGAACATCGATGCTGACGATGACCTCCTGAATGGGTGTTTTCAGCTCAGCAATGGTTTTGAGGCTATTGCTGTACATTTTCTTTTTAATATAGACTCACAGAAAGGAATCACAAGAGTTCAGATACGAAGAATATGGCGGCCAATCGAGGCCTATGCCAGTGGGTACTCCAGAGACAGAATGCGGTCCTCAAAGTGCTCCTCCAGGACATCAAACACACTCCTGCTTCGATGGCGTCGAGCTCCGTCTTGCATGAACCACATCTTGTCGAAATCAGGTTCACTTTGAATAACAGGGACGAAATCATTTTCCAAAATCTTCAAGTACCGTTCGATAGTCACCATGCCATCAAGGAATATCGCATCGATTATTCCGTGAGTGGACATTGCACACCACACAGTCACCTGTCGGGGGTGACAAGACTTATCGATCGCGAAATGCGGATTCTCAATCACCCAAATGCGCCAATTTTCCTTATTGACGAACCCATCCAAATGAAAGTGGGATTCATCGCTAAACCAAACTATACTAATTCCCATCATGCCACGCAGCCAACAGTGCAGTTTGAACGTCCTCGCGCAGAAGTTATTATGAAGTTATTTCATATAGTTCAATTGAACGTCCAAACGCAAAGTCCAGAAGTTATGATGAAGTTATTTCATATAGTTCAATAACTGCATTTTGAGATGAGAAGAGAACCTACAGGAAAACCTGCTGATCTCAGGGCTCCATTTGTAGCTCACACTCTCACGATAGCCTCGGAATATCTACAACCTGCCTCAGGTTGCTAGAGAAGATAAGGTAGGGTATATAAAACTGCAAATTACAAATCCTGTGGTGATCCTCTTACTTTCCTCCTCGCCTGCACTGCACTCCTTGTTTATCGCATGCTTGAAGCCAACTGTGGAAGTGTGGTCCATGTTGGAAAATCTTCTCAACAGGGCCCTCTTTATTAATAGTAACGCTTTGGTCTCTGTGAACTGGGAGATTTCTCCTTGGTCTCATTGGTGTAAGCAACCCCTTCCAGGCCTGTGTATTGTGTACCCAGATGACTTGTAAAAGGCCTCTGTTAGGGTTCTGCCTCATGCAGCTACGCTCTTCCTGAAAAATCCTTAGTTACTGCTTCCATCAAGTTTCTTGAACACGACTCTAGCTGTTTACTGTAAAGGCGCTAAATTTGCAGGTTCGAAGCACGTGGAAATGGCTAGTATTCAGCTTTCGCGATAGTGGCACGAGTGTTTGACCTCGTCATGCTGGCGGCTGCCTCGTGGATGTTGTCGCACTGCTCAGGATGAACACTGGGCCATATCTCGTGCTGCGTCACTCACAACAGAACTATAAAGCCGCCTGCTCTGCTGTTGCACCAGCCAAGCATGTACGGGGGATTGCGTGATCTGTGCAACACACGAGGCTAGAGGGACGCGACAGCCGATAAGCGCCAAGATCCTTGATCAACATCCGTAGCTTCATTGGCCACGGGCCTACGGCCGGATGCCCTTGCCTTCTCAGGTAGGCAACAGCTGTCGTTTCCACAGGCCGTAAACAGTCATGTTTATATGCGTACGAGTAAACAATAGACTATTAAAGGACACTACACTGTTGTTACACTCAACACTTACTACATCACGTAGTCGTTAATTCTATATCTCACATTAGCATGCACATTATACTTCCTATCCAGCACTGTGCTAGCAACGACACTTTCTACGTCAGATAAGATACCTGAGCATTGAGGCGCCAAAAGTTACGGGACAGCGATAAGGACATATACAAATAGCGATAGTATCGCGTACATAATGTACACTACTGGCCATTAAAATTGCTACACCGAGAAGAAATGCAGATGATAAACGGGTATTCATTGGACAAATATATTATACTAGAACTGAGATCTGATTACATTTTCACGCAATCTGAGTGCATAGATCCTGAGAAATCAGTACCCAGAACAACCACCTCTGGCCGTAATAACGGCCTTGATACGCCTGGGCATTGAGTCAGACAGAGTGGATGGCGTGTACAGGTACAGCTGCCCATGCAGCTTCAACACGATACCACAGTTCATCAAGAGTAGTGACTGGCGTATTGTGACGAGCCAGTTGCTCGGCCACCATTGACCAGACGTTTTCAATTGGTGAGAGATCTGGAGAATGTGCTGGCCAGGGCAGCAGTCGAACATTTTCTGTATCCAGAAAGGCCCGTACAGGACCTGCAACATGCGGTCGTGCATTATCCTGCTGAAATGTAGGGTTTCGCAGGGATCGAATGAAGGGTAGAGCCACGGGTCGTAACACATCTGAAATGTAACGTCCACCGTTCAAAGTGCCATCAATGCGAACAAGAGGCGATCGAGACGTGTAACCAATGGCACCCCATACCATCACACCGGGTGATAAGCCAGTATCGCGATGACGAATACACGCTGCCAATGTGTGTTCACCGCAATGTCACCAAACACGGATGCGACCATCATGATGCTGTAAACAGAACCTGGATTCATCCGAAAAAATGACGTTTTGCCATTCGTGCACCCAGGTTCGTCGTTGAGTACACCATCGCAGGCGCTCCTGTCTGTGACGCAGCTTCAAGGATAACCGCAGTCATGGTCTCCGAGCTGATAGTCCATGCTGCTGCAAACGTCGTCTAACTGTTCGTGCAGATGGATGTTCTGTTGCAAACGTCGCCATCTGTTGACTCAGGGATCGAGACGTGGCTGCACGATCCGTTACAGCCATGCAGATAAGATGCCTGTCTTCTAGACTGCTAGTGATACGAGGCCGTTGGGATCCAGCACGGCGTTCCGTATTACCCTCCTGAACCCACCGATACCATATTCTGCTAACACTGATTGGATCTCGACCAACGCGAGCAGCAATGTCACGATACGATAAACCGCAATCGTGATAGGCTACAATCCGACCTTTATCAAAGTCGGAAACGTGATGATACGCATTTCTCCTCCTTACACGAGCCATCACAACAACGTTTTACCAGGCAACGCCGGTCAAATGCTGCTTGAGAAATCGGTTGGAAAGTTACCTCATGTGAGCACGTTGTAGTTGTCCCCACCGGCGCCAACCTTGTGTGAATGCTCTGAAAAGCTAATCATTTGCATATCACAGCATCTTCTTCCTGCCGGTTAAATTTCGCGTCTGTAGCACGCCATCTTCGTGGTGTAGCAATTTTACTAGGCAGTAGTGTAGATGGCAACGTGTCACCGAGCCATAGCTGTTTGTTATTTGGTGTGAAGAACATTTTGGACAGTTCGAGCGAATGATTTGGACATCCAGATCGCCCCACACGAATCCCATCGAACATTTGTGAAACATAATTGACAGATCAGTTCGTACACAAAATCCTACAGCGGCCACATTTTCGTAATTATGTACGGCTATTTAGGCAGCGTGGCTCATTATTTCTGCAGGGGACTTGCTGAGTCCGAGCCACGTCGAGTTGTTAGACTACGTCGGGCAACACGATGTTAGGGGGTATCTCGTGAGTTTACCCCAGAGAACATCAGATGTGATGCGACAGATGTCTGGTCCCTTTTTCTGTCACCTGTGTGTAAAAACGACATTTTTTTTAAATGTACGTGAATATAATGTTTGCGTATCTGCAGAGGTTGGACAGAAATATGACAACACCACGAGAAATGCGTTCTTCAACATAAATTCAGATGCCAGTCAAGCCCACAGGCACCGCTGTTGTATTTGACCACGAAAGGCACCTGGGCAGTGTCTTCAATATGTTGCAAGTGTCAGTCATTGCGGGATCAGTGTTCTGTGTAGTTATGAGTGCATTGTGTCGGAGCTAACTGCAATCGAACTTCGGCCAATTGTTTGTGTTTGTATGATGGATGCTTCTGTAACCAAGCTAGCCGAAGTGTTGGGTGTTTCAGGAGGCATCATATCGAAGATTTATACCGCAAACAGGAAAAGCGGAAAAATATCATCCGCTAAATCGCTAAGCGGACGAAAGTTGTGTGGAGTGAGCGTGACACACGGTAGTTCAAAAGGATTGTCACTAGAAATACGAGAACGACAGCTGAAAAAGCCGCTGCAGAACTACATGTCGCACTTGCGAACACTGGCAGCTCCAAAACAACTCGTCAGAAGCTACAGAAGCAGGGAATTACAAAAAAAAAAAAAATGGTTCAGATGGCTCTGAGCACTATGGGACTTAACTTCTGAGGTCATCAGTCCCCTGGAACTTAGAACTAATTAAACCTAACTAACCTAAGGACATCACACACATCCACGCCCGAGGCAGGATTCGAACCTGCAACCGTAGCGGTCTCGCGGTTCCAGACTGTAGCGCCTCGAACCGCTCGGCCACATCGGCCGGCGGGGAATTACAGGGCGAGCTGCAGTTTAAAAAACAGCTCATTAGTGATGCAAATGCTTTTAACAGGAACACACGGCGCCATGAAACCTGGACTATGGAGCAATGGAAAAAAGTCATTTGGTCGAATGAGTTTTCTTTCACACTGTTTCTAGCTTCTTGCCAAGTTTACATCTGAAGAGTGAAACGTAATGATGGTATATGGTATAAGATTGAATTGAAAACCATACAGGACCTGTATTTATCCATTCCGAGACGACTGGAAGCCATTTTGAATGTTAACGGGTTTCCTACACCGTATTACGCATGGAAATGTGTTTTTTTTGTTTCTGTATTTTTGTCCCTCCTCAGTATATCAAAAGCTGTATTACGGTACTATAAAAAACTAAACTCCGCCCCAACAGGCTATGAAGGCCCACCGGTAACAACTGGCCGCCGTGTCCTCCTCAGCCCACTGGGTGCGGATATGTAGGAGCATGTGGCAAGCACACCCCGTCGATTTACGAAACCGGAGCCGCTGCTTCTGAGTCAAGTAGCTCCTCAGTTTGCCTCCACGGGCTGAGTGCAACCCACTTGCCAACAGCACTCGGCAGACCTGATGGTCAGCCATTCAAGTGCGATCCCAGCCTGACATCGCTTAGTTTCGATGATCTGGCGGAAAGCGGTGTTACCACTGCTGCAAGACCATTTGCTATTACGTCATAATACTTGACAAAAAAACCATGTTGTACGTTACCTATACATTCTGGAAAAAGTGCATCTCTTGTTATATAAATTAGGTATAATCTTTTCTTTTATTTGATGCTAGTCCTCACATCTTCCTCATTTATTGTCTACACCTTAATGCTTTTCTGTACTATTTTTATATTTTGCGTATTTACACTCTTGGTTCTGAGACTTTGCTATTCCGCTTTTTCACTATACTCTTGCACAACTGACTTGTAATTTTATAGAAAAATATTACTCCGTCCTTGTATCATACGTTTTATGAGACATGTATTTAAAGTCTTTTAACACTGCATGCATGAAGCAGCATCAGTTATATCTGTGCTTCGGCTTAATCTTCATAACAAATATCTATGTACAGATATTCTTTGATAAGCTTACATTCAGCTCACGATCAGTTCTACACACTACTTCTTGTCCAAGGATACATGTTTGGTGTTATAGCTATTCCGTTCAGGTAGTGCAGTAACTGTATAGATTACCATATAGATATGATATGTTATGACACGTCATTAGAATTTGAGCTTTTGTATTAATTTATACCACCTACATATAACTGATTTTAGTTGTTTCATGCCTTGCTTTGATGTATACAAATGCCGCGATGATGGTGTAATCCGGACACGGTAGTTATAACAAGAAACAATCAAACCGCCGCATGCATGCACTTAAAAAATATTATTTAGACATAACAAACATAATACTTCGAAATTTGTAAGTACGAGATCCTTTATTAGTTTTTTGTTCAACTTATTTTTTTGCTGCCGTTTGTGGTGTTGACAAACTGCTGCACCGAATGCAAAAAAGCACCGGTGTTTACTAGGCGCTACGGTGTTTCGCCACGTTGTTTTCCTTTTTCCAGGCTGGTGTGTCGAAATGCCTCAGCAGCGAGGTCGCGCTTTGCGCGCGTCTGTTCCTGGAGTCGGAGTGTCTTCCGTTTTGGTTTGTAATTTTTTTTAAATATCCTAGTGGTTGTAAGCGTAGGCTTCCGCGGCCGTTGTCTTCTTCAATAAAATTCTTCAGGGTATCAGACCGCATCGTCATAATTTAAAATGCGCCAACGTTTCGGCCAGCGTTGCAGCTAGCCTTCATCAGGGCCTTACGTTAACTGCTAAATGAACACACTTGGTTCCTTAAATAGCTGCACGAGAAAACCGTGTCGTTACTTGATTGGCTGTAAAAGGAGGAGGAGAAGGGGTGAAAGGTATACTTTATTGGTGTTTACTTTATTATCTGTCATTGGCTGAAATAGCTGTTTTCTGTTGGTCTTTATATTAATCCACCCCATTGGAGGAGACGGACGAATAGCGAACAGGTGATGGCTGTGATGTTTCCATGCTGTCCAGAAGCCGGCTGCGGCGTGCCATTGCTTTGTGTGCTCGCGACCATTACTGCGGCTCTCCGCGTGTCTGCATGGGCCGCCACGGCTCTGCCGCCGCTCCGTAGCCCTGCTATTGCAGGCAGCCAAGACCTCGGAAGCTTGTACCCGTCCTCTCTATTCATGTTGGCGGGTCTTTTGGCTATTTCTATCGCCTCTCTAATCTTTCTTTTGAAAGTGAGAGGCTGTTTCGCCAGGACGCGGGCTTCTTGAAAAAATATTGGTTTCACGCACTCGTCTCGGTGTTCCGCCACACTAAGTCAGTGGGTCATGCTGCTCAGGACGCTCCCCATGCACGTCAAAAAAATGCTGTGAGCAATACCAAACAGCTGGACTACACTCGTCACACGTTTCCTTCCAGTTCGCCGATCGTTCTTCTCCATGTGAAGTCATCCACATGTTGTCTCTGGGCCATTTTGTACTGATGAACACCACCATACTGCAAAAAAAAAAAAAAAAAAAAAAAAAAAAAAAACTGCTCGCTGATTGACACACACTGTCTTTTCCCGTTCCTCCAGCTGCCTCATGTTGCGGGGCCAGTCCCATTTGGCTCTATTATCGCGTGCTCTCACGCCATGTGACGTCCAGACTTCTGTGTACGACTGGGAGACCTCGGACAACATCATCCCGCACCTTCGTTCGTTTCTACCTAGTAATATATTATGTTACTTTACGTAGCTTGGTTGGTTGGATGATATGGGGGGGAGGGGACCAAACGACGAGGTCATCGGGCCAATCGGATTCGGAAAGGATGGGGAAGGAAGTCGGCTGTGCTCTTTCAAAGAAACCATCTGGGCATTTGCCAGAAGCGATTTTAGGGAAATCACGGAAAATCTAAATCAGCTTGGCAGGGCCTGGGTCTGGACTGTCGTCCTCCCGAATGCGAGTCCAGTGTGCTAACCACTGCACCACCTCGCTCGGTATTTAGCTTGTTTTTAAGTTTTGCAGTGCAGTGTATCATCCTCAAATATTCAAAAGTTGACAGTGCGCTTCAGCATTCCATATGGTAGAAACGTTGGCCTCCATACATGTGGTTTCAGAAAGTGATTGCAGAAATGGAGCGCATTGTACGTTCGCTGTTACCAAATAGGTGACAACAATGACGGAATAGGAAGACAGCGACACAGGGAACAATAGAATGAGAGAACATCTCATAATTCTACACAACAAACAGTACTATGAAAAAGCAAATTCTTAAAGATATACAATACATCTTCTTTCCCTGTGTATGTTCCACGAATTACTCTGAGATTATCTGCGACATACTTGGGTCAGAAAAATTAGAGAATGTGTACTTATTATCATGTGTATGTCAACGAACGCCAGCCGTTAGGCTTATCCTTCGAAAATCAACTATTAAAAAAAAATTAAGAAACGAGTTCAATAAATTCTAAGAGGGAGGCTGACTGTTAAAAAGCCTTTATTAACTATTCTCCATTACTATAGTAAACGGAATGATATTTTCCATATTCCCAGTTCTGCCTCATGTGCTATTCTATAACGGTACGTATACAACAACAAGGAAAAAAATCTACATTGAATCATAGGAGCTGCGCATAGCACTTGGGACTGAGGAGTTCTTTTGCAACTACAGTCGATACGAAGATGTCAGAAATTTGAACGAAATTTGTAACTGTCATTAAGACAAATGCGAAAACAGAGTGTAATAGAAATGTTGTATTGAAATATTGTATCGAAACTTATGCGAAAAAGATTTCGAAGAACTGTGCTAATAAAAATGAGACTCACTGTGCGACATAACTGGGACCTGAATTTGACATTGGGACAGGACGAAGTGAAAGCCATAGGTCAAATACACACACGCTGTGGACGGGTCAGATTAGGGGAACAAATTGGTTTAAACTGACACCAGTTGTCTAAAAAAACACAGATAACCTCTAAGTGCGTACGTTTACCAGCAAAATTAGTAAATATATCGGGCTGTCAACACAGATATCACCATCGAAGCGTCACAGTTATGCGCCGATAGTGCCGACATGCTTTATCAACGACACTGAACGGCGTTCTTGACGTCTGGAACATTGCGACGCAAACAGGAAGCAGAAATGATAGATCTAAGGCGCGTGGCCAGTAGTCAGAAAATTCCTCGCAAATCATGTAACTACGTGGTCTGTTACATCGTCGCCGGCCGGTGTGGCCGAGCGGTTCTAGGCGCTTCAGTCTGGAACCGCGCGACCGCTGCGGTCGCAGGTTCGAATCCTGCCTCGGGCATGGATGTGTGTGATGTCCTTAGGTTAGTTAGGTTTAAGTAGTTCTAAGTTCTTGGGGACTGATGACCTCAGATGTTAAGTCTCATAGTGCTTCGAGCCATTTGAACCATTTGTCACATCGTCAGCTCAGCAATCTGTACACTTCAGTATGATTGGGACAGACTGAAAATGAACGTCTGGCCTGTAATGGACTGATCAAGCGCTCGCCTTTCGCTAT
This sequence comes from Schistocerca piceifrons, assembly GCF_021461385.2. NCBI lineage: Eukaryota > Metazoa > Arthropoda > Insecta > Orthoptera > Acrididae > Schistocerca > Schistocerca piceifrons. Next base: position 232,160,175 of record NC_060139.1, read on the forward strand.
ACATAGTGCCTTTCAATACGGTTAAGGAAAGGACTACCCGATACGCTTTATAAATTTATTATACGACACAAAGAAATTCATAATTATTAGTATTTCACATGTTGTAGTTTTAATAACATGAATAATATGAGTTTCATTATTTTTCAAATAACTTAATTATTTTTCATATACTGGATTTATTTCTATATTTGTTATTTTAATCTGAAATCATCAACATTAAAAATTTTTAAATTTTTGAAATTACTTCAAAGGAAAGAGCACCGATAAGTAAATCATTTGTTGCGTAAAAGTATTTCTTTGATATATATACAATCTTTGTCCATCTTGGTTAATAGTTGAAAGTCGTACATAATGGCGGGAGTGAGATGTAGTTGTTGGCACATACTGCCGCGTTTAACATTCACAGTTTCATGATGTTATCCTTGGAAATTAAATCAAATGATTCTGTATGAAGAAAATTGAGACTGTTATTACGCGTTGATGTATTGTTGTACATTTGACATGGTCTACATCTGGTGCATCCCCTCATTATTGATCAATTGGAACGAAAATTGCATCTAATCAAATCTTCCGTTTGTCTTGTTTTGAAGAGGGAGTATAATTTTTGATTTGTGGAACCTTGCGACTGACGATAATGAAAAGCTCTAAATTTATAGAAAATGTGGAAACATTAAAATTCAGTATGTGAAATCAAGAAATGAATGCATTTTAACCACACAGTGTCCGTTTCTGAAAATCAATACCTGGATCATGCTACTGAGATGCAAACAATTCTTTCAGCGATCCTCGGATTCGTCGAGGAGCCACAAGAAAGAGATGAGCAGTAAAATTGTTACTATCCGATCTTCTTTCTCAGAGATTTTGGCTGCACTAAACTAGCGTTGCCACTGCTAAAAAAGGTGAATTTGATTTAAACAACAATTGAAAACTTTTCAAGTTCGTACATCTAATTGTTTTATGCATTAAGAAAGGCTCTATCCAGATTTAGATTGTCTGTAGAGGTGAAGCAAGGAGCAGTAAGTAGGAGAAACAGGAATCGACACCCTATCAAGCCAACTTGATTTTCTAAAGCATTTGAGGCATAGGTGAGCTGAGTGCCCTTCCTCCAATTCCTTTAGTGATTATGAGAAGTCCCAGACACACTAGCATGGTTTCTCCACAGGTCTCGTAACTGTTTTGATTGAAGGAGAATCGCCAGTGGAGAGGTCCGTGATATTATTTCCTTTATCGTTCAGAACAGCTATCAACTATATTTACCGTACGGTGCACGATGGAGGGTACTTTGTAGTACTAGTATTATTCAGTCATGCAGTCTGTCACAAATGCCAGTTCTCTAAACTTTCTCAATAGTCTCTCGCGAAAAGAACGTTGTCTTCCCTCCAGGGATTCCCAGTGCAGCTCACGTAGCACATGTGCAACACAAGCAGCTCACGTAGCGCTTCTGTGCTACTTGCATAGTTGATCGAAACTACCGGCAACAAATCTACCAGAACGTCCTTGAATTGCTTCGATGCCATCCTTTAATCCCATCTGGTGAGGATCCGAAACTCTGCAGCTGTACTCAATATATGAAACTTCCTTTCAGGTTAATATTGTGTGCCGGACTGTGACTCGAACTCGAGACCTTGGCCTTTCGCGGGCAAGTACTCACCAATTGAGCTACCGCAGCAAGGCCCGCGACCCGTTCGCCACTACCTCGTGTCTCCTAACTCCAAAACTTCACAGATGTTCTGCCGCAAAACTTGAGGGACTAGCACTGCTGGAAGAAAGGATATTGCGGCGAAGTAGCGTAGTCACAGGCTTGGGGATGTTTCCAGAATGTGAGAGACCCCGCTGAAGAGTGAAACTTTTATTCTGCAAACAGCCCCCAGACAGTGGCTAAGCCATACCTCCGCAATATCCTTTCTTCCCCGAGTCTAGTCCCTCAAGTTTTGGGGCAGAACTTCTGTAAAGTTTGGAGGGTAGTACGGGGTACTGGCGGAAGTAAAGCTGTGAGGATGGGTCGTGAGTCTTGCTTGGGTAGTTCGGTTAGAGAGTGCTAGCTCGTGAAAGGCAAAGGTCTTCGGTTCGAGTCTCAATCCGGCACACAGTTTTGATCTGCCTGGAAGTTTCGTATCAGCGTACACTCCGCTGCACAGAGAAAGCTTTATTGTACTCAATAAATGGCTGCACAAGTGTTCTGTCCGTGGTCTGCTTTCCACTCCTGACGATACCCTTGCCTCTCAGCTGCATCCATACTTGACGCACCCTTCTTCAGTTGAAGTGCATATGGAAGTTTCAAAATTACGTTTACAACAGCGTATGAAGTCACCTTCACATTTTGCAAATACAAAATAAGGACGGAATATAGCGTTAAACATCCTGTCTCTTTGGTGGCCGGACACAGAGTCATTTCGAGAAGGATAGAGAATTTAGTCCGCTTGAGCGTTTCTTGATTCAAATGGCTCAAATGGCTCTGAGCACTATGGGACTTAACTTCTGAGGTCATCAGTCCCCTAGAACTTAGAACTTCTTAAACCTAACTAACCTAAGGACATCACACACATCCATGCCCGAGGCAGGAGTCGAACCTGCGACCGTAGTGGTCGCGCGGTTCCAGACTGTAGCGACTAGAACCGCTCGGCCACACCAGCCGGCCTAGGCGTTGCTTCTCGGCGGTCTTCGCACGGAGCATGAAAGCACAACATCCCACCTGACATCTCCAAAACGCTATTGATTGCATAATCAAACGGACCCTGAGTGATGCCACGCATTCATCTTTCTTGGATAAAAGCCAAGTCATTACCATCAGCTGGCGGAACACAACCTAAGTCTGTCCACATTCGTGGACAGAGCGGCAAGCCGTCTTCACACAAGACATGTTTCTCATCGTTAAGCGAGCCAGACGCTTAGAAATGTGCAGGTGCATCAGGTAGAACGTGCTCGCCATCATGATTTTCAACTGCAGCACTCTCCAGCGCCAGTCGGCGATATCTGGCTCGCGAAACAGAACGTTTGTTTACGAAAATGGACCATAGTAAAATTCATACGTTAGCTCTCTCCTCCCTTGTCCATATGCTAGCCATATTGTTCTGTCTATAGCACTGAACATGTTATAAGGTAAAAAACTAAATAAATAAATCCACCTCCAACATAGCCGTGTGGGTGGCGGGGGGAGGGGGGGGGGCTCCCTGTCTTTAACACGCAATCTCTTGGTTATCTTCCGACCAGCTTCTCTCCAAGACCGATCGATATAGCACACATCTCCCCGTTATTGTACTATGTCATTATTCATTTCGTCGAACTAAGCTACGTTTGGAACGATCTCCTGGACACCCGTCCTCCCCGTGCGAAGGACTTATATCATTTGTTTACATCGTCCACCTCTCGCAACGCCATTAAGGTACACCACCCAGACGTTAACTGGCGGACGGCTTGGGGAGGCGTCCACGCATCCTCCTTACCATCGAACGTCTCAGCACTTTAGTATGTCGTTGTAAACGGCAAATTCCCGGGCAATCATCGACTTGACTGCCAACTCGACGACATCGACAAGCATCGTCTTGAGTACCCCCAGAAACGGCACATTTGGCTCCTCATCCAATGTATCGAGGGCTGTTACCTCCACGCCCTGACAACGTCGATTATCCTGCTGTTGCTCCAGATTTTTCACTACCCCATTGCAAAACACCACACACTCATCTGGTGTCGAGTACAGGCTTCAGAGTACCTCTTTCACAACAGTCCACTTCTGATATCGGGTTGTGATCTCGCATAGTACGTCACCGGGCTGTCTCATTACCGACGAACCTTGGCAGGATATGTCCACAGCGTCTTTCTTACGCGCACCACAGTTGTAGAGTGCCCAGTCTCCCTATTTCTTGACACAACGGTGACCATCTTCCACATTACAGTAGACCGAGACGTACAGGTCAAAGAATGGATATACAATAGAACCCCTCTAATCCGTCACCTTCGGAGCCGGGACCATGGTCGGAACGAGAAAAAGGTCGGATTATCCGAAAAATCTAATATTTATTGCAAAAAATATAAAGAGACATTTAGTACAAAAAAATTAAACGATATAAGAACCAAAGTATGTCCACAGTAATATAAAAATATGTTTTTTGCACAGTGTTAAACAATATATTAACTAAAAAACGTCTACACACACTAAAGTAAGTATTGGTTTCAAAAAGGAAAAACGACAAACAAATTACAGTCTGTACTGTACTTAATAACGTATAAACGTTATATACTGCAAACTAAAAAAGGATTTTAGCACTGTATATGAAAAAGAAATTTTTTACAAAGAAATAAACTACTGTATGCATTGTTTTTACCGTAAAAACGAAAACAAATTACTTGAAAAAAAAGTCAGTGATACATTTTTGTTTAGCAGATGTTATTCTATATTTAGCTGCAGGGTCCCTCCATTTTTTTATCCGCAAAACGTCCATTCGACTTGAAATTGGATTCTGCTCGATGTATTGAAGGGCGCTGTCAAAAGCGTTTTTTGCATCGTTGTGTGAAATCCGGGTGGGGGTTCGTCTTCGCCGTCCGAGTCCTCATTCACAGTTTCCTGGCTAACAGCGGCAACAATATGGTCGTCATTGAGCTCTTAAAAAGTGTCACAGTCTTTGTCACATTCGTTGATCCACTTTTCAACTTCATTGGCAGGGACGGTCGGCTCCAGAGTTTGTAGATCTTTAAGGATTTCCAGTGCGTCGTTGTTTTGCTCATATTCGGTATGCTCATTTTCAGTCATAACTTATGGCCAAGGCTTATGCCACGATTTCAGCAGTGTGTCAGGTTTCAGTTCATCCCATGCTGCAGCGATTGTGTAGATAGCATCTTTGATGTTCAGGGATTTTATTGCTTCGAATAAGTTATGACCTCCTTCAGATTTTTCCAAGACTGAGCTGATATACTTTCTGCGATATCGCCTTTTTAACCATTCTATAGCGCCATGATACATTGGTTGGATGAGTGAGGTCACATTAGGAGGCAGGAAGAGACCTTTTATGTCCCCTTTCACCAAATCTTCCACGGATGAATGTGATGGTGCGTTATCCAACAGCAGTAGAACACGAACAGGCAGATTTTTTTGCTTCAAGTCTTTTTCGACCGATGGCAAAAACTCGTCGAAAACCCAGGATTTAAAAAGTTTGTAGTCCATCCAAGCAGATTTTTGATTGCGGTAATAAACCGGCAAGGAAGATAAGTTTATATTTCTGAATGCCCTTGGCTTCTTAGATATGCCAATGGCGAACAAGGGGAGCTTGTGGGTACCATCTGCGTTGGTACAAGGAATGACTGTTATTCTATCTTTTATAAGTTTCGTTCCTACCACGGAGTCATTTGAAGCTGCGAGCGTTTTGGTGGCAACATTTTAAAGTTCAGCCCTGTCTCGTCGATGTTATACAATTGGCAGGGTAACAGTTCATTTTCTTCTACAATTTCTTGAATCTTAACAGAAAACTCCGTAGCAGCTGCGCCATCGGCAGTTTTTTACAGGAAATAGAAACAAATCGGATACCTTGACGAGTTTTACAACCATCAATCCAGCCTTCACTAGCAGCATATTTACTTTCGGCTTCCAGTTTTTGTGCAAAACTATCGCTTTTTCTTTGAGAATTGACCCGGATATTGGATTTCCTTTCCTTCTTTCTTGACAAAACCACATCCACAATGCGATATCAAGCAGTTTAAGTTCAGGCTTTTTTAATGTGTTACGATTCTTCAGAATGTTTTCACCATCAATCGAAACTGTATAGGATTCAATGTCTTTACGATTCTTCCTCCAATCCTTAATTGTCGTAACACCTACATTCAGTTCCTTTGCAATTTTTTAGAGCGATTCTCCTTCGTCCAGTCTTTGTAGCCCTGCTAATTTTTCATTTAGTGAAAGAGTTACGTGTTTACGTTTGAATCCAGACATGTTGAAGAACAGACAACTGTACACACAATGAATCTACAGTAATAATTACTGTAGAGTAATTACTGTACAGTAATAATCACTGTAGAGAACACGGAATAAAGCAAACAACTACGTTTTTTAATCCCAGCAAAGGATAAAACTGCACGATAACGTACAGTATAACAACATGCACAGCGACAGACACCGCAACAATGGCCCGACAGGTGTCAAGTCAGTGACAAGTCGGCACAGGCTCGCGAGCCTGAGCATGGTCGGACTAACCAGAGTGACGGACCATCCAAGGTCGGATTAGAGGGGTTCTACTGTAATAGGAAAAAAATATCGTTGTTTCGTCGTTATTTGGATGTCCTAGCCCTCACCCCTTTCGCCCTTAAAGATTTGCGTTCAAACCATTGTCTCTTTTAGTTAGTTTCCTTATGTCGGGGGAGGGAGGGAGGAGGTTTACGCGTAATTAGGATGGCAACGCCTGAAGAGGGAACAGTTTATCTTTGTTTGATAGGGTTTCGCTGTGCCCAGTAGGGTTAGTCCTGTTTTGTGTTCCTTTTTGCTAGGTACCCTTGACACTTCAACCTTCGTAGAAAATAAAAATGAAATAGTCGAGACAGTGCCGTGGGGAACGATTACGCAGACAATGCGGCCATGCCCGTTCTACCTTATCTTTTTTTATATAGAAAAAGAGTGTTAACGTCGGGATTGGGCCAGGAGCACCTGCCGTGAATCGAATATCGAAACCTCCCAGCAGATTAACAACAAGGGCCGGTTAGCCGGCCAGCCTTGATGTGGTTTCCCACGTCCGAGTAGGTGAACACAGAGCTGGTAACCAAGTCCCGCCTCCGTCACACTATTCGCAAATACTTAGGAAACTTCCGCACACTTTCGCATGGGTAACGCTATATGCAGACAGTTGGTGTATACACATTCCTTCCCGGAGGGAGCGGGATGGTAACAGCAAGGACGTCTGGCTGCTCCTTAATTTAACCAAGTAGTAACCACGCCTACCCTGCGCTGAGGTGAGACAAAGGCAAAAGAAAAAGAAGAAAGTGTGCCAAGGTAAAAAGATGAGTTCTGCATCCAATCCAATCAGTAAGAACATCGGATTATATAAGTTCGATTACAAACAGTGTTCTACAAATTTACAATATTAACATAAGATAAAAATTATTTCATCATTCTCACCCTAAGGTCATGCTTGCCCGCCCGGTTAGCCGTGCGGTCTAACTCACTGCTTTCCGGGCAGGAAGGAGCGCCTGGTCCCCGGCACTAATCCGCCCGGCGGATTAGTGTCGAGGTCCGGTGTGCCGGCCAGTCTGTGGATGGTTTTTAAGGCGGTTTTCCATCTGCCTCGGCGAATGCGGGCTGGTTCCCCTTATTCCGCCTCAGTTACACTATGTCGGCGATTGCTGCACAAACAATGTCTCCCATACGCGTCCACCATAATTACTCTACTACTCGTCTGGTATGAGACGTTCCCAGGGCGGTCCACTGGGGGTCGAATCGCACAATAACCTTGAGTTAGGTACTGGGCGGCGGTGGGGTGAGTGGACTGCTGTGGCCTGTTGTGGTGTTGTGAACCACTGAGGGCTACGGCGGCAATGAAGTCTCTCCGTCGTTTCTAGGTCCACAGTTCCATACAATACAATACAATACAATACAAAGTCATTCTTACTAGGTCACTGCCTCTACTCAGTAGCAGAGTTTTAGAAGATGTCAAATACAAGACTTTAAACAAGAAAATACAAAATATCAAAACTAGACATGATTGTCTTAATGGGATTTCCGCGATCGTTCTTCAAACAAAAATATGGCATTTCAGTCTTTGATCGCTATTTTTTATTTTCAATGGCTGGTTTCAGGCTAGCTGCCCATCTCCAGATCTGTTAGATAAAGTTAAAAACATAATTAACAAGAGAGATACATTTACTGATAGAGATATCTTAGCATAAAAGGGCCTACTTTCATGCAATGTGCAACAGAGCCCTGAGATTGCCACTAAAGGAAGATGAGTTGCAGAAAGAACTAGGTATTATTAAGCAAGTTGCAGCAGCTAATGGATACAGGACACAAGATGTTACACGTATGCTCAACAAGGTCAAAAACAAATTCGCGGGTATCAATAATGATTCTAGGAAAATTAAAGTTAAGAAGAAGTTTGTAACCATGACATACAAAGGGCGTGTGTCGGAAAGAATTGCTAAATGCTTTCCAAAAAACATCGCTGTGGCATTCCAGAATGAAGGGCAAATGGCACATAGACTAAGACATAAACCAGCAGCGACAAAACAAATGAAATACAACAATTCCGGAGTTTATAAGATCAAATGTGCTGAATGTGACAGTTATTATATAGGACAGACAGGACGGAATTTTGAAATTCGATACAGGGAACATTGCAGTCATAGCAATCGGACAGCATTTGGAGCGCATGTAAAAGATAGTAAACATGAAGTGAGTAATATAAATGAACAAATGGAGGTGCTATATAAAGCTTCAAAAAGTCTCTATCTTACCGTGCGCGAAGAGATTGAAATATACGCTAATCAAAGAAAAAACCCAGATCTACTACTTTACGAGCAAAGTGATTTTATGCACCGGAGTTATTATGAGATTTTTAAAGAGGTGGCTTAGGGCGTACTCTTGAATGCAACAGCACCCTCCAGTAAGAACCAGCTGCAGCGGAATGGTCCTCAGGGTACTGGCGGCGAGGTGAACTGGGCACGACGGAAGAGGACTTGGCGTGGCGTTGTATACATTCTGACGCAGGGAAACCCTCTCCACCACCAATCAATACAAAGAAGAGGAAACGCACATTTTCGAAAGAATTTCTACATTTTAATTATATTCTTAAGTTTCTTTATAAAAAATTATACATTAGTGTAAATTATTTCGGTTCATGGTCCACTCAATAAAAAAATTGTTTTATTAAAAAGTATATTCGCCATTAATATGTACGGTGAAAAAATAACATATGCACAGTTCTTATAGGTAGAGGGCAGTTCTTACTGTTTCCAATCAGGTTTCTCCAAAACTTGCGATATAAGCTTTTAACAGATTAAAATTTACTTTAGTTATGACAGTGAACCGATAGTTCTGTACTGACAAGTTACTCTGTAACTGCAATATATGGTATGGTGGCATTTAATACATTCCAAAATTTCTTCTTTTTGTAAGCTATTTCTATCAGTAAATTATCTCTCTTGTTAATTATATTTTTAACTTTGTCTAACAGATTTAAAGATGGGCAGCTGGCCTGAAACTGGTCATTGAAAATAAAAAATAGCGATCAAAGACTGAAATGCCATATTTTTTTTAAATACAAAATATCCTACTGCAAGTCGTGCAAGCTCCCCTGTAGATGAACCCAAAAAGCCATTTATTTACTTTTTGTGCACTTTATATGAGTGTGCGTGTAACGTTTTTTCGATAAATAGATAAATACTGAATTGCGGTCGAATCATGGAGTGAAGTAGAAAGAAATTCGTTGGTCCATGTTCCCTGGCACGTTCACAAAATCAAACAAATTCACTGTTGACAGAGAGCGCTCTTACATTTACATCACATCGAACTTTCCAGAACATACTTCAGTTATACTGATGAAAAGATTCCAGAACCATTTAGAAAACTCAAAAGTCAATAAGAAAAAGTTTGGATATGATAGGACGTGAACCAACTGCACATGACTTTGCCACTCCACAACTCTGTCCACTACACTATGATGGATTTAAATAACATATGACCAGTCCTTTTATGTTACATTATGCTGTGGGTTTATTCGCCGATATGTTGCCAACACACATTTAACTATAACATATCGTATCACAACCAATGCTTTTTTTTATAACTCTTTAAACGGTATACTTCCGTAACACGCCAAATTATATTACGCAAACAAGCAACTAGGAAAATTCTTTAACTATCAATATGACGTTTCCTGTCATTTTATTACAACAAATCGTACCAGTAACCTCGCGTTTTCTAGATTTCCTCAATGTGCTGACACTTTGAATATTAAATCTCATTGGCCGTGTTCCTCTTCACGAAGCAAAAAGCCGGCCGCGGTGGCCGAGCGGTTCTAGGCGCTTCAGCCCGGAACCACGCGACTGTTAACGTCGCAGGTTCGAATCCTGCCTCGGGCATGGATGTGTGTGATGTCCTTAGGTTAGTTAGGTTTAAGTAGTTCTAAGTTCTAGGGGACTGGTGACCTCTGATATTAAGTCCCATAGTATTCAGAGCCATTTGAACCATTTGAACGAAGCAAAAATCTTACTTGTGTTGTTCAGTCTTTTAGGCTACGGAATGTCGTGGAACGTGAAATACCCCACTGTGACGTCACAAAACCCAACCAGCTTGTCCACAGACGAATTCTCGTCCCATATGAAGACTGCTGAATGTGCCGTCAGCATATATAGGGACTGCGCGGCAAAGCAATTCGTAACGCCAAGCGTATCTCTCTTTTTGTCATCAGTCTTCTGACTGGTTTGATGTAGGCCGCCACAACTTGCCCTACCCGCTGCCAAACCAAGCACCAACATTATCGGAATACCTCGGCTGCGTGATGTAGCGTGTCGCTGCTCCGACCTGTTCAACAGTGCACAGCAGTAACGTGGAGGTACGCAGTGCATTCACACATCCAACTAATGCAGCATGTCCAGAATCATGGTGAGCCGAGGGACTTCCACACAGCGCAACTCCGCCCATCCGCACCCGCTCCAAAGAAGCATTTTAGGGAGATCGCACTTTTTTTGTGAGAAGGCGCAGCAGTACCAGAACCACCACATCTAGGCACCTGGACACGAAATCCATCAAAGAACCAATACTAAATGGTCAGGTCTGCTGAAACGGTACTCAGCACCAGATGAAAGTTAAAGGAATCACAAGAAAAGGAAGCACAAATCACGAACCAAACAAAAAAAAATGAAAGAAATCTGAAAGCGACTGACAGTCAGAGCATAGTGAACAAGACCCTGTAAGGATTCCACACTGAACAAGGCCCTGTAAGGATTCCATTGTTTTCGTTGAAAGGTTTGTAAGATGGCTATTTCTTGATGGCGTTATTGGATGTGTTAATATCTGTGAAGGAAAATGATATGTTCGAAGAACTGTAGTCAGAGACAGTTGTTAGGCAACAATATCTGTGTCTACAATGGCAGCACTATGGAGTCGTAGGATCTTTGACAGTCAGTAGTGGACAGCTGCCGTGTGCAGCAGGCGAAGACTCGTTGAGTGTACAGTGTAACGCATGGATACACTTTTGGAACTACGTGAGTTGCAGATTTATTACGAGGAAGAACGACGACTCAGAACAATGGTTGGATAGCACACGGACATAAAAAAAGATTTTGAAATAAATAAGGTATTATTCGATGAGGTAAAAAGTGTATTTTTATTTTTGTAGACTTGCGTTGGTGATCCACGTCACACACGCCACAGTAGAGTTTTTGATAATTATTCTATTGATTGATTTTCTGAGTTAACTTACCGTATCATGGAAGTTATTTGAATTTTCATATTAGAGTCCATGATTGCTTTTTGATAAGTTCCTTCCTAATTGAAAATTCATAAGTTAAAGGTTGAGTCATGTGTTTCATTGTCATTCTGTGTCAAGATTATGAAACTAATTTTCCTGGAACAACCGTAGTTACAGTCTTTAGCAGTATTTTTTTATTTTGTTTCGTTTCCTTTGCGCAATGTTGGTTCTGTCAGTTCCTTTACATTACCAGGGCCATATGTCAGTGCAGAAATTTTCGTGTTTCAGGTTACATTCTTATACAAGTGGACATTACAGTTTCTTATGCAGATACGTTTTTTGAACACTTCGCACTGACCAAGTCTATTGAGCGTGAAATTATTGGTTTGCTTATTTATTTGCTTATAAATCTTATGTGTCTTCACACACACACACACACACACACACACACACACACACACACACACAGGATTCTTTTCAATTTCATGTAAGTGATGTGTCTTTGAACTCGGTAGCACATTTAGGCTATCAGTTCACATTACCAGGTTTGTATTTACGTTAACACACACACAAACATACACACACACACACACACACTTTCAGTTGATTGCGAAAGATGAAGCGTGTAGAGAGGCTTAGCACAACTGCAGTGATATGAATATTTTGATTCATCATCACAGATCTGGGCGTGCGGTGTTAAAGTAGAGAGGTCTGATAGACTTTTTTTTTTTGTCTGTCGATGACGTGAGCTAGGGAAATGATAGAGGAGCAGTATGGCTCACATTTGGCGACATATGCTCGCGTCCTTGTAGGATTTTGCAACATGGTGGCTCCCTGCGACAGGAAGTGAGAGAGTGACCGTTTCGTTCAGACTCAGTGGAGAAGACAAAGATATTACCAATCTCGAGCCTCGTGCAAAATCGACCTTCCGCGATTTTTTTAAATGTTGGCATCGGTCTTCCTACTGTTTCGATGCGGTCCGTCACCACTTCCTTTCCTCTGATAATTTTTTCATCTCAAAGTAGAACTTCCACCCTACGTCATCAATTATTCGTTGGAAGTATTCTAACCTCTGTTTTCCTCTACAGTTTTTACCCTCTACAGCTCCCTCTGATACAACGGAAGTTATTCCCTCACGTCGTAATCGTGTCCTATCATCCCGCCCCCTCTTCAGTCAGTGTTTCATATGTTTCATACACATTCCTTTCTTCCCAGATTCTGCCAGAGAACCTCATCATTCGTAATTAGCTCACCTAATTTTCAAAATCCTTCTACAGCACCGCATCTCGAACACTTCGATTTTCTTCTTTTACGTTTTTCCCGTAGTTCACGATTCACTACCAAGCAATGTTGTGTTCCAAACGTGCATTATCAGAAATTTCTTCTTCAAATTAAGGCTGATCTTTGATGTCAGCAGACTTCTGTTGTCCAGGAATGCCGACTTTGCCTGCGATAATCTGTTTCTTGTGTTCTTCTTGCTTCGTCAGTCATGTCTTACTTTGCTTCCAAGGTAAGAGAATTCCTTAACTTCGTTCAAATGGTTCAAATCGCTCTAAGCACTATGGGACTTAATATCTGAGGTCATCAGTCCCCTACTTAGAACTACTTAAATCTAACTAACCTAAGGACATCACACACACATCAATGCCCGAGGCAGGATTCGAACCTGCGACCGTAGCAGCAGCGCGGTTCCGGACTGAAGCGCCTAGAGCCGCTCGGCCACAACGGCCGGCTTTTAACTTCGTCTATTCCGAGAGTCCTAATCTGGATGTATAAGTTTATCCCCAAGTTCAATTCCGCTACTCCACATTAGTTTCGTCTTTCTTTGGCTTATTCACAACCAATATTCTGTACTCATTACACTGTTTATTCCATTCAGCACGTGCCATAATTCTTCTTCATTTTCACTGAGAGTCATCAGCGAACCTTTCACTCTGTATTTCACTCCCAGTCTTGAAACTTTTTTTTTATTTACCGTACCGTAAGGATAATTTATTTTCTATTTTCTAACGCTGTGAGGAACTACCTTGGCGTGTATTTCTTATCAGCTGGCTCCGCGTCGCCGCGATCTTTGCTGAAATAGTGGAGCTCTGTCGCATCTTAACCCTTAGACTCTTGTTTTCTTCTCGAGTAAAGTCCATGGCCAAATAAGATTAATGTGCCGCTAGTACGGTTACAGTGCAGTCAGCGTAAATCCTACTTTAGTGGCTCTTGTAGTGTGTTCTGCTAAATAGCTCATTGCATCACTGCGCAGAATTTACTTCGGAAGATGTCGAATAGCTTGTTTTGATTTACTTGTCATATCAGCAGAGCCGGACATTTCTTAACCGCTGTTATTTTCATTCACGGTTCTAAAACCAGTTTTGGTCACACAGTGAACAGCTGACGACTAAACTATCTTATACGTCGTTCACTTTATCTTTTGTCTATGCTCCGCTATGGAAACAGAGATGTCGATCGAGCACGACGTCCGATGTTTATACTCGGTCGCTATCACTGCCTTACCTGTTCTGCTGATCTAGAAACCTACGCACAGGTCGAAGGGAAAAGAATGACATACGTGGTGGCAGTCTGAAGTCGTGAATGCACCTATCATGCGAGCGTGATTGGCCGAATTAGAAGAAACAATTAAAGAAAGACAAGTGTTAGGATGTGAATCCCAGTCGGGGAAAGGGTTTCCGTATGTTATGGATGTTCAACACAATGAATGAATGCAATAAAGCGCCTTCATCTGCACGGACATACCTGTCAACGATTTTCGGTTATGAACTATAATGTATATCTGAAAAGTGCAGTAAGGGAACGAGGTGATATACAACATGTTACAAATTGTGCAAACTCAGAACAATCACATACCGGTAATTTTATTTTTAAGCATAACTTTTTCAAGATAGATTAAATAAAAGAGTGTTATTTTCAGATGACAAGCTGTACCAGAAGTAGGCCTGTACAAACTAAATCACACCCGCCAATAAAGAACTGTACACAAAACCAAGGAACTTTCTGTCAACTTTCAGTAAAAATAATGACTGATTTTAAGTGTGCATGTACATAACTTACCTGTTAAAGTAAATAAAGAAATACTGATGATGATTCAATAATACTGAAATATGTCTGGACCTTGCATTAATAAATAACACACACACATTGTGTATATATAATATTTTTTGATCATGTCCTTGAGTTAATTAATGATGTTTTCAAAAGCATCCATGTCTACTTCTCGGGTACAGATATAAACTACATGTTTGTTATACTCGAAAGCACTCTGCCATTCCGGTTCTCCAGCAGATACCTGATTAAGTAATAGATAATCTCTGTCCTCAGGGATGCCATTCTGCAGACTGTTGCATCCGAGTACCGTCTAGATACAGACTTGATGAAGGCGAGTTTTTAGGAACCGTTCTTCGCAACTGTCTGAAGGTGTGTTCGAATAGCTCAGTGGTAGAACTAGCCCGTAGTGGCAAATACTCACTTCCAAATCCCAGTTAAACACTCTCGACAGCGAATATTAGCGAACAAAGCGATCTACAGAGGGAATTCCCACTCCCAGCCTGAAATGTATTCTCAAATCAACTTTAGGCTTAGTATAAAGTGGCTTTTCAAGCTATCAGTACTGACTGAAGTGGAGCTTTCTGCTTTAGTTCTTATAGTGGAAACAGTTTTAATTACATTTCTTGCTGTTATATCCACCTATATTGAAAACTACACCAAGTTTTTCTGTTTGTATGTAAAGGCTGATCTCAGGAGTTAGGTTTTGATATGAAAGTGTGTTTGAGGCGACATTATTGTCAGTAATGACGATGCAAATGTAAAGACAACACAACACCCAGTCCCCAGAGCAGAGAAAATCTCCGACCCGACCAGCAGCCGAATACTGGCCCCTGCGGTTAGTAATTTGCCGCGCTGGCCGAGCAGCTTACACAAACTTGAAAAACGTACAAGTTTCAGACGCATTGCCATTCAGAATACTTGTCCGAAACCGCCTCACAAACATTTTCTGACGCCTGTTCAAACTTTAACGTAATTAACGTAATTCAAAAATATCCACTGACAGCAAGTGTATGGCGTAGGCGTGAAGCTCAGTTATGGACTGAATGATAGTCTACACTGGCCGTTTCGTGTCTGTCGGATTACGGTGAGATTGTGACTGGTCAGTTCAGTCCACCAGTGGCTTTTTTTGGAAAATTAACTGATATCTTTAATAGCGCTTTGGAAAGCCTGCAAACAAATAAGGCAGAATAGATACAAAACATGCCTTCGGAATTTTTAAAATCATTGCAGGAGTGTCAATCAAACGACTATTCAAGTTGGTGGTTAGAACCTATGAGAGTGGAGACATACCATCAGATTTTCGGAGAAATATCATTAACACAATTCTGAAG
The DNA here is from genome assembly GCF_021461385.2 of Schistocerca piceifrons. Lineage (NCBI taxonomy): Eukaryota > Metazoa > Arthropoda > Insecta > Orthoptera > Acrididae > Schistocerca > Schistocerca piceifrons. The sequence continues at coordinate 232,175,944 of NC_060139.1, forward strand.
ACAGCAAGTGCAATAAGTGCTGTTCATTTTTGGAACACAACCTACGACCAGCTTAGAGACAGAAGTGATTACACTTTCTACAGGACCTGACCATCATTTTGCAGGACAACGCTCAAGCACGTACAGTGCAAGCTGTTACTGACCTGTTTGACTGATGGGGCTGCTAAGTGCTATACCACCTACTGCACTCCCCTGACTTAAGCCCTCGTGGGTTCAACTCGTTTTCTAAACTGAAGGAAACACTTCACGGCATTCGCTTCAGGACTGCTACAAATTCGTCGGGCAATAGACCGCGCCGCTCGAACTGTCAACACAACTGGCACTGCCAAGAGTATCTTACGACTTCCACATCGCTAGCGACGGATTATACACAATGCTGGTGCCTGCTTTGAAGGCCAGTAAAACTTTGAAACACGTATCTATTTTGTACGAGCTGTAAATAAATAGTTGCCACTATTAAAGTTCCAACCGTCGTATATTTCCCATTCTTCAAGTATATCTAACTTCAGTCCTTTAGGTGCCACGGGAAGTTAGACATACTTGAAAAACGAGAAATATATAAATACAAGATTAAAGAGCAGAACAAACTGACGAACGATCAGTGCGAATTTTAACACATTATTTTTTTGCGCTTTAGTCAAGAAACACTTGTTATATTGATCTAATGTAGAAGGAATGTTTTATGTACAGTGAAGCATTACTTATGCAGATATGTCATAAAAGTGTTTGAAAATACTGTATTTCATGTTTTGTTAACAACGTTCTATCTTCTACACTACTGGCCATTAAAATTGCTACACCAAGAAGAAATGCAGATGATACACTGGTATTCATTGGACAAATATATTACACTAGAACTGACAGGTGATTACATTTTCACGCAATATGGGTGCGTAGATCCTGGGAAATCAGTACCCATAACAACCACCTCTGGCCGTAATAACGCCCTTCATACGCCTGGGCATTGAGTCAGACAGAGCTTGGATGGCGTTTACAGGTACAGCTGCCCATGCAGCTTCAACACGATACCACAGTTCATCAAGAGTAGTGACTGGCGTATTGTGACGAGCCAGTTGCTCGTCCACCATTGACCAGACGTTTTCAGTTGGTGAGAGATCTGAATAATGAGCGGCCAGGGCAGCAGTCGAACATTTTCTGTTTCCAGAAAGGCCCGTACAGAACCTGGAACATGCGGTCGTGCATTATTCTGCTGAAATGTAGGATTTCGCAGGAATCGAATTAAGGGTAGAGCTACGGCTCGTAACACATGTGAAATGTAACGTCCACTGTTCAAAGTGCCATCAATGCGAACAAGAGGTGATCGAGACGTGTAACCAATGGCACCCCATACCATCACGCCGGGTGATACGCCAGTATGTCGATGACGAATACACGCTTCCATTGTGCGTTCACCGCGATGTCGCCAAACACGGATGCGACCATCATGATACTGTAAACAGAACCAGGATTCATCCGAAAAAATGGCGTTTTGCCATTCGTGCACCCAGGTTCGTTGTTGAGTACACCATCGCAGGCGCTCCTGTCTGTGATGCAGCGTCAAGGGTAACCGCAGCCATGGTCTCCGAGCTGATAGTCCATGCTGCTGCAAACGTCGTCGAACTGTTAGTGCAGATGGTTGTTGTCTTGCAAACGACCCCATCTGTTGACTCAGAGATCGAGACGTGGCTCCACGATCCGTTACAAAAATGGTTCAAATGGCTCTGAGCACTATGGGACTTAACATCTGAGGTCATCAGTCTCCTAGAACTTAGAACTACTTAAACGAAACTAACCTAAGGACATCACACACATCCATGCCCGAGGCAGGATCCGTTACAGCCATGCGGATAAGATGCCTGCCATCTCGACTGCTAGTGATACGAGGCCGCTGGGATCCAGCACGGCGTTCCGTATTCTGCTAACAGTCATTGGATCTCGACCAACGCGAGTAGCCATGTCGCCATACGATAAACCGCAATCGCGATAGGCTACAATCCGACCTTTATCAAAGTGAGAAACGTGATGGTACGCATTTCTCCTCCTTACACGAGGCATCATAATAACGTTTCACCAGGCAACGCCGGTCAACTGCTGTTTGTGTATGAGAAATCAGTTGGAAACTTTCCTCATGTCAACACGTTGTAGGTGTCGCCACCGGCGCCAACCTTGCGTGAATGTTCTGAAAAGCTATTCATTTGCATATCACAGCATCTGCTTCCAGTCGGTTAAATTTCGCTTCTGTAGAACGTCATCTCCGTGGTGTAGCAATTTTAATGGCCAGTAGTGTAATACAGGTAACGGTTTGAGAATGAACGAAAAGTTGGAAAATCGTCACTCATAAAAACGTTATTTGCAACTCTGCCAGAAACCTTAATTAATAAGTTACAAATATATAGAGTTGTTGATCCTGATACCAACATAATGTTGGAATTACGTAAAAGTGTTGTTCCTGTTAGTCACATTGCTAATTTCTTTCAGTTGCCTCCTGTACTATGCTGTAGCAGCTCTTTTTATTTATGGCCCACGTTTCATCGATCTATGTTGATTGACAGTTACACATCATGTGAAAGTTATCTTCGTCCTTAAGTTTTGCACACCAGTGTGCTTCAGCACCGCAGACGCAGACAAGCAAGATCATGTTCTCCTAGTGAACAGTCTCTAGCCCCATGCGACTGGCGAGAGACCGAACATCTAGGACGGTGACCGTCTGCGCTAATCTTGCGAAATCTCGTAATTCGGGTCTGTCTGTCGGCTGCAAAGGGACCTTGTGCCTGATTGCCGCCGAGATGCCATCGCAAAGAGTCCGCTACTCCGTCACAGAGCCAAAAAGTGAAAGAATGTGCTGAAATGAGAGCGGCGGTGCAGCAGTAATAGGGACACACTCAAACGGAATTTCGTCAGCTGAGACAACCAGGACTCAGCGCTTACGTAAGAGGCAGGCCCTGCCATATTTATGAAACTGCACTTGGTTGCGCAATGCGGTCACGTGCAGAAGAGGGCTCTTAATCGAAATAAAAAAAGTAAGCAGCGGAAATTCTGAACGTTACTGGGAATATTATGTCTCTTGTCTATATCTCTGTCAGTCTTTGTAAATATTATGTGTATGTGTATTTCTGTGCGTGTGTTTTCCGCAGATGGTGGATTTGGGGGATGGTTCTTAGCCTGAAAATAACTAACAGCTCAATACTAATGGTTTGGATGTAAGCGTACAAGATTCGTCGAACACATTGACAAGATAGCAACCGCCATCTTGGCTTGGCACAATGATCGTCAAACATCTGCTGCGCGCCACACCAAAGATCACACTACTTAGCAACGATAACACAAGCTGAGGCAGGCGAATCTTCTAGAGATTTATATACAGAGCCAAGCTTCGAAGACAGTATCATAGCAGACTATCGTGTGCACACTTATAAAATCCTAAGAATCATAATATCAAGTACATTATCTGAAAGACAAACACAGTTTTATTACATTTTATTTTATTATCAGTTCAAAATTTTCTCCAGCTAGTAGTTTTAATCACATCGCTTGAAAACTAAACTAAACTCTGTCCTTACGGGCCTCGGAAGGCCCAACAATACTGACCGACCGACGTGTCATCCTCAACCTATAGGCGTCAATGGATGCGAAGGCACTGTAATTACAGGTTGTGAGTAACATTTCCAGAGATCAATAACTTCAAATATCTTGGTAGACTAATCTGTAGCATCAACAGAGGATACAGAGAAGAAGATGAACGGCCCGTTCTGACGTGGGTCCGTTCAGTAATCGCGAGAGCGATCGGAGGTGCGCAGCGAACTTCAGTGGCAGGGGTTATTGTGCGTGTGCGTGGTTTGAGCTTATGGGCGCTCAAAGGCGAGGTTATCAGCGCCCTTACACCTAGCGGGGGCTACAGTAGTGGCGCTGAGGATCGTGGAGAGGAATACCGTTACAATTCCGAGGGTGTGCGTTCCGACATGTTATCCATGACCGCTAACACACACCCAAGGGGGGTCTCTCGATTCACAGGTAAACTGTTTCGAATCCTGGGGCAGATGAAATTTTCACTGCCAGTAGGTCACTGGTAAGTGAAGGGAGGTGGTAGTGTATAGTTTCTGATCATCAGTCTTTGCGCTAGCGGCCTGGATTAAATTCCAAACCTCTTCCATGTCTAATGAGGGCACGCGATGTTGATGATACGTCCATGGACTCCCTTGCTGCTGTTCGAGAGGAGTTGGTTATGTGCCGTAACTGGAGATTCACCTTAAATCTTGCCTAATCATCACTATACAACAGAAACATGGCACTACGCCATAGACGCATCCATTGCACTCACCTGCGTTCCACAAATTCATGTACCACACAACTCTAACATACTAACGAGCAAATGGGCCAATATACGTGAAAGAAGAACACCCTCTCCGACAGGTGACTGACCCGCCGCGCGCGATAACCCAGCCAACAATGGCATGCGACTTTTTTTTTTTACTTCCTCCCCTCATAAATATCGCGAAATGATGCGATGTGAAAATGAAAAAGATTAGATGTCATGCTTAGGCTTATCCGACATTGACTCTTCCAGAGTCTCGATCGTGAAAAGAACTGGAAAAGAGGGACATGGTTAGGGTACAAGACATAACTTCCACCACACATTGTCAAAGAAACTGAGCAGCTTGATGGAACTGCAAAAACGCAAGCTGATATTTCGCGAACACGAGAAAAAGAAGGAAACGCCGCAACATGAGCAAAGAAGACCTACTAACAGCCACGCAACCATGAAGAAAATCCCAACGAGAAGACCACATTAAACACCATCAGGGAGAAGTAGGAAAGGCGTGATCCCCCCCCCCCCCCATCCTACAACTCACCGGAGCATGAAACTCCGTGAATCTGCGTAGCGAAGACATCGAAGCCGTCATGGAAGAAGCGGTATTCCGCTTCTGGATGGTGCTTCACACGAAGATGGAAGCAGCCTGCCTCACGCTGAGGGAGTCCTTCCGTCCCCTACCGCGGGTGGAGTCGCGTGCGTCACAGATGACCGCGCAAACGGGCGTCGATGCGGCACCCCAAACGGAAACCTGCTCGTTCCAAGCGCAGACCACAACAAAGAAGTAGAGAGTCATGACAAACCGTGCCGTACAAACGACCGGTGTCGCCGCAAGCCAAGAAGACCAAGAGGTACAAACTCGGGATTTTGTCAACTGGCACGACAACTCAGTCAACACTGAGGTGCTAGAGAAGACAGCCCAGAGGGCGGAGGATCGAGACGACGCGTACCAACGCAACTGGCTCGAGGTCTGGCGGAAGAAGGAGGCTGAACAACTCGAATTCCAGAGAGAGCTCGAGAGGAGGAACGACGCCATCGCTAGCCCTATCGCTTCCACCGAAGATAGGCCCCCCCGTAGTGCAAGGTGGCAGGAACAACGCCACAGCACTGAGAAGTCAAAAAACAAAACATAGCGACTCCTCAGCGAAGCGCCATGAGAAGCAAAAGGTGTTAATACCAGCATCTCTGGCCAGGCTTTGCAGGTTTTCCTCAGACTGTAAGATGAATACAGGAGCTGTCCCTTCCTTAAGAGGAAGGAATGAAGTGGGCAAAAAAAAAAAAATCTCAAGGACCATTCTCGGATAGCTCCTGAAGAAGACAGCGAGTTATGTCGTCGAAATATCGTGCGAGAACGACGCGAACATCTGGTAGAAGACCCGTTTTTTTTTTTTCAAAATGTCAGTCTTATTAGTTTTTGAGCTTTCATCACGTCCAGTTTTTCTCTTTCACAGTATGAAGCAAATATAGGTGGCACAAAGGAGAAGCCCAATTGCTCTGTGTGTGAATAAAATATCGAGATTTCCGATACGAAGAAACAGTCCACCAGCTGCGTTAAAAACAACAATCATCGGCGTTCTTCAAACACAGTTGCTGAAAATGAAGGACAAAAATCTAAATGACGAGACTTGTCTTTGTGATGCGCAGAGACGAGTCAGGAGAAATCTTGACGTAATAGGTGCTCGGCAGAAACTGAAACGTTTAAATTGATCACCCAATTTTGACACTACAACAGCTTCTCTAGACCATCCACCCTTCGAAAACATCAGCACGTGGGTTTCTAATGGACTGGCACGCCACCACTGGGCAACAACTACGATAATGAATTCGGGCATAGCCGTTGTCGCTACATTAATGTACCATCGCCCATGTTGAACGTTAGTGTGCAATAACAACTGCCGGCCGGAGTGGCCGAGCGGTTCTAGGCGCTACAGTCTGGAACCGCGCGACCGCTACGGTCGCAGGTTCGAATCCTGCCTCGGGTATGGATGTGTGTGATGTCCTTAGGTTGGTTAGGTTTAAGTAGTTCTAAGTTCTAGGGGACTGATGACCTCAGAAGTTAAGTCCCATAGTGCTCACAGCCATTTAAACCATTTGAACCAATAACAACTCACTGACGGCAGGTGGCAGCAGTAGCACTCGAGGGGTATATAAAAGTGTACGGGGACGCGGGAAATAGTGTAGACGCTGTTGTAATGCGAAAACGGAGCGATTTATCTGACGTCCGAAAGGGAGTGATTATTGGCTTTCGGACCAAGGGAGGAAGCACCTCGGAAACAGGTAAGTTTGTAAACTGATCGCTTGCCGACGTGATTAAATTATACCGTGCAGGGCAAAATGGCGCTATCCATAACAGGCGCCGAGGCAACTGTGTTGCACCGCGGGCTACAGGGTTGAACAGATGAACCACGGGGCTACCAACAGTGTCTCCTCAACAACGTTTCAGCGAACATTGCTGTGTACGGCCTTTGCAGCAGGTGCCTCGTTCATGCATCCATGCTGACAGCTGTTCGCCGGCCGGAGTGGCCGTGCGGTTAAAGGCGCTACAGTCTGGAACCGCGTGACCGCTACGGTCGCAGGTTCGAATCCTGCCTCGGGCATGGATGTGTGTGATGTCCTTAGGTTAGTTAGGTTTAAGTAGTTCTAAGTTCTAGGGGAGTGATGACCACAGCAGTTAAGTCCCATAGTGCTCAGAGCCATTTGAACCATTTTGAACTGCTGTTCATCGGCGATGAAGGCTGGAATGTGCACGCCAATACCACAACTGGACACCCACTGAATGGTGACAGGCGGCCTTTTCAGATGAATCGCATTTTATGCTCCATCGGACAGGTGGCCGTTGGATCGTCGGAAGGGTTGAGGCTGAATGACGGAGCGTAGTGGTCTGGGGAGTGTTTTATTGGCATTCCCTGGGTGATGTCGTCATTCTGGAAGGCCCACTGGATCAACACATGCACGCTTGGGTGTCATGTCCACCCCTACATGCAGTTTATTTTTCCTCTGTTACACTGTCCCAATGCAACGCGTGACGCTACTCGCAGTGCACCTGCGTGGTTTCGAGAAGCACCAGGCTTATTTTACCGAACTCCCCTGGCCACGAATCTCGCAGGTTTTAAACCGAACCGAGAATCTGTGGGTCCGTCTCGATTGGGCTGTTCACTTCATGGACTCTAGCGCAGCTGTACACGCCACTGGAATCGGCAGGGCTCCACATCCCTGTCGGTACCTTCCAGAATCTCACTGACTCTCTTCATTCACGTCTCGTAGCGGTCCGCGCTGCAAAAGGTGGTTTGACCGGTGGTCACAGTAATGTGACTGGACAATGTACGTGTACCCAATTTCTCACCCGTATTCCCATTGGCGTCTGCAAGATGGAGCACTTGCTACCTTGAATTTGGAGTAGCGAGATGTTATTCATATAGTGAGTGGATAACCATTACTCTCAGGGTCACCTATAACAATTAGTTCTTGTGGCACGACACGTCTCGAAATTGACGAACTCGTTTATATAAAGAAAAGAATTTCAGAGTTTTGCCCTCCCCTCCGCCACCTGCAAAAAACTTTGCGTATGTACGAGGCGTGTTTTTTAAGTAAGTACCGTTTTGAAATTTAAAAAATACGTGCTAAGATACCTCAATAATTTTATTTTTACATGATTGCCTGTACCTTAATCTACTTTTCTACATAATTTCCGTCAATATTGAGGCACTTGTCATAACGTTGTACCAGTTTTTGAATTCCCTCCTCATAGAAGTCTGCCGCCTGACTTGTTAACCACTGCATCACCACTGTTTTGACTTCGTCTTCGTCCTGAAGACGCTGACCGCCCAGGTGTTTCTTCAAGTGCAGGAACAAATGGTAGTCACTAGGCGCAAGACCGGGGCTGTACGGAGGACGATCTAGAGTATCCCATCGAAAAGATGTGATGAGATCTTTGGTCTGATTCGCCACATGCGGACAGGCATTGTCTTGCAGCAAAACGATGCCCTTGCTGAGCTTCCATGGACTGTTACTTTGATTCTGGTGTGACGTAGGCCACCCATGTTTCATCGCCCGTAACAATTTGGCTTAAGAAATCATCACCGTCGTTGTGGTACCGCTCAAGGAAAGTCAATGCACCGTCTAAACGATTGGTTTTGTGCACATCCGTCAACATTTTCGGTACCCAACGTGCGCACAATTTTCTGTAACTCGAGTGCTCGGTCACAATGCCATACAAAACACTATGAGAAACATTAGGAAAGTCATACCGCAAGGAGGAAATCGTAAAGCGTCCGTTTTCTCTCACCTTATTGTCCACTTCCTGCACCAAACTTTCATTAACGACCGAAGGACGCCCACCCTGTTGTTCATTATGCACAGCCATCTTTAAATGCTCTCGCCCACTTTCTTACCATTCCATCACTCATAATGTTTTCTCCGTAAACTGCGCAGATCTCACGATGAATATCGATCGCTTTTAGGCCTTTAGCACTAAGAAATCTTATAACAGCCCGTATTTCATAGTCGGCGGGACTCACGATTGTCGTAGACATCTTAAACACTCAGTACACAACGTAAACGAGGAAGAATCAGACTGTAATGGCGTCAGTGCGTAGATTAAGGTACAGGATTTCTTGTAAAAATAAAATTATTGAGATACCTTAGCACGTCTTTTCTTAATTTCAAAACGGTACTTACTTAAAAAACACGCCTCGTATATCCCCAAATCACCCACAGATTTAATCGTGCGTTCTTCCTAATTTAGCTATAAGCGCATTAACTGAAATTTAGTAATTTGCTATCCTTCTAGGGTGCCAGCTTTGAGAGGTAGCATTGTCTAAATATCCTGGCATAGTTATATGATATTCTTATTTTTAGAGTTTTTTGCCTTTTTATTAATACTGTATTAAGAAGAAAAAATATCAATATTTGTCATTGTATTGCAATTACCATAGTACTGAAACACAAAGAGACGCAGACCTACTACAGATGATGCATTCGTTTTCAAAGCTCTGCATTTTCCACAGTATTATATGTACAAAACTAAAATCATTGTTGCATGAACAGAGCCGTAAATTCACCAAGTTTCCATTGTGCCCCTCCCCCCAGCTGGCGTTTTATTACAACAGAGCAACGTGCATTCAGAAGGAATTGTGGAAAAGATCCGTCATGTAAACAGAGCATCGTGCCTTGGTATCGAGTATTAGGGACACTGTTTGCCTCTATAGGCCGAAAAGCACCGGTCGACCAAATGTGACAGAGCAACCGTGGAGAGTGTGAGGGAAAGTTTCGTACGCAGTCCAATCAACGGGTTGCAGAAGCCACAAACTTGGAATCCCGTAGCAAACTGTCCGGACGATTTTGCGACAGCGGTAACGTTTCAAACAGTACCGTAAGCAGCTCGTGCAACAGTTAAAGCCAGAAGATTTTGGCCGGCGTTTTCAACTTTGTATTGCAATACACAAGCACTTCAAGAAAAAATTGCACCTCCAAGCTGATATTCAACGACGAAGCAACCTTCCATTTATCTGGAGGGTTTAATTGCCACGATGTGACACTGGGGCATGAACCTTCAGCTGAAATTGTGGCACGTGAACGAGGTTCTCTGAAGACGAGTGCAATGTCACAGACATGGACCGTTTTTCTTCTGTGAGATGGCCGTGACAGGTAGACACAGTTGTGGTTGTTTCCATAAATGACTGCTTAGTCTGAGAATTTCATCTTCCAACAAGAACGGGCATCCCCTTCATTGGAGCATCGATATTTGTCGCTACCTAAACGACGAACTCCCGCATCACTTTGTTGGGCGTTGTGGGGATGATGCGGTACTGTTCCCTTGCCCCCCCCCCCCCCCTCTCAGGTCACGTCCTACCGCCTTGTGAGTTTTTCCTTTGAGAGTACCTAAAGGAACCTATTTTACGTACCCACACTTCCGAGAACACTGGATGCTGTTGTGATGACCACTGACAGGATGTTGCAAGAGGTATCAGAGGGGCCATTGTAGAACGGATTGTAAATTGCCGACTTGAAGACTTCACAGTTCTCTTCACGCAACAATTAAATTTGTACATGTAATACTTCGGAAAATATTTCTATAACTTGCTGTAGGCGACAAGCAACTGCATGATGAAAAGTGTTTTAATAAAAATGTTTTCTGTAAATAAATTTTAACATTTCGCAAAGTCGCTTTATCCAGATGAAACACAAGCTACAACAAACACCGAATTTAGTTTCGACGGGTCTCGTCATAAACATCATGCACGCTAGTGAACTTCTAACAAACTTGACATCATGAAAAAGCGTGAAATACGTTATATGATTGATTCGCTCTCTGCAGTTCGCTCTTAGGCACGTGAGCAAGGAAAGTGATCGTTTATTTGTTTTGTCAATTGTTACAGTTTATTGACTTGTGGGTCGTTGGTCTCCTGTAGGTTGGGGTGGGTCGGGGGAGGGTAATCGCTTACTAGTGACAGTTTTTTCAAGGAAAGCGATCGTTTACTACCGAATGTTTTGTCAGTTTAAGCTTATTGCCTTGGGAGTCACTGGTGCCGCATGTCGATAACGACGGCAGTTGCTGTTGTCATTACGTGCACAGAAAATTGCCTATGTTATATTATTGACTCACTCTCAGCAGTTCACTGTTAGGCACAATTGCAAGGAAAGCAATCGTTTACTAGTGAGTGCCTGCTTTATATGCTCTCTGCAGTTCGCTGTTAGGCACAGCTGCAAGGGAAGCGATCGTTATCCAGTGATAGTTTTGTCAATTGTTAAACTCATTGCCTTACGCGTCTTCTTTTTACACTAGACTTGGCCACTGTTTCTATGTTTCGATACAGTGTATCGATACGTGGAACTGTTTCAGTGTTTCGGAGCGGTTGTGGTTCACTGTTTCGAAACAGTGGTGTTTCATTCCGCCCCTGTCTCGGACCAGATTCGATCTCGAGCCAGACGCAGAAACTGTATCGTTGTTTCAATATAAGGCTGTTTCAGTCCACCTGTGCCTGGAACGGACTAATTGTATCGAAACAGTGATGTTTCATTCCACTCTGTGTCGGACGAGCTTCGGGCTCGGCACAGGTACTGAAACACAACATACCACTTCATGAAACTCTTTCAAGAGTGTCGAAATCTTTTTGACAAGCAATAGCATGAAGCTTAAGATATCCGAAAATAAAGCTTCGTTTCTAGCTGCCTGTCCTGTTTCGAAATGGCGTAACATCTGCTTTATAAACACTAACCAAACAATAAAACAACGCATACTATTCACATTCAAAATAATAAATATGTGAAAATCATTCAGTTAAATTACACTTTTTTTATAACATACGCTTCTCTGTTCATGTACAGTAATCATATTAAGAAACGCAAGTAAGCCTACAATATTTTGAATAAAATTTGATGTAGGTATAATTGCAAGCAATCTGTCTGACAAATCACTGATAGTGTAATGGTGTACGGGAAGAGCTGGGAAGCGTGGTGAATTTATAGTAACGGTTCGAAACACCTTGAAAGACAAAAAAATCTTTCTGTTATATTTTGTTATTTATTCGAATTATTTGGCGTTATTTGTGAGTCTATAGTCACTGTGCCTATTATCCACAATGATCCCCTTTGTGTAGATGGAAATTAGCGGGATGGGTATATTACCCATACTAACGGAATGTGGGAATCCCAGTAGCATATCCGTTGTTTCTGCAGTTTGCTCCCACCTCCAGTTCCGTTCGTGGTGGTTCTTCTGTCTTCAGCTATGGCTGTCCTCAGCCAGTTGAAAAGTATGAAAGTCACGCTACACGAAATCAGCGCATTTGCTGCAGGAAATACGAAACTGCCAAGACGCCTGAGTGATAGTTTCATACTTTCTGCGACATGATTAGCGCTCTCGCACCTCGTTTGTGTTTATATGGACATACTTATACAGTAGACATTCAAGATGATAAAATGTGTAGGTTTATTAGATTACAGAACACAGACTGTTTCGAAACAGCGTATCGGAACATTACATTGTACTCTTTCATTTGTTTCGGAACAGTTACGTGTTTCAGTTTACCCATGTCTATTTTGCAGTGGAATTACCCATCAATCGCTTCCTAGATGGTCACTATTGTTGCTTTCCAACCGTGGAGAATCGCCATTATGCATACTTATGAAACTAGTTTAACCATTCACCTGCGAGAGATTGCACGAGAGTGCTACGAAATTACGGCTGTAAAATATCATGCTTTTTTGGACAGACAGAAGAAGTAATACGTATTTTACGTTTATTACGGAGTTTGAGATCATGACAACGGATAGCAGTTCAGTGGTAAAAAAGGACGGTGGAAAATGTGACGACACTATTCTGGGCTCGTTACAAGTCGTAATACTATATGCACCCTGGAGGCAGTGTGCTACAGACAGCTGTCCCTCCAATAGAACAGCTATCTGTAATAACACATGTCCAGAATTTTCAAGGTTTTATAAAACGGATTAATAAACTTTTTTAGGTTTTAACAAACTGTTCTAGCCTTTGTAGGGTGTTTAATGAAAAACATTTTGCACACGAATTTTAACGAACAAAATGTTAGTATAATTTTGACGCAGTTATTTTAGTTCTTTGTGCAAAACAAACAGTTAGCAGTTCTTTGTATCGGCACTCGAGAAAATGCATAAAAAATTGACATATTTGTTTGCGTTAAAATTATTTTCCCTTTCTTTAATATCTAATAGAAATTCTGTTGTCGAAAAGTTCTTTTCATATGCTGCACTATAAAAAGACACATTTGAGGTGTGCAGCTATGTCTGACCATTATCCGTGACGTTATGCTACAAGTAACAAAATATTTTGTGTTACATTTTGGTATTGCAGTATACAGTGAACCACATTTCCTAGTTTTTTAAAGTAAAACTTTTTCTCTAGTGACGCAGTAAATTTTTCCAGGCTGAGAAAGATCTCGCTACAGCGCAAGAGGTCAATGGTCCATATTTCATCGACGCAATTATGCGTGGTCCCAAATACAATCCACCTTCGAACATTTCTCCCTGTATAACGGTGGACACTTTATTCATGTCCCGGACGCCTGATATGAATATTTCTTAACTTACTGACGTATGCTGTAACCACTGAACCAGCTATTTCCTCCAGTCACATCTACACTGTCGGTTCTCGTTATTCGTAAGGGCCGTCTTGGCTTTTTCGATAAAAGCTGATTCAGTAGAATCGAATCTATCTACTACCTCTTTGACTTTTTGGTAGTGTTCGGTATAATATAAAGTTGCCAAGGGCCAGGCGCACCAACGCCTAAGCTTCAGGTGGGAGGGTAATGTTTACATCCATTTCCTTAAAGCACTGAATGCGGGTAGGAGCTTTGAGATAAAGGTCTACTTTCGTTAAAGAGGAAATGACACTGTCAACCCCTGGGTAATAATTTTGGTGACTTACTTTGCTGGACGGTGTAGGCCATGAGCAAGGCAGGTGCAATGGATCACACTGCTATAAAATTCTTTGTGTTGCTCCCGCTTTTAACATGTAGACATCTCAATCTCTCACCAACAGCAAAAATTTCTTATCCTTATCTTCCCATAGGATGTGTAGGACGTGCCCGACAGTACAGGCTACAGTACTGTGAATAGTCATCTACTATTCTTTACATGGGAGTAGGAGGGGTTGTCCTGATGTCATGCAATATAATTTTGTCATCGCTTGACATTAGTTATAAATCTGTCACAACTGCTAGCGGTCTTACGTTTCATGGCACATCAGCCGACGCTAAAGCTTTACTCAAATCCATATTAAAGCTGTCCACTGCACTACTTGTCATAGAGGAAATTAATGGCTAAATCTATTGGTTTTTTCATAGTGACGCGCGGAGTCTTTGTGTTGTAAGAAATGTGGCTTTTTACCATGGCTTATCTAAAATTAAATCAAACGAACACTAAGGGGATAGCAGCAATCAGAAAATAAGAACATGATAATGTAAAATGTCAACTTCCATCGACTCGCGTGTGCTTGTTAGGAAACAAATTTTAAATTTCGATTTGAAAATCCGAGGGAATAAAACTAGCTAGAAGATTGATAGGTGAAATGAGTATTAAAATAACTTGTGTTTACTCAATTAATTTTTGACAGGCTTGGCAAAAAATTACTCGGCCTTGTATTGCGAAATTGAGTACTTCCCCAACCCAATGCCGAAAAGAGCATTTTTTGATGATTTCTGTTTATGCATGACAAACTCAGACTTAAAGCACACTACTCAACGCGAGAGAACAACAATGCAACCAGCTTTCAGTCTCGATGGAGATCTACCCACCATTCTCGCCGATATTGATTCCTATGTTACAAGATTTGTGACATTTTGTGAACTGTCAGGCCTCATCCCTAAACTGGTGGGGAAGGGCGGCAGACTTAGTGCACTATAAGCTGCTCCGCATATGGGGACAGCCTTCGTCCCCTCCAATGAGACTGGCATTCCGCTTTTCGTCGAGGCGCTGATAACCATGATGTTGAGCGCCCATCACCCAAAATCATCACCATCTTCTTCAACAACAACAACAACAACAACAACGCAACCTTATTTTGTAGTCGCAAAAATAAACAGATTCACGTGTGACCGATTTGTTCCCTTAATACAATGAGATGAGAAGTCATGGGATTCCTCCTAATATCGTTTCGGACCTCGTTTTGCCCGGCGTAATACAGCAGTGCGACGGGGAATGGACTCAGAAAGTCCGTTAGAAGCCCATCGAGAAATATTGAACTACGCTGCATTTGTAGGCGTAGTGAGTGTTACCGGCGCAGGGTATTGTGCACGAACTCATCTCTCGATTATATCTCATAAATATTCGATGGGATTCATGTTGGGCAATCTGGGTGGCCAAAGCATTCGCTCGAAATGTCCAGAACTTTCTTCAACCGCAGTGCCTTGTGTCCACGGCTTCGTGGGTCTGTGCCACACTCGAAATCTACCACCAGTTCTTACCAACTGAAATCGCGACTCACCTGACAAGGCCACGGTTTTCCACACATTTAGGGTCCAACCGATACGACACGAGTCCAGGAGAGGCGCTGCAGGTGATGTCACGCTGTTAGTAAAGGCACTCGCGTCTGTCGTCCGCTGCCATTTACGTCAAATTTCGTCGCACTGTCCTGATTCGTTGGTCTTACGTTCCATATTGATTTCTGCCGTTATTTCATGCAGTGTTGGTTGTCTGTTAGCACTGCCAACTCTACGCAAACGCCGCTGCTCTCGGTCGTTAAGTGAAGGCCCTCGGCTACTGCGGTTTCCGCGGTGAGAGGTAATATCCGAAATGTGGTATTCTTGTCACACTCTTGACACTGTAAATCGCAGAGCACTGAATTCTCTAACGATTTCTGGGACAGAATGTCCCTTGACTCTTGCTCCAACTACCATTCCGCGTTAAAATACTGCTAACTGCGTCATGCGGCCATAATCACGTCGGAAACCTTTTCACATGATCCCCCTGAGTACAAATGACAGCTCCGCCAATTCACTGCCGTGTGCTTTGTTTACGTTATACTACCACCATCCGTATATTTGCATATCGCTATCCCATGACTCTTACAAGGGGAGGCCACGACGTTTGGAACGCGGATTTACTGCAAACTTCATACAAACGTAGTACTCCATGAGGACAACAAAATGTGTAAGTAGTAGCGCGTACTTCTCAAGCGTTACTGAGAAATCGCAAGATAATTTCGGTCGTCGAATATATATCTGTGCGTGGCCGTTTTAACCATGAAGCGGCTGCAGCCGAGTGGTGCCGGCGCGGTAGCTCATATAGTCCGCGGCTCGTGGTCTTGCGGTGGCGCTCTCGCTTCCCGCGCGCAGGGTCCCGGGTTCGACTCCCGGCAGGGCCAGGGATTTTCTCTGCCTCGAGATGACTGGGTGTTGTGTGTCTTTCATCATAATTTCATCCTCATCAGCGTGCTTGGTCAGAGGGTTAGCTACCCTCTGTAATAAAAAACTGAGTGAACGGATCAACAAAGAAACTGAACGGCTGTCATCGGACGTCCGCTCCGATCAAATTCAAAGAAAAATACAGAAAAAAATAAGAAAAAAAAAAGAAAAAAGCGTGTTCGCTTGGAGCGTTATCTATCTTTTATAATAAAAGAACTGAGCGAACGGATCATCGAACAAACTGAACGAGTGTCTTCGGCCGTCCGCCCTGAACAAATTCAACGAACAATATAGAACAATTTTTAAAAAAAGCGTTTGACGTTCAAGCCGCTGGATCGCTGGATCGAGTTCCGTTCGTCGCTTTTTTTTTTCAACACTGTCATTTTCTTTATTATTTATATTACAATTGATATAATGGGGAAATACGTGTAATCGGACGAAATTTTATTAAATTTACAATGTTATTTGGCAGTCTACTGATTTTTATTATCACAAATAATGTAATATTCATAACTATCGACTAGTAAACGACCAAATGCATAAAGTCATACTGAAAATGTATGCTTGTCAGTGATTTGAGAAATCCCTTATACCTGGAAGGAGCCCGAAACGACTTGTTACCTCCAAGTTTTGACCAGCACAGACGGCTTTCGAAAGATGTACAATTAATCGTCGCTTTAGACATTACGAGTACAAGACGCAGGATGGTATTTTTCGTAAAAACATGGAAAACATAAAGTTAAACGGCACCAGCTCCATTGAATAAGGGCTACGCAAGATCATATGACGTTTTCTGTGGAAAAACGAACCTTGTTAACATTTTCTAAAACCTCTCTTTCAGACGATAGTTTGGAAGTAAACCATGCATAGCGCAGTATTTCCTTCAACTTCGGCGCTAATAAATGGTTATACAGTATCGAGTGTATTTTAATAGCGCCTTCCGAGAAGCCATTTCTCGTTCTCTTTCGATTGAATACGAACAGTTTTGAAGACACGGACAAGCATACGTTTTCAGCATCACTTTATGTGTTTGGTCGTTTACTAGTCGGTAGTTATGAGTATATTATTTGTGATGATAAAAATTAGTTGATTGCCAAATAACGTGGTAAATTTAATAAAAGTTCATCCGATTACACGTATTTTTCCCATTATATCAATTGTAATATAAATAGTAAAGAAAATGACTGTGTTGAAAATAAAAAAAACTGACAAACGGAACTCGATCAAGCGATCCAGCGGCTTGAACGCCAACCGTTCGTTCAGTTTCTCTATCGGAAAGGGAACCTAACGCTCTGACCGAACACGCTTTTTTTTTTTATTCGTTGCGGATGTCCCAGGACACCAGTTCAAGTTCAGTGTTTATCCGTTGACTCAATTTTTTATTACAGAGGGCAGCTAACCGTCTGACCGTCTACCGTGCCAGCATCACGCTGGGCTACCGTGCCGTCACCAGTGGGCTGCAGTTGCTTCATGGTTAAGGCCACGCACAGATATTTATTCGACGACCGAAATTATTTTGCGATTTTCTCAGTAGCGCTTGAAAAGTGCGCGCTACTGCTTACGCATTTTGTTGTCCTCATGGAGTACTAC